>NC_069781.1:174552111-175152111 GCF_027406575.1 Nycticebus coucang | reverse complement strand
CCAGTGACAAACAGTTCGCAGTGGAAAGGAAAGATGAATACCTGGCTCTTTTCTTCTGTTTATCAGTAGAAAAAGACTTTTAAAAGAAGAAGAATTGAAGCAATGGAATAAAGCTTCATGAGTAAAACATTTACTCTATAATAGTTACTCTTTCTTACTTGATATTTAAAAGCAAAATATTGGAGTGAAAATGTCCATCAAAATGGTTCCTTTGAAATCACCTCTTTTCATTTCTCATTAATATGATAAGCAGAATACATAATTGTAATGTTCAGTGTGATATCTATGGAACAAAAATATGTGTATATATATTTTTTTATTTTAGTGTTTTGTTTTTTTTTTTGAGACAAGAGTGTCACTCATTTGCCCTGGGGAGAGTGCCATGGCATTATCACAGCTCACAGAAACCTCAAACTCTTGAGCTTAAAAAATCCTCTTGCCTCAGCCTCTGAAGGAGCTGGAACTACAGGTGCCCACCACTATGCCTGACTAGTTTTTCTATTATTAGTAGATATGGGGTCTCTCTTTCTTGGACTAGTCTTGAACACCTGAGCTCAAGCAATCCACCTGCCTTGGCTTCCCAGAGTACTGGGATTACAGGTGTGAGCCACTGCACCTGGCCAAAAATATATTAATTAATTAATCATTAATTATTAATACAAATAACAGGTTGTATCTACCTTCCAACCCTAGCTATATCTGCATGGTCAGGTTGCAGGGGTTCTCAAACTCCACATGAGGTAGTGTGATTGTATTTGTTCCCATTTTGTTTTTTTACTTCAAAATAAGATATGTGCAGTGTGCATAGGAATTTGTTCATATTTTTTGTTAAACTATAGTCCAGCCCTCCAACAGTCTGAGGAACAGTGAACTGGCCCCCTGTTTAAAAAGTTTGAGGACTTCTGGTTAGGGCGAGTTTTCCTTTTCTTCATTGTACTTTTTCTGTGTTTTAAAAAATGTCCCCAACCGGCACACATCCTTTGTGTAATAAATTATTAAATGTGAACATGAGGAAACCATGAACTTCACTTTGATTGTCTGTCACTGTAGTGGAACCAGGTTACAGAGCCCGGCAGATGAAGGCCTGGGGAGTGAGGGTAGTGTCTGGAATCTTCCGTAGGGAGATGTGTAAGTAACACTAAAATAAAATCAGCAACAGGTACATAAAAGAAGGCACAGGTGACATCTTTTCTAGGAGATTCCCCCGTAGTACTGCAGACATGGTGAGGCTAAGAAGGAGGTCATCCTCTCCTGTTGCCTCCTCTTCCCCTGACTTACTCTCTCCAGGGGTCAGGATCTAAACTTGACCTTCAGGTGCAGACGGATGACCCCTGCCACCGCCAGTCAGTCAGAGGTGTGGGCTCCCACTCCCCTGGCCTGTGTTGCCTCCACTCTCCGTCTCATTTGAGGCCCCATCGTCTCCACTGCCAGGATCCTCTTTCTAGTCCCCTACTTGGTTTCTGAGGTTCCACCTTTCCCTTTTCCAATCTGCCTCCATTTTGCCTCTGGAGTCATGATTGCTGATAGACACAGTCTTATGTCTTTTGTGTCTCAAGTGCTTGGGACCGTGGTGTAAATTCAGCAATTATGATGACCACGATAGTGATTCTGATGGTTGACCCTGCCCACTTAGTACACGAGATGGGCACCTGCTAAGAGTCGAGTGTTTTCCCTGGAACAGTCCATTTGCTCCTCATTATCACCTATGGTGGACCTACAATAATTAGTCTCCCTTTCCATGAACAGATGAAAAGCATTAGGGAGGTTGATTAACCTGTCTGAGGTCATGCACAGAGCAGGTAGAAGAGCTAAGATTTCAATTGAGACTGTTTATGAAATATTTACAGAAGAAATCATGTTAAAGCACTCTGAAAAAAGAATAAGGAGGGAAAAGGCAATAAAGGAAACAAAATTGGCCAAAAGTCAATCATTGTGAAAACTGGATTCTGGGGAGGAGCCAGTAACCTATTATTATTGCTTTTGAATGAAAGTTTATAACGTGAACTTTGAGCTTTCTTCCCCAAACAACCACCATAATGACATTCCAAATACTCAACTATGACACGACATTGTTAGGAACCCAATGTATATTTGATGATGTTGACCATGAGAGAGGAGTTTGGTTCCTTTGGAGCTTAATGTTAGGGAAGTTCAGAGTTTTATTCTCACCTCCCCAGAAAGGGGAATTTATCCTTTCAATCAAATACCCCATCTTTGTGAAGGTAATCACTCCCACCTACTATGTACCAGGTGGCACGCGCACCATCCCTGCCCTAGAGAGGCCCCAGGCTAGGAGAGGAGGGGAGGTGGCCAGAGAGACAGCCAATTCCAAGAGAGCATGGGAAGAGCTATCCCCAAGGTATGAATAAAAAAGCATATGAGAAGGAAATGACTCGATTTAGAGAAAGAAAATTTGCACTGGGTTTGGAAGAGGGGGGAGGCATTTTTCAGGAGGAGGAACTGCGTGTACTCAGGCAAGAGAACAGGACCCTGAAAGGGAATGGAGGGCTCATTTGGGGACTGAGTTAGCGTGAGTGGCACTGTGTGCCCTTGGGACATTGTGTACTGAGCCATGTCAGCTACGTTCTCTTCCTGGAGTGGTTGAATGCTGGGAGTGGTCCTCATGTGGACGTAGTTAGAGGTGTGTCTAAGGAAGAAAGCCAGAGAACATCAGCAGGTGGGCACTCATGGGAGAGAAACTGGGAGTCCAACGACAGCTGCAAATTTGGGTGGGATAGTGAAGCATGCTGTTAACGCCCACTCTATCTTTGAGATCGCTTGTGGTTGCTGGGGAGTCAAGTATTCCCCCCAAAGGGTAGAGCCATTCTGTAAAAGGACCTGTGCTTTGAAAAAGTCTCCATCAAGGAGAGATGAGATCTTAGGTGAGTTGGTTTGCCTTCCTCCACTGTAATGAGAGCTGGAAACAGATGGTCCTGCTAGACCCAGAATCTTCCTATGCTCCGTCAATGTCGGTGTGAAGATAAAGTCAAATTTTTAATTATCTCTGCTCATTGGTGGAGGCATGGAGGGGAAGCAGAAAAGGGCTCTCCTTTTCTGTCCTGTATCTTTCCTGCGTGCTTGTCAGCTGAGGTTTTTTCCTCTAAGCGGCAAGAAATATCTATTAGCCTTGGGGCTGCGTTGCCATGGCAACGAGACAAAAACAGACTCTCCATAAGGAATAAAAATACACGGTTGAGGGAAAGGGTTGTCTTCCATCAACTTTTCATTCCCGTGTAGAGGCCGAGTGGGTGATGTGTTGGGGGAAGGAGTGGCCAGATTTCAGCAGCTCTTGTTCCCAACTGGGGTTCCCTGGGCCGATTCTGGACGGGTGGTTTTTGGACTGCAGGGAGGAGGAGGGATGGATTTGAGAAGTGTCCTCACTGCAGACAGAGATTGGTGGAAGCTGGGGAGGTGGGTAGCAATTCACATGCACTCACAAGAAACTGAAATCGCATCCATGCTGAGCAGTACAGGAAAATGTTTGCAGAATCTTTGAAAGGTCTTAAACATACCTTGCTAAGCCTTTAAAATTCTCCAACCCAGTCATTCTGTTTCTGATAATGTATCCCAGAGAAACAATCCTCTACTGGGAATTTGTTTTTATTTTCTTAACAAAGCTTCATATCCAAAATGTTTGTTGCTGCTATGCCAATAAAAATGAAACAATGTTGAGTAACTTCTATTACGGCCTTTTTGTTAGAATATTATGTATCCATTATAGTTTGAAGCACTTATAAGAGTGTAGGAGGGGGGGAAAACAGTCCACACATTTTTTATATGGTGTATCAATAATTTCTTAAAGATTTCAAGCCCCTAAACAAAACAAAAGCAAAACCAAACCTCTGTATTCACAAAAAGAAAACACCAGCGTTATCCATGATGGGGGTTATTGTTGGTAATGGGAAGACAGGTGATTCCTGTCTTTAATTTTTCTTTCTTTGAAGGGGCATATTTTTAAATGTCTCTATTACATATATGTTGCTTTTCTTATTGGGACAAAATAATAATTAAAAGACAAATTTTGCAATCCGTCATCAGCTATGTTTCCAAGTGAATGTGTCGATGGTTTCCCTAAGCGTAGATAGTATAAGCCGCTTTGGGGGAGGTGGGATCTTCTTAGTTCCAGAACAATTCTAGGCATTGTGAACGCTATCAAATCAAATCAAATATTAGGGCATCCTTGCCCCAAAAGATTTGATCGACTAGGTCTGTTAGCTTCTGGATGGTTCCAACATTAAACACTCTTGAATGGAGTTTGACTCCAGCTGGAAAATCTGTCTGAATATGCAACTGACAGGCTTTTGGTTAATGCTGAATCTATAATTAGCCTCATCCTTCTTTATTACCTGGGATTCCATGCAGGTTTTAAAGAAATTATCTCACAGACGAAGGAAGCTTGAGGGAGTGTTTTTTTCTGTGTGTGTGTCTCTGTGTGTGTGTGTCTGTGTGTGTGTGTGTCTGTGTGTGTGTCTGTGTGTGTGTGTCTGTCTGTGTGCGTCTGTGTGTGTATCTGTGTCTCTGTGTACCTGTGTGTATGTGTGTGTGTCTCTGTGTGTGTCTGTCTATGTGTATGTCTCTGTGTGTGTCTATGTGTCTATGTGTGTGTGTGTGTGTCTGTCTGTCTGTGTGCGTCTGTGTGTGTATCTGTGTCTCTGTGTGTCTGTGTGTATGTGTGTCTGTGTGTGTGTCTGTGTCTGTGTGTGTCTGTCTGTCTATGTGTATGTCTCTGTGTGTGTGTGTCTGTGTATGTCTGTGTGTCCGTGTGTATGTCTGTCTGTGTGTCTGTGTGTGTGTCTGTGTGTCTGTCTGTGTGTGTGTGTGTCTGTGTGTCTGTCTGTCTGTGTGTATGGCTCTGTGTGTGTGTGTGTCTGTGTATGTCTGTGTGTCTGTCTGTGTGTATGTGTGTCTGTGTGTGTGTCTCTGTGTGTCTGTGTCTGTGTGTGTCTGTGTGTCTGTGTGTGTGTCTCTGTGTGTGTCTGTCTGTGTGTGTCTGTGTGTCTGTGTGTGTGTCTGTGTGTGTCTGTGTGTGTCTCTCTGTGTGTGTGTGTCTGTGTGTGTCTGTGTGTGTGTCTGTGTGTGTGTCTCCGTGTGTGTGTGTGTGTGTGCATGCCCCTGTGACGGTCCCATCTGTTGGGATTGTTTTCTTGCTGCTCACCAGTCTGCAGAGAATCTTGGCATAAAAGAGAAATAAGTACACTTGCCTCTCAGCCACCTACAACTGTTTAAGAAACTAAAATAGATCTAGAATAATAATTTGGATGAGAATAGCTATGCGAGTTCTGACTACCGTAGGCAGTATAATAATAACAGTAGTGATGCTAATGATTGTTTATTGACTACGTTAGCCGGCTAACTGGTGTACAGACAGTATCTCCCTCAATCTTCCTATACCAACTCTGTACAAGGAAGGTGCATTCTTTCTATTTTACAGATGAAGAAATCAAGGATCCTGCCACTTACTATACCCAAGGTCACACAACTCAAAAAGCAAGAGAGCTGGGATTTAAAGACGAGACCCCAAGCACTCGAAATCGATTCCATCATGCCCACCACTATTTGGTCAGTTAGTGCTTTTACCAAGCTGGGGGCATCTTTGTCCCTCTGCCTGAGGAAGGTGTCATTTAGTTACAATCCTCAGAAGTGAGGTCATTCCTTTTCAGGGTGGGAATCTAAGGACTTTCTCGACTATTTCAGGAGAGTAAATGCATCTTCCAAAGTGACCCAGCTCATTTCACCCTTGGAGCAGGGTTTTTCATCCTGGGCACAGTACATTTTGGGCCAGATAATTTTTTGCTGGGGGGGGAGGGGGTGTTGCTGTCCTGTGTTTTGTGGGACAGTTCATGCCATCCTTGGCCTCTACCCACTAGATGCCAGCAGTTTTCCTCCAGTCGTGAAAATCAAAAATGCCTTTAGACTTTGCCAACTGTCCCTGAAGGACAAATTTGCTGCCAGTTGAGAATCCCTGCCTTGGAGGTAGACTTCAGAAGTGGGAGGCTGGAGGGTTGACTGAGGCCTTAGGTGGGCACAGGTGGGAGCAGGGCACTAAAGGTGTATCATCTTTGGAACTGTCCTTTAAACAATGCTCGTTTGCCCTGGTTCTGCTGTTTAAGGCAGGTAAAAAGGAGTGGTGATCTAATGGCACCCCGATAACTGCGGTTCACTATGTGAGAGCCCTGTGTTCTGTGCTCCTACAGACATGTTGCTAAGAGGTTAAATGACTTGCCTGAGGCCACACAGCTAGGAAATTGGCATACAAATCAGCAACTGGTACAAGTCAGCATTTGACAGCACACCACTGCCCAATCTCTATCTGTTTGGGTGAGCAGGATGAATGACGGGCAACAGATTCCCAAGGTAGAGAGATTCAAAAGGTTGCTACTGCAACCAAACTGCCTCTGGGTTTTTCTGACCCCCCCTAAACCCTACAAGCACACTCCCCAAGGAACTGGGTCTCAGCCTCTGGGGACTCCCAATTACAAGTGACTTTTGCTCCACCCAAGTACCACCTTCGTATAAGAAACAAATTAAGTAACCTATTTAAAAGAAAACCTGGCCCTACTTCCATTCATGAGAAGAAAAATCAGTATTATTTTCCATAGACAGCTGAACATAAGAAGCAAAATGAAAAGAAACAGTTTTCTTACATTCTAGTTTGATACTGCTGCTGGCCTGAAGACTTTGAACTTGAGGCATGTTGCCTCTTTATTCAAAACGGAGCGTGTACAGAGGCATGAAAGCCGATTAGCACCCCACTGAGAATTTAATCTTGATATAATTGGGAGGACTGAGAAGGAATGCAAAGGAAGTAACTATCTTACTAGGTGATTCAAAGCCAGGCTATTCTGTGCCATAGTGCTGGCCCCCAAGTCATCACACACAGAGCTATTTGGGAAACATATATGTATATTAGATGCTGCTGGAAGATGTGAAGGCAGAGAAAAAAACCCACTATTAATATTTTTAAATTACACTCGAATATATCATTGAGCTGAATGCCAAATTCCTATTAACTTTTAAATTAAAGTCAGCATATTGCTGGCTTAAAACTGGTCATGCTGGGAATTTTCATACTATGGAAATTAGCAAATGCTACAAATCAGAGGTGCAGCCCAAAGATCTGGTTGCAAAAACATTCCCTAGGATACCACCAGCGAGGGCTTTCAGGCCATTTTAAGCTTGTTTAAACTCTTTAGGTTAAAGCCTTAGCCGCCTGGGATCCTTATTCTTTTTCTCCTGCCTTAGAGAATTTGTGTGGAAAAACTTGAGGTGCAGTGAACAGCTTCCTTCCATCTGATGATCTCATTTCCACCATTGCATCTTAAAGAAGATGGATAGAGACCAGTGCTGAGAAATGGGCTGTAATGGATTGTCGCAGATAAAGCAGACTAACAAGCCTTCTTCCCATCCCCCGCTCTTTAATGAGTTATTTTAGTGCCGGCCCTGCTAAATGTTTGAAATTTACAATGCCTTGAAAATGCATCAATTTCTGAGGGTGTAATCTCTATTAGAAAAAAAAAAGACGATAAATTGAATGGAAGAATTTTTTACGCTCTGTATTCCCTTATGTCACTACTATCTTTTTCTTACAAGCCTGTCTGTGCTTTCTTTTTGATCTAGGATCTAAACCTTTTGGTCTTTTTACTCAGGAAGCAAGAAAGGGGAAAAACTTAGGTTACTGAATATGAGAAATTACGATTGTGCTCCTGTGTGTTCCCATTGGTGAGCTGATACACAGGACCCCTAGATTAGGATTTTGTAGCACTTGCTAATTTATTACAGCCCTCGGTGTGGCTGCTCCCACCTGCAGCTGATTTCAAGCTGTCCTAGGACCTGTGATTCTAGGGATCCAATTCGCCTTGTCAGGAAGGTCTTTCTCCTGGTCTCTGAACCTGGAGCCTTCTCTTTGCTTCTCATACGGTGGGTGGCAGGAGGAGCTGTCTGCAGGTGATTTAATTCAGCCTCCTTAAATGTAAAGTCCTGGGCAAGCCATGAAGCCCCTCTGAGCCTCAGTTTCTTCAGCTCCATAGTGGGGACATGCGTTGGTTCAGAGGATTTTTGTTGGGAGGAGACACAGCTACACAAGCAAAAGTGTTCTGTAGTTTTAAGTCTCAGGATAGTGCGATAACCAGGAACGTCCAAATTTCCACTCTAGGCTATGGGTTTGGAAGCTCTCATTGTACCCACTGGTCTTTCCCCAATCAGTTCAGAAGACTTATAAGAAAAGTCATTGGTGCTATGATCTCCCTATAGGCTTATCATGCTTCCCCATTTCTTCCTACCTCTTTTCCTTTCCCTAGGATATGTCACTGGTTCTTAGAAGAGGAAAATCAGGGAGTATCAAGGGGAGACAGAGAGAGAATGCTCTAGAGAATGAAATTAATATTTTTAGGTATCTATCATTAAGTTTCTACATCAGAATTCCCAAGAGCCCTGTAAACAAGTATTATTACTTCCATTTGATGGATGAAAAGAAGCTCAGAGCGGTTAGACATTTTGTCTATGGTGGGACAGGTGGTTTATGCCAGAGGCAACTTAAAATTCTGGCCAGTTTAATATCACAGCCAGTACTGACTTTGCAGAGCAACCCTCCCTAGCAATAGCTGTGGACACAATCCAGTAAGCGAACTTCTTTCCCACATTTCTCACTTTCCCTTCTTTTTTTTTTTATAACTCAAAAATAATTTTTAATGCATCAGAATAGTTTGTACCTATGAAATAATAAAAAGCAGAGAAATTCATAAATTTATTTTTGTAAGGATTACTTATATCAATCACTTGATGCAGTAATCCATTGCTCATACTGTATTTTTAAAATTTATTTATTTATTTATTTTATTTTTTAGAGACAGAGTCTCATTCTGTTGCCCTCAGTAGAGTACTGTGGCATCGCAGCTCACAGCAACCTCCAGCTCTTGAGCTTAGGTGATTCTCATGTCTCAGCCTCCTGAGTAGCTGGATCTACAGGCACCGACTACAAGGCCCAACTATTTTTTTTTGTTGTTGTTGTTGTTGCTGCAGTTTGGCCGGGGCTGGGTTCGAACCTGCCACTCTTGGTATATGGGGCTGGCGCCCTACTCACTGAGGCACAGGCATCACCCACTCACACTGCCTTTTATAATTAAACACAGTGCTGATGGTAATATTGCTTTTTGGTTTCCTTTCCTGCCCGCTGTTTGGAATTCCTTGTACCCTTATGTTACTGTATGTATATTTTTACAATATCAGTTGTAAGACGTAATTCTTATCTATGTTGTTTAATGCTTATCTAGTGTGTATAAAATTTGAATTCTTGCACCTAACATTAAGGGGTCTTCTATAATCTTGCTGCAACCCACATACCCCAACAGCAACTGATTTCTGGGTAAGCTGGTTATCTCACTAATGACAAAGGTTCCAATCTTAACCGCACCGGAGTGCTTTGTCCTTGCCATGGGTCCTGTTTAGAACACCTATCCCTCACCTCTTTAACGGCATAGTCCTGTTTTTTTTTTTTTTATTGTTGGGGATTCATTGAGGGTACAATAAGCCAGTTACACTGATTGCAATTGTTAGGTAAAGTCCCTCTTGCAATCATGTCTTGCCCCCATAAAATGTGACACACACTAAGGCCCCACCCTCCTCCCTCCATCCCTCTTTCTGCTTCCCCCCCCCATAAACTTAATTGTCATTAATTGTCCTCATATCAAGATTGAGTACATAGGATTCATGCTTCTCCATTTTTGTGATGCTTTACTAAGAATAATGTCTTCCACTTCCATCCAGGTTAATACGAAGGATGTAAAGTCTCCATTTTTTTTAATGGCTGAATAGTATTCCATGGTATACATATACCACAGCTTGTTAATCCATTCCTGGGTTGGTGGGCATTTAGGCTGTTTCCACATTTTGGCAATGGTAAATTGAGCTGCAATAAACAGTCTAGTACAAGTGTCCTTATGATAAAAGGATTTTTTTCCTTCTGGGTAGATGCCCAGTAATGGGATTGCAGGATCGAATGGGAGGTCTAGGTTGAGTGCTTTGAGGTTTCTCCATACTTCCTTCCAGAAAGGTTGTACTAGTTTGCAGTCCCACCAGCAGTGTAAAAGTGTTCCCTTCTCTCCACATCCACGCCAGCATCTGCAGTTTTGAGATTTTGTGATGTGGGCCATTCTCACTGGGGTTAGATGATATCTCAGGGTTGTTTTGATTTGCATTTCTCTAATATATAGAGATGATGAACATTTTTTCATGTGTTTGTTAGCCATTCGTCTGTCGTCTTTAGAGAAAGTTCTATTCATGTCTCTTGCCCATTGATATAAGGGATTGTTGGCTTTTTTCATGTGGATTAATTTGAGTTCTCTATAGATCCTGGTTATCAAGCTTTTGTCTGATTGAAAATATGCAAATATCCTTTCCCATTGTGTAGGTTGTCTCTTTGCTTTGGTTATTGTCTCCTTAGCTGTACAGAAGCTTTTCAGTTTAATGAAGTCCCATTTGTTTATTTTTGTTGTTGTTGCCATTGTCATGGCAGTCTTCTTCATGAAGTCTTCCCCCAAGCCAATATCTTCCAGTGTTTTTCCTATGCTTTCTTTGAGGATTTTTATTGTTTCATGCCTTAAATTTAAGTCCTTTATCCATCTTGAATCAATTTTTGTGAGTGGAGAAAGGTGTGGGTCCAGTTTCAGTCTTTTACATGTAGACATCCAGTTCTCCCAACACCATTTATTGAATAGGGAGTCTTTCCCCCAAGGTAAGTTCTTGTTTGGTTTATCAAAGATTAGGTGGTTGTAAGATGTTAGTTTCATTTCTTGGTGTTCAATTCGATTCCAAGTGTCTATGTCTCTGTTTTTGTGCCAGTACCATGCTGTCTTGACCACTATGGCTTTGTAGTACAGACTAAAATCTGGTATGCTGATGCCCCCAGCTTTATTTTTGTTACTAAGAACTGCCTTAGCTATACGGGGTTTTTTCCGGGTCCATACAAAACGCAGAATCATTTTTTCCAAATCTTGAAAGTACGATGTAGGTACTTTGATAGGAATGGCATTGAATAGGTAGATTGCTTTGGGAAGTATAGACATTTTAACAATGTTGATTCTTCCCATCCATGAGCATGGTATGTTCTTCCATTTGTTAATATCCTCTGCTATTTCCTTTCTGAGGAGTTCATAGTTTTCTTTATAGAGGTCCTTCACCTCCTTCGTTAGGTATATTCCTAGGTATTTCATTTTCTTTGAAACTATGGTGAAGGGAGTTGTGTCCTTAATTAGCTTCTCATCTTGACTGTTATTGGTGTATACAAAGGCTACTGACTTGTGGACATTGATTTTATATCCTGAAACATTACTGTATTTTCTGATGACTTCTAGAAGTCTTGTGGTTGACTCTTTGGGGTTCTCTAAGTATAAGATCATGTCGTCAGCAAAGAGGGAGAGTTTGACCTCCTCTGCTCCCATTTGGATTCCCTTTATTTCCTTGTCTTGCCTAATTGTATTGGCTAGAACTTCCAGCACTATGTTGAATAGTAAAGGTGACAGAGGACAACCTTGTCTGGTTCCAGTTCTAAGAGGAAAAGCTTTCAGTTTTACTCCATTCAGTAAAATATTGGCTGTGGGTTTGTCATAGATAGCTTCAATCAGTTTTAGAAATGTGCCACCTATGCCTATACTCTTCAGTGTTCTAATTAGAAAAGGATGCTGGATTTTATCAAATGCTTTTTCTGCATCTATTGAGAGGATCATGTGATCTTTATTTTTGCCTCTGTTAATATGGTGGATAACGTTTATGGACTTGCGTATGTTAAACCAGCCTTGCATCCCTGGGATGAAGCCTACTTGATCATGATGAATGACTTTTTTGATGATAAGCTGTAATCTATTGGCTAGGATTTTGTTGAGAATTTTTCCATCTATATTCATGAGTGAGATTGGTCTGAAGTTCTCCTTTTTGCTTGGGTCTTTTCCTGGTTTTGGTATCAGGGTGATGTTTGCTTCATAGAATGTGTTGGGGAAGATTCCTTCTTCCTCAATTTTTTGGAATAATTTCTGCAGTACAGGAATAAGCTCTTCCTTGAAGGTTTGATAGAATTCTGGAGTGAAGCCATCTGGACCAGGGCATTTTTTAGTTGGAAGCTTTTTTATTGTTTCTTTGATCTCAGTGCTTGAAATTGGTCTGTTCAGGAGGTCTATTTCTTCCTGGCTAAGTCTAGGGAGAGGGTGTGATTCCAAATATTGATCCATTTCCTTCACATTGTCAAATTTCTGGGCATAGAGTTTCTGGTAGTATTCAGAGATGATCTCTTGTATCTCTGTGGGATCAGTTGTTATTTCCCCTTTATCGTTTCTGATTGAGGCTATTAGAGATTTTACTTTTCTATTTCTAGTTAGTCTGGCCAATGGTTTATCTATTTTATTTATTTTTTCAAAAAACCAACTCCTTGTTTCATTAATTTTCTGAATGATTCTTTTGTTTTCAATTTCATTGATCTCTGATTTGATTTTGGATATTTCTTTTCTTCTACTGGGTTTAGGCTTAGATTGTTCTTCTTTTTCCAATTCCATAAGATCTCTTGTAAGATTGTTGATGTGCTCTCTTTCTGTTTTTCGAATGTAGGCATCTAAAGCGATGAATTTTCCTCTCAAAACTGCTTTTGCAGTATCCCACAGGTTTTGGTAGCTTGTGTCTTCATTGTTGTTATGCTCAAGGAAGTTAATGATTTCCTGTTTTATTTCTTCCTTCACCCATCTGTTATTCAACAGAAGATTGTTTAATTTCCATGCCTTTGGGTGGGGTTGAGCATTTTTGTTAGAGTTGAGTTCCACCTTTAGTGCCTTATGGTCTGAAAAGATACAAGGTAAAATTTCAATTCTTTTGATTCTGTTGATATTTGTTTTGTGTCCCAGGATATGATCAATTTTGGAGAATGTTCCATGGGGTGATGAGAAGAATGTATATTCTTTATCTTTGGGATGGAGTGTTCTATATACGTCTATCAAGCATAGTTGGTCTAGGGTCTCATTTAAATCTCTTACATCTTTGTTTAATTTCTGTTTAGAGGATCTGTCCAGCTCTGTAAGAGGTGTGTTAAAGTCCCCTGTTATGATGGTATTATCAGATATCATATTGCTCAGACTGAGTAAGGTCTGCTTCAAGAATCTGGGAGCATTTAAATTGGGTGCATAAATATTTAGAATTGAAATGTCTTCTTGTTGTAGTTTTCCCTTGACCAATATAAAGTGACCATCTTTGTCTTTTTTGACTTTAGTTGCTTTAAATCCACATGTATCTGAAAATAAGATTGCAACTCCTCTTTTCTTCTGAATTCCATTTGCCTGAAAAATTGTCTTCCAACCCTTGACTCGGAGCTTTAATTTGTCTTTTGAAGCCAGGTGTGTTTCTTGCAGACAGCAAATGGATGGCTTGTGTTTTTTAATCCAGTCAGCCAATCTATGTCTCTTCAGTGGGGAATTCAAGCCATTAACATTTATTGAGATAATGGATAAGTGTGGTAGTATTCTATTCGTCTTATTTTGTGAGAGTCCATTGCTTAGTTTTATCTTTTGCATCAGTGTGGAGGTTAGGTTCTGTCCTTTGGTTTCTGAGTTCTTACTTTGCTGCTGATCCATTGTGGTGGTCAGTGTGCAGAACAGGTTGAAGTATTTCCTGTAGAGCTGGTCTTGTTGTGGCGAATTTCCTCAATGTTTGTATATCCGTAAATGATTTGATTTCTCCGTCAATTTTGAAGCTTAGCTTAGCAGGGTACAGAATTCTGGGCTGAAAATTGTTCTGTTTAAGTAGATTAAAGGTAGATGACCATTGTCTTCTTGCTTGGAAAGTTTCATTAGAGAAGTCTGTGGTAACTCTGATGGATTTGCCCCTGTAGGTCAACTGGCGCTTACTCCTGGCAGCTTGCAGAATCTTTTCTTTTGTCTTGACTTTGGACAGGTTCATCACAATGTGTCTTGGAGAAGCTCGGTTAGAGTTGAGGCGACCCGGGGTCCAATATCCCTCTGAAAGCAGTGTGTCAGAATCTTTGGTGATGTTTGGGAAATTTTCTTTTATAATATTCTCTAGTATGGCTTCCATTCCTCTGGGGCATTCTTCTTCCCCTTCTGGAATTCCTATAACTCGTATGTTGGAACGCTTCATAAAGTCCCATAATTCTGACAGTGAACGTTCTGCTTTCTCTCTCTTCTTTTCTGCCTCTTTTACTGTCTGAGTTATCTCAAGAACTTTGTCTTCTACCTCTGAAATTCTTTCTTCTGCATGGTCTAACCTGTTGCTGATACTTTCCATTGCATCTTTAAGTTCCCTAATTGACTGTTTCAGTTCCTTCAGCTCTGCTATATCCTTTTTATATTCTTCATATCGTTCATCTCTTATTTGATTCTGTTTTTGGATTTCCTTTTGGTTATTTTCCACTTTATTAGCAATTTCCTTCATTGTTTCCATCATTTCTTTCATTGTTTTCAACATGTGTATTCTAAATTCCCTTTCTGTCATTCCTAACATTTCTATACTGGTGGAATCATCTGCAGTAGCTACCTCATGGTCCCTTGGTGGGGTTGTTCTAGACTGGTTCTTCATGTTGCCTGGAGTTTTCTGCTGATTCTTCCTCATGAGTGATTTCTTTTATCTGTTTGCTTGCCCTAATTTTCCTTTCACTTCCTCTTGCTCTTTAAGTTCTTGTGCCTGTGGACTAAAGGTTACAGGACCAGAAGGGTGAGAAGGTTGAAGAGCAAAAAAAAAGGGGATGAAAGAAAGGAGGACCGAGTGATAAGAAAAAAAGAAAGATAGAGAAAGGAGAGGGGGTGGGTATAAGGAATATTGACAAAAAGAAGAGAGGCACAGAAAGAGGGAGACAGGGCAATATAGGTGTACCGTAGGGTACTTTGACACAACCTTAAAAAACCCCACCTTCTGGGGGTGCCCAGTTGCGTGGTTCCCTTGAGGTCAGCAGCTCTTTGCTAACCTGATCATACACAGTACCCCACCTCCACCAAGTAGAGAGGAAAGACAAAAATGCTATAAATCAAACCAAAAGAAGCAAACAGAAAACTTTACAGGGATAAAATTGGGTGAAAAACCAAATTATATCGGTAGAAACACTAGCAAAAATGAAGTTGAAGTTATTAAAAAAAGCAGCAATGGGAAATTATAATTAAACTAGGAAAATTGAGAAAGAAAAAGGGATCTGTGTGGAAAAGATTGAAATTAAAAAAACAAAAGAATATCAGCAACGTCAAAATAAACAAACAAAAAAAACAACCAAGCAAAAAAAGAAAGAAAAAAATACACAACCAAAAACAAAGCAGTTTGTATATGTTATTGAATATTGTCTGGGCAACACGTGGTCTTCTGGGGTATGAGATGTTAGTCACAGTTCAGATACGACTGGAGGCTGCTGATTACTCAAACCCCAGCAGGTAGACACCCTGAATCTCTCTTCAGCCTACTTAAAAGGCACTTCGAACTTGTAAACTTGTTGAGCAGAAGCTTTCCCAGCTTTCTTGCTAGAATCGCTGCTGAAGTGGCTATCCACTTACTCAGTGTGCCAAAACCGGTCTCACTCTGCCCCTGAGGGTTAGGGCTGCAAGGCGGCTCAGACCCCACCCTTAGGCTACTTGGTTGCTGGGTTACCAGCTCCCACCCGTTTCTAGCTCTGCGACCCTGAGGGCGGAGCTTGCCGGGGCAGATCGCTGACAATGGATCCGTGTGACCCACCGCCAAACACTATTAGCTCCGTCTGGCTCAGCGGCTCAGACTGGGGCCCTAGACAACAGCCAAAGTTCTCGCACTCCCGCTCAGGCCTTCCCCAAGGCAGTTCAACTCAGTGCCAAGTCCAAGGACATCAAAACAGTTCACAGGTAAGGCCTTTCTGGTTTGCAGTCTCGCTGCTACTGAACTTACAGTTGTGGGCGGGTTTAGACGGATTGAACACACGCGACCACTTGCCGGTTTTCCACGGATTTAGTCCTCCTCTTGGGGTCCAGAAGTCTCTCCCTGACTCCCTGTATCCTCATAGGAGTGGTGATAGGCAGTTCCCACCAGCCAGAGACGCCTGGAGTCCTATCTCCCCAGACTCACGGTGCCCAGATGCAAGGAAGCTGTTACTCGGCTGCCATCTTGCTCCGCCTCCTCACTTTCCCTTCTAATCTCCATTTTATCCCTCTCCCTCTCTGACTTGGGTGAGGAGTAGGACTTGTCTTTCTTTCTTTTCTTTTCTTTCTTTTGCATCATTAAATAGGAAATGGAAGAAGTACTGAGTAAAAGGCTCTTGCTGATTGGAAGGTATTAAAAAAAAAATCCTGATGCCTCAAAGAGGCTGCTTCACCTCCAATTTTCCAAAGAGCTGTAATTCTGCAGAATATCAATTCTGTTACCTGCCCTGCCAATTTATTTCATTATCTGTAATAAGCAGTAATGGTATGTCTTAATTGCGCTCTATAAAAATCTCAATTATCACTTTAAAATTATATCAAGTTAGATAAAGAGACATCTTATGCAACCAAAAAAAAAAAACAAAATTCACTCTTCATGTGAGTCTCTTACTGTTTTTTCAGAGATGCCACATACTCTGTAAATCATTTTGTTGCTTTAAGTAGAAAGTCCAAACCACGTCCACTAACTACATCTGGCAGAGCAGAGATGAGGAAGAAAAGACCCACCTGAAGAAAGAGTCCATGGGACACAAAGGAGCTGAGCACCAGGAGGCCTTGTTTCTCCACTCAAAGATGAAAACTGGATCAGAGTCCATTTTAGCAGTAAAATGAGAGGAAGGCCCATTAAACTGCCATGAAATTGTTCTACATCCTGCAAATTCATCCCCCAGACCTGGCCTGCCTCTTACTCATCCTTACAGCTCCATCCTTTGATGCAGGACCTGCCATAAATTAATGCCTCCGGCTTGTCAGTGAAACTCAAGATACCACACAACGAAGTACTCTTCCATCGTAAGGTTGAATGATAAACCCATCCTGTCTCCCTCTGTCCTCCCTGCTGTAATTCCTACTTTTCTGTGGGGATAACCCAGCGCTGTTTTACAGGCTTCAAGGCACTGTTCCACATACTGTGGGGTATTAGTTTCCTGTTGCTGCTATAACAAAGTCCTGCAAACCTTGTGGCTTAAACCAACACAGACGTATTATCTTATAGCTCCAGAGGTCAGAAATCCAAAATGGATTTCACTGGTGTAAAATCAAGGTGTCAGCTGGGCTGTCTTCCTTCTGGATATTCTGGGGGAGGTGAGGACTGTTTCCTTGGATTCCTGCACTCCTTGGCTCCAGGCTCCTTCCTCTACTTTCAAAGCCAGTAGCATCTCCAAATCTCTTTCTGACTCTCGCCTCAGGCCTCCCTCTTTCCTATGAAATTACGCTGCTAGAAATATAGGGCCCACCTGGTTAATGCCTCACCTCAAGATCCTTAATTGTGCCTATGAAGTCCTTTTTGTCATGAAAGGTAAGGTATTCACAGTCCCAGACATATACAGAATGCAGACATCTTGCTCACTGGTGCATTATCCTTTCTACCACAACCACCATTCACTTGGATTTTCAGACTGAGTGATTCTCTTTTCCCTTTTTCTTTGCCTACAATCTGCCAATGGATCTGGTGGCTCAATATCCAAAATACAACCTGACTCTAACCACTTTCCACCTGCTCTTTTGACCACTCTTATCCGAGTTACCATCATCTTTTGCCCGAAAGACTTCAGTAGCTTCCTAATTCCTCTCCCTACATTTATGCTTGTTCCCCTTTTCTCAGATGGTTTATTCTGCACAAAGGAACAAGAGGACCTTTTAAAACAAGAAAATCAGGCCATGTCCATCAATTGTGCAAAGTGCTCCAGTGGCCTCCCTCCCGTCATGGTTGGAACACTCCCTGGCTCCTGCCTGTGGCTGCTTCCTCTACACTCTGACCTCATCTGCAGTGGTCTCTTCATTTACTTCCCTACTCTAGCCATATTTGTCCAACCGCTGTGTTTTCACAGGAACTCAGCCCTGTTCACCTCAGGACCTTTGCACATGCTGTTGCCTCTTCACCCAGCTCTGCAATGATGGCTTCTCTCTTTTCTCCTCAGCCACCTGTCCTCAACTCACCCCTTCAGGCTTCCTTTCACTCCCCTATCTGAAACTTCTTCCTATGCATCCCTCTTACTCTATCCCCTTAGCTTGTTTCATTTTTCTTCCTAGCATTTGCCATTATTGAAATTATTTGGTTATTATTTTATCCTAATACAAATGTAAGTTCTGTGAGGGCAGGGTCTGCATTCATCATAGTGAATGATACACGTTGGTGTTTAATAAATACTTGAAATGAATGGATTTAATCAATCCTCACAACAGCTCCTGTGACTTAAAAACAGTTTTGAGGATCAGGCAGATAGGGGCTTGATTCTGGCTTTTGTTACCTAAAAGCTAAAGTAACCTTGGGCAAGTTACTTAATCATGCTGAGTTACAGCATTCTCAACTGAAAACAGAAATGAAGATACATCGCAGCTTTTCTAAAAGTCCAAACAAGATAGAGCAATGAAACTTCAATGCGTGATCTTTGAAGCATCCTGTCATATTAAATTTCTTTTCTTCTCTTGGCCACTGAAATTCCTAAGGACTTAGGGGGCTTGAGACACCTGTACTTAACCTGTATCTGGTTCTTGACTTCTTGGACTCAGGAAGACAACACTTCCCAGCCTCCTGGGGTCAGGTGGGCTGGGGGACCAGCTTTAGCCAACATAGTTTGCATGAGAGAATATTCCCCAAGTCCTTGGGACCAGGCTGAGCTGTCTGTCTATGCAGGTTCTAATAGGCTTAAATCCTAACCTTCATCCTCCTGCAAGCTATCTCAGCCCTCCTAGTAAAGAACGACCTCTTTGTTTTCTTCCTCTGGATTTTTGTGAATGTAGAGAGGCCAGAAAGAATGCAGATCTGTGGGTAGAGCAGAGAGAAGGGGACGCTTGGGGATACTGTGGTCGGAACACGTTACGCACAGTCACCGCTTCATCACTAGGAGGCGATATTCTTTTCCCCAGCACTCCCTGTTTCTCCTACACGTTTCAAATGACAAAAGGTTGTTAGTATTTCATAATACGATGAAATATTATAATACTATGAAATACTAACATTGCTGGGATTTGGTGATCTAATGGCAGAGACAAAGCTCTATGCTTATAAAAAAAAAAAAGTTAGTTCCCCACAACTGTGTTCCATGAGACGCTAATACCTTATGAAATTTTATTAAGTGGGATACAAAGAAAAAGAGTCACCAGAATCAAATAAGTAGGAAAATGCTGTATACTCTGTTGGTAAGAAGTCCGGTGGGAAAGAAACTTAACTTAGTTGAATCTGATCTCTCTTAAATTTACTGTATTTCAAGTTTATATGATCCATTGCCCACCCTGCAAAAAAAGAATAGGAATCCAAACATTACCTTATACTGAATACTCAGGTATGATGAGTGAATGAAAACCCAAAATAATACATAGGGACTCCCTGAATGGGTAACATGCCAGTAATATATTTCTTTCGGTTGTGTGAGTTTGACATTGGCCTGTACACAACCTGGGGGTTTGTAAGATATGACCACATATCCAGACTTAGTGATTTCCTAGTAGGATTCCACAGTATGACAATCTGCACCTACATGAATAAATTATCTTCCTCTATAAAATCACTTTTTAAAAATTATGAGAAGCTCTTTCTGACATGGAATTTCTTTGTAAGATTCAGTTATATCTCACATAACTAGTGAATTTTACACATCAGCAAATACAGTGTTTGACCCCAGAACACTTCCTTCCTCCTCCAGGAGCTATTATTATTATTATTTTTTTAACATCATACAGCCTTCATTCCTCCATGGAACACATCTTGGAAAATCTGATGTCAAAGTTAATTCCATGTAGGATGCTTTTGTTTGTTCCCAGAGGTAAAATGCGTGATCCTGGCTGAGTTATTTCTTCTCTTTAAATCTCAGGCTTTTTATGTCTAAGGAGCTACTGAAAGAGTTAAAGGCCACAGATTTTTCTTTCCAATATTCTGTCACTCTGCGTGTGCTGATATCATTTTATAGGAAGCTAAGTTGCCTAATGCCCACTCCCCAGTCAACAAAAGAATGTTTTTATGAAGCAATAATGCTGATTTAAGATGCAATCTATTAATAATATTAATAATAAAAGGGATTAATAATAAAAGGCATTGGCCTCTGGAATAGAATAACCTGGGTTTGAATTGCAGCTCCACAACTGATTGGCCATGTGCTCGTGAGCAAGTGAGCACTTTTTAGCCGGATCTCTCCAATGGGGAAGAAACCCTTACTAACCTCTAGAGTTCAGAAGTCTAAAGGAAATTGGATTTAAGATGCTTAGTACAGGGCCTGGCACATCATAAGCACTCAAGTAGTTCATGTTGAAAATTATGTCTTAGGTTGGGTCAGGGTAAAGCCAGAGAGAAGGCAAGGTCAAGGGACCAATACACATTTCTCCACCTGCTCTTTCTAGAAGGACAAGCACACCAGGGAGGAGAGTGAAGAGTCTCATCTGTGGACTCCCTTGGAGAAGCCCCCAAGATTGGGGCAGGCCAAGGGGAGATGTGCATCTCCTGGAAACAAAAGTGAAGGGCTTTCTTAACAGTGGAGGCTTTCAACACCCTGCGATTAGGACTGTCCAAGCATAAGCAGGAAAGGGTGATAAATACTTTGCAAAGGGTTTTATTAGGTGCCAGAAAATTTATCTTGAGATGCCTGAGATGAGCCCTGAGACCATCTAGAATGCTGGATTAAGACTGGGAGTATCTGCAGGATACCTCCTTGGGAACCAGTCGCACCTGCCATGGCAGAGGGCCATTCTGAGGACAGGGTTGACTAAACTGCGGCTGGCCTTCCTCCCTGTGGTAAGGACGCATGTATAGGGTAGGAAGAGTTGCCATTGTGTGGGAAACAGCTAAGCAATGCCCTGCAAAGAACGCCAGTGCTGATAACTGTGGGGAAAACCAAATGGCTTCTGCTAAAAGCGTGCATGACTGGGAAAGACAGACCATGGGGGCAGGCGGTGAAGTTCCGTGGTTCCTCTCAAGAATGATGGGCATAGGGGCCGAGGCGGTGGATCACTCCAAGATGCACAAGGAATCTGGGCTGGGAGATGGTTCATTCCAAAAAGGATGAGGAATATGGGCAATGGAGATGGGTTGGAAGTTCATTTGGAAATCAGGAGCCTCTTCTGGAAAGGCAAGTAGGAAGCACAGTAAAGTATGTGGATAGAACAGTGTCTTGAGGGCAGTCTTGGAATCAATGTGCTGACTTCCAACACTGGATTGCTCAATCTGTGTTTCATCAAATACAAAATGGGCATAACCATGGTAGCTCCCTGTATCATCTTGTGAGTGTTTACGCATTTAGTGAGAGTGAAGACGGGCTCCTGTTCCCATCTGAGTCCCTGTCTCCCACCCTCTCCATCCAGAAAATGTCAGTGGTTTGAGATATGTTGACTATTTGGGAAAATGGGGCTCGTTTCTTCCACTTGAAATTGACTTTTGTATTTTAAACGTTCTCTGGAACACATCCATTATTTTCTGGGGCTAAGGATTGCCACTAAGGCTTTACCTTGAAGTATTAAGTATAGAAGGAACTTTAGCATGTCTTGAAACTCCATAAGGCATGATACAAATATATGTACTTAAACACAAGCACAGAGAGCTCATCTAAATCCTGGTTCTACCAACGCTGGAAAATGTTGCTGCTCTTTCTCACGCTAACGACCCCTGCCTGGAAGCGAGTATCCCTTTGTTCAGGCAGCGCTGACTCAAGAGACTAATTATTGAAGGAGAGGGAGGAGAATTTCAGAGGACAAAGAAAGATGTCGCATTCCATCAACCTAGAAAACGCAGAGCTTGAATAAAAGCATTCTGAGTACATTAGTATCACGCAGCATCAAAATTACAGAGCATCCCAGCACAGCAAAGCAGAAGACTTACACACAGAATTTAAGAAAAAAATACTTCTTACTTTACTGACTCTTTTGTCAATTTAAGACATTTTGGACAATTGTTTGTATGACTGATTTTGGTGAGTCATATGAAACACGTCATTCAGGAGGGGCTTTGCTTTTAAATATTATCTCCTTGGTGATAACTAATTCTTTGAAGATCATGATAGTTAGGGGAGTGAGGTACAAATGCTTTATTTAAGGAAGAAACATTGGCTCCAACCTACACTGACGGCTGAGGTTTCTAAGATGTCATTTATGGAACATTTGGGCTCAGACTTCGGTCTCATACACAATATTGTAAAAAAATATCAATACTAACGATCTTTCTTTTGAAATGTGAGCAACAACCTCCCTCTATCCCCTCATCCTCCCCCCGCCCTGATGGAATAATAGTAAGAGAGAAATAATAGCAGTGACAATATAAGAATAGAGAACAGTCGGTGGGTTTTTATAAGCGTGCTAAGTGATCATATAGTTTTTCCCTTTTAGAGTTTTCAACATACCCATTTTCCAGAAGGGAGCCTGGTGACCAAAGAGATGATAGCTTCCCTGGGACTTCACAGGCAGCAAATGGCCCAGAGCCAGCCTGTGCTGTCCTCAAATCTTCACAGAGGGGAGCCAGCTCTGGGGTCTTTGGACTCAACTACATTAAAATGACTTTGTCAATAAGTTACACTGTGAGAACGAGCTGTTTGAGCCCAGTACACCCTGAAGATACTAAATTATTTTATTATTCTGATATACTGAGGAAGAGGTATCTCACATGAAGGGAAGGATTGAACTAGAGTTAAAATGACTTTTGATTTCCACGAGGAAACCATAGGTAAATCTTCAAAACTATATTTTATTCTTTGACCTGAAAACCAGGGGACAGGTGATCTGCTGTGAATTAACAGGTATACCCAGAACAGCCATAGGAGAACAGTGAAAATTAATAACTAGGTGTGATTTTGGAGCTAGACCGATTGGTTTCGATCCTGGTTATCTTTCTTACTAGTTGTGTGACTTTCATCAGCTATTTAACCTGACTGGGCCTCAGTTTATTCATCTGTAAAATAGGAATGATAGTAATACTGTCTACATGCAAAGCCCTCCTAACTGTGGGATGCATACTAATTTCTCAATAAACAGCTAAGGATTGTTATGTTACAGTGCATATTTCTAACCAGAGAGGCAGCATATGTAAATGTGTAAGGGTCCTCAGAAGTCTGAAAGAAGTGAGGGGTTGATGTATAACTTCGGGGCAGCCGTGATGGAGTGATCTGAGGAGTCACCATCCCTTTCTAGGTCACATGTGGAAGGGTGGGACATGGCTGTGTCTCAGGTCTGGAAGGAAGGCTCAGCCAGTGCTCTATGTGGGGAAACTGCATGATGAGAAAAGTCATCAGGTGTGGGATGGGGTTGGTGAAGACTGTGCTCTACCAACCACCACAACTTTGAGAATTCTCCTCCCCAACCCCCTGCCCTGATTTTTTAATGACGGATTGTTGGTAGGAAAAGGATCAAATGCACATGTGCCACTGATCATCAAAGAACCCAATACAACATCAAGTCAGCTTCATGGTCAAGGACTTTCAAAGCAAAGACTCAGTGGGGGGAATTAAGGAAAGATGATGCCTCGGCTTTTTATGTTGTTTTAAAGATTTCTCAACAGGTAATGCTCTGTGACCTCCCAGCAACAACGATGCAAGTCCACGATCTAGTTTGTTCTTTCCATTTCCTTTAGTCTTTCCTCTAGACTTTACGTCATCTGCAGGGCCAGGGAAAAGCAAAATTGATTTTAGGAAAGGAAACTGAAAAAAAATTTCTGGTGTAGTCTTATCTCCTGCTGAGTTCATTTTATGAAAGGAAGCACAGGAACACTAAAACCTGGAAAGCTGAAATGGTCCCTTTTTCTTATATTGACTCTGGGCAGAGAAAAGTAGTTTTTACTGAAAGAAGCGCTTTGCAATATACAGACACCTTTGATCCCCTCAATAACCCTCTCTGCTAAGGGGTACTGTTAGCCCAACATTATCAATAGGAGGTTCAAGCAACTTGACTCAAAAAACCACAAGGGGTAGACATCTATAGTCAATGGTGTAACCAGGGCCAGTACTAGGTAACACAAGAAAGACTAGGTGTGCGGAAGTTGAGGCAGCCCTCGCTCTCCCAGCTGTCCGTGAATGTGAGAGTGAATACATCCTTAGACATTGAATACAAGGGTAGGCAAATTAGCTACTAACTTTGAGGACGTTTTATGAGCTAACCCTGCACCAAGAGCTTCACATAAGGACCACATCTTTGCAAGAGCCTCATGGGAGGGTATCCTCACCTTTGATGGTTTGATGCTTTGATGGTTTTGTATACCTCAGTGTTTGCTGATACTCTTAAAGGTGTTGAGGAAAAGGAAGAAATTACCATTATTGATGAGGGAAATGGATGAGAAGGTCTTGGAGGCTAGATTGAAGGTTTGTGAACAGAAGGGGAAGAGGATGGAAGGTTAACAGAGACTCAGCGTTCACCCACCTTGGTGTGCTCTCTCCCTGCCCTCATGCGCTAAAGCTCAAAATGCTTGATGTGTGTGTGGGGAGGAAGTTGTGTGTGTTAGGGGATGCAGTGAAGGTGTTGAGCTTGATGCCAGAGTGGTCACAGGTGAAAGAGAACCTGCCACAGTCACCAGGAAGACCACCAGATCAAATCCCTCAGAAATAGCAATTCTTGAAAGAAAATCTTCAGATTTTTGCAGACCTCAAGACTGAAAAGGGTGTCACAGTCAATATGGCTTTTCCAGGGGAAAGAGGAACCTCAGCCGACATCTGTATTATGTACAAATGGAGACAAGGAGGTTCAGAGAGGTTGAGTCAGCTGTTCACGTCTGGGAAGGGACAGTGGGGATGCAGCCTCTGGCATTTCTGGTTTCAGAGCTGAGCAAACATTTCCTCACCTGTGCCAGGGGAAGAAAAGGCGGGAAGGCAGACCCCAAACCATAAGGGAGACGTCCAGGCCCATGGAGGGAAAGCTGGCTTGACCAATGGGTCCTGCACACATCAGCGCAGGGACTGCTGAGCTCACATTAGCTGTCCTGGGATGGTTTTCATGGCAGCCATGTTTTATCAGTAAAGACAGTTTGTTTTCTAAACCTGTGTATTCCGGGCTGGGTACCAACTTTGAACAAGAGGCCTTGGAAGGTGCCCTTCCCCATCCCTCTCACTTTATAGAGTGGGAAACTGAGATCCAGAGGAGGAAGCCTGGCCTGGCAGGAGGCTGACCTCTGAAAAATGCCATAGGGATTTTATGGAAGCCCAAGAAACAGCAGAAAAGGCCAGATACGGGAGAAAGTCTGCTTGATTTTGTTAACACCAATCCACCCAGGGACAAGGATTTTAAGACCTGATTTTGGGCCCCTGAGTTGCTCCTTTGAATGAATGCTGTTGGCTCCCAGCCCAGGCCTATTCCCCAGCTCGTTACTGTTGGCAGATAAATTCACAGCTGCTGCCTCTTCTCCCCCAAACTGCCCTCCAGAAACTGCCCCGCCCCTCAGCAGAGGGGTCACAGGCACCTGGGTCTGCCACTGGAGGGGAGGCATGGTGAGTTAGGGGAACTTTTCAAAGCCCACGATTGTGGCAGGGAACTGCTGGCATTGAAAGGCCACCATCTACACCATGGTGACTCTAAGATTTAGTGCATGAAGCAGTCAGCCAAGAGTCTGAGCAAATGTATTTGGGGTGAGGCCCCAGCATCTGCTTTATAAAGATCTCCCCAAATTCCAGCTCAGGTGGCTCACAGGCCACACTTGGAGGGACATCGGCAGAGTGAGCATTGCACGGGCTAGAAAGCTGGACAAAGTGCAGTTTAAATTCTGCCTCCGCGGAGAAGGGGTTTCATCTGTCTGTGCCTCACCATTTTCATCCGTCAGATGGGAAGTGTTTGGGGGAGTACGAATTCAAAGAGAATCTCTAAAAAGCCCTTGACGCGGTGCCAGGCACGCAGTGAGAACAGCATTTACCTTAATACCCACCTCCCTCTTTGCCCCTATTTTCAAGCCCACCTTCCTGTTTCTCCCCTACGTTAAGCCCTGTCCTGGCCGTCACATGCCACGTTGCCTCTCTCGTCATCACATGCCCAGCTATGACAAGCTGCCAGCAGCCGCCTGTCTCTTCATCATAAAGAATTAATGCCACTGTATTCTGAGGATGAGGCAGTAAAAGAATGTCTCCTCGCAGCCATTAACAAGCAGTTCATTTCTGACAATGGCTTAGGCTCACTGTGCCCAGTTGGAGTGTGTCTAACTCCATGGACTTGATGGTCCTGGCCTTGGTAATTACTGTAATTCTGTGGGTCTGAGTAGCTCAGCTTGGTGCCCTTTCATTCCAAGACCTAACAAGACTCATGTAGATTTTATACACACCTGTGTACACACACTGACATATAGTGACACACATAGACACACACAGATATACACAGAGACACTCCCCCCAGAGAGATTCTCCATTTATCAAACACAATATTCCACATACTTGAATTTATCAGATAATAACACCTTGCCTCATAGGTGGTCATCTGGAAAAAAAAAAAGTTTTTCAGGCTCAGCACCCATAGCACAGTGGTTACAGTGCCAGCCACATACACCAAGGCTGGCGGGTTCGAACCTGGCCCAGGTCTGCTAAACAACAATGACAACTGCAACAAAAAATAGCCAGGCATTGTGGCAGGTGCCTGTAGACCCAGCTACTTGGGAGGCTGAGGCAAGAGAATCACTTAAGCCCAAGAGTTCAAGGTTGCTGTGAGCTGTGACACCACGCTACTCTACAGAGGGCGACATAGTGAGACGCTGTCTCAAAAAAAAAAAGTTTCCCAAAAATGTACACAATTTCTCAATCATTATTTATTGAAGTAGGATTTGAGATGACTTTGAAAAACATTATACAAATGCCTGAAAGTCACAAATAAAGAGATCCAATTAGGACAAAGGGCAATATGAATTGAGGTATAAAATTAAGTTGGGGGTCAAATAAGCAGGTAAAACACACACACAAGGTCCTGTAGGAATATTTGTACCAGAATGTTTATTGCAGCCCAATTCATAATTGCTAAGTCATGGAAAAAGCCCAAGTGCCCATCAATCCACGAATGGATTAATAAATTGTGGTATATGTACACCATGGAATATTATGCAGCCTTAAAAAAAGATGGAGACTTTACCTCTTTCATGTTTACATGGATGGAGCTGGAACATATTCTTCTTAGTAAAGTGTCTCAAGAATGGAAGAAAAAGTACCCAATGTACTCACCCTTATTATGAAACTAATGTAGGACCTTCACATGAAAGCTATAACCCAGTTACAACCTAAGAATAGGGGGAAGGGGGAAAGGGAGGGGAGGTAGGGGGGAGGGAGGTGGAGGGAGGGGGATTAATGGGATTACACCTGCGGTGCATCTTACAAGGGTATATGTGAATCCTAGTAAATGTGGAAGGTAAAGGTCTCAGCAAAATAACTAAGAAAATGCTATGAAAGCTATGTTAACTAGTGTGATGAAAATGTGTCAAACGATCTATGAACCAAGTGTATGGTGCCCCATGATCATATTAATGTACACAGCTATGATTTAATAATAAAAAAAAAAAAGGTCCTATAGGAGACCTAAACAGGAGACTCCATGTCTGGCTCCCACCCCAGTGCAAAGAAGGGGACGCAACTCATTACAGGATCTGTGGTACCCAGAATATCAGCTTCTCAAGGGAAACAGTTCTCTCTCCCAACGGATGTATTTCTTCCATGGATTCTCAAAAGGGGAGTCTCCTAAGTGGATAATGTTTTCAAACACCCCGATGAGAGGCATAATTAAGGTAATTCTCACTGTGATCACCTCTCCATGCAAGACAGGGAAGTGGCAACTCCCTGTTCAGTAAAAGCCATTCCATGAGGAAGGAGCCAGAGCCATGGGCTTCGTGGACAGAACTCCTGGGTTCTGATTTGTTCCAAGTTGAAAGAGCAGCAACAAGACTTGCTTCTCTGCCAAGCCCCCGACACTTTCGTGTATATCAGCAATAGCCTTTCTTACCTCTAAGATAAAATTTGCCCTCAGAAACCTTCCCAACACATATTACCCGGCAGCCACTGTCAACCCACGCAAGCTGGCATATGGGATAAAACGGATCTTCCACTGCTGATCTGGAGTGGTGGATGTTTGTGTTAACTTCTGATGGACTCACTATACGCGTGTATGTCTGTATGTGCAAACGCAGATACACGCTATTTACATGTGTACGGATATACAGTCCTGTATCACTTAGTGATGGGGATCTGTTCTGAGATATGTGTCATTAGGCGATTTTATCATTGTGTGAACGTCATGGAGAATATTTACACAAACCTAGTGAAGTGTGGCCTGCTGCTCTGCGGCTGCCAACCTGTACAGCACGTTACTGTACTAAATCCTGCCGGCAACTGTAACAAAATGGCAAGTATTTGTGTATCTAAACATATTTAAACATAGAAAAGGGAGAGTAAAAATACGGATTTATAGTCTTTTGAGGCCACTGTCTTATAGATACAGCCCGTCCTTGACCAAAATGTCATTATGCTGATCATGACTATCTATAAATGCATATATTATATATATGTCATATGTAAATATATATCATATGGAAATGGTATGTAGTTACATAGTGTATTAGATTCCTTCATACACATACTATATGCAGGCACACATATACAGGCATGGATACACACGTGTATTTAGATATTCGGTCCCCTAAGTAGAATTCAGTGAGGAGTTTCTAGGGCTGATGAGATATAGGAAGTTGTTTTGTTCCTCCTACAAATGGCAGCTGTGTTTTGGGGAGCCCTTCAGAAGGCATTTGCGAGGTCCTCTCTCCTTTTTCCTCCTCCATTGCTGGGCTCCTGGCTGTCTCTTCTGGCAGCTGTAAATAGACCTGCCCTTATCAGCTTCCCCCACCCGTTGAGGCTTCCTACCCGCACATCAGATCAGATGCGACGCAGCCAAGATTTGCAGAAATGAGAAAAGCCAAAGTTCCCAGGCACTGAACCAGGTCTTGCCGGACTGGGCATATGCTTTGGCAGCTCCGTGCCGTCCCTACAGTGATCAATTTGCTTTTCCTTCTGGAATTTTGGCTGTGTCCAGATAGAGTTTGCTTTTTAGATAAGTGTGAGATGCCAAACCTGTACCAGGTATCTCTCACGTTCTGAATTTTCGCTCTGCAGACTCAGGAGCCAAGGGCATTTCGATAGTAACAGAGATTTTATAATTCTTTTTTCTTTCTCTATCACAGTCATCTTTCTGCTATTTTACACACAGGCTCACTTTCGCTTATCTGCCTGAGAGCCAGTCTTTGAGAAAACAGGATCTGAGAAGGCAGCTCTGACTCATTCAAGAACACTGCTACGTGGACGTCCCCATGTCCTATTTATCCCACCTGAGCCCTGCAAAGCAGGGGAGGGGAGGACGCTCTTCCATTCCACATATCTCCACCTCTAATTAATTTTAAATAGGCTGCTTGGCAACACTGTGGCTGAACACTTCACATTCCAGCTCCATCCTCTATTTCTGCTACTTGGAGAATGTTTTGTTCCATTCAGCCCAGCAGCATCCTTTCCCATCCAAACAGCATCCCAGTCTGGGTACAACACCCATCGAGGAGAGGCCAAAACTCGTTTGCAAATCAGGAAGCCTAAGGGACTGTTTTACCCCAAACACCCAGGCTGCAGGAAAGCATCACACACACACACACACACACACACACACACGTATGTGCAAACCTCAAAATTCCAGAGGGACCTTTGGCCTTTCCTTGGTGGCTGGTCGGTTTTAATGCCCGTCTCTTCCCCATAGCCGCAGCCTGCAGCATGCAAGGCCTGAGCATTGTTTTTCTAGCTGAGGCCCCATAGAGAACCATGAGGACAGACAGGAAGAAGCGGTAGATGACTCCTGCTTCCTGAACAATTTAATTTTAACTAATGGCCGTGTCAAGCTCATGAGAGAGAGAACTTACTCACAGAGCAAACATTTACCGGGAGCCTATTTGGGGGCTGAGCTGAACATTCTGAACCTTTGAGATACACGAGGGAAGGCTCCTGCCTCCAAGGACCTCCGAGGTGGAAGGAAGAACAAAGTGGGCAACATATAATAAAGAATAATGTATGATCGTCTCAGGAGGCCTGGGCAGCTCCTTCCCACTCTAAACCTGTATTTTCAGATATGGGGCTGGATGGTGAGAGGGGACTGAAAGGGGAGGTTTTGCATCCTCCCGGCAGCAGGGCAGCCTCATGCAGCAGGGCAGCACCCACACTCCCAACTGGCACTGGGCCTGACGTTCTCGTGTGGGTCACGGTGAGTCAAGGACAGCAGGACGCGAGGAACGGGAGGCAGGGAGGCTAGAAAAGGATTCTAACGGAGAATGGCAGTCGCTGTGGGATAGAGAGAAAGGGCTAGATGCAAGAGAAATTTAGACAGAAAAAGGACAACAGATGTGTCTGAAGATGTGTCTGCAGAGGAGGAGAGATGCCGTCCTGGGTTTCCTGCCTGGAGGATGGTAGAACCCTTAATTGATGGAGTAAGGAAAACATTTCTAAACATCCGAGTCAGTCCTTAAGCTTATGGTTGCTTACTTGTCCTGGCCTCCCAGACACCACAGAATAAACAGCTTGCAGGCCAGCTGCTGGGGGTCCGTGAGAGAGCCTTCCAGTTTCTTGAGCCAATTAGCAGGTCCCTTAATGGCTTGGCTTTGCATCCCCAGAGCTCCCGTTCCTACATTTACTGGCCGTGACAGTCATCCAAATGTGTCTTTTTGATGCAAAAAATGTAGGTTTATGTCTCTGTTCTTATTTCTCCATTTCCCTACCTAGTCGTGTGACAGATAATTGGTGTTTTCCTAGGGGATGGGAAGAGGCATCCCAGACCACCCCAGAGGGTCTGATGCATCCAGAACTTCAGCGTATGGCTTCAAGCAATGTCCATCCCGAGGGGTCCCGCAAGTATGAAGACTGGGGAAGTCTGGGTATCCAGAATCCTTCCAGCTCACTATCTCCCCCTCAAAGTAGAACAAAATCATATGCCCTCTTTATTACTCTGTAGGACATGTTGGTAATAATCTTTCCCACATTCCAAGATAACTCATTGGAACCCCAAAGGCAAGGCAGCAGAGTGGGGGAATCCTCGGATTACACAGAATCTCTGTCTCTGCTGCACCCCAGCCTGATCCTTCTCAGCCTCCGTGTTCTTCTCCATTACCCTGTAATCTGCCTGTGAACAGAAGCTGAAACAAATCAAAATGCAACCAAACCGTGGTTCGTTCTCTGAGCTGGATAACAACGTGCCTTTATAACTGCAAGGATCTGAAGTTAAACAGAGATCTTTGGGGCTGAATTAGGACGAATTTCATTATCTCTGTTAAATTTTCACTGGGGTCTGAGTCCCTGTAGCAGTTATTATTTTCCAATATTAAAGGTAATATGGTTAAAGGCAATCCTTTAATAAAAGGAAATTATCATTGGCATTATGAGGCTCAGTTATGCCTTTACACATAATGCCTGTCTTAAAGCTCAGTATGGCTTCACCCTTCCTTCTTAATCTCTTCCCATTTCCCTCTCCTCCTGGCCCCACCTCCTTGCTTCTCATCTTACTGTTAACTGGGAAGATGAGCTCAGATTTCCTCTAACCCTTTCCCTTTTTCCTTCTCCTCATCCTTCCAAATTGGTCCTCAGTTAATGAAGTGAGGCTTTCATGGTGACTCTGAGAAATCAAAATTATATTTCAGAGGCTCCATTAGGCCAAGAAGACAAATGACTCAACACTATCTCTTATCTTAATCCTTCAGTGCTGGTGGATGAATAAATAAACTTGGATTCACTGAAGTAATACACAAAGATGGTTTCTTATCAAAGCAGCGACTGTTAGAACTCCTGCCCGGCACGGCTGTTCCTGGGAAAATGACTCATATCACCATGAATGCAATCACCACTAATCAGGGTGCGTTCTTTGTGTAAGATGCCAACAACAAAGTGGGAAAATGACAAGAGGTCACTTTGAAGATGTGCCAGCCTTCAAAAAAAAAAAGAGCAAAATTTAATAAGGCATAAGGAGTATCCCTTCAGGAGTAGATTAAACATAAAAATTCCACCATAGATTCTTTTGAAAATCTCATTCTTCCTTTGAGCATTTTCTACCAGTGATAAAAATAACAAGTTACCAATTTACAAAACACCCTCTTCTATATTTTTAATGCTCAGAACAAGCCAGGGTGAAAAGTAGTAATATTCCCATCTACTCTTCTTTTGTGTCTTTTCTATGCAAAAGATGCAGGTTTATGTCTCTGTTCTTTATTTCCCCGTGTCCCTACCTAGTTGTGTGACAGATAATGGGTGGTTTCCTAGGTGATGGGAAAAAGCATCCCAGACCATCCCAGAGGGTCTGATGTATCCAGAACTTCAGTGTCTGGCTTTAATCAGTGTCCATTCCTGGGGGTGGAGAAGAGTGTTCTGAGCTTCATGGTCACACAGAGGGTAAGTGGTAAAATCAGAACTTGAACTTGATCTTCTGAATGCAAGTTCCCTTGTACAGTGCTGTACTGTAGAGATCCTACCCCAGGGAGAGGTCTTAGGGAGGCAGCGCTTCCAAGGAAACTTCTTTGCTCAAGAACACACAGTGAATGCCTGTTGCTGAGTGCACTAAACCCAAACTGACTAGGGGCAAGTCTAGCTCGCAGCACCACCCCATACACCCCAGCACCTGAAGGAGAGAGGGAGAGGTGATCTACTTAGGTGTTAGGCACTGATCCAGGAAAGTAAGCGTGGGCAATATAAGACAGAATGCAGTATCTGCCCCTGCCTTTAGGAGGCTTATGGTTTGGGGAGGAATATGGACAAGAAAAAGATAATTACCTCCATGTTGGCAGTTTAGGGTGCTAGGAGTAAATATGCAGAGACCTAAGGAATTACTTAGGCAGCAGTGGACCCAAGGTAGGTCTAAAGCCTGTGGCTGCTGAGGATTCTGCCTGGATGCTGATTCTTTTATAGTTTCACAGCAAACATTCTGGAATGTTCTGAAATTGTTTCCCCTAGTTAAATTCTACTAGATGGTCAGGCCAGTGCATAGCCAGGGATTCTGGATATAAGAAACTAGCAAAAGGAAACTCTATGCCTGGTGGAATACACCCTCCAGGCAATCAAATTGTTAGCCAACCCCATGGAACTTGGGTCCAGGGAATGTGTACTGGGTCACTGGCTCAGAGAGCAGACAGCATGCAACTCTTCCCAACCCTGCATTGAGTGACATCATGTTGGCAACTTGACATTGGTTATAGTGGGAGTATTTACACCATGGGAATTGGCAAACACTACCTTCCAGGGCTTTCTTTTCCAGGGCTGGTTGTTGAAACGTTTGCCAGCACACTGTTATGTGTCTCTCCATTTGGGAGCTTCCTCTGCTTCCTCCCACAAGATGTAACCATCTTTCTAGGTCTCTCTATCTTACTCCATGGAAGAGATTTCAATTCACTGTATTGGAGACCTCTGGTATATCACTTTAAATCTGGGTCCTTTCATACTCCAGCTGCTAATGCTGGAACCAGTTTTGCACAGACTTTAAGCAGCTCCACGCAGGGACAACCTGACCTTGCCTTGGGCCCTCGTGTACTTACTTCTGATATGAGAGGTGTCTCTGAGATAAGAGTGGAGCATCCCACTCACACGCATGCACAACCCCAAGAACCAGGAGCTAGTGCTTACGGGGCCAACCCTGCCTAGGAAGAACTAACAGCCAGTGACAAATGCTTTCCCCTTTGGTTTCCCAGGAAGGCAGTTCTGAGATGCAGTCCCTTAGTCTCCCCAGGTCCTGGGGTCCAGTCCCTCTTAGCAGTAGCTGCCTTTGATAATACATCTTTTCTTCATTTCCCAAATGCTTGCTTTCTCCCTCAATTTTTCTCTCTGGGATCACTTCTCAAATAAGTTCCTGCATATAAGCCCTGTATCCCAGGCTATGCTTTGAGGGGATCCCAGGCTAAGACATCCTCCAGGTGAGTCTGCTGACATCTGTCCATCAAGCACATGTTGACCCTCAGAAAGTGCCTGGTGTTGGAGATCTAGGTCAAGTGTGATTTCATCTGTGAAGCCTTACCTGGTTTCCCCCAGGCCTGGTCATGCTTTGCTAAAAGTACTCACCACAGGGTACTGTAATTAACTCATGGCTGTAGGCATCAAATCTTTGTCCTGCCAGGCTCTTACCACTAAGGCTGTGGAGCTTTTTTTTGTCCATCTCATCTTACAGCATCCCCGAGTGCAGAGTAGTAAAGGAAAAAGTTCTTGATGAGTGAACGAAGAAAGCTCCTTCAAGAACTCTTTAGCACGTCTAGGAAGAGTCATTTATTCAGTGCTCATAGTTGGGGGGACCATGGCACAGTGAATTCCCAATGGGCCAAAACCATCCAGAACTCAAAACAATGAGGGAAACCTTAAACAATACAGCAAAGAAAAAAAAAATAAGCCTGTAGTAAGGAAACCTGTAGCTCAAACCTCCCAGATCCAACAAAATGGATCTGCAGCTTCCCTGCAGCTCCCACTGTTGACTATTTTTAACGACTTTTTTTTTAAAGGCCCATTTCTCAGCATCACAGGCCTGGGATAAGCTGATACACGCCAGAGGAAGCACAAACAGGTGCTAGACGTTAGAGAGAGTGAGTCAAATTTGCAAAGCAAATACCGCCCGATTCTGTAACACAACAAACGTCGCATTTAATGATATCAACAGAGAATAATGATGCAGGGAAGCCTGCCAACTTAGAAAATAGAACAAGGAGAGTCAACCTCCGAATAAACAGTACAGCAAAGGACACTGAAAAATGGTAGCCTAGTAGAAAACAGAAGCAGAAAAACAATAATAGGAAAATGGATCCGAATGGGAAAATGACCTCAAGGCAATTCCATCTTTGCTCTCAGATGCTTTCTCTAGGGAACAGCTGAAGAAGCCTCCTTGTCGAATTTTTAAGTGCATAAAAGGTTAGAATAGTAGCAAAAAGAAACGAGCAGCAAGAATAATTTCAGGCATCTCTTCTTAGCTTTGCCTTTTCTTTCTTGATTTTGCCTCAAATTCTTTTCTTTTTAAAAGACAATGAAGCCATGCCTACCAATTGAATTCATCTATCTTCCTTCCTTCCTTTCTCCCTTCCTCTCTCCCTCCGTCCTTTCTTCCATCCTGTCCCTCCATCCCTCCGTGCCTCTTATCTTTCCTGCCTTCCTTTTTTTGCTTTGCCCTAGGAAGGATTTGGAGCAGCAAAATCATTCAATTGTCTGTACAAGTTGCCCAAAGGAGGCATATAACCCGCACCCCCCACCCCAGTACACTAATAGGTAAGGGACGGTTTACAAGGGACACCCATGCCCACATAAAGCACAGGTGAATTCTGTGATTTGCCATCGGAATTTCCTGTGGCCCCCTCTCCTAATGAGCTTGCAACACTGTATGCTTATTCATCAGTCTGCATTTCTACTTTACCACCAGTTGTTATTCTCCTTGAGGTACCTTGATTTTCTATCTCCCGGGGCCCTGCCCTAAGCTTGGTAAATAATAGAAGGGAAGTTGGTTCATAAATAAATGAAAAAAACTAAGTGCAACTATATGTAAATTGAAAAAACCTACACTTCCTTAAATAAAAAAAAAATGGGTCAAGGAAGAAATCCATATGTTCTCCCAAACAATATGTAAAGCCCATTTCTTTATCCTAAATTGTTAGTGAGGAAGAAAAGAAAGGTTGATCTAAGTTGTCTCCCTAAGGCAGTGAGAAAGTATTATAGGTTGAATGATCATTCCTCCCTAATTCATTTGTCTGAGCTCTAACTCACAATGTGATGGAATTTGGAGATGGCGCCTTTGTAGGTATGGGAGGCACTTGGGGTTAGATGATGTCATCAGGGCAGGGACACCATGATGAGATTAGCTCTGTTTATTTATTTATTTTTTTTATTTTTACATATACGTGTGTTAATTAGGTTTCCATTTTTTTGCATTCACAAAATTAAAAAGACTTAAAATTTAATAACAATAACAATGTTTAAGATAAGGATTAGAAACAAAAACCTTATAAAGAACGAATAGAGATTAGCACTTTTGTAAGAGGAGGTACCAGAAAGCTCGAATGAGATTAGCGCTTTGGTAAGAGGAGATACCAGAAAGCTTGCTCTCTCCACCACTAAGGACACAGTGAGCAGGCAACTGTCCACAAGTTAGAGAGAGAGCCCTCACCAGAAGCCAAATCACCTGACACCTTGGCTTTGGAATTCCCAGCCTCCAAAACCTTGAGAAGTAAATACCAACTGTTTAAGCCACGTAGCCTACAGGATTTTGTTATGGCTTCCTGAGCAGACCAAAACAGGAAGAAAAAGATGAAATAAACCAAAAAATAATGTGACAATTAAAAGCTGTCAAAATTGAAACTAGATATAAATGAACAGATAAACCACATCAATAAATCATTGATGCCTTTAACAAAATAGAAGAGCAAATCAGTAAGAGCAGGAATAAAATAGAGTGGTATAAAATAATATACACAGAAAAACTTTTCTTATGATGGGGAGAGAGGGTTATTCTGTTATATAAATGTTTTAAAAATCAAATGGTATTGCATGATTGTTTCTAAAAACAGACCATGCAAGCTGATCTTCAAAGAATCAGAATTGCTGAGAGTAGATTTGGTGGCTGTCACCAGTTGCCCTGTGAGATATGTAGGTTTTTTTTAAAATAATTTTTGAATAGCTGGATCTAGTCCAATCTTGGCTTGAATTAGATCTTCAGTAACCAATAGTGCTAATATTATTTTTAGTATCTATTAAAAGTGTTACATTAATTTTCACTCTTGCAGACACTCAGGCTCAGAGAGACTGTTTTATATATGCTAACTACTTATTGCGAAATACATTTCCAAAATTATTTTAAGAAGCAAATGCAGTTTTAAGCCTTGGACTCCAAATGGAAGAGAATAACAAAATGGAAATCAAGGGTTGAGTTTATATGGCAGGCGAGTATATCATATTTCCAGGTGATGCTCAAACACTGGCCTTGGGGTCCAGGGAATCTTTGCTATCATGTGTCTCCCCCGGGGCATCAGCTCTCTACACCTCAATCTTCTCATCTGAAACGTGGGCACAACTCACCAATCTCAGCGAGCATCACGTGGCTGTCAGCTCCTGAATGTGGGACCTAGGCTTAATCACCACATCCCAAGCTCACCCAATTCAACAAACTGGCTGAATCATGACACGTGAGAATGTTAGGGAAAACACGAAATGGCGTATTGCACAAGGGAAGGGGAAGGAGGAACCAGTCTAAGTTGTGTCAAGCACTCACTCTGCGGCACTCACATATCGTATGCATCTACCCCTGAAGCATTCTTGCCATAGGCTTTGAAACAGGCAGGAGTTACCATTCCCATTTTACAGATTAGAAAAACAAGTTTCGAGAAGCAAAGTCTATAATCACAGAAGTTAAGAACTCATGGCCCAAAGTCTTGAAAGCCAGTCTTCTCCCCTAAAGCAGGATGCCTGTAATCAGGAACATGAGCGACCAGAGTGAAGGGCTTAGGACAAAGTCCTCCACGCTCCTGGAGGAGGCCAAGGCCTTGGTGAAGCACACAGCTTCAGGGAGAGCCTGCCTGAGATCCAGTTTGGGTTCCATTACTTCTTGGCTGTCACCCGGTCACTTAGCCCTCTCTCTGAGCCTCAGCTTCCTCTCCTGTAGACTGCGAGTGAGAATAGTTTCTTCCTTACAGAATTGCCAGGAGTCTAGATGAGCTAATGTGCATAAAGTGTTCAACACAAGTGGGAAAATCTAATGTATTGAGTACCTTAGAGGCTTGTATTAGTATAATTTGTATTAGTACTGAGTACATGAGATAGATACTTGCTTTTCCATTCTTGTGATATTTTACTAAGAAGAATGTGTTTGAACTCCATCCAGGTTAATACAAAAAATGTAAGGTGTCCACGGTTGCGACCTTGTCATTTGCCCAAGGTTCTCAGGCAGCTGCTTGCTTAGTTATTAAATGACTAACCAGAGCGTGGTACTCTGCTGGCAGTGCCTCCCCAAACAAGTAACAGTTTAGTAATCAGCGATGCCAGCGCTGGAGGACGGGAGGAATGCAAACACCAGCATGTGTTTATCATTAGTGCTGTTCAGAGCTTCTGTTCCATGAAGCAGCTCCCACGAATGCCTTTGGAGATGAGTGCGAGCCTAGGGAAAGGGCCCCAGAGAGCCTGTTTGTGCCACAGCAGTGGCAAATCAGAGAGGATGATGGAAAGGCAGGGCCCCGCCCATTCCGCCCCCTCCAAGCTGGGGCCAGAGGCTGATTTCGCTGGGTGACATGTGCCCTGCGAGATTGCCACACTCTGCCTGGTGGCACTGCTGTCAGCCCCATTTCACAGAGGATGGAAGCAAAGCTCAGGAAGAAGGTCACTTTCCTGAGGACTCATGGTGAGAACTGGAGGAAGGAAGACTGAACACATTCTGGAGGCTGCCCTTTTAACTCTGGTCCTAAATCTTGCCTCTTTGGCCCTTACGATTCATAGATCAAGATTCTTCTTGATCATTTCTGACCCACAATCTGTTACAGGTGCAATTGTGTTCCTCCCCTCCTCCTCAGAGTCACATGTTGAGGTCCTAACCCCCAGGACCTCAGACTGTGGCCTTATTTGGAAATAGGGTCTTTGCAGGTGTAAGCAGTTAAGATGAGGTCCTTGGGGGTAGGGTGGGTCCTAACCCAATGCTAGTGTTCTTAACATGATGAGGAATTTTGGAGACAGATAGATACACGCAGGGAGAAGGCCGTGTAAGACCAAGGCAGAGAGATAGGAGTGTGTGTCTGTGATCCAATGAACACTAAAGATTGCCAGCAACCCCCGGGAGCTAGACAGGGGCAGAGAACAAATGCTCCTACACACCCCAAGAAGCTGTCAACCTGCGGACACCTTGATCTTCCAACTAATGGCCTCCTGAACTGGGAAAAGGACGCATTTCTTTAAAGGACGCATTTCTTTCTTTCTTTTTTTTTTTTTTTTTTGCAGTTTTTGGCCGGCGCTGGGTTTGAACCTGCCACCTCCAGTATATGAGGCTGGTGCCCTACTCCTTTGAGCCACAGGTACCTCCCAGAAGAGAATGGCATTTTGATGTCTAAGCTCATCTTAAAGCACTTTGTTATAATAGTCCCAGAAAACTCAACACATGACTGTTCTGGGGAATGGGGCCTGCACTTCTGCTTTCCAGGTGAGGGAGATCAGGAACAGAATGCTGTGCTCCAGGCCAAATGGCTAGGAGGTGGGACGGCAGGGCAAAGAAATCCAAGTTCAATTACTTGTCTCATCCGCTCAGAGCTGCTCCTGCTCATTAAGAGGCGCCTGATGCTGTCAAGGTGTTTACGATTTACAAGAGTGCAACACGTGCAGACCCAATTGATTGCACAATAATCATAAAATCCTACGGAACCACGGGGAACGTGGTTGTATCTCCATTTCTAATGAGGAAACTGATACTCAGGAGGAGGATGGTTTCCAGAGGGTGGGAGTGGGATAATGCCTGATAATGTTTACTCGTCAGGATTATGACCTGTATCCATATTCATGCATTCTCTGATTTAAATACAGCTTCTGATGTGCAAATGGATCTCAGTCTGCAGTTTGGTTACCCCTTTCACCTAGTCACCCAGCCTGTGATTAACATATCAGTATAGATGCCTAGGAAGATTCTGGAAAATGGTCCTCTCTATTGCTTTCTTGCAAATAAGACATATGAAGTAATTTCTCCATCAACTTCAAAGGCAAACAGAACATTCCCAGCCTTTGGAAGCAGCAGAATCCTGGTCTGGGTCTTTTAGAAACATAGCCCAGAACTATCTGTGACAAATTCTGTCTCTGGCTCACAAGGAAATCCACTGTAGTGACGTATTTTCAGCTGAATGGCAGGCGTGAAGGCTAGAACGATCGGTTTCTTCATAACAGGAATACAGTCGAGCTGGACTTACAGACTCTCAACGATCAGCGCTGAGTGGTGAATAAACCCGACCCTGCCACATATGGGGTCCCTGGTGTAGATAGAATTGTCTGGTTCGAGCCTTGCTGGGAGGTGATGGTCCCAGCAGATGGAAATGCAGGCCCGGAGGCACCACAGTTGTTTCTCAGGGCACCTCCATTTTCTCCTCCCTTGCTGAGAAGTCCCAGACCTCAGAGATCTCAGCTCTCTGGAGGATCCGTCTACAATGCACTGTAGCTGAGCTCGTACCTTCTGTCAGGAAGGGAAGGAGAGTACTGTTAGCCTCTCCATTTTTCACAGGGCTAGGGGCATGACCGAAAGAAAGCATGGATTTTGCAGAAGAGCCAACACCATGCCTGAATCTTGAAAGGTGACAGGAATTTTGCAGGAGGAGATGGGTGAGGGAAGGGTATGAACGTTCATCAGGCAGTTAGCAGCACAGACAGAGGCAGGCAGAGAGACCAGAAAAGTCGAGTGAAAAACTGCAGTGGTCCAGTGAGGCTGGAGCAATGGGTATACTTGCACCACTGGGGACAGTTCCTGCTATCCCATCCCCCCGTCCTCCTCTCAAGGTCAGCCAGGTCCCTCTAAGCTCAGCCTGATGAAGCTTTATTATGGGCTTGAATGTGCCGAAGTCCATACTTCTCTCCCCAACTTTCAGGCATTTGCCCGGCCTCTGGCATAGGCTTATGTCCCCTCCCCAGCCACCTACTCTAATTTTTTTTTTTGCAGTTTTTATGGCCAGGGCTGGATTTGAACCCACCACCTCCGGCATATGGGGCCAGCGCCCTACTCCTTTGAGCCACAGGCGGCGCCCCTTCCTCTGACTTTTCATGTTCACTTCCCACTTGTGCAACTGTCTGTTCCCTCTGTCACCCTGGCCACCCCCCTGAGTGCCGACCTGGCCTTCTCACTTGCAGCTGTGTTCTTAAAGCTCAGCAGGTGGTGGGCAGGTGCATGGCAAGTGTTTGTTGATGTATCAGTTTCTAGCTCCTCCTAGAGCAGTGGTTCTCAACCTTCCTAATGCCACGGCCCTTTAATATAGTTCCTGTGGGTCGTGACCCACAGGTTGAGAACTGCTGTACTATAGCAAATTACTACAAATTTAGTGGCTTAAAACAACACAGAGTGATTCTCTTATAGTTCTGCAGGTGAGAAACCTGAAATGCGTCTCTCTGGGCTAAAATTAAGGTGTTGGTAGGACCACATTCCTCCTGGAGGGTCCCCCTCCTTTGCCTTTTTGGGGTTCTACAGGCGCTTGCCACTCCTCAGCTCTGAGCCCAGCATCGCAGCGTCACTGCTTCTGCCGTCACACCACCTTCTCCAGCTCTGACCCCCCCCCCCCCCCGTCTCCTTCCTGCAAGGACCCTGGTGATCCCATTGGGTCCAAGTTAATAGCCTCATCACAGATCCTTTAATTTAATCATGAAGTACCTTTTGCCATATCAGATAATAAATTCAAAGATTCCAGGGATTAGAACATGGGTAACTTTAAGGGGCTGTTATTCATCCTCGCACTGACGGATGAGCTGAACCCACTTTGTCCCTTGGTGGGTTTGGTCTGTTGGATTGCTCAGGGCAGGGCTGGGGGCAGGTGCACGGCAGGGCCTAGGGGTGAGATGGTGCCGATGTGTTTAAGCTGCAGAGAGCACATGTCACTGGGGCATGCTGGGAAAGAAAATGTTCATGGAAATTGGAAGTGTGTGTGTTATGTATGGAGTGATTACAATGAACTGAAACATCTAAGATTCCACTTGAGGGAAAGGAGAACACTTAGGAAAAGAAAAGGGTGGGGACATAGAACAAATACAAGAGCCATTTATAGAGCCTCAGTTTCCTCATCTGAAAACTGGGACAATGGCCCAGGTAGTGTGGTTTTCCCAAGGCCAGACAGCTGGGGAATTTCATGAACCAGTGCAAGAGGGAAGGAGCCAGAGTGGGAATGGTGGGGAATGAGGAACTAAGACACACAAGGGACAAAGCTGCAGCAGCTGAGACTGCACTGTGCTTCTAGCTTTATTTATATAGTATCTCAATAAGGTTGCTAAATGACGTAAACTTAGCACATGGGGTAAAGATTAACTTCAGGGAGGAAAAACTGCGTGCTTGTTAACAAGATAAAAAGGAAAGTATGCAGGGGCTATGTGACTTCTGGCAGAGGAGAGAAGAATGTTTGTTGTTAAAGGAGGAGCATCTGGGGTCATTCCCTGAACGTCTCCCAGATCCTGGGGGCTCTGCTGCCTCACAGCCCGTCCTTCACAGGCTGGGCCTCATCACCAGCTCCCAAGTGACCCCTTATTCCAACTGCAAACAGCCCTCAAGCTCTCCCTTTTTCAATGTATAATTTGCGCGCGCACACACACACACACACACACACACGCACATCTATCTCAGCAACATACCTGCATATTGGCTTTATATATAATTCACATACCATACAATTCACTCCTTTAAAGTAGGCAAGTCAATGTTTTTTAGTCTATTCAGACATTAAGGCCATGGCAGGGACTGGAGAGCCAGACTGCCTCCGTCTTAATGCCTAGGTCTCTATCGCCACCATGAATTTTAAAACATCTGTATCCCTCCAAAAAGAACTGCTGTGCACATCAGCAACCTCTGACCATTTACGCAAAGCTCCCCAGCCCTAGGAAATGCCTCTGGCTTCTGCTCCTCCCATTCCAGTCCAGGCATGTGTCCTGTTGTGTGGTGAAAGGGGAAGCCTGTGCTGGCTGTCAGCCTGTCCTCCCCAGGCATTCCCTTCCTGACCCTCTGCCATCAGACTTCTGTCCCCATCATTCTACGGACATGGCTTTCTGCAAGGTCCATGGTGATTCCCCAGGCCAAATCCCTAGGTTTCTTCTCTATGGACTTCTTTACCTGTCCGCAGCAGGCAACACTCATGACCCATCCGATGGCTACAGTCACCTCTTTACTGCCCACCACCTGTCTGTGGCTGCCTCGTGTCCTGCCTGCTGTGGAGGGCTGGGAGATGCTTGGGTTCTGGCCTTTTCCTGTAGAGTGGAGATATTAATGCCATGGCAGAGACAGGATAGCCGGACTGCCGAGGTCTCAATGCCAGCTGTGCACCTGCTAGCTGTGTGACCCTGGGCAGTAGAGTAGGCTCTCTGCTCCTTACTCCCTCATTTGCATCCCAGTGGGTAACAGTACCCACCACCGGTGTTAATCATGGCGATTTAATGAGTTAATTAATGCAAAGTATTCTGCACCTATACACATGCTAAGTGTTTCCAAATAGAATTATTTTGCTCATTCTTTTGTGCAAGGAGTTATTCACTGCCACTTTTCTCAACAACTTCTATGCATTAGACCTCCCTGGGGTTCAAATTTCCATAAAATTCAATTACAAGCAGGGGCTTTGGGCAAGTATAATTTCTCCAAAGCCTCATTTTTGTGATCTGTACTAGTGTCTGGGTTTCTAGGTTGTTGGGGAGTTTAAGTGAGTCAATACATTAAAGCCCTTAGGAAAAGGCTTGGCTCTTAGCAGACCCTCTAACATGTTAGTACTGTAGTAGTAAATTGTCCTGCCCTCTTCTCTCACCTGCAGGAGGTGCTGGGTCTGACTTGGCTATGGACATCTCGACTTCAGTGTTTTAGCCTTGCTTTAAACTAAATGCACGTCAATTTTTTTGCGTCAGCTTCTTTCCCTACTAACTCGCCTGTACTGCTGGCTTCCGGTTCTGGTCCCCAAGGTTAAAAAACTGTTGGTCATCTCTGATGCTCGCTTCTCTGCCCTTTATTTCTAATTTCCTGTTTTTCTAATGACTTGGCTTTGCTTATTCACTCCTATTCTTTGGTCCCACATTAGTGGGGGCTGACCTATTTATGCCCCCCAGTTACCATGGCCTCCTGTCAAGACCATCTACCCCTAGTCCATTCTCCAAACATGGAGTTTCAACCTTTTTTAGCTCACGGCACACTTGAGCCTATAATTAAACTGTGGTGCACTTAAATTATATTGATTCTTTTTTTAAGAGTGAAGAAAAGAATATACTTGCAGTGCTTTGAACTTCTTTTGAGAAAAATTTAAGTAATGATCTTGAGAAATTTTTGCGGCACACTTCATGATCTTTGATGGCACGCCAGTGTGCCAAGGCACCGTGGGTGGAAATTACTGCTCCAAACCATTGGGCAGAGACAGCACACATATTTCCTGCTTTGGGGCGATGCTTTTATATACTCTTCACATACTGTGTTCAGTGTCTCAGAAGGAGCTTCTAAATCTTTCAGGGAGGTCCATGTCAGCCAGCTGTCTGCGTACACTTAGGCATGCCTTCTCTCCGAGTGTCTGCCTCCTCCTCTGAGTTGGGGCATCTGTTTCACGTGGCTGGCGTCATTCATCTTTTCTTACCTTCTCCATCTGGTGTCAGAGTCGAAGCCTCATCTTTCAGGGCATTCGAGTTAACCCCCTCCCATCCCTGGTGTCCCATATCAATCCTCCTTGTATGGAGTCACCCTCTTGTCCTGGGACAGATAAGGGTCCCTATCCAGCTCAGCATCCCATCTTTTTCTTCATTTTTTTCTTTTAGATCAATCTATCTGTGTATAGTTTTGGTGATGGCTCAGAATGAGAGATGCAAATCTAATTAAACCACAGCAATTAACATGGAAGCAGAAACGTAGGAGATGTGTGGTCAGAGAGCAGGGACACTGAACATCGGATGAGCGGCTGCCAAGGCAGAGAGAGACTATAAGGGAGGGCACACTTAACTTATTAAAACATAGTTGTGCCAGGTTGCTGTGGGACACGGGGTTTCTTTTTCCTCCCTTCAAACAGAAAGGTGACATCATCTCGTAGACCAGCTCCAAAAGAACCTTCTGCAATGATGAGAATGTTCTTCTATAACTATGCTGGACTGAGGACTTGACATGTGACCAGTACAACTGAGAAACCAATTTTTTTTTTTTTGCAGTTTTTGGCCGAGGCTGGGTTTGAACCTGCCACCTTCAGCATACGGGGCCAGCGCCTTACCCCTTTGAGCCACAGGTGCCGCCAGAGAAACTAAATTTTTAATCTAGTCTAACTTTACTGGAAATTTATTTATTGATTTGGACAAGAGTCTCACTCTGTCACCCTGGATAGAGTGCCTTGGCATCATCATAGCTCACCGCAACCTCAAACTCTTGGGCTTGAGCAATCCTCTTGCCCCAGCCTCCCGAGTAGCTGAGACTACAGGCCTGCACCACCACATCTGGATAGTTTTTCTATTTTTAGTAGAGATAGGGTCTTGACCTTGCTCAGGATGATCTTAAACTTTTGACGTCAAGCAATACACCTGCCTTGGACACCTAGAAGGCTAGAATTACAAGTGTGAGCCACTGCACAAGCCTTTAATTTCAATTTAAATAGTCATATGTGACTAGGGGTACTGTACAGGACAGGGTTGTCATAGACATTTTTATGTAAACAATGTAGAATACTAGAGATAATGTCTTTTCCAAATTTTTTTCCAAAATGTCTTTTTGCAAAATATGTTTTCCCAAATCCCCCAAATCATGGGCATTCACAGTTAATGTCTTAATGGAAGATTTAAAACATTTTGGAGATCTCCATGTACCCCCTTGTGTACTCCAAGGTGGTAGATGAGAGGAGGGAATTGTAATCAGAGTGTAACCAAATTCAGGGTGCATACATTTATAGTTGTTATACCGGGGGTCAACGTGGGCCTCAGGGAATTGGGCGGATTAAATGGTATCCTGCGTCTCAGGCCGCCATCTCTAAGATCAATGCCCTTACCCAGACAGCAGCTCAACCTCCATGGCCTGGCCATGATGGTGTTCATGATTCAACCCCATGTACCAAACCAACCCTGATTCCTGTCCTCCTCAGCCCAGATTTCTTTCTACCCCACCCACCACATACTCATTTCCACTTCAGAGATTTTTGTTCATAGTATTCCATCTCTCTTTTTTTGGCAAATCCAACATTGTCTAAAATGATTTCTGCCCATCCAATCTTAAGTAAGTTCCACCTCATTCTTGAAACTATCTCTGCACATTCATTCTCACTTAACCTTCTTCTCTCTCATTTTCAATTCTGATTGCTGTGAAAACCAACACCCAATAGCTCAATATCACTGAGTTATTTTGTCTCAGAAACTACATCAAAAATTCAAAGGCAGGAAAAATGTTGTCTACGACTTCTATAGACTTTACAGCCTAAAATAGTGTTAGCACATAGTAAGTGCTCGGCAATGTCCCTGCTGCTTGGTTGACAAATACAAGTTCTTTTTTCATCCCTTTCCCACCTCTAAACTGTTTGGGGGAGGTGAACTAATGTACAGCTGCATATTTTGTGTCTGGAAGCAAAGCCGAGGCCCCAGTAGACCCACTGTGCTTTGTATATTAACTTTACAATAAAGTCAGAGACAGATGGCTAGAAAGAACTCTTCATCGTCTCTGATATTATTAAATCTTCTAGTCTGAGGGCTCAGAGAGCCTAAGAAAATTTTCTTTTAATCCCTCTTGGCTTTATATTCTATAGATGAAGTTATGGAGCTGGCCTGAAAAGCAATTTTGTGCAATTGTTTACCAAAGGGGAGGGGAAAAATCATTACGGTCCATCTTTGGAGGTTTGCCAGTAATAAGCATGCTCTACGCTCTTCAAGCCCTGAAGAGCTGCGTGGACTTGATAAATAGCCAAGTTTGGTCCAACTGCAGCTCTAAACAGACGTCTGTAAATATTTCAGAAAAGCCTCAGCACGCTGGTGGGTGTTCCTGATAAGCGGCTGTGGGTGCTTCTGTTGGCAAACAGACAGCTGCCGTCTGCCTCTTCCCTGTGGGGGACCCGCTTGCTGGAGGGAGCTCTACCTCTTCGTTTTGCTGGTGACTGTATCAACCATCCACGCTGATTTCTTTAAAGCAGCGGTTCTCAGATAGGGGTGATTTTGCCCCTTACCCTGGTCACACCCAGAATAACATCTGACAATGTCCAGAGACATTTTTCAGCTGCTGAAAAGGGAGCAGTTACTAATGTTTAATGAGTAGAAGAATCCAGGATGCTGTGACCTATACTGCAATACACAGGGCAGCCCCGGTGATGAAGAATTATTCGGCCCCAAATGTCATTCACGCCCAGTTTGAGAACCCCTCCCTTTTAAACAAACAAAGTAATATCCTGTTTTAAAGTAATATCCTTTTTAAGTATAACTAATCCATTCATTTATTTGTGTATTCAACAGATATTTATTGTCAAACACAGGAAATATCCACCACGTCGTATTTCTGTGTTTTGGTGGATTTGTTAATTCACTAATGTAATAATACTTATGTAATTGAGCACCTCCTCTGTGTCCAGCACTGGAGGCTGGAAAAACATAGTCTAGTCCTTATACTGTGGCGAAGGGAGGCTAGAGTCTGAACAGGCTGACACATGAATAACATCATTTCAGTCTGGGCGCAGTGGCTCACACCTGTGATCCCAGCACTCTGGCAGGCCGAGGCAGGTGGATTGCTTGAGCTCAGGAGTTTGGGACCAGCCTGAGTATGGATGAACTCTGTCTCTAAAAAACTAGCCAGGCATTGGTGGCTGTAGTGCCAGCTACTCAGGAGGCTGAGACAAGAGGATCACTTGACCCCAGGAGTTTGAGGTTGCTGTGAACTGTGATGCTAGGGAATTATACCCAAAGGTGAACAAAATGAGATTCTGTCTCAAAAAAACAAGAACAGGGTGGCACCTGTGGCTCAAAGGAGTAGGGTGCTGGCCCCATATGTTGGAGGTGGTGGGTTCAAACCCAGCCCTGGCCAAAAACTGAAAAAAAAAAAAACAAACCCAGAAAACCAAGAGATCATTTCAACCAGTGGTAGGTACAATGGAGTGTCTCAAATAGGGTAAAGGAGGGAGAATGAGAGGGGCTTGGAGTGGCTGCTCTGTACAGGTCCTATCAAAGCTGAGATGTGAACAGTGAGAAGGGAGATTGGCAAATTGGGAGGAGGAGAGTTCAACAAAGAATCAGCCACAGGTTCAGATGATAAAGATTGTGTTGGGCTCACAGACTAGATGCAGGTGTCCTGCTGAAGCATGTGGCTAGAGGCTGCCAGGTGGACAAAGTGAAGCTGATGAGTTGGACAGTCCAGGGCCCTACAGCCCTTGGGGAAGAATTCAGACGGTATCTCAGGTACAGCAGAAAGCCTGGGGAAGACTCTGAGCAAGGTGGATATAACCCGGCTTAGGTATTGCTAATGGCACTCCAGCAGCTGGGCAGATGGCCCTGGAAGTGAGGGAGCAGTCTAGAGCTCCTTACAGGAGGGAGACCCGCTTCCACAACAGCCCAAGGAGTGGCAGAGGAAGGAAGCGTGTGGACTTGGGGCGCATTCCCAGACTCGCTTGCATGATTCGGGCCTCAGTCACACAAGCTGCCAGCCTTGGCTTTCCCACCACCGGCCTGAGTCCTCCAGCGGATCCCGACAGCTCCAGCGTGTGTGAAGGTAGGGAATTCGTCTTGCCACCTTCCACAGACCATGTAGACCCTCCCTAGTGAGAGCTGAGCTTCCCGCTCTGTGGCTTCCTCACCTGTGATTCAATCAGCCCTTTCTTAAAATTTCAGATTAATATATGGATTCAAGAATTAGGTATACTGTATGCATGTGTTAGGTAAAGTCCAAGTTGTAGAGGTGTGCCCTCTCCCCTCACACTGCCTACCTAACCCCCTTCCCCCGATTTGAATTTAAGTGTGTTTTTCTCCCTCGTGGGTCTGTAGTTGTTCACCTACCAGTTTCATATTAGTAATACTGAGTACATGGGATGCTTGCTTTTCCATTCTTGTGATACTTAGGGGGATATTCTCCAAATCCATCCAGGTAAACACAAGAGATGTAAAGTCTCCATCTTTCTTTGTGGCTGAATAGTATTCCACGGTCATATAGGACAGTTTATTCATTCATGAGTTCGTGGGTACTTGGGTTGTTTCCTCATCTTGGCCACTGTGAACTGAGCTGCTATAAACATTCTAGTGCAAGTGTCCTACGGTAAATGATTTTTTTTTTCTTCTGGGTAGAGACCTGGTAATGGGATTGCAGGATCAAATGGACGTTCTACTTTTAGCTCTTTGAGGATCCTCCATGCTTCTTTTCAAAAAAGGCTGGATTAGTTTGCAGTCCCACTGGCAGAGTGAGCGTGTTCCCTTCGCCCCTCCATTCCTTAGCTGGCTTCAGATCTTTAGTTGCACAGACCCTGGAATAGCATTACCAGCTTCTTCCCTTAGATACTGCCCTGGAGGATAGATATGGCACCTCCTGATTCTAAGGTATGGCAGCCCCCTTCTTGGTACTTGAGGTAAAATTCAAATTTCCATCTGTCCCCTGCTGAGCGATTCAGATTCTCCTTGCGACAATCCTTCCCTGACTCACCACAATCCATCCTGGAATTCACCAGGATGGATTCTTTCCCCCTCTCTTTGTTTTTGGGGGTCTGTCTGCTTTGAGCGTTGCTCATTTTCAGTTTGTTTTTGCCTCCTTCATGTCCCAGCCTAAATGACACCTATTCAGAGAAACCTTTATGGGGGCAAGACATGATTGCAAGAGGGACTTTACCTAACAATTGCAATCAGTGTAACTGGCTTATTGTACCCTCAATGAATCCCCAACAATAAAAAAAAAAAAAAAAAGAAAAGAAAATAAAGTTTCTAGCAAAGCGAAACCAGAAAAAAAAAAAAAAAAGAAAGTCACTCTACAGCATGCTTTCTCAATGAAGCATGCTATCACTCCAAAAGGGTAAAAATTGATTCTTAGAAGATTAAAAAAATTACTTTAAAAAAAATAGAAATAGGGTCTTCTTGCCCTGTTGCCCAGGCTGGAGTACAGTGGCATCATCATGTCTCACTGTAGCCTTGAGCTTCTGGGCTTAAGAAAAATCCTCCTGCTTCAGCCTCCAGGGTAGCTGGCCCTGCAGGTGTGGACCACGGTGCCTGGCTAAGTTTTTAAATTTTTTTTTTTTTTTTGAGATGCAGGGTCTTGCTATATTGCCCAGGCTGGTCTCAAACTCCCAGTCTCAAGAAATCCTCAGTATTACTTGTTTAATGTATAATAGCACAGATTTACACTCAGGACATAAGTATGTACGTAACACACACATATACACATATGTATACCCGGCATTAAAACCTCATGGGGGTGTTGATTAAGCAAAATAATGTCTAAAGATACTCCTTGGGGCAGGGCGGGGGCGGGCAGCAGTGAAAAAAAGGTTTAGAGACACTGCTCTGTGGAAACTAGGTCTTCTTTATCCACTTACCAGCATACACCCTGATTTATCTTTCTCCACGAATTTACTACATTTGACAATCGCCCTGCTTATCTTTGTTCATATCCCTGTTTCTGCCCCTTCCTGCTCCTCTGAACTTCAGCTTCGTGAAGTCCCAGGATCTTGGCCATCTGTTCAGCTCTGTATTATTATAACATCTCCAGCATCTGCACAGTACTGGGCATGCAACTGTCAGTGTATGAATACAGTTAGCACTGTGACCAGTGAGTGATTTCAAATACTAGAACAAGAACTCACTGAAGCCCTCTTGGATTTCAGACCTCGCCGAAATGCTAATGATTTGTTGGGTCCCTTTGAGCCTTGCGTGTAAGCCCAAGTTCATCTCTTAGCCCTGGTCTTGACTATTCCCAGTTTTCTTTCCTTCTCGACCCTTGAGAACCCAAGTACCATGGAGCCTAGCCCTGCCCTGTTGCAGTGAGAGGCTGCAGTGAATACCATTTGGATGCCTGACTCATCTCAAACATTTTCAAGAAAATGATAGCAGTGGGCTAGCCCTGTTGGCAATGGCACGGAGGAAGGCATGAGTAATCAGATTCGGTTTAGCAATGAATTGAGCAGTAGAAAAAAGACTGGAGGGAAGCAAACCAACCTGTTCATGATGTGGTTCTTCTCTTGGGCGTACACTGGCTGTTTCTCCTTACGTTTTTGGTTGATTTGGCAATTTCTGTAATGTGCGTGTATTTCTTTTTTCCTAAGAAACATGGTCTTTGGGTAGCTGGGGTTTTAAGACCATCCATGACATCATAGTATTTGAGAGACACCTATGGGCACATTCCTGGTCCACAGATCCAGGAATGGTGGCATTTTATTACACAGTGACCCCCTGAGAGCCTTTCTGGGAGGATTTTTGTGCTTAGAGAAATCATTTGATTTGAGCCACCTTAGTCCATTAGGCAAATAACAAGAGCCCTCCAGGCAGAAGCACACCCCTCTATCTGTTCCACAGAACTTAGTACTTGTTATATTATTTAAAGCTGTGAGTCTCAAAAGCACAAAATCATACTTGTATTATAAGGCATCTCACTCATGCAAAACAGAGCAAACAAAAAACATTACCACATATTTTAAAATATTTTTCAGGGGCTTTATTACACCCTGATGCCAAGATTACAAAATTCAGACTTAGATTTGTTTTTTAAGTGAAGTACCTCTTGACACCCAGCTCACAAGTAGCGGCTACAACTGACTTCTCAAATGCCCTAAAGCTGCCTTTGTTCTGAAGGATTTTCTAGACCAGGGGTCCTCAAAGTGCGGCCCGCGGGCCACATGAGGCGGTGTGATTGTGTTTGTTCTCGCTTTGTTTTTTTACTTCAAAATGAGATATGTGCAGTGTGCATAGGAATTTGTTCATAGTTTTTTTTTTTTAAACTATAGTCCGGCCCTCCAATGGTCTGAGGAACAGTGAATTGGCCCCCTGGTTAAAAAGTTTGAGGACGCCTGTTCTAGACCCTAACTCCTCCTAGCAAGCCCCACATGGGCCAAGACAACCAGTTCCTGGTTCAAGGCTACATTATGGGTTCTTAATTTTTTGTATCCAATGTACTCAGCCCTACTATGAAACCAACTTATAGCTTTCATATGAATTATGGCCCAAGAATATGGGGAAAGGGGAGAGGGAGGGGAAGGGATGGGGGAGGATGGGTAGAGGGAGGGTAATCATGAGCAAGGAATGCTTTCAAATACTCTGACTTTGGGTGGATTAATTAACAAAAAGACTCAGTGCAACACTATACCCAACAGTCATAGCAATCAAGGCCATCACGACAGCCAATACCTCTCAGGGGCTCAAAGTATCAGGCTTAGCACCCAAATCCTTTTCTCTCTGGGAGGTTTTCTGCTCTGACCGTGATCCCTTGCAGCGTCTGTAGCACTGCAGCAGTGCACACACAGTCCAAGAGACCGAACTGAACATAGCCATCAAAATTTGGTGGCCTTCCTGTGACAGGTTCATAGCACAAATGGCACATGGTTTGGTTGAGAACCACAAAGGAACTTAAAGTATTTCTTCCATCCAAGTACTACAACTGTGGGAAAATGACTTTCAGGGCTCTCCTTTAAAACAAACCAACCTCGAAAGAAAAAATCATTTAGTAAAAGATTGTAGTTGGCTGCCCAGACCTGCCTGGATTAAGAAGGTGATTTGTTGAGAAAAAGCACCACTCTTACCTCCTCCAAAGCCCATAAGGAGTCCACCACAGGCTTGATCTTCTTCTGGGTGTAGAGGCCCAGGAGTTTGTCTACCACTCCTCGGATGAGGCCTGCCCGGCCCTGTTTGAAGAGCAGATTTAAAAGGGAGAAGCCGGCGATGACTTTGTTCTCTTCGTACAGCTTGATGGGGTTCACTTTCTCCACCTGCCACCACTGTAGGAAGAGATGGTCCTGGGTTAGAGGGACTCGATCCTGGGCCGCGGCAGCAGCAGCTGTGCAGGGGGAGCATGGGGCTGCGGGGGAGCAGAGTCCAAGGGCTGGCTCTTGATGGTGCGCGTATGTTTTTAAAGCATCTATTTTGCTGGGCACTGCTGCTGGTGTGCAGGAAACAGCAGTGATGCTTACAAGACGTGCAGGGTCTAGGTAGGGGAGAAAGCCCCAAGCCAACTCAAGGCTGCCTGTCGTTGACACATCAGGTACTTGTGTGGTTAGGATCATCAGCTGCGGAGTAGACTCCTGGCTCTTTGATTGACCCTCTAGTATTCTCTCTGTTTCACTTTTCTCAGCTGACCTGAACACATCTCAGTGCCTCTGATGTGTTCTGGGGGAATGACGCGTACAGCGCTGGGCTTAGTGAACGGTGGTGGTGGGATGGGCTGGTGAAGGGTGAGGATGGCAAAGATGTTTGCAAAGCATGGTGGGCCTGCTGCAGTGGCCACTCCAAGTGTAGGAGCAGCTTTCCTGGGGCAGGCACCTCCCGGACAGGTGGGCAGGAGCCCAACAGAGAAAGACGAGGAAGGAAGGGGAATTTAGGGAGATGAACGGTAAGAAGGAGTGATGAAGCCCAAGTGGTGGGAATGAATCGGTGGTTATCAACTGGGGGCCAGACGGCACGTGGGGATATTTTTGTCTGAGATGACGGAGGTGAAGGGGCACAATGCCCCTACTGGTTATCTTGTGGGTACAAGTCAGGGACATTGCGAAACACCCCACGAGGCTCGGGACGGGCTCCACAAGAAAGCATCACCCAGCCCCAATTACCCACAGACGAGAATTGAGAAGACCTGGGTGGAAGACGCCCAACCGGTAAATGTGGCCATCCCTGTTCCAGTCTCTGGTCTCTCCCCCTTCAGACATCAAAATAAGTAACCTACAGAGATGGTTATGCGACTGTTCAAATGTCTAAATGTTATGCAATGAGTTTTTGACCAGGCCTCTGAAAGGACCATCATCACTCTTGACCTCCCCCACGGATCATTCTGATTCAGTTGCTTTTTCTTTGGTGCAGGTTATAGGTGAGAAATGCACATTTCCCGTTTCTAAAGGGCTCTGAGAGGCAAAATGTTTGATCTGAGCTTTCGTATTAGAATTTGAAGAGGAATGTGATGGGCATTTAGGAACATTTATGATATTTATGTTGTGTTGATTTGATATATATGTGTATGTGTATGTTGGCATATTGGAATCAGAAGTTTTTTTCTGACAAATATTTTTTTTCTGGAAACTTCCACACATATCTAAGTCACATATATGTCACTGGATATATAAAATCTCCTGTCTCTTTTCAAAACAATTGAAAAGTCTCCCCAAAGGAAAAGATTTTGATTTTGTTTTTAATTGGAAAACTCATATTAGGAAAATCAGAGTAGGGAAGCTAGGTTGAAAACAATGGTGACACTGATCTATGACATTCTCTCCTGAAGTACATTTGGTCAGGGCCTGGGCGCTGGCTGAATGAGAGCCGTGCATGTGACCATGGCTTCTTAGCACAAAGAAAAAGGTAGAAAAATACCCTGTTTCCCCGAAAATAAGACATCCTCCGAAAATAAGACCTACTTACAGGAAAGATAAGACGTCCCCTGAAAATAAGACCTAGCACATCTTTGGGAGCACACCTTAAAATAAGACACTGTCTATTTTAGGGGAAACAGGGTAATAAGTTGATTCTGAATGTGTCTTCCATGCCTCAGTGCAGTTTAATGAACGCTTACCACACCTACTATCACAGCAAAGTTGTAGGTAAGAGAGTTCTAGAGCCAAATGCCGAGAGTTGAATCCCACCTCTGTCACCTGTGCGACTTTGGGCAAGTCACGTGACCTCTGTGTGCACAGTTCCCTCCCCAGACCTCAGGGGGTGGTTGTGAGGAGGAAATGTGTTAATGTCTCAAAAGCGTTTACAGAGTGTCTGTCACGTATGAGGTGCTCTATAAACACAAGCCATTTTAATTATCATCTTCACTTGAAAGGGACATTTTTGAGTTAAGAGGAGCTCTTTATCTGCAGACTGCTCTGTCAATGTTAACTTCCTGTTAGGGTCATCCTCATCACGGACTGAAAGCAAATGGCATGTTTTACAAAGAGTAAGGCTCAGCTCAGATGAAACGTAATTAAGATAACGGAGTGAAAAATCCGTGTCTGATTCCAATATGCCTTTAATTTCTAATCCTTTATTGAATGTATTGGAAAAAAATAATTTTTTTTCTAGAACCTTCCACACACATCTAAGTCATCATTCCGTTTCTTGATATGCCCTTTCTTCAGTTTTCTTCTAAGTGACCAACTAGTTTTTGACCAGGCCTCTGAAAGGGCCATCATCACTCTTGACCTCCTCCTATGAAGCATTCTGGTAATGGGCATCTCTGTTTTGGTGGAGAAATCTCAATCTCTGCCCTGGCTGTACTTTTATGAATACCTTCACTGAAAATGGAATTCACTGCCATTATTTTGTTAACACTGTGTGCAGGAATTGTGCATTTAGGGGGAGAAAGGGAAACACTTTTTATAATTGTATATAATTTGGGATCAGTGTGGTTACCCAGAGCATCATGTTATTTATAGCCACGTCCACAGAGCATCTGGGAATGGGACAAAGCCTGTCTTTGGGGGTGCACTGCAGAACCATCTTTCATTAGACTGCATTCTTGCTCCTGTGTAGATACTGTGGTCAAGATGATCCTTGACCCAGAGTTAAAAGCTCAGATGCAAAGAGAGGCCTTTTGATTCTAATCTCACAAGTATGGGGAGTATGACCCATCCCAGGATCAGGGAAGGTTTGGGGTGAATTGCAAGCAGCTAGAGTTGGCACTTTGGGGCACGTAAAGCCCCCACAGTGCCGCGCTCACATGTAAAATGAATTCTAACTCCTACCACCTAGCCATGGTTCTCCCTGACCACTTCTTCTAAATGCCTCCACTCCACCCTATATTTTCTGTGTTTTCTATATAGTTCAGTACGCTACTTTTATCCCCTCCAAAGTGTTGATAGTTATTTACAATCATGTGATTAATACGTCTTTCTTATTTGGGGTTCTTCTTTCTTGTTAGAATAGAAGCCCCACAGGGTCAAAAAATGCACTGATCTCATTCTCTGTGACGTTCAAGGCCTGCCACAGTGCCACAAATAGCAGGTGTCCAGGAAATGTTTGTCAAGATGGACTAATCAGTGCTGACCCAGGTTCAAAGGAGGCTAAGAGTAGGGGGAGACAGACAGGCACTCCCAAGAAGCAGAAGTCCTTTACCCTTTGGTGGGGTAAAAGTCAAAGCTCAGGTCCACATTAGTTTAATGCCAGCATGTATAGATCTAGATGGGGATATAGATCTCAGTTAGTTTGTGGGGCGTAAATGCCCAGAGATACGGCTTCTCAATAGCAAACGAAGTAGCCACCACATTCAGAATGCGGTCACCTGAGATAGTGCTTCACAAACTTGCCTGTGTCTCCAAATCACCCTGGGAGCTCATTAGAGTTGTATTTCCCACTCACTGGGACAGGATGTAGAGAAATCTCAGGGGGAGATACCCTCAGGGAGATGGAGCAAATAAAATTCATGGAGCCTAAGTTCATTTTTGACTGATCAAAACAACTAAACTTAAGCAATCTCTGTTGAAATCAAAACGAAGCTTTCTTGGCAGTGCCTGTGGCTCAAAGGAGTAGGGCACTGGTCCCATATGCTGGAGGTGGTGGGTTCAGGCCCAGCCCCGGCCAAAGACTGCGAAAAAAAAAAAAAAAATGAAGCTTTCTTGAGGTTTAATGATGCTCCTGCCTCTCTGCTTTGTTTAGACAGAAGTAGCCCAAGTCTTGGTTCCTGCCCATGTGCAGTGAGCAGGGCAAGAAGGGTGACTTTATTGAAAATGAGGGATGTAAGTGGAGGCAAAGAAGGTGAGGTCAGTGTCTTGATGGAGAAGTTCATGACAGGCAGGTCACAGCACCACCACAGGAGACCGGACATGCATGGGTACTCACTGATTTTGCAAAGCTAAAGAAGCTCTTGGTTTCCCCAGTCACCATGTTGGAAGAGCCTGCAAATGGAAGATTCCCAAATCAAGCAATGCTCATGAACATCAACATCTCATTACACCTGAAAAATGGCAGTTGTTTGTCCAGAAGTGGCAAGAACTTGAAAACGAATTGAGTCAAGCCTTGGGAACATGAGGGAAATGGGAGTGGGGCTTCAAGGCGACTATTGTAGCTAGGCATCCCTGGGCTCAAAGAGAAGGTAACATTTCTTATGGTGATGGACCGTTTCATTACTTTGGAAAATGGAGCTTAAAAGTATGATATAGGCCAACATTTAAATGGCATGATGAGTTGGTGAATGTCTTCTTGGTTTTTCTCTTTGAGACTGGGAAATAAACTCCTTAGTGAAGCTTGTGTATGATTCTGAGTTTGATTCCCCAGCAAGTGAGGGGCTGGGGGCTCTGACATGGGTTGGGTACTCAACTGGTGGGAGAGGTGGAGCTCAGAATATAAATGGACAGGAAGGGTGCAGTAAGAAGGTGGCATATGGAATGAAAATACGGTCAGCAACCAAGGCAATGGGGTGATGTGTCTGCTCCAAAAAGGTCTGCACAGAAAGGGGAAAGCTGCTTGAGCCCAGTGAGAACCTGAGCTTTGCCCATCAGAACAAGCCATATTCAGAGGGCAGGCGGGAGGTGGACGTGAGAAAGATTCTCTAAGATGCCCGTATAGAAAGAAAAGTCTGCCTGAGTGTCTCAGGTGGCAGGGCCAGATAAGAAAGCTCTTAGCAGTATGGGGAACACTCGGGTACTATATTGGTGCCTTTTCAATGACCTTCTTGCCATATCCCCAAGGATTTGGGAACGAGTTCTTCTCAGAGAACACTTACTTAATGAAATTAGCATGTATTAAACTTAGTGATTTGGCCAGGGTAAACTAGCAGTCTGTTAACCACTGCTTCTGCTTTTCTGGGGTGACTACCACTAGGTAGTCACAGTACCAGGCTTTCACAGATTAGTGACCAAGGAATCAGTGTGATCAATTAGATGCTTGTGAGATGATCAAGTCGAATTTCAACAAAATGATATCATGGAACTGGGGCAAAAATAGAACTAGTAAATGGTAAGGAGGAATAAATTGTCCATCTGCATTTGACTCACGTATTAGTCATATCCGACACCCTGTGATGTGCATGAACTCTCCTAAGTTCTGTCATCAATAATAATAATAAATTGTGGATCCATTTCCAAGCGAATACGTGGCCATGATTGACATCACTTTACCCCAGGGCTGGTGAGCTCAACTCTTTGTGATATAATGATCTGATGATGACAGAAAGATGCCTGGATATTTATACACCTCCAATATTGCTTTCAGAAGCTGAGGAGCAAGGCAATAAGTCAGTTTTTTAAATTAAGGCTCAATTTTCTATCGTACCATCAGGGGACAGAGGTACTAAGAATTTCAAACACCAGACGTTCCCAGTATAATTTGGCTTTGGAATGTGACATCGGGGCTTCCTATGTGCCTATTTTGCTTTGTGGAGACTAATATTTAAATTAGTTTGTGTGCCTATGACAGGGGAGAGGAAACAGGAGTGGGAAGGGAGGCTCTGGAGTCTCATTTTGCTGCAGGGAACCGACTTCCAGTTGTTTCTCAGGCATCTTCCCAACAATTAAGAGCACAGAAGTGGATGTGGAAGCAGCTAGCACTGGACGTGTGCTCCATCCACCCGGAGCTTCTGTCTTGATCAGTATATTCAGGAGCAGTTGAAGGGAAGGAGAGTCTTAGCCTGTGCTCGGTAGGCCCATCTCCAATACAACCTTCCTTAAACCCCCCCAGATCCCAGCCTTTCTTCCCCACCTTCTTGTTTGAATGCTGTTATTATTTTCCACCCGCACACCTTCCATAGGTCAAGTCCTTTAGTGATTCTACTTGTATTAGTGACCACATTGGGTGGGCCTATTAGACCGCATTTGATTTGTTATTTATTTATTTAGAGACAGTCTCACTATGCTGCCCTTGGTAGAGTGCCGAGGCATCACAGCTCACAGCAACCTCAGACTCCTGGGCTTAAGTGATTCTCTTGCCTCAGCCTCCCGAGTAGCTGGGACCACAGGTGCCCACCACAATGACCAGCTATTTTTTGTTGTAGTTGTCATTGTTGTTTAGCTGGCCCGGGCCAGGTTCAAACCTGCTACCCTTGGTGTATGTGGCCGACGCCCTAACCACTGAGCTACAGGCGCCAAGCCAGGATCGCATTTGAAATGACATGTTATTTTTATAATTGGAAACAGCTCATAGCAATATAGAGAACATTGAAAAAGTAAACATCCCCCAGTCCACTGCCCTCCACATATCAGCACTGTTCACTTTTCAGAGTCTCTGTCTGTAGGTATGCAGGCAGTGGTCCCTGTCACCAACCACGGCCCTGAAGCTGTTTAGCACTCACCATACAAAATGTAAGTTCCCAGGGGTTTGAGAAGACTGAGCCCTTTGCCAGTGTTGTCCCCACAGAGACAGTCCAAAACGATGTCCACGCCTTCAGCAGAGATTCTAAAGGGTGAGAAGACAAGGCTGAATGTTGTGGCCCATCAGGGACCCCGCTGATCCATTTTCTTTTATGCATAATATGGTTTGACTACCAGAAGCAGGAACCATGAGGGCTCTGGGAGCAGCGTGAGACAGGGCAGGAATAATAATAGATGAATACGCTACATCTCCTGTATTAACCCTGTAGAAATGGAAACAAAGTGTTTTTCCATTCCTCCCCCCTCCCCTCACTCTCTCAATTCGAAGGAAAGTAGTGTTATGTAGTGTTTACATCCACATTTCTCAGAGCCAACAGGGCTTTGTCTTGGTTTTCAGCCCATGGTCCCTCTTGACCAGTGAAAGACCATTCACTGTAACCCAGAAAGAAACTCTAAAATCAATCCTGGGTCTCCTCTGATCCTTTCTCTACCTCTGTGTGGTGGGCAAAACAATGGACTGCAAACCACATTCTAAGCCTTAGAACCTGTGAATACGATAATACGTAGCAAGGGGGATTTAAGGTTGCAGGTGGAATTACGTTGCTAATCAGTTTACCTTAAAATAGGGAGAGTATTCAGGATTATCTAGATGAGCTTTTAAACACTAAGGAAAGGCAGAAGAGTCATGGGCGGAGAAGAAGTGAGGGTGAAGTTGTGAGATTAGTGTTGGAGAACATTCTTCTTTGAAATTATCACGAGAATGGAGAAGCAAGTATCCAGTGCACTCAATATTAATGTGAAACCAGTAGATGAACAAATACACTCCCAGGCAACAGAAAAATACAATTAAATTCAAGTGCAGGGAGGAAGGGGAGAGGGGAGGAGGGCAGGGACCTCACAGGCACCGTGGAAGGAGAGATGGAACACCTGCTGAGGGGCCCACCACAACTTGGACTCTACCTAACAAGCACAAACAATGTAACCTCGTCTTCTGTACCCTCATATTAATTTAAAATAAAATAAAATAAATAGGGCAGCCCAAATTTTCTCCTGGGTACAACTATAAGAATTCGGTGGCTGGTTCTGGGAACCAGGCTGTGCTGGAGAAGTGAACATGGGGTCCGAGGGTCTGAGTTTGCATGCGGCCATCTCACTCAGCCTCTCTGAATCTTTGTTTTCTCTGTGGTCAAGGTCAAGTATGTTTCTGTGTGGTAAAAATGAGATGAAGTGACATGTAAAAGGTTAGGCCCCCCCCAACAGTCATTCCGTTAACAATTCGTATTTGTGGAACAGGAGTTATGGTCCCCGCTCTGTCTGAGATGCTGGGGATAGAGTTGTGAACAAAACCAACACATTCCCTGTCTTCACAGGGCACCTGGTTTGGCAGGGATTGGCTTTCCTCCCTCTCCACCTTCCTCCTTGGTGTAGATACAAAGTCACGTTAATCTGACTAGGGAGCTTCTGTTCCCCCTTGTCTGTGAGAGGCCCACCTGCATTCAGGCTGTGCCTACCACCAGATGCACCCTATGGACCTGCCCAGCCTTGGCTTTTCATTCCTTCTCTGATGTCCCTCACATCTCTGCTCCACTTGTGTTCTTTCCCACAAACTGCCAGCTGCATCTTGCATTAGCTGCCCCACCTTGACCTATAGAAATACAGAGCCTGCCCACAGCAAGAGGCAGCCTAGAAACCCTTGCCCACTTCCCTGTCTTCACCTCCCACTGACAGCTACCACAGGGCCTTTGCACGTGCCATAATCTCTGCCTGAACAACCCTTTCCCAGCTCTCTTTGGAGCCTGCTCCTTCTTACACTGCAGGTCTCACTCAGTGTGACTTCCCCAGAAGAGCTATAACTAACCACCCTCGATTAATCCCTATTTTAGTTCCCTTCTTGTGTTGGTGTCTATACTGGAGATACTTTTTAGTCCATCATGGGCTGTAAGTACTTATGTTTACTTACTTATCAACTGTCTCTTCTATCAAAATATAAGCTCCATGAGTCAGAGACCATGTTTTTGTGGTGCATTTTTTTTAATTTTTTTTTTTTTTTTTTGTAGAGACAGTCTCACTTTATCGCCCTAAGTAGAGTGCTGTGGCATCACAGCTCACAGCAACCTCCAACTCCTGGGCTTAGGCGATTCTCTTGCTTCAGCCTCCTGAGTAGCTGGGACTACAGGTGCCCACCACAATGTCTGGCTATTTTTTTGTTGCAGTTTGGCTGGGGCCAGGTTCAAACTCGCCACCCTCAGTATATGAGGCCGATGCCCTACCAACTGAGCCACAGGCGCCACCTGTGTGGTGTATTTTTATTTCCACAGCCCTTTTCTTCCTGCTGGACAAGGAATTGGTTCCCAACAAATATGATTGACTGAATGAATGTATGAATAATTAAATGAACAGATAATGAACAAAAGAGAATGAAGGGAGCCTTTTAAGTCCTGGTATTCCAAGTCTGTAGATGTTTGTTTGTTTCTTTGCAAAGGAAACTCACACTTCAGGCCTCTGCTATATACCAGCCATTTCATAATTAATCCTTATAACAAGCCTATGGGGCAAGCATTGAAACTCGACTTTTTTGATGAAGAAAGTGAGGCTTACAGATGCAGCCGCTTGGCCTAAGCTCATGTTAACAGCTGGAATTCAAACCTAGGTCTAGTTTAACTCCAAAGCTGGCTTTTCACCACTCTGAATTTAAGACTCAATAAACATCCAGGCTAGTGTAACTACGGAAGCATCGCATTAGCGAACAGCTCTGGGGAGCAGTCAGGTTAGTCTTTGAAGAAATCAGGCAGCTTGGAGCCTGTGGCTCAAGCGGCTAAGGCACCAGCCACATACACCTGAGCTGGCGGGTTCGAATCCAGCCTGGGCCCGCCAAACAACAATGATGGCTGCAACCAAAAAATAGCCAGGCGTTGTGATGGGCGCCTGTAGTCCCAGCTACTAGGGAGGCTGAGGCAAGAGAATCGCTTATGCCCAGGAGTTGGAGGTTGCTGTGAGCTGTGATGCCATGGCACTCTACCCGGGGTGACAGCTTGAGGTTCTGTCTCAAAAAAGAAAAAAAAAAAGAAATCAGGCTTAAATTGCATGTTAAAATAAATCACACATATCCAGAGTTCGATCAGGGTATTCCAAACATCTAGGCCAAAAGGTCTCTATTTTCAAGCTGTTCTTTAGACCCCGGTTTATAAGAAAGGCCCAAGGTCAGAGTCCCACAGATTTACCCTAAATTCACAGCTGCTGGAAAGCCATTCACTGAGTGTTTACTTCCAGTGGGTGTTGTGTGTGCAGAGCTGGGAAGATGTAGGTAGAGGTTTGACCTTGCTCTGACCCTTCAGGGACTTGTGGGCTAAGAGAGAGGACATCTGCCCATGGACAGCCTGGACACAGGGAAATCCCTGCTTTAACAGAGCAACTCAGGAGGGTTAGAAGATGACCTCTGTGCTGAGCAGTGACCCATGAGCAGGAACTGGCCAGGTGACGGGAGGAAGACGTCCTGGGAGAATTGCGTAACAGCTTCACCTAAGCAGTCAGAGACTCTGGGCCACCAGCCACGGCCATGAGGAGTCCTGGGCACTGCCTCCTTCCAGAAGGAGCCCTTGACTGCTTGTCACAGCCAAGAGCTGGACTTGGAGGTGGGTGGGCGGGGGCGAGGAGCAGCTCAGGACCGTGTAGCACCAGGCCTAAGGCATTCCAGTTGAATGTGCCTGTGAAGCGTTTAGTTCTGCTGCTTCCTTGCCGTGTGATCTCAGGTGAGCTACCTTGTGTCTCAGTTTCTCAGCTGTGGACGGGATGACAGTGGTAACGCCTGCACTTTGGGAAGCTGTTTGGGAAGCTGTTTGGGGGAAGCTTGAATGAGCTGAGCAGGTGAGGCCCAGAGCTCAGCTTATGGTAAGCTCTGGGTCCATGGCAGCTCTTATTACCATTTTGGGGTTTTTTTTTTGGAACTGCCTGATTTAAAGAGGGCCTTCTGGCTGGGAAATGGGCACAGAACCCAACTGGCAATCCATGTAGCCTTCAGGGTGGGTGGAGCCAGCAGCCCAGAGGCCACTGGGGCTGAGGCTTGATGACCATGACCTTCCTAGGAGAGGGTACCTCACAGTTGTGACCCCTCCTGTGTCCAGGGCATAGTGCTGAGAACTAAGTGTCCTCTTATTCATGCCAACCCTGTGACTAAAGGGCCACTCTTCTCCCCATTTGATGGATGAGCAAACCAAGGCTCAATCAGGTTTGGTGACTTAGCTCAGGGCCCACTACAGAGAGCGGGAGGGCCTTAGTTAGCTCTGTCCCATGTAGAAACCAGGTGACAGTCCCAGAGGTGGAGTAGGGTTTCACAGGGTGAGCTGTGGCCAGCCCCGAGGTAAGCAACATGGTCACGTTTAAGCCTTGCAGGCTCCTGCAGGGGCTGAGAAACACTGGGGGCTGCTGGGGGTGGAGGGGACACTGCATGTCTCTTTCATATGTGGGCCACCTCTCCTTCCCCACATCACTCTCTCAGCACTCCTACAGCTGATAACATAGGTGTATGGAGCTCAAGGAAACCACAAACCATCTCCCTCCCGCTGTCCTCATATGTTTTTGAAGGTCAGTGGTGGGGTGGAAGTAGGGAGGAGGCGGGGGAGAGGCAGATCTCATTCCTGGGGCCCCGAGAGTAAAGATGCCTGGACTATGTCTATTAGACCACTCAGGAAGACGCTGTTACGTTTGAGGGTAGAAATGTTTCTTCAGGTAGGAGAAGTGCCATGTCCCCATTCAGTCATTACAAGCCCTGCAAATGAGTTGCCCTGAGTCTGACTCAGTCCAGTCTATTTAAAATGTTCCAAGTTCCATCAGCAGCCTGGGGCCAGCTTTCCCCCTGGGTCATGCTCACACAGAAAAGCACTATGGCAGTGAAATAATCATGACTGTCACCTGCAGAGGCACAAAGACCATCCTCATCTCTCCCCCACCCCAGGATTTCTGGGGGTGTCCGCCCTGCCCACATATGTATAATAATTACATAGAAGCAGAGAAGATGGGAACAGAGGGCCAAATGCAGCTGTTCCTATGAGTGTTTCCCCTGCTCACATAAAGCTCTGCCGATTTAAAAAGCAAACACAAATAGCCCCAGCTTGTGGGGTCCCTGGGCCGCATTCTGCAGCAAGATATTTTGGTGTTGCTGATCCAAGGCCTTCATGGTCCGCCCTTCCTGTGCCCCCAGCCCCTGGCCCTTGATCGTGAATGCTGCCTTGCTTCTTCTCACCTGCACAGAACAGGGAAGACTCTCTCTTGGGGGTGGCAGATTCTGATAGAGCGAGTAGTAGGGGTGAAACCCTTTGACCTTGCCAAGACTGAATCCTCCTTTCTCTGAGGCCTCATCTGTGCTACAGCTTTAGCTCTCACTGACTGACACTATTTCAGAGTGCCTAGCATGATGCCTGGCACACAGTAGGCCCCTCCCAGACGGCTGGGCACAGTGCCTGGCACATAGTAGGTTTCTCACAGAGGGCTAAACAGTGCCTGGCACACAGTAGGTCTTTTACAGAGGGCTGGGCACAGTGCCTGGCATAGTAGGCTTCTCACAGAAGGCTAAAGAATGCCTGGCACACAATAGGCCTCTCACAGAGGGATGGGAACAGTTGGAGTCCTTCTTCCTTCAACTGGGCCTGTGTCTCATCTCTGTCTCCAGCTTTCAGAGCCAAATCATTCAATGTGGGTGGCTTTTGACTCACCTAGGATCCAGTCCCCACTTTCCTGGGTCCGTTGTGTGGGTCACCTGGAGGTCTTACTCCCACACTACTTGTCTTGACTAAAGGAAGTGATTATGGCTATCAGTGACTGTTGTTTGATGACCACAACAAGGAAAAGTGATCTTGGTCTCCTCTTGTGGTCTGTTTCCTAATTATTAGTCCTGCACCTCTCCCTTACCCCCTCGACGCCAGCTCCCCTGCCTCTGGGGGTCCTGCCTCCACTCATCCTGTGCACTGCAGCCAGCTCAGGTGTTCACGTAAGTGTCACATAGATACATATGGCTTTCTTAACAGCTCTTAGCTGCTTCAAATCCACAAAGGAACCTACATTTCTGACATAACCCGGTTTTAACTCCCTTTAAGGGCTTTCAGAGCCTCATCAGTCTAGCCCAGTGGTTCTTAACAGGGTCATTTTGTATTGTCATAACTTGGGGGACACAAGGTGCCACTGGCATCCAATGGGCAGAGACCAGGGTGCTGCTAAACATCCCCCAGGGCGCGCCTCACAACAGAATGATCCCCCAAAATGCTGAGGTGGAGAAGCTCTGCTCTCACCCTTTGCTACCATCCCAGCCTCTGACACTGTCACGTGCTTTGATATGGGCAGGCTGCCTTCCTCCCTGGCCTGGGGGAGCCACCCCCACTGCCCTCGTGAGAGTAGGTGTGGGAAAGACCCCCAGCTCTGGGAGCAGCAGAGTATCTGCCGCATGTATCTGTGTGACACCAAGGTGCACCTGGGCTCCACCTCTGAAAAATAAAGACAGTATCTATGTTACTTCATGAAATGCACACGGCCTGAAAGTGGGATGTTTCTGCCTATACTCTGGGCTTCCATTTAGACGGTGCTCAACTGTGGTCCCCAGTCCCTGTACTTCCCCACCAGGTGCTAACCCTAATGAGTCTTGCAATTACTTATTGAACTTTCTCAACTAAGTTGGACCCTTTCTTTACTAATATGCTGGTTGCACTTTCCACCGCGTCTCTGTTGTCCATTTGTAGCTTCAATAACTTGGATGGTTCTTGATTTGCAGTGGTTTAACGTAACAGTTTGTCAACTTCATGACAGCACCCACCCAGCCATTCTATTTGTCGCCTTCCGTATTTAACCCAAGAGGAGTTTAGCAGACTAAAAAGTTGATAGAATCACATACCTCTGAGGCCAAATCTGGACCTAAGTTTCAATAGCTTTATCAGTACTTGCGGTATTGTCCAAGGTACACGTAAGAGGATCTAATGGAACTCTTAGCGGGTGGCGGGAGGCTGACAAAGCATGGCTCTTATTACCCGCCTCACTCTGGCCAAGACTCCCCACTGTCTGGAGCTCTTTTCCACCTCTATCGATGACAGAAATCATTCCAATCCTTGAAGAGCCACCCGAGGGGCTATCCGCTTTGACACGCTGTCTCTGATCTTTCTCTTTTCTCTTTTTCTAAACCCTAACAGTCAAGTACACACGATTTAAGGTTTCTAGTTCTTTTGCTTGGTTTCTCTCGTAGTCCTCTCTCTCCTCCCCGGCAGAGAGGAGGTAACTATGTAAACGTTAGATCTGTATCACCAATTTTTTTTTTGTCTCTATTCCCTTTATAACACCTGGCTCAAGACTGAGCATGCGTTCAAAAGAGGCTTACTGATGGACTGGTTTACAAGAGAGTTTTCATCTCAAATCTTATTTGTCTTTTAATTCATCATCCACATAATAGGGTAACAATATCTGGATCAAAAATCAAACAGCGCTCACTCCCCTGTTGCATTTTAACAGGCGGCTATTTTTCCTTCCCTTTCACTTTATATCTCTAGGTGCCAAGAATTTGTACAAAACTGCGATCACAGTGTAGATGGAATTTGGCATTCCTCTTTTCTCACTCAATATGCTACCGTGGGCACTTTTTCATTTTGTGACAGTCTTCATCATTATCTTTTTTTTTAAGGGATGCACAACACTCACGAGTGTGGGTGTAGCATAATCTACTGAACGTCTCCCTTCCGTTGATGGTGGAGGCTGGTTCTGAATTTCCACCGTTGCAGAGGACGCTGTAAATCATGCTGCGGCCGACGCTTTTGGGGAGCCCTCACAGGGAGGGGGAAGCGGCAGTCGGCTACGCAGTGGGAAACTTTGTACTGTAGCTTTTCTCTTCTTCTGGATTATTTCCCAGGGGTAGGATGGCTGGGACGTATATGTGAACACATCCGTGGCTTCTCTGTTATTTTTATTCTCAGCCCAGGGTCTCTGCTTAAGAACACGGTAGCCGTTGGAAGAACCATGGAAGGGAGGTGGTGGTGAGGTGGGTCTCAGAGGCTACTGTCTTATTCTCTTATGACATGGCAGAAATCGCTGGTTCAGGGCAGGGAGGTGATGAGGGGATGGAGTGGCTGCCCAGGAAAGGGGGCAGAAGGAACTCCCTGGTGCTGGGCCCTCGTTTTTTCAGAAAAGCTGCCGTCTCCCTGATCCCTTTCTCTTCCCACCCCCCACAACCTTCCACTTCTAGCTGCACTGGTCTCCTTTTAATTCTCAGCTTTACCAAGCTTATCCTGACCTGGGACCTGAGCATGTGCATTCTCCCTACTCGGAAATGGCCACCTTCCTGGCCACCTCTTCCCTGGCCACCTCTTATCCCTCAACTCTCAAAATCCTACCCTGTGATTCACCACGTTTCTGATTTCCCCAATGGCAAATGTTCACCTTGTGTTTCGGCACCAGAGCACATATCAGAAGTGTGAGTTAGTGAATTCTTGTTACAGTTTTATTTTTGTCTCCTCCCCTCCAATTAGACTCTAAGCTCTGTGAGGACAGTGACTCTCAGGGGTCCCCACGGCCGGATCTCCCCATCCCCCGCACAGTCCCCAGCCCTGCACACTCAGCATGTGTTTATCAAGCAGGTGGGTTGGGAATAAATGAAAGGATGCTTGCAAAAATAGCCCCTGAGGGGGTGAAAGAAAGGATTACTGAAGGGATAATGGTAGTTCATTTTCCAGACCACAGATTGAGAGATTTGAGTTAAAAGCAGGAAGAACTACCTGAGAGGCATGGGACTGGGTGAGTGGCTTCAGAATCAGCCTGCATCTGAGAAGAAACAGGGGAACTTCTCTCTAGCTCTAAAGCGCTCCTTTCATATCCTCTGGAACTACTGGCACAACTTAAAATATACGCGAATCTGCACATTCTCAGTTTTGAAACGATTGTGAAAATTCAGACCACCAGAAGACTCTTCTTTCCAAGAAGTTTGACAAATTTCACCCAATCTTCTCTCAAGCTGTCACCTCCACAGCAGCCCTGCCACTCCCTCATCTTTCCATTCTCCACCTTCATCTGTGATTTGGAGAAAATTGTTTCTTTATTGTGATGCCTCCGGGCAACTTAATAGGTTTGCACTTTACAATTTAGCTCTGGAAAATGAAAATGCGGAAACAGGGGCGCTGAGTCACTTCTGGGTCTCCCCAGGAACAGTGAACGTAGTGGACCCCAGGGACAAGCCCGGACCCCTGAGCAGTAGCTGGGTCAGACCCTCAAATCATCTGGAGCCCTGGCGGTGGCTTGGACTTGCCACCTGACTCCTTGTATTGACATGCACACGTCCATGATCAACAGCTTCAGGGTCCCAGACTGTAAACCAGCATTTTCCAGGTGGCTGCAGCCCAACTGGCCTCCCAGTTCCGGCTTCCCCCTCCTTCCACTCTCTCCACACCACCAGTGATTATTCAAAACCCACGTCCACCACTTTGATCCTTTGGTGACTCTTGGTCACACCCAGGTTGGAATCTGTGTTTCCTAGCTGGGTGTGTGTGGTCTCCATGAGATGCTGTCTGAGCCTCGTCTCCTGCCCAGCTTCATCTCATGTCCTTGTTTCCCTCACCGCCCGAGGTGCCTCTGTGCCAATGTCTGCACTTAGAGCAGACAGCCAGACGTTTCTGGACTTGGGCCCTGTTGAGCTTTCTGGCAGTTCTCTCAGCATCTGAGGCACCTCAGAATGTGTGCACTTGACAGTCCCTTCCTCGAGCACCCCCCTTCCAGACCCCTTCTTCCTTGGGGAACTTTGGCTCATGCTTCATTCTTTAGAGAGGCACTATCTGTATAGCAACGGCGTGGGCTCCAATTTCAGAATGCCTGGTTGGACACCTTTCCAACCTGTGCCATGCCCACCTGGGGGCCCAGCTTGACATTTCCCAGTTCACTTCCAGGAAGACGTGGCCAAGGACCTGACTACTAGCACTAGAATACGAGAAGGTGGCTGTTCTTTTGGGACACCCCCCCAATAGTCCCCTATTCCTGACCCTCCCGTGCTCTCTCCCTATCTGCCAGCCAGAAGCAAAGGACCATAAGACCAAAGGACAAGGGTAGAGGCACAAGACGCAAAGTCCTTGAATGTCCTTATGGAAGACCATGCACCAAACATCCACCTTGGGCTGTCCCAGGAATGGATGAGAACTAAACCTCTCCGGCTTCAGACAGTCTAACAGCAACCAGCGTAACTTTAATACATTAGCTTTGCATGTTACTCAATGGCTTTGTTCACTGGGGACAATAATAGAGGTGTTAAGAGGATTAAATGAGCTAATACATGGGAAGCGGTCAGCACAAAGCTAGTCATGTTAAGCCCCCTGTATATGTTTGCTCTCATTACTATGACTATTATTATTGTTATCCCTGCTCTGAAGGAATGCTTCCGTTCTTTGAGAGAAAAGCAAGGGGCCAGCCTGATGTTCTGCTGAGCGGACCACTCACCTTTTCACTTCTTGCACGTAATCTGCATTTCTGTCAAAGAGGTGGGTCACGGAGTCTTTGATAGCTTCGTGCTTGAAAGTAGAAGCTGTTCCGAAGACAGTCACGTTGGGGACAGTGGAACACAGCTGAGCCACAGCTTGGCCCTGGACGTGAAAGACAATGACAAGTCACCATGAGAGCCACCCTTCAACAACCAGTCTCGCTGGGTGTGGAGCAGGATTGCTCAGTTGGCACTATTGAATAGGCTGGGTTGGATGTGTCTTTGTTGTAGAGGGCTGAGCTGTGCATTCTAAGATGTTACCAGCATTTCTGGTCTCCACCTACTAGATACCACCCTTCAGTGTGACCATCCTGCAGGTCAAAAATGACCCCCAGGAAATAAAACCTCCCTTGGATGAGAACAACTGGTGTAGGCAAAAGGGAATGGAAGTCATCAACCCTAGCACCAAGACTTAAATATTATTTAACCACACTGAGCTATAAACTGGCAATAACATTACCTACTCCATAAGGATCTTAGAGGATGTCTTAGTTTAGACAAGGACCTTGAGATAGAAATTTGAATGTAAGTACTTTATTTGGGAGATGATCTCAGGAAATACCATGGTATTAAGACAGAAAAAGGCCAGGAAGTTCACACCTATAATCCTAGCCATTTGAAAGGCTGAGGAGAGAGGATTGTTGAGGCTAAGAGTTTGAGACCAGCCTGAGCAATATAGCAAGACCCCAGCTCTACAAAAAACAATGAAACAGAACAAAATTGGATAAGCCCAGTATGCCTGTGGTCCCAGCTACTTAGGAGGTTGAGGCAGGAGGATCACTTGACCCTGAGAGTTTGAGGTTGCTATAAGCTACGATGATGCAACGGCACTCTGGCTCAGACAACAGAATAAGACCTGGTTCCAGAGGTGGGGGAAAAAAAAAAAAAGACAGAAAAAGAAGACATCCGGTAAAGAGTGTATCTTCAAGACCACCAGCTATCAGATGGAGTTCAGCCTCTCTGGGAAACTCCAAAATCAAGGGTATCACATGCCTCTGAGTTATCCTAACCAAGAGGTGAAGAAGTTGGTGTATTCAGTCAACAAATTTCCATCTGATACTGCTGAGTGCTGATTCTGCAGTAGGAATTCTTGTGCCCATCTGTCCTGTTCTCATGGGCAACATGTCCTCTCATGGCCACACAGAGCCCTTAGTAAGCAATCTTCGGCAGGTTGAGTTGAGTGCAAAGAAGCTATGGTGCAGCTGACAGTATCTGCTCCAGGGAGATGTTCAGTGAGGTTATGGACCTGGAACAAAACATGGCGCTAAATAGATACTCAATAAATCCTAATTATCTCCTCCTCCTTAGGAGCTTATTATATTCAGGGCTGAGATGTCCAGACATACAAAGAAAAGGTCAACACGAGTTTTAAATATTAATGGTCCAGGGGAAATCACAAATGCAGTTAGGAGTGATCGTCCATAGCCTCCTTCAACGTGGTGGCAGTTTAAGTCGTTGGACAAAATACTGTGATCACACGCGTTCAGAAACCTTCCAGTAAAACCCAGTTTGTGGGTAATGAAGATGCATTCTAAAACCACATCTTGTCTCCTTCCAGTGTCCCATCTGCCACTTTAAAGAGGGAAATGATTCCACCAAAATCATCTGCGATATTTTAATTTCTGCCCATTATCTTTTTTCATGCCTTCATGCTGGCAGACTAAATCAGGTTGGCAGGTCAATTTGCAGAAATGTTATCTTATCACCGGTCGCAATTAAAGGCAACGTTGAGAGAATGTCAGAGTCGGAAGATCATCCAATTACCCCTTCCCCATTGTTGTTTAGAGATGAGGGAAAGGAGACCCAGAAAGGTTAAGGTCACCTGGTTTTTCAGAGATAGTTCTAGACTTCAAGGTAACGTCTCCTGGCTTCCAGTGATTGCCATTTTCTCTTATGCTGCTTGTTTATTTTGACATTTGAAGCTAAGAAGACTTTAAAGCTCCTACCTGAAATAGACATGCTACTGACATACTCCCTTGAAGGTCAGTGTTTCAGAACGTGGACATGAACTTGACAGGCTATCGTTCTCTGTTATTAGAATAACTTTGATGTTTAATTTTTTTCTCCCAGATTTTAAAGAACAAAGAGGGAACTATCATCCCTAGTGAGTGGAAATCTCACCAACCAATGGAGCAATTTTCTAAACTCCACTGGCTTCAGATAAGCCCTCGTTACATCTCTGTGTCTAAAGGGCTTGACCTACCCGTCTGAGTACTGGGATGGGGAATTAGAATTAGTCCTAATGTCCTTGTAGTTCTATTCTGTCCTCTGTCCTTAGGCAAACATGACATTTCCTCTATCAACTATTTTTCAAATTTCCTTTATGTACTAGTCCCATTATTTTATAGATGCCAAAAGTGTCAGGGACGATGAGCTTATGTTAATTGCTAATCCCAGGCTGCCCGGTGCATTCTGGCCCCACGTCTCTGGCCACCACTTTGGTGTTGGTCTCTACCTGTCTGCCCCAAAGCAACACGTCAAACTCAGCTGACCCAAAGCATAGCTCACAGGCATCTCCAGATGGTCAGTCCTTATATTGGTTTTGTAGGGGCTTCTGTAACAAATTTCTAAGACAGGGTGGCTTAAACATCAGAAATTTCTTTTCTCACAGTTCTGAAGGCTCAGAGTCCAAAGTGAAGGTTTGGAAAGGGTCTGTCCCAGGCATCTCTCCTGTGCTTGTACCTGGCCATCTGCTCCCTGTGTCTCTTCATATCGTCCTTCCTCTGTGCCAACCTCTGTGTCCACACTTCCCCTTCTTATAAGGACACCAGATTAGATGAGGGACCACTAGAATGACCTCACTTGAACTTTATTGCTGCTACAAAGGCCCCATTTCCAAATACAGTCACATTATGAGATATTGAGGATTAAGATTTCAACATATGAATTGGGAGGGATGTAATTCAGCCCATAACATCCCTCTTTCTGCAGCCCCTGCTTCGAGGGATGGACTCCACCGTTCACTCATCAAAATCCATCTGGACCCCCTCCTCTTCCTCCCCCGCCCCCATATCCAATTAGTCAGCAAGCACATTACTTCTTTTTTTTTTTTTTTTTTTTTTTGGCCGGGGCTGGGTTTGAACCCGCCACCTCCAGCATATGGGACCGGCGCCCTACCCCTTGAGCCACAGGCGCCGCCCAGCACATTACTTCTTTCTTTCTCCTCCGCCTCTAGCTGTCCCTTCCTATTCTGGGTCATCCTGTTTCCTTCCCTAGATGGTGACAACTCTCTTCTAACTGGCTGGGCTGTTTCCATGTGTCTGCCTGCATTCAGAGTGATTTTTCTCATACACAACACTGAAGTGTTTCACTATTCATTTCAACGCTCTCAATGCCTATCACAGCTTTCAGAATAAGAAGCATGCGCTTTAGTTTATCACCCAAGGCCGGTCCTCCCTGCTCTGACCCAGTCTGCCTCTTTCATATACTTCTCTCCACTTTTCTAAGAGTTGAGCCACCACTGGTCAATGTTTGCCACAAGCCAAGCATGGGACAGCCCAGCCCCCATCCGGGAGGTTCTCAGAGTAACACGTGGCCTTGATATAATAAGCTTGGTCAGCTTCTGCCCTGGCTGCCGCACTCACCAGCTGAGCAACACATTGGCACGTCTGTTCACTCCTATAAATACGTGGATAGTAACGCTGTGTGCGTAGAGGTTTGTTGTGGGGTTGTATGAAATTATGCATCAAAGAGCTTAGCACAGTGAATGCTGTGCTATTCCTAAGATGACTCGTACTGTTTTTCTTTGTGTTACTACATCACAGTAGTAACATCCCTGCTGGCACCATAGCTCACAGCAACCTGAAATAACTCTTGGGCTCAAGCAATTGTCTTGCCTCCCTGAACTCTGTGAGGGCAGGGACTGTGTCTCACTGGCCCTCTGCCCCCTGGACCTGGGAAGATCCTGGCACAAAGCAAGTGTTGGCAAAACTGGATGGATGCAGAGGAGCGAGAGAGCTCAGCGTGTTGGGGCATCTCTCCACATCACTTTGCAGCCTTCGTGCCCTTTATTAAGGTACAGGTGGAATAAAGGTAGATTTAATTGACATATGAAGGCTCTAGACCAGGGGTCCTCAAACTTTTTAAACAGGGGGCCAGTTCACTGTCCCTCAGACCGTTGGAGGGCCGGACTATAGTTTAAAAAAAACAACTATGAACAAATTCCTATGCATACAGTACATATCTTATTTTAAAGTAAAAAAACAAAACGGGAACAAATACAATCACACTGCTGCATGTGGCCTGTGCATCGTAGTTTGAGGACCCCTGCTCTAGACCAGTGGTTCTCAACCTGTGGGTCGTGACCCACAGGAACTGTATTAAAGGAGTGTGGCATTAAGAAGGTTGAGAACCACTGCTCTAGACCAAGCAGAACTTCACCAGTTTCATTTTAAAAAGGAAGATAGGGCTGGGCGTGGTGGCTCATACCTGTAATCCCAGTACTCTGGGAGGCCAAGGCAGGTGTATCAACTAAGCTCACAGGTTCAAGACCAGCCAGAGACCCCATCTCTAAAAAGAGCTGGGCATTATGGTGGGTGCCTGTAGTCCCAGCTACTGGGGAGGCTGAGGCAAGACAATCGTTTGAGCCCAAGAGTTAGTTGAGGTTGCTGTGAGCTATGATGCCACAGCACTCTACTGAGGGTGACAAAGTGAGACTCTACCTAAAAAAATAAAATAAAGAGAAAGATACATATGGTTAAAAAAGAAGAGATTATGTAAGTAATCTAGGCTACTTATATACTTACGTTATATAACATGAGCATTATATATAAAAGATAATGTGTAACTATGATATATACAATTTTCATAAAACATGTTGAAAGTGAGATGTTGAACTCTCAACAATTATTTTAGAAATGTATTTATCTGTTCAATTATATAATTTTTTGTTTCATAAAAAATATACATATATACAACATGATTATATATAATTAGAATACTGTATAATTAGCGTTCTATATGTATTGGTATGACATGTGTATTTGAATAGTATCATATGCCCAAATAATTGTAGCATATAATTACTAATATAGATTAGAATTATATTAGTAATATTAATATAAGTAGCAGGCTATATAATTACATAAGTTAGAAAACACAATTCAGGACACCTCTCTTTGCAGACTTTCAGTTCTCAGCGCATTCAAGCAATGGGAGGTCCTCACAATATTCTCAATGATTTTTTTAAAGTAAGTGATGCTCAGATTCCCGTATTTAAGCCGAAAAGTGTTTTCCCTCACGTTTCTGGAGAATCCGTAAGGGGAGTGCAGGATCAGCATCCATTTATCCTTGTCTCTCCCCTGTGCCCAGCAAACAGCACAGATTCAATCAACATTTGCAGAAGACAGAGTGAACTTTCAATAAGAAGCACTTGGTAATTTACCTCCAGATCCACAACATGAAATGAACAAGACAATCCATTTTCCAGCGACTGCTGCAAAGGGAGATTTGCATGTACTTTCCGTTGACCTCCCTTCCTTCCTTTGAATAAGAATTCTCCCCCGGCCTCCCTTTCTCTTCCCAAGGCTAGCAGCACAGCTGGGATGGCAGCCGTGGTCCTTTGGTCCCAACATGGGACAGACTCTGTACTAAAGGGCTTCATGAAATCCTTAAACCACCTTTAGATTAAGTTTCTTGTTTTTCTTTCATACCAAAAAAAGGAGATTCAAGGCAGAAAAGGGCCTTGGCCAAGGTTGCCTGGCTTGTAAATGACACAGCTGGGAGTGGAACGCAGCCGGCCCTCCTTCCAAGGCCACTGGCGCCATTCATCTTATCCGTGCAGTTAAGCACTCAAGTTGTGGTCTCAGAGAAGACCCATCGGTCTTTGCTATCAATCTGGAAGGCTCCATTGAGCGGCTCTTTGGATAGCTTTGTCTTGGGTTCATATGGGTGAGCAGATTTTAAACAGATGTTAATCCTTGTTCCAGGGCTGCTGGGGTCTCCTCAAGCAGAGCCCAGAGAGTGGGAAATCCAGGGACAGTGATGATAAGGGAGCTGATTTGGGTCCCTGAGATACGACTCTTATCAACACACTGGTGGCTCAAAGCAAGATCCTATTCCAGAAAAGCCAGGCACCATTAACCAGGGACGAGAGGAGCAAAGGCCTCTCTATAAAAGGCTCACTACACTTCCTGGCTCATACTAAGTATAGAATAAATGGCCACTTTTAGCTACAAGGGTTTTGGAATTGGGACTGAGTGCAATTGAAATTCTACTCACCCACTAAATGAGAATTTAGGGTAGACAATCCTACCAGTGCACCGAGATTCAGGATTCAGCAAAAGAGACTCAACTTAGTAGGAGATAGAGGATGGAGGGCTTGCAAAGGTCTTTATAATGTAGATACTATCTACCTCTCATCTCTCACCTGGTCCAGAATTCTAGCTGTAACCATAAGGACAAATATTCAGTTCTTCCTGCTACCCTCTCTTTCTGACCACAGGATCTTTGCACATGCAGCCCCCGATGCCTGGAATCCTCTTCCCTGTCTTTTCTCCTGGCTGATTCCTTGCCATCATTTGCGTCTCTCTCTGTTACTTCACTGAGTCATTTATTTCATCACTATAGGGCTGCTGGATGAGCACCCATCATAGATGAGATTCCATGAGAGGTGCTGGAAATACAAAGGTGACCAAATTAAATATGCCCCCCCCATCTTGGAGCGTACAGGTATTAATAAAATAAATAGACCATTAAGAGTACAATTAAACACCTAAGCCGTGAGGGTGAGAACATGAATTCCAACCCCTGAACCACGGGGATAAGACCATGTTGGGGCACTATGCTTTTGCACATGTGCAGACACGGTGGGTAGGCATGAAAGTGGCAGGGGGACCAGGTACAGAGAAGAAAAGGACGCTCCTGTGGTCATACTCACTGCCAGATGTGTTGTGCGATGGGGAGCAAGCTAATCTCTCTGTGCCTTGCTTTCCCCATTTTAATTAACTTATTTTTTTATTTTATTTTATTTTGTTTTTTGAGACAGAGCCTCAAGCTGTTGTCCTGGGTAGAGTGCCGTGGCATCACAGCTCACAGCAACCTCCAACTCCTGGTCTCAAGTGATTCTCCTGCCTCCGCCTCCCAAGTAGCTGGGACTACAGAGGCCCACCACAACGCATGGCTATTTTTTGTTTGCAGCCATCGTTGTTTGGTGGGTTCAGGCTGGATTCGAACCCACCTGCTCGGGTGTATGTGGCTGGCGCCTTAGCCGCTTGAGCCACAGGCACCGAGCCATTAACTAACTTATTTTTTATTGCAAAAACAAGTTTTAATTTTAATTGTTATTTTGATTTAAATATTGCTTTTGGGTTATGATGCCAACAACAGCTGTGCAGAACGGGCTCTGGAGAGATGTCCGTGGCAGCACACACCCGCGGCTCATCTTCAGTTCTGGAGCAGCCAATATTGCTTCATCAAACACGTTCTTTGTTTAGTTCCACTGATTACATGTCTGACATTTCACCAAGACGGCCCGTCTCCATGACTGTGACATTATAGTTAGTCTTGATGTCGGGCAGTATCATTTCTCCAATCTTGTTCACCTTTTGTGAAATCGTTTTGGCTAATCTAGGTTATTCTTATTCCTTTAAAAGTTTTCAAATAAAAGAAATACATTCTTCAGGCCCTTCTGTATGAGTGCAGATGAGGCCATATACCCGACATCCTTCAGGCCATGGGCCAGCTTTTCAGCAGTCTCTGGAGCAGTAAGATTCTGATTGTTCTTGGAAAGAAAAAGAGATCAATTTGGGCCCCAAAATAAATAGACCATTAAGAGTATAATGAAACACCTAAGCCGTGTTTCATTATACTCTTAATGGTCTATTTATTAGACAAGCAAGAAAGACGTCCTGGGCAGTGGGAGTCCTCTCAGGCACCCACCGTTCTTTTCACATTTTCGTATGGGGATGGAGAGTCAGACCAAACTTGACTTGTGTTTTCATCCTGTGTGATCATCTACTAGTTTCAAATCAGTGGGGCGTCCATGGGATGCTGTCTTTCCATTCTTAAGATACCTTACTAAGGAACTCGGACTTAGCCTAGCAAACACAAACAATGTAACCTAATCCCAAATACCTTTATGTTAATCTAAAACTAAAAATAAATATCCCCATGAGTTTTGGCAAATAAAAAAATAGATTAGAGCCACATCTGTGTGTGGATAACCCAGTGGTTATTCTCTGTCGTGATCCTCTTGCCCTGCAGTGTCACAAAGCCCAAGGGTACGTGGCTCTCCACCAGTCACAACGATGACTGCACACGTGTCAAAAACAGGGCATATTTGGAAGGAAACTTTTTTGTTGTTGAGGAGGATGTTAGGAGAAACGCTTTGCCGACAATGCCATCGCCCATAACTATGCACTTAATTTTCTGCCTTGCTAAATAGTTTTGTTTCTACTTTAAGTATTTCAAATCCAATATTGACTTGAGCATCTCCATGGAGGCCAGTTTCCCCATTTTTATTTTATTTTTTTATTAAATCATAGCTGTGTACATTAATGCAATCATGGGGTAAGCTTCCGCATTTTTAAATGGCAATGTAAGACTTTCTGATCTCTGAAGTATGGAGAGTCTTCAAAGATCTAAAAGCAGACATTCCATTTGATCCTGCAATCCCACTAGTGGGTATCTACCCAGAAGAACAAAAATCATTTTAGCACAATGACATTTGCACCAGAAGCAGGTCAATTCGTAACTGCCAAGTCGTGGAAGCAGCTTCTAAGTGCCCAGCAACCCATGAATGGATCAATAAACTGTGGTACATGTATTCCCTGGAATGTTATTCAGCCATTAAAAAGATAGAGACTTTGTATCTTTTACATTTACCTGGATGAAGTTGAAACACATTCTTTTTAGGGAAGTATCACAAGAATGGAAAAATAAATACACAATGTGCTCCATACTGATATGAAATCAATACAGAAACAATTACATGCTTATAAGAACAATTAAACACTAATACAGTCTAGTTTGGGGATAGAGGGAAGTGGGAGGGGGAGAAGGAGGGAGGGCAGGAGGCGGGATGTCACCTAACGTGAGGGCGTATAAAATGCCCTTGGGTGAGGGGCTCTTCTACAAATGGAACTTGACCCTGGAAGTGAGAACAATGTAACCTAAAAATTGTACCCTCATATTAATTAAAAAAAAAATAATAAAAGTCTTCCCGATCTCTGTGGTCTGGGTCCAGTTCTAAGGTTTTCGGGTCACATTGCCTGCTTATTCAGCTGTGTTGAAGAAACTCTATTTGAAGAAAAGCACCCCAAACCTCCCCAGAAGAATGCAAGTTGACTCATTATCCTAAATTTGACAAAAAATGGAATTTCTGTTGCTAACTTGACCATTTTTTCATCACTTTAAAAACAGAATTTAGTATATCTTTCCCAAAGACGGTTATGAACTCTTAAACACTCATGGAAACCACAGACCAAACACGTGGTCGAAGAGTGGAAAATTATTAGCAGAACGAGCTTACGGATGTACCGAGAAGGTGTTCAGAGGAAATGGTGAGGTTAGGTGTTGTTTTTTTTTTCCTTGTACAAAATTGTCAGTTTATTTTTTTCATCTTCATCAATGCCTAGGGGCCCTGACACTAGCTAGCAAAGACGGTTGCCACAAAATCTAGTACGCTGGATCCTTGAACCCTCTTTATGCTTTTCTTACGACAATCAAACTCACACTGAGGTTTTGACGTAGGGTCAGAAACACTCTTTTTTCAGATCACAATGTCACTTGCCTGCTCAACAATTCAGTTGACTCAATCGCTGTAAGAGGAGGAAATGCAGATCCCACCGTGTGGGTGACCCAGGTGACCTGCCACCCAAGGCAGCAAGGACTGTTCTAGCGATGTCTGAAAGAGAAATCGCATTGTTCTGTGTTCTCACCTCTGGTGCTCTAAGAATCAGTCAGCTTTTCTTTATCGTGTTTGTCACCGCAAAGCTGCCAACCTGCACACGACCCTCCCTGTGACACATGGGTGCTGAGAATTTCAATGCCAAGAAGAAACAGAGGTACGTGACTAAGGTGGCAGAGGGAAGGGAGATTCTGAAAAGAGCAGGACAGGAATTTTTCCAGTGCTCAAGTCGTAAGTTTGGACGTTTTTGGACAACTTTTATGTCATTTTAATAGCTTGGACAACTTTTTTTTAAACCCCCCAAAAGCAGTCGACATATTCTTTGGGAAGACTTTATGGAAAGTGTCTTTTTTCCCCCCCTCTTTTATTCATTATACAGGCCAGTGTTTTTCAGCACGAGAATCAGCAGTATCGATGTCACCTGGGGACCTGTTGAAATGCAGATTCTCAGGCTCCACCCCAGACCTATGGAACCACAGCCTCTCTGGACGGGGCTCTGCGATCTGAATTTTAACAGGCACAAATGAGAGACACCAGTGTAAGCCATCCTCCTGACACACGCCCTGTGACTTAGTTGAAAGCTTCCCAGGATGCTCAGAATATCTTTAAGATATTAAAGAATATCTTATTTAATGTCACAATATTTTATTTAAAACCTGGAAGAGGTCTAGCTGTTAGGACACACACACACACACACACACACACACACACACACACACACACACACACACACACACACACACACACACACACACACACACACACACACACACACACACACACACACACACACACACACACACACACACACACACACACACACACACACACACACACACACACACACACACACACACACACACACACACACGTTCTAACTTCCCTGGGCAGTTCTAACAGGCAGCCAGCACTGAGATCCCCTTCTCTAGGAAGGCGGCCTTCCCCTAATTTGCTCAATATGGCACTGTAACAATCCACTTCCTCTGTTCCTGGTGGAGGTTGATATCCCAGACCCTGAGTTTAGTACACGGGATGCTGTGCGTCACAGCACGACAGACTCAGTCTTCTGTGGATCAGAAGAGCAAGAAGAGAAAATGAGCCCTCATCCCCATTAGTGAGGTTTGAAGCTCTTGCTGCGCAGAGTTGCTCACGCTTCCTGCTCCCTGGGATACTGTGTACCATCCCAGCAACTGACAGCAGAGACGGCCATTTACCCCTTTTCCTCTATTCAGACCACTCTGAGCTCACTGCAGAGGTCCTGGGGTAAGGAGTGTGAGCTGCACAGAGCTTACAGTGTGGCAGCCAGGGTGTGATACGCTTTACAGATGACGGCTCCTTTGATCTTCGTCAAGACCTCCATGAGGTTGCTGCTAGTCCATCATCATTTCCCAGATGGGGGAACCAAAGCACAGAGAAGTTAAGGAACAGCCCAAAGTCACACAGCAATAGCAGAAGATTTGAACCCATAGAGTCTGAAGGAGCAAGTGGGTCTGTAGGCTAAAAGGAGAGAAAGAAGGGGAACCATTTCTTCCTGGCTACCTGCTCTTTGTCAAGCACTGTACTGGGCTCTTTTCACACATCACATCCCACCCTCCCAACATCATATTCCTATCATACAGATGGGCTCAGAAAAAGCAAGTGAATTTATGCAGATTTAGCTTGCCAGGGGAATTGGAAACTGAGGCTCAGAAAGTCTAAGTCTTAGCAACTGGCAGTGATGGGATTTAAACCTAAACCTCTTCGTGGCTAATCCCAAGTTCTTTGTGGTTGTCATTGACCTCCAGGATGCTGACATGGAAAACGTGATGACGCGCAGGGCAGGGCAAAGCTCCAGCTCCCACACCTGAGTCAGACCTGGACTCTTACTACTGGCTGACCCCCACCAAGAGAAGCCTCAGAGGCTCCTCTTCAGGTCAGAGATGGCAGTGGCTACTCCACGAGGTCAAGTGTGGGTCAACAGAAATAACAGATGTGACGGGATTCCCAGGGTTGACCCAGAGCAGGTGTTCAGTAAATTGTGTTCTTCCCCACAGCTCTCCAAGAACAGCTCCTCTGGGAAGCCCTCCCAGAGCTTCCCCGGGAAGAGTTACTGTCTGCTCCTCTGTCCCCAGCCTCATGTCACTGCACAACCATCCTTAACTCTGTACTGTCATTCCTGCCCTTCCTTCTCGTTCTCTGCCATCCCCTCCTCTTCCTCTCTCTCTCTCTCTGTCTCTCCCCCCCTTCCCTCTCTCTCGCTATAAAAATTTCTTTCGTATCTCCCATTAGGCCATAGGCTTCTTATGGGAAGGGCCATGTTGTACACCCTGTATGTTCACAGCATTAGGCTGACTGCACAGATCTAGGAACGATGGGCTGAGGGGAGGGAATCGCGAAAGAGATAGAAGTTGGGGCAGCAGAGAGGGTGGCTAGGCTGGGGGAAGGACGTGTGTCCTTTCCAGAAAAGAGAAAGCCTGGAAGGAGGGTCCGCCTCCCTTCCTGTAGCCCTTGGCTGCATGAGGACAAGGTCTCCCCCCACCCCGAGACACCACTTTTGGGGAGCACAGCTATAAGTTTACATTAGTAACCAGGGATGTTTATGTGTGTGCTGAGTGTAAAGATTGTCCTGTTTTTATGCTCAGCCACGCACATGGAGAGGAGAGAAGGGTAAGATGAGGGCCAGGGTGGAGGGAGGAATGCGGGAAGGATCTTAGAATACAACAGGTGTGGACACAGAATTTCACAACAAGCCACCAGAGTGGATGGTGGCCCTGGTTCCTCCTCAGGCAGTTTGCAGATGCTCCCTGAGCTGGGCTGAGGGGGTCCTGGACCTGCCCTTCCCTGGAACTCTCCCACCCCAGGCCTATTCACAAGCAGGAGCTGGTTGTCACCCATGAGGACGGAGGCTCATTAAGGGATCTGTAAACAGTGACTCCTCCATTCCCCAGGACTCCCACTCAGCTGGGCTGTTGGCCTCTGGTCAGCACAGGGCACCACAGAAAGCTTTAGGGTCCAGGATGGGAGGAAGGTGACTGTTGGTTTCTCGAAGTTTCTTCCACAAGGTGTCCCATGATTCTGCTGTCGCTGAGATACAGGTCAGCCTGGTTTCACTTCCTGACATGTTTGCCGGTGAGGCCAGCATAGTGTCTTTTCATTTGAATAGTATGGGAGGCAGCATCAGCATGGCCTTGGGAAGACAGACGATTTGAGGTCCCCTCTGTTGCAACAGGATCCTCTGCAGGCTGGTCTAAAAGGAGCTTAGACTCTAAGGAGGAGGGACACTGAGGCTGATCCTGCTTCTACCACTTCAGAGCTCTGCACCTTGCTCCCTGGAGCCCCCCCCTCAGATGGGAGCAGGGCCGCTGCCCAAGCTCTACCTTTGAGGAGGAGGACATGCCCTTGGGAGTCAGGCAAACCTGAGATTGCAGCCCAGCTGTACCACCAATGGACTGTGCAACTCTGGAAGGCTGCTTCCTCTCTGGGCCTCAGTGATCTCATCTGTAAAATGGGGAGAGGGCTACCTGCCTTGAAGGGAGGGGTCAGGTGTGCATACACAGGTGGGCTATTCTTAGCGTGGGGCCAAGCACACAGCAAATGCTCACTACGTTTTAGTGCCCTGCTCTTCTGACACTGAAGACCCCACCATTCTGTGTTAGGGTCTTCGGCCTACTAATTGCAGATGAAGTAGCTTTTCTTCAGGCCCTCAGGGATCTCTTGACTGCACAGCAGGTACTGGGTTAGAAGGATTCCATCTGCCACCATGGCTCACACCCCTCAACCCTACCACAATTTTAGAGACATGGGCCTGTACTCTCTGGCAGGCAGAGCTGTGAGCCCTCATACCTGGAGTGTGGACATCCCTTGCTTGTCCCAAAGGCTGCTGGCCCAATGCACATGGCAACCCTGCTAATCAGCCTTCATGGAAATCATACCGAGTCTTGTGTCTCTTTTCAGCAGTACTGTCCACGTGACGGAAGCCGTGCATGCCCACAGCCTGCCACATTGCTTAAGAGCTGGACTCCTGGCCAGAGAGCAGTCCAGCCCAGCAGATGGCAAAGTCCCCTTCGCAGGCCTCTAAGTCAGGGAGGGTCAGAGTCACTTCCAGGCTGGCGGCCTTCCACCTGGTGCATTTGGATACATTTCCTGCACAATTGTATTTGCGTTGTGGGATACCAGATTCACGTCTCCAGCCAAATTATAATTTGTACCCAGAGTTTGGAGCTGTGGTTTTGATAAATGCATCTCTTTTAACCCAAAATAAGAGAAAAAAGGAATTGAACTAGGTAGGGTGATGATATAACTTAGTGTCTAAATTGGGATCCTTTTTGAGAACAAAAAGGGGATGCTGCTTTTAATTTTCCTTGATCAAGAGGCATAAACTAGAAGTGTCTTGGGAAAACTAGGTTATATAGTCACTCTAATATTAAGACAGTTTTAAGTCAAGAAAAGAACCAATAGCTGGGCACGGTGGCTCATGCCTGTAATCCCAGCACTTGGGAGGCCTAGGCAGGTGGATTGCCTGAGCTCACAGGTTAGAGATCAGCCTGAGCCACAGCAAGGCCTCATCTCTAAAAATAGCCGGGCATTGTGGTGGGTGCCTGTCATCCTAGCTACTTGGGAGGCTGATGCAAGAGAATCACTTAAGCCCAAGAGTTTGAGGTTGCTGTGAGATGCCACAGCACTCTACAGGGGGCTACAAAGCTAGACTCTCAAAAAAAAAAAAAAAAAAAGAACCAGTAGGGTATCCAGGAAAGAGGAGTGGAGGGGTAATACCATCAGCGATAACTTGGATCCTGACCCTTGGATTTACCTTGATGGAGTCATTCTGAACTGATGGCTTTATAAAATTGAGTTGATATTACTGACCACACCAGGCTCCCACACATACAGAGCCTTGAACAAGATCAAGCACAAGGTGGGGACGGCTCTTAGCCCCAAGTCCTGGTCTTTACCTACATCCTACAAAGCCTGTGCTTTCAACACAGGGATTTATAAACCAGCATGCAACAGTTCCTCACGATGGCTGTTTTCACAACCCATCAGGCTGCCTTCCTGCATTGCTCAAGTGTCCATGTTCTGTGAAGGCACCTCATTTAACCAGGCCTCTCGACAGAATCAGAGCCTGACCCTGGTTTCTGATGTGACCCACATGTCATCTGAATGTGGCTGCCCTGGACAAGAACCTCTCAAACTCTCAAAATTATCACTCTGCTCCTGCCAGTCCTCAGAGATCAGACATCCAGATTCTTTCTGTGACTTCACATCCCACATCTGAGGTTCTGAACCTGGCAGGACAGGGCCCATCACAGCTGGAAGATGACTCAGATGCTCTTGGATCTGTGTACGTTTCACCTCCAGTCCTGCAGGGAATTGAAACGCAGCGGAGTCTCCAGATGAGGATTCCACAGGGGATGCTCAGTCCTATTCACGTCACCTGCTCTTCCTCTGAGTCCTCGGACAGAGCAGAATCCTCCCCAGAGCCCTCTGTCCTGCTGTTTCACAGCAGTGACAAATTTTCAACGTTAACTGGCTTTTTTTTTGTGAATGCAACAAGGGGAAAATTATTTGATTCTTAATATTGTTTACAAAGCCATCTCTGTTACTTAAACAGCACCAGGACTAATCCTGTGTCTTTAGTCAACCTGTTTGTCTGCCACCCCCACCTAAAGCAGGGCACTTGGGAAGTGCTCACAAGACATGGAGGCACATGAATGAATGAATGAGTGAATGAATGATAGTCTCTTCCTGCTTCTTCCTTTCTTGGACATCTTAGGCAACGTGGTATCCTTTCATTTTACATGTTTACACGCCACACACCCCAGCCAATGTGCCTCATACTGTGTGCCTGTTTTTTTATAATAGTTGGAGACTTTTTTCCATTCTTTTTTTTTTTAATTTAAGATTAATATGGGGGTACAAACCATTAGGTTATATAATTTACAAAACAGGTAGAAATCAGAGTGGTGCACCCAGGGAGAGTGCCCTGTATCCATGCATTGTACCCACCAGGTGGGGAGCTACTGAACCCCCTCCTCTCTCCTCCTTTCTTGAATTTAACTGAGATTTTCTCTTGCGTGGGTTTGTGATTGTTCATCTAGCTTCAAATCCGTTTTGAGCACATGTGATGCTTGTTTTCCCAATTTTCTGGTACTTAAGAAAATGTTCTCCAGAGCCATCTAGGGTATTACAAAGGATGCAAAATTGTCACCTTTTTAAGGGATGAGTAGTATTCCATGGTATACATATACCACAGTTCATTATCCAATTGTGTGGTAATGGGCACTTGGTGCAAGGCTGTAGGGATAATAAAGTGGCATGTTCTGGAGATAAGTCACCTACACAAATACCCCTGATTTTATTCTCTAGCTGACTACAATTGAGCAAGTCGCATAAGCATTCAGAATATTAGTTTCTGCACACGTACATGGGGCCCTCCTCAAGGCGGGTGCACGGAATGAGGGAGGTGACCCCCAAGAAGGCTCAACACCCTCCCTGGTACCAGCTAATATGAGCATTGAGGACTTTGGTCCTTTCTTGCTTCTCCAACAAGATTGTGGGCCAGCCAATCCTACATGTGGGGGGGGGGCAAGAAGGAAAAAAATGGGGGGGCATCGAAAGCCCAGATTTGGAGACTAAGACTTCCAGACTTCTTGGGGTATCCACTCTAACCTCCTCTCCTACCTGACGCAGGAGGAGCTTCCTGACTCAGCTTCCTCTGTCTTATTTCTGGGATGAAAACTAATCAGAGGGAGATGCAGGACCAATTGCCCCCGAGTTAGCCCACTCTGTTTTGAAGCCACGCTAATGGTTTAGAATAGTGGTTCTCAACCTGTGGGTCACGACCCCTTTGGGGGTCAAACGACCATTTCATAGGGGTCGCCTAAGACCATCCTGCATATCAGATATTTACATTATGATTCATATCAGTAGCAAAATTACAGTTAGTAAGTAGCAATGAAAATAATCTTATGGTTGGGGTCACCACAACAGGAGGAACTATTTAAAGGGCTGTGGCCTTAGGAAGGTTGAGAACCACTGGTTTAGAAGGTCTTAATTATATGGCGCTGTAGTAGCCTCCTGCAAAGTTTGCTCCTAGGCAGCCCAGCACACAAATGGTACGCTGTTGTGTCTCTTACCCTTTCACGGATATTTCTCTGAGATCACTCCAGAATCCTCTTACCCCTGCTGTTTAACCCCTTCCACTCTTCTCTTTGACATGTGACACTGCATCCAGTAGACAGTGTGGCCTGGAAGGTGATCATTTTCTTAACTGTGTCCCAGTGGCACCACCTCCCCCTACTCAAACATCAGCTTTTCTAGTTATTTCTGTGCTCACAGCTTACTTCTGTATATGAGAATTTGGGGTAGCATACTTGAACAGATCACAAAGACTAAAACAACACTAAAAAAAAGTAGACAAGATTACATTACCATCCACAACTACAGCATAACAGTGTCTCCGTCCCTATACAGGTACTGACTGTCATCTTACTGTCTTTCTGGTTTTGCCACTTGACTTTAGAACTGCTTAGTGGCCTGACCAGGCTCTTTTTATATATATGCATAAGACAACTTTCTTGCTTGGTCTAGTAAACCAAGGTGATCTTCCTTGGGAGATAGCTTCAACTGTGGTTTCTCCTGTTATTCACAGCAAGGGGCATTTTGTGCTATGTTGTGTCTTCAGGTTCCACATGTCTGTGCTCTGACCAGTAGGTAGGTCCTGTATGCTCAGTTGTACCAAGAGTCAAATGTATGCGTGGGTTAAAGTAGGGTGATTTGCTCTGCCAAGCTTTTGAGGTGCTGGCACAGGATGATGGCAGTGTATTTGAAGAGCTGTGGATGGATATGTCAGATGCAGGGGAGCCCAAGGGGGACGGGGTTGGTTTGGCTTTCATCTCCCTGCCTACTTCCACACACCTGTTGCTTTTGGCCACTAAATATTTACAGGTCACAATCAACAAAAGAAGCAAAAGGAGATAACGCTCAGTTTCAGAGTCTTCCTTCCTTCCTTCCTCATTCTCAAAAAGCTTTTGGCATAATTGAAAGCAATTATATCCCAAGCACGGCACAAACTCTGAACACAAGCTCTTCTGATGCATTTGAACTTCGGAGGATGGAACACCACGTTTTGCAGTGGAAAGGTGTACTCCAAAATCTGCCAAGTTCTTTTGTAAAAGTATTATGAGAGCAACACAGGTTCAAGCAGTGTAAAGAATAAAATTTGGAAAATATAGAAAACTATAAAAAAGTCAACAATGATGCCCTCTTTTGGAAACAAACACTCTACATAATTTAGCTCATATTCCTGTAGTTTTCCAATATGTATTGTCTATATTCGGTTACCCACAGAATTGGAATCACAGTCAATGCACCACTGCGTACCCTGATTATCTTCTTCTTTAGAAGCTTATATTGTGAGCAATTTTTTTTTTGAGACAGAGTCTCACTCTGTTGCCCTCAGTAGAGTGCCATGATGTCACAGCTCATAGCAACCTCCAACTCTTGGGCTTAAGCGATTCTCTTGCCTCAGCCTCCCATGTAGCTAGGTCTACAGGCGCCCGCCACAATGCCTGGCTATTTTGTCTGTTGCAGTTGTCATTGTTGTTTAGCTGGCCCGGGTCAGGTTCGAACCCACCACCCTCGGTGTATGTGGCCGGCACCATAACTACTGTGCTATGGGCGCCGAGCCTATTGTGAGCATTTTTGTAAGTCATGAGAAATTATTTAACACCATCACTTTGGATGACTATGGAACATTCTATTGCATGGATTTACTATAATCCCTTTTAACCAATCTCTGTCTCACAGGAAATTACAGTGTTCTGCTATTATAAATCATATTTCAGGGAACTTAACATCATTGGATATAAATCTTTGATTATAACTTTCAGAAGACAGAGTCTCAATCTGCCTAACTGCCACTGTCTACACTGTGTCTAGCACGTGGCTGGGAAACTGTAGATACTCAATGTTTGCACAGAGCCTTTCTGTTTGACTAACTCTGATTATTTCTTCAGAAGGTAAGGCCAGTAGTTTTGGTTGTCTTTGTATTTTGCATGGTGACCCTACCAGTATGAAATTCTGAAGTCAAAGAGCTCAGTCAAGGTTCTAAAGAGGGAATGTCAGTCTCTGCGATCCACAGAGACAGAAAGGAGAATCTGCTGAGAGCTTTTTCTGCTTTGGAAAGTACATTTGGTAGTTGGAAATCCAGCACAGTCACTGGCTTCTTAATGGCTGACAAGCTGTTTTAAGTAAGGAAACTGTGTCTACGTGTCGCTCACAGTTTGATGATAACATACTCATTTACTAATTCCATGTACTGAGTGTTTTCTCCCTTGTGTAATTAAAAGCCTCATTATTACACAGAGCAGGTGAAGTTCATCCATTTAATTCAATTCCACATTGCCAAGTGGCCACTCCGTCCTAGACCCTGTACTTTGTCGTGGAAGCACAGAGAGGCCTGAGACCCAAGACCCACTCTGACTCCAGGAAGACCCACCTAGCACGGGAACGGTGTTCCTGCCATATCGGGCAGTTTCTACACAGCTGCAGAGTGCAGGGGTGCGTGGATACCTCTGGAGACAACAATGTTAGCAAGATGGTATCATGGGGATATAGAGGCGGGAGAGTAGGAAAGCCTTCCAAGAGGAGGTGATATTGAAATAATAAGTAGAAGTTATCTGGGAAGAGAAACAAGGGACGCTGACCAAGGTTCTCAGGCTGGAAAGTGCAGAAGGGAAACCAGGATAGGCCTGGCTGGGGATGAAAAGGTTGGTGGGAGAGGGGAACGGGAAGGGATGCTATGTTAGTCTTTGACTGATCATCAAAGATTTGCTCAGAGGATTTGGGTTTCCCCCAGAGTGGCCCTAAGGCCAAGTTTGCGTGCAGGTAGCTTATCTGGAAATGGCTCGCCTGTGGTCTGATGGTGGAGAAGGGTGAGGAGGTGGGGGAAGGAGGAAGGCCTAGGGGGTAGCTCTCCCCAGTGAGCGACAGAGCTCAGCTCTAGTGGGGACCCTGTGAGAGATTACACAGAACGCACCACATGGCTCTCCCCATCACCGGGAGAAAGCTGAGGACACCCAGCCCCCTCCCTCCTCCCCTCCCCCCTCCCTCATCCTGCTGCCCCCCACCTTGAATTGATCTTTTTCTCTTATGTAGCCATGTATTTGATCATCTGCTGGCTTCATATTAGAATAGAGTACATTGGCTGCTTGCTTCTCCATTCTTGTGATGCTTTACTAAGAAGAATGTGTTTCAGCTCCATCCAGGCTAATACAAAAGGTGTAAAGTCTCCTGTATAGTTTAAATCACCTCTAGATTACTTCTAATACCGAATACAATGGAGATGCTACATAAATAGGTGTTACACTGTGTTATTTAGGGAATAATGGCAAGATACAAAATCAGTTTATGTTCAGAATAGATGCAACGGTGCATTTGTTTTAGAATGTATTTGACCCATGGTTGATGGAATCTGTGGACAAGAGGGGCTGCTGTGTCTTACGTACACACACACTCATACTCACACATATATAACATGTATACATACTTGTTTGCTACATGACTGTGCATGTCTCTCCCTTACATGTGGTACATGAGGATAGCGCCTACTGTATACCATGGCGTTCCATTCACCTAGTGCGCTAGCATGCAGCGTGGCACATGTTAAGTGCTCAGTAAAGGTCTGCTGAGTAATCAGATACGGTCTCCCACCCGCCCCCAGCGCTTTCTGAAAGAGGAAAGCAGAGGCGGGCTCCACACCAGTCTCACCTTCCGAGGGGGCCACCTGCACGGGCCCAGGCCTCCAGGGGTCTTTCCACAGTGTGGGCCCCTGGGGCTGGGGGAGAACTCTGAGTGACAGGGGTAAGACCTGCCTCTGCTTGGCTCTGCAAGGGGAGTCCAGGCCTTGGCACCGAACCCCCAGCCTTTTCCTCTAGAGAACAGGGCTCCTTTTAGTTGCTCCCCTCGAGGCTTAAAATATTTGCCGTCCTTAATGCTTTCCTGACTGGACGTGTCTCCTAATCATCTCAAATCCGGGCTTTCAGACTCACTAGTGTAATTAATTCCCTGGAAGGTTTAGAACTTTCTGTGGGAGAACTCCAGGTCCCTGGAAATAAGAGTGGGCAGATATAATAGTATGTGTTTGCTAAATGTAGCAGCCCCACTGGGCAGCCTTCTGTGTGGACTCTGGAGATCGGGGGAGTAACATGCCACCCTTCTGAGCCTGGGCATTTGGGGCACACCCACCACCTGGCTGGCCCCGCGAGCATCACTCCTGCCCTCCCACTGCCCAGCGGGCTTCTCAGAGGCCGACATGACCCTATACACCATCCAAAATGACAGCCCGTGGCAATGTCACTTCAATACTCCAAAAATAGCTGAGTGGACAGAAGCAGCCAGCAGGTGGCTACACTGGGATCTGCCGTCCCTTCCTGGTTTCCTGACCTATCTTTGTGGCCCTCAACACAGGTTTTGAGAAAGCCCCACCGGAGCGTGAATTCTGTCTCCAACTTGGCCAGCCATGTGACCTTGCATGACTGGCTTTACTTCAGTAAATCTCAATTTTTCAAATCTCGAAATGAGTGGATGGGAGTAATCTATACCTCACAGAGCCCTGAGCAGAAATAAAATAATGAATGCAAAGTCCTTAGTAGCATGCCCGTGAAAAATGGAACATGGAGAAATATATTTTCATGTTTAATTATATAATACACTTATTATATATATAATATATAAAATTTATTCAGAAAAATTAGAAAAGTTACTACTTGGGATTTTCTTGGCATTCAGTCATCCGTCACTTTACTCATTCAAAGAGTTATGAATAAAATTCAATCAGTGGAACTGGGAGTAAGGAGAGTGGGAGAGTTTTGAGAAGCTGACATTTTAGGGAAAATTAGGGCCCTCATGGTTTATACCTGGCTACCTTTCTCCGTCATCACCACCGGCCTCCCAGCCTTGGCCACACCCAATACTAATACCTCTCTCAAAGGATCATTCTCTCCTGGGCCTTGGCGCCTTGTCTCCCCATCTATAGGGCTGTATGTCTACAGACCCTCAAGTTCTCTCAGCCCCACAGTGAGTTTTCAAGGTTTGGCAAACAGAAACCACACTGACTTTCAAAAGCCCTCAGTAGCCTCCCCAGCTGGGTCCAAGCTTGGATGCCACTAGGTCTCTGGGAAAAAGTCAAGTCCAGGCTTGTCCTTGTAAGAGCTGAGACTCCCACTTTGCCACCACGACCCACCCCCGTGCTGAGCTCATGATGCCGTCCTCCTGAGAGGTGAACTGGATTCCAGGCTCTTCCAAAGCCTGCTCTAAAAAGCAGCATGTCCAGGGGTGAAGCAATGGCTTGCTGGGACTGTTGACTGCCGTCTGACCTAGAGGAAATTCCTGTGGCCTTGACAAATCTGACACTTATGGGAGAGAAGGGGAGACATTAGCTTATCCCTCCACTGTCCAAAGCCCACTGTCAGTGGTGTAACAATCCGTCATGGGCAATGGGTCGACAGGGAGGGAATATAAGTGGGCGTTCCTGATGCTGGAATTCTTTTTTTTTTTTTTTATTGTTGGGGATTCATTGAGGATTTTTTATCGTTGGGGATTCATTGATTATTATTCATTCACAATAAGCCAGGTTACACTGATTGCAATTGTTAGGTAAAGTCCCTCTTGCAATCATGTCCTGCCCCCATAAAGTGTGACACACACCAAGGCCCCACCCCCCTCCCTCCGTCCCTCTTTCTGCTCCCCCCCATAACCTTAATTGTCATTAATTGTCCTCATATCAAAATTGAGTACACAGGATTCATGCTTCTCCATTCTTGTGATGCTTCACTAAGAATAATGTCTTCCACTTCCATCCAGGTCTGATGCTGGAATTCTATAGAAGCATTTCTAAATGCCCATTGACAGGAGGTATTGTTTGCATATAGGGCCACTGTTTGATTTAATAGTTAACTTTTAAATCCATGTGGCTTGTTTAAGGTTTGAAGCTAGAGTTATTGTAATCCCGATTTAACCTGAAAATAGACAGGGCGGAAAAAGTGTAAAAGAAGCAAGCTTGTGTAATTTGAATATCTGCCTCTCTGAATCTGTGCTGGATAGTCTAACAAGATCATTTCCGATACTACAGTTAAAAATAGCCCAGTGCGTGTTATGCATCAGACCCTTTGCCAACAGCTCAACATACATTAAATGAATTTTCTCGTTTTACAAATGAGAAACCTGTGACAGAGGTCAGGGAATAAACCCCGGATGACACGATCAGCCAACAGTGGGGTCAGCGGCTGAACCCACATATGCCAGGTCCAGAGCCCTAACCACTGTACTCTACCGCCATACGGGTAAACACATTCATTACTAAGTGGCTATCTATTTTATAGATATAAAAAGTCTATATAGAATTTTCTCTTGCTATGCCAAACCAAATGCATGCTCCAGGAGGAGGGACACAGACCTGAACGGCCCACAGAGTTTATGGACCCAAAAAATAAGACTGAAGAGAATAAACAGCGTCCAGGTCCCCTCAGGGTGGTATCTCTTATTATTTTACACTAAGGAGCATCGCTGACAATCTCTAGCTGCTGGCTTCACGCTGCAGCAAGAAGTTGGCCCATTCACCAGCTGAGCCAGCAGGCAGAGAGCTGGGCAGAACAATTCAAGAGGGGAGGCGGCTATGGGACTGGTTTTAACCATTCAAGTGTGACACAAAGGGGCGCTCTTTTATGAAGACTTCCCTGCCCACCTGCCTCCCGACCCAGTATGCGGGGAGTTGCCCCCTCTGCTTTTATTGGGAAACACTATAATCGGGACAAGGTAATTTTTTTTTTGGCAGTTTTTGGCCGGAGCTGGGTTTGAACCTGCCACCTCTGGCAGATTGGGCTGGCGCCCTACTCCTTTGAGCCACAGGTGCCGTCCAAGGTAATTGTTCTATTACGTGTCTCTGAAGTAGGACTTGACGTCAACATGATCGTAGGCGCCATTCCCTGGGCATGCTCACTCCAAATGGGCACTGTGCTCATGACCACAGATTATCTCATTAAACTTCACAGCTACCTTAGGAGGGAGGTGTTATGCCAACTGTATACATAAGGAAGCAGCCTTATCTAACTGGGTGCAGCAGCTGGGATGCAAGTAGAGGTCAGTGTCAGCCCACAGGCACTCACCTTCTAGGTCAAACTTGACATAAACTAACACGCACTAAGTCCAGGGATGGTAATTAATAATAGTACAGGCTCCACACCCATCGTAAATGTGCCTTTCACGTTGCAAAGCACCATCAATTCAATATCCAATTCCCCTTGAACTGCTGAGTGTTGGTTCTGTTCTAAGTATAGTTATGGGTGGTTCTCAAACTTGCACATGCCCAAGAATCTCCAGAGGGCAGCATGTGGCTTGCCAGCCCCACCCAGAGTTTCTGATTCTGTAGTAGGTCTGGGGTGGGACCCGAGAACTTTCATTTTTTTTTTTTTTTTATTGTTTGGGATTCACTGAGGGTATGAAGAATTAAGTTACGCTGATTGCATTTGCTAGATAAAGTCCCTCTTGTGTCCTGCCCCCAAGAGGTGTGCCTGTCCCCCATCCAGAACTTTTATTCTTAACAAGTTGACTTTTATTCTTAACAAGGGATAATCCAGAAACTATTTTGAAAATGATTGCTCGGCAAGGCATGGAGGCTCATACCTGTAATCCCAGCACTCTGGGAGGCCGTAGCAGGTTAGAGACCAGCCTGAGCTAGAGCAAGACCCCACCTCTTAAAAAATTAGCTCACAAGTTAGAGTCCTGCCTGAGCTAGAGTGAGACCCCACCTCTTAAAAAATATATAGCTGGGCGTTGTGGCGGGGGCCTGTAATCTCAGCTACTGAGGAGGCTAAGGCAAGAGAATCACTTGAGCCCAAGAGTCTGAGGTTGCTGTGAGCTATGACACCACAGGGCACTCTACCAGGGCAACAAAGTGAGTCTCTGTCTCAAAGAAAGTAAAAGAAAATGATTGCTCTGTCTACATCAACCCACTTAATGTTCACACCAACACTTTAATGCTCATTTTACAGATGAGAAAACTAAGGTGCAGAGAGGTTAAGCAACTTGCCCAAATAAACAGAAATAGACCTTTAATCTTTTGTTTCCCTTCTTCTCTAAGTGGAGCCCAGGATAATTTCTCTTCTTTCTTGGACACTGTCGGCAACCCCACTGGGGCCCAGGCCATGTAGTGAAGTTATTCTGGAGTTTTGGCTGGCACATATCCTGGGTTTATTAATACACGGAGGACCTCAAATGTCTTAGGAAGAAACAAGCATTCATCAGCTCTTTATCCACTTGCTTATTCAACCCATTAAGTCTTATTAGCTTCTCCAGGGCACTCAGTGGAGCTCTCCTCAACATGGGGAATACTCAGGAAGTAAGAAGGAGCTTTCTGAACTAAGTGAGTTTAGAAGCCAAGTCTGCCCCAAAGGCTGAATGCTGCCAACTGTTGTTAGCTGGCTGATTCCCTAAGAATTTAAAGAAGGGGGCCAGAGGAGGAGCAAAGGTTAGAGAAGGGGGTGGCAGTGAAGTGAGGGATGGCAATGAGGGCTTCATCCAGGAGGTGACCCTGGGAGTATCACAAGGAAAACACAGGATCGCCAATGAAGGGAGACAGGGCCCTGGAGGCCGTGGGGTCTGCCATGTTACAGAGGGTGCCTGAGACACCAGACAGGACGGAGCTTGTCCAGGTCACACTACGATGACAGCAGACCGCAGGGTAGAGCCCTGGGTGCCTGAGTCTCTGGACACAGCCCTTCCTCCCAGTTGCTCTAAAGAAAGAAGGTGCCCAAGGGGGTTCTGCAGCACGGCTACTCCTCCACCACCTGCTCCCATGCTGGCCCACTCCAGGCTACTCACCCTCCAGCATCGTGGGGTCTTATAAAAATGTCACCCATGAGGTAAATCTCTGCTCGAAACTTCTAATGAGTCCACATGGCTTTTAGGATAAAGATAAAACCATCACCCTGGATGCGACGAGGCCATGTCCCTTACTGATGCTTATTACTCTGTTCTCCTTACCTGCCAACCTCTGGCCAGCCCCTCAGATGTGCCGGGTCTCCTTTGGTGCTTGTTATTTTCTGTCCCTTCCGCCTTCACTCTTTCACCTCCTATCCCTTCCTCACCCTTCAGGTCTCAGATCAGTTCCTGAGCAGTCATCCCTGAGCCTCTGGACCAGGCCTGTAGGGTCTCATGGTCCCTGGTGGCAGCATCCTTCACGCCTCCCTCCAGAGCAAGATCATGGCCACTGCCATCAGTGGCTGCTGTGCCCCTCTGTGTCACGTCCACGGGATCGCAGGCCTCAGGAGGGTGAGACCAGACCTGAGTTCACGCCACGTGGAGTACCCAGAGACCAGCACACTTATCCCCAGAGCTTGAACTTGACAGACACTGAAAGAAATAGAGGGACGAGAGGGAGGAAGGAGAAAAAGAGAGATAGGAAAGATGGAAGAAAGAAGGGAGGGGCTCAGCGCCCATAGTTCAGTGGTTAGGGTGCTGGACACATACACCGGGGCTGGCAGATTCGAACTGGGCCTGGGCCTGCTAAACAACAATAACAACAACAACAACAATAGCCGGGCGTTATGGTGGACACCTGTAGTCCTAGCTACTCGGGAGGCTGAGGCAAGAGAATCCCTTAAGCCCAAGAGTTTGAGGTTGCTGTGAGCTGTGACACCACAGCACTCTACTGAGGGTGACACAGTGAGACTTGTCTCAAAAAAAAAGAAAGGAGGAAGGAGAGAGAAACAGTTAAAAAAAGAAAAAAGGAAGAGGAGAAAGAAAATGGAGAGAGAGGAAGAGAAACAGAAAGATATAGAGAAAAAGAGACAGATGGACATGGACAGAAAGAGACAAAGGGACAGAGAAACAAGGGTGAGGGAGGGAAGGACGGACAGGAGAAAGGAAGGGGGGAGAAGCCGGTGTGGTCAGGTGAAGGGGGACGGCGTCAGGAAAGAGAGAAGGACTTCAGCAAATGCCAGAGACGGGCCAGGCTCAACTCTCACCTCCATATCCTGCTGTGATCTGGGAGCCCAGGCACACTGTGAGCAGGGGGCGAGCGAATGGCAAAGAGAAATGTTGACTTTGCTGTGGGGTGAGCAGCAGGACAGCACAATCGGAGTGGCCAGTGGCCTGGGGGTGGGTATCCAGGGCCAGTCCTGCAGCCTGGCGGGTATCCGGGAGAACAGAGACCAGGCCCCTCACATGTGATGAGGCTTCTGCTAGCTCCCCATATTCCTCCTTCCCAGGTGAACTTTTTTTCTTATTTATTTATTTATTTATTTTTTTGTAGAGACAGAGTCTCACTTTATGGCCCTTGGTAGAGTGCCGTGGCGTCACACAGCTCACAGCAACCTCCAACTCCTGGGCTTAAGCCATTCTCTTGCCTCCGCCTCCCGAGTAGCTGGGACTACAGGCGCCCGCCACAATGCCCGGCTATTTTTTGGTTGCAGTTTGGCCAGGGCCGGGTTTGAACCCGCCACCCTCGGTATATGGGGCCGGCGCCTTACCAAGTGAGCCACAGGTGCCGCCCAAACTTTTTTTCTTAATAAGGGCAATAACATTCCAAAAAGCAACTGTGGCCCTTTGGGTGTGTCGCTGGGGAAGTGGATGGGTCCCCAGGGCAATATAAACTCAGCGAAGTCTAGTCCTTGTATTGGGAGTTCTAGGCGAGCTATGGAGCTAAATTTTCCTTGACGTCTAATGACGTCTTCTGTGTTCACAGACAGTGATGTTTAGGAAGAGGCTTGTGGGATGGTTTCTCCAGCCCAGACAGTCTGCAGCAGGGGCTGTGAGGGAAGGCGCAGCAGGGGCTGCCATTGGCTCTCTCTACCTCTCACTCCCGGTTTCAACAACAAGCCACCAGTGGGCTGTTGTATTTGTTGCTCTATTTCTTCTGCCTGGAGATGCCAAAGTACCACTGAGTAAATAATATTTTCTAATTAGATAATGATAATGTGACACTCATAGCAATTATAGCAGCAAACACTTGAATTTTCTATGTGCCAGACAGCATCTAAGCACCTAACCTGATCCCCTTTCAAAAATGCCGTACAAAAACTATGAGATAGGTGTTATACCCATTTTTCACAGATGAATCAACAAGGCTCAGGGAAGTTAAGGCCCTTTGCCTCCTTAAAGAGAAACTAGGATGAACACCAGCTGTCACTAGAATCTCGTAAGTCCCACACCATTTCATTAAATGCTATCTGTGTGGCCCCACTTGTTCTTCCTACCCTTGAGTCCTTCATTGCTCTTTCAAATATTTATCAAGCGACACTCATGTGCCAGATGTTGGGCTCAGTGGTTGGGAGACAGAGGTGAAGAATTGCATTGTTTCTGCCCTCAGGGAAGAAACAAGGCGCCTGCATTTTAACTTCATGGACGCGGCAGCCTGGGGTCTAATTTCATCTGGATAGCTGATGTCAAGGGCTGATGTCAACTGAAATCCTGCCTTCTCTCAAGGATTCTCACCTGGAAAACCCCAGGTTGTCCTCAACTCACGGAGCAGAAAGCTCACCAACAAAACTCACAGCAGGAATCTCTTCCATCTCATCCTACGCAGGTGCAGGGCTTCTCTGACTCAACACTGCCTCCCAGTCCTCCCAGTCTGGCACTTAAGTATTTGGGCTCTATATTCAAGGAGAAGTCACGTGCCGGCTCTTCCTCTCAATAGCTGTGTGATCTGGAGCACATTCCTTAACCTCTCTGTATCTCTCAATATTTGAGTGGGTTAATAAAATGTGGTATATGTATACCATCGAGTGCTACTCCCTCATAAAACAAATGGTGAACTAACGATCTTTTGTAACAACTTGGATGAAACTGGAGATTATGCTTCTAAGTGGGGAAGTGTACTATGATGTTGGAACTCATCGATCAACTCTCGTCTGCTTTACTCCACATCACCCTCCAATTGGGGAAGCCTCCTCTGAGGCCACCCCACTCCTCCACTATCCTTTCCTGGTCAAGTCTTTGTTATAAACACTCACGGAAGCTTGTACCTCCCTTTTGTAGCAATTGGCAAGGTTAGCCACATGATTGTCTAGTTTATAAACTCGTTATTGATTTATAAGACTTCTCATTAAAAGAAGATCGTCTGTCTTATTCACTATTGATTTCCTAGTACTTAATGCAGTGTCTTGACAGAGCAAGCCTTTGCTATGTGTGTGCTACATAGTGAATGGATCAAGGGATGAATCACGGGATCTATAAGCTTGGAGTGTGTTGGAGAAGGGAGAGTCATGGATTGCTGGCTTGAGTAGCTGGTTAGATTTCAGTGCCTCTCATGATCAACGGTGGTTCATTTCAGCAAAACACACAACCTGTGGTGATGCATTCTTTTCTTTCTGCTGAAATTGTCAGAGTATCCCACACGTCCAAATCCTTCAACGCATTGTACACTGAAGATCCTCACTTCATGCTCTCGTGGTGAAATGTTGTGTTGTTGGTCAGTCCTCCAGGGAGGACCGCCGATGCTGTGGCAGAGACTTGTGCCCTCTGTGATCATGCCCCTCCCTTCCCTTGAAGTTCTTTGAATAGAATTTGCTCATTGAGCGGAAGCTTCCTTCGAAGTTCTTTGAATAGAATTTATTCATTGAGTAGAAGCCCTTCAGCTCCGTCTGAAAGTTGAGCTCTGCCTTTCTCCCCAACATCTGTGGCCCAGCTCAGGCTGCTGCAAGGAGCAGCGTCTCTCAACCTGCTTATGTCCTCACAATGTCTTAGTTGGGATGCTGGTGAGAAAGCCTCATCTGAATCCAGGGGAGAGTCAGAGACACCCCACCCAGCCCTTCCTGGGTTTGCAGTTTGGGCCAGACCAGAAGAAGAGCCAGCTGTCTTTCTGTTCACTCTAAAATGTCCTGTTGGTGTATTAAGACCACGCCACGGCAGGGACAGAGCACGTGCCCAGGTGGAGGGGAAGCATTCAATTTTGCCTTAGCAGAATCCTTTGGCTAAATAGTGGCTCTCTTTTTTTCTAACTGTTTATCTTGGAAAAATTTTAGTTTTACAGAGAAATTGAAAAGACAACGCAGAGATATCCCACGTACGTTGCCCAGATTTCCTGAAAGTCAGCATTCTACCTGGCTGTGGTGCGTGCATCAAAACTAAAGAGTTGACACTGGCACCAGACTTTTAACTAAACTCCGGGCTTTATTTGGATTTCCTCGGTTTTCCTTCCAGGATTCATGCAGTCCAGGGACGCACACCGAATGTCTTTGTCACGGCTCTTTCATCTCTTCTGATCTGCGAGAGTTTCTCTACCTTTGTTTTTCATTACCTTGAGGTTTTGAGGACTATTGGAGTACTGGAGTATTTTATAGAATTTCCCACAATTTGGGCTCGCCAGATGTTTTGTCATGATTAAATTGGGGTCATAGGTTTGGGGGAAGCATATCAAAGGGGTAAAGGGCCATTCCCACTGGATCAGCTCAGGCTGTGGTATAAGATGTCCATGAAGTAGTACCTCTTCTGCATCAGATATTTAGCCAGAAGTCATTCACTAAATATTCATTAAGTCCTTCCTGAGTGTCTGGTGCTGTGCCCAGTACTACGAATATAAAGAACTCTCTCTCTCTTTCTCTCTCTCTCTCGTTCCCCTTGCCATTTATAGACCACCTGTCAGGCATTCTGCTGAGCTCTTTGTCTCTCACTTCATCCTCACATGAGGTTGACATTATCGTTTCCATTTTACAGAAGTAAAGCTACATGACCAAAGCCACCCTTGGTAGAGTGCCATGACGTCATAGCTCACAGCAACCTCAAATTCTTGGGCTCAAGCCATCCTCTTGCCTCATCCTCCCAAGTAGCTGGGACTAAAGGTGCCCGCCACAATGCCTGGCTATTATTAGATACTAGGTCTCCCTCTGGCTCCGGCTGGTCTTGAACCTGTGAGCTCAGGCAGTTCACCTGCCTTGGCCTCCCAAGTGCAGGGATTACAGGCATGAGCCACTGAGCCTGGCCCCTCATTAGGTTTAATCTTCTTTGTCAATCTCATCCACATCAAATTATGAAATGGGCTGCAATCTTTTAGCTCTTTTAAACACTGGGTAGAGGTTGAACATGTGTATTCAATGAAGGAATGAATGATTTGGGTTTCTCAACATTCTGGGTCATAGAAAGAAAAGATTTTGGACTCAGCCAGATTCTGGTACGAATCCTAGTTCTGCAATTTGCCATCTGAGTTTCCTTCCGGCCTCTGTGGGGGGTCTCCACAATGAAAGGGTGGGGAGGGAGGCACCCCGGGGAAATTAGTGGCATCAATTTCCTATTGCTGTACCAAATCACCACCAACTCAGTGGCTCATCTACCCAGAAGGAAAGAAATCCTTTTATCATAAGGACACTTGTACTAGACTGTTTCTTGCAGCTCAATTTACAATCGCCAAAATGTGGAAACAGCCTAAATGCCCACCAACCCAGGAATGGATTAACAAGCTGTGGTATATGTATACCATGGAATACTATTCAGCCATTAAAAAAAATGGAGACTTTACATCCTTCGTATTAACCTGGATGGACGTGGAAGACATTATTCTTAGTAAAGCATCACAAGAATGGAGAAGCATGAATCCTATGTACTCAATTTTGATATGAGGACAATTAATGACAATTATGGTTATGGGGGGGGAACGGAAAGAGGGAAGGAGGGAGGGGGGTGGGGCCGTGGTGTGTGTCACACTTTATGGGGGCAAGACATGATTGCAAGAGGGACTTTACCTAACAATTGCAATCAGTGTAACTGGCTTATTGTACCCTCAATGAATCCCCAACAATAAAAAAAAAAAAAAAAGATAGATTTATCATGCTGTAGTTCTGGAAGTCTGAAGTCCAAAATGGGTCTCGCTAGGTGAAAGTCAAGGTCTTAGCAGGGTTAGTTCCTTCTGGAAGCTCCTGGAAGAGAAGCCACCTGCAGTCCTTGGCTCACGGCCGCTTCCTCTATCATCAAAGCCAGCAGTGTAGCATCTTCAAGTCTCTCTTTTGCTTCCTACTTCCACCAATAGGACCGATGTGATCACAGTGAGTCCACCAGGAAAATCCAGGATAATCTTCCCATCGCTAGGTGCTTACCTTAATCACATCTGTAACATTCCTTTTGCCATGTAAGGATCATACCGGGGATTTGCATATGGACATGGGTGGGGCCATCACCTGCCTCCCACAGCAGCAATACACTTATCAGATTTGTCAAACGGTGATGGCAAACACCTCTGCTCCTCTCTGAGCTATCACAGATAATGTACAGAAAAGTCTCCAACAGGGGGCTGCCCCCACCATGAGAACAGTGGCCAGCTGTCATCGTGAGGGGAACCCAGTTCTAACGGAGAGGACATGGATATAGTAGGATTTACTTCAACAGTTTTGTTGAGGAGGTTCTTTGCATTTGAGCACAAATTTCTTACAAGAAACCATAGACAAATACCACTCTGGTCTCAAAAACCAATACTAGTTGTTGTTTTCCTAATACTAACTGCTTTGCTTCCATCACATGAGCAGTGAGTAGCTCATGTGGATCAGCATGTTTCCCTATTTTCACTCATTATGAGGAAGCTAAGAGACAAAATTTGTGTACATCTCCAGCAAAGCTTTAGGACACCATTGCCTGCATTATGGACTTAGTTTTGTAGCCTCCTGGTCTCTTTGCCCCATTTGCTTCACCTGTTTAATGTTTTAGTTCTTATCATTGGTAATATCTGTAAGCCCAGAATAAGACATGGTAAAAACTTGTGTTATTTCCAGACGTTTTCCCCCCTTTTGTGAAACAGATGTCCCTGATACATTCCTCTTTGTTCCAGGGACAGAAAATAATTAAAACTTAAAACAATAAATAAAATAAAACAGCATAGGCTCAGCGCTTGTAACACAGTGGTTACAGCGCCAGCCATGTACACTAAGTCTGGCGCATTTGAACTGGCCCTGGGCTAGATAGCTAAATAGCAATGACAACTGTAACAAAAAATAGCCTGGCCGGGGCGGCGCCTGTGGCTCAGTCAGTAAGGCGCCAGCCCCATATACCGAGGGTGGCGGGTTCAAACCCAGCCCCTGCCAAACTGCAACCAAAAAATAGCCGGGCGTTGTGGCGGGCGCCTGTAGTCCCAGCTGCTTGGGAGGCTGAGGCAGGAGAATCGCTTAAGCCCAGGAGTTAGAGGATGCTGTGAGCTGTATGAGGCCACGGCACTCTACAGAGGGCCATAAAGTGAGACTCTGTCTCTACAAAAAAAAAAAAAAAATAGCCTGGCCTTGTGGTGGGTGCCTGAAGTCCCAGCTACTTGGGAGGCTGAGGCAAGAGAATGGCTTAAGTCCAATAGTTTAAAGTTGCTGTGAGCTGTGATGCCACGGTACTCTACCGAGGGTGACGTAGTGATCTCTGTCTCAAAAAAATTAATAATAATACAAATGAAAATAAAAATAAAACAGCATAGGCACCAATGTATAAATACTCTCAGAAGAATTGAGTCCCGTCTCAATGTAAAGATGGGAACTTATGCTGATAATATGCAAACAAGCCTCTTAATGCTTTGTATGCTGAGCACGCTAAGATCATAAAGGCCAGCATTCCAAATGGCTTGCTTGCTATTAGCAGATTCACTGGAACCAAAATCCATTTCTTTTCCAAAGGATGTTTAGCTTTTATTATATCTTTACTCATGGTTGAAAGGCATCAGCAAATCTGCTAAAGTGATTGATGATATTCTTCTCAAGGCATTCCTAAAGTTTATATCCTAGCCTTCACAGTTGTGGATGCAAGCTTGTTTTCTAAGAAAGGAAAAAAAGAAATGTGCTTTACATTGCCCAGGCTTTTGATAGTCGTAGAAAATCAAGGTTAAAAAACAACGACGACAAACCATTGTCAGCAAAGCCTCTGCTAAAAATTTCTTTGAGACGTGCCCAAGTCTGAGACTTTATTCCTGAGTTCATCAAACCACAGAATCACCCACTCTAAGAATCTCTCCAACCCTGTTAGGTGGCGCGTCAGGACCTTCTCTTACTGATCCCTACATCCGTAGAGTCTAGAACGTGGAATGTGATAATACGTATGTGTGGAATTAGTGAGAGTACCTCCCACTCTCAGGAAGGGTAGAGTTCGCGCCAACCTCAGTAGACCATGACGGGCACACAGGGCTTACCCAGTGGTAGGCACGAAATAGCAACTAAATGACTGTACCGGGACACATCCAGACCATGGGAGACATTTCTGTCCTCCCTGAACTCCAGAGCAGTAATTTTGACTTCCATTATTTTCTCCTTGGCAAAGACACACCTGATGGATATAATTAACATGTGTGACTGTTCACATGGGTGTATTTAGGTGTATGTGTGATTCCTTTTTTAAAAAACAGAATCTCACCCTTTTGACTTAGAGTGCCATGGCATCATAGATCTCAGAAACCTCAAACTCCTGGACTAAAGCTATCCTTTTGCCTTAGCCTCCCCAGTAGCTGAGACTACAGGTGGCCTGCCATAATATCCAGCTAGTTTTTCTATTTTTAGTAGAGATGGGGTCTTGCTCAGGCTGGTCTTGAACTCCTGAGCTCAAAGGATCCACCTACCTTGGCCTCCCAGAGTGCTAGGATTACAGGCTTGAGCCACTGGGCCCAGACTAAATGTGATTCATAGTGTACCAGTGCAATCTCTCTCCATCTTTCTCCAACTCAAGAAAACACATCAGAACACATGTGAAAAAGATGTCATTAATATAGGAACTCTCTTATAGTCATGGAAATTTATTGAAAAACTAAGTCACCTAACATTTTGGTATTTTATTTTATTTTATTTGATTGATTGAGACAGAGTCTTATTCTGTTGCCCAGACTAGAGACCCATGGTGTCAGCAACCTCAGACTCCTGTGTTGTAGCGACTTTCTTCCCTCAGCCTTCAGAGTATGTGGGATACAGACCGGCACCTGCCAAAACCCCCAGCTAATTTTTCTATTTTTAGAACAGACGGGATCTTGCTCTTGCTCAGGCTGGTCTTCAACTCCCGAGCTCCCCACCTCAGCCTCCCAGATTGCTAGAATTACAGGGAGCCACCACCCCTGTAATTTTAAATAACATTAGTAGAGCATGACTTGTGAGGAATCTAACAGTGATTGACATAACATTTCATCATTTCATCATCATTATCAGGATACCAAGACTGGGAGGGCTTCTTGGCAGAAAACCATCTCTGAAAGCTACTGTACCTTCACACACCATCTTGCAGGAACTTCCTAACTCCAGAGAACCATCTCTTGGGCTAACCTATCCCACTGCAATCCTCTGTATGGACTCTGCCATCCCTGTGAGCTCCAACAGAAGCACAGAGATTACTCCTGTTAATGGACACAGCTTATGTAAGAATCTCATTGTCAACTGAGTGTCATTCCACTTCCACCATTGTGAACTTAAAGACGAGCAGTCATAAGGAGCCAACTTACCACGCCACCACCAGCTGAGTGTACAAGCACAGACATTCCTTCCCGGAGGTTGGCAACCTCAAAGAGCATCATGTAGGCTGTGACGAAGTTCATGGGGAATGCAGCAGCCTCGGAGAAGCTCATGTCATCTGGGATCTTGTAGACAAACTCCACTGGTGTGCAGACCACCTCTGCCCAGGCGTTGTAATTGACAAATGCCATAACACGGTCCCCAATCTGGGTATGGGGAAAATAGAAGGTTAGTGGAGGCTAGCTTACAGTAGAATTTCAAGAAAGGACTAACATTGGGAATTGTCCATGGTACAAGTACCACTGTTTCTCCCAATTCATACACTTGTGACCTTCATCCAAATTTTTGAGTTTTATAATCATTTCTTTCATACTTCGATAAAACAAATGACTTTTTAAAATATAGTAGAACCTCTGTAAATTGATTGCCTGAGGGACTAACACACTGGTCAACATCTGGAGGTGGTCAACATGAGGAACAAGGTCTGTCGTACATCGAGTACATATGGTTCATGTCCAGTCTACGAAAATTAAGTCAACGAGGTGATCAGTGTGGGAAGGTGGTCAAGTATGGAGGTTCTACTGTGCCTTTGCAGTAAAATAAATAAATAAACTTCTACTTAAATCTCCGAAGTTATCCAACTGATGTAATGAACTGTTAACAGCACAATATTTTTCTGCCCACTCACCTTCATCATGATTCCCTTCTCCCCAGAGCCAAGGAAGTTGGTTGGTTGAGTACCATTACCTGGACATCATTTAGGTCAGGGGTCCTCAAACTACGGCCCGTGGGCCACATGAGGTGGTGTGATTGTATTTGTTCCCGTTTTGTTTTTTTACTTCAAAATAAGATACATGCAGTGTGCATAGGAATTTGTTTGTAGTTGTTTTTTTTTTAAACTATAGTCCGGCCCTCCAATGGTCTGAGGGGCAGTGAACTGGCCCCCTGTTTAAAAAGTTTGAGGACCTCTGATTTAGGTGGTATCAAGACATCCAATGAGGACAGAAAAATGCAATCCCTCCTCCAATCACCTGCCACTGCCACCTGACCAGGTTGTGCCCTTCATTTCATTTTGGTCTCCATACCCAAGACTAAGGGACTTCTAGCCAGGCTGGAGAATGGATTCCTCTTCAGTAGAGGTTTTTTTATATGTACAGTTGATCACATCAGAAAGGCTACCACTTTCTGAACAATAACAATGCATTGTGTAATCATCCTTTCTATGTCAGTTACTCATTCTACATGCCAGCTTTATAGAATATCATCTCCCTTATACACATGATGAAACTGAGGCTAAGGAAGGTAAGGCCTGTCTGATTCCAAGTATCTTCCCATGACATCACCGTAACTGCCCACCATGTCTGGATATTATTCTTGGTCTTAGGATCTAGGAACTTGAGATTTAATTGTAAATGAGACACAGTTCATGCTTTCAAATTGTTTGTAAGTGTTCTGAAATTTCTTGTGGCAAGTACTATGCCTCAACACAAATCCATTTAAAATTGATCATATTTTAGTAAAGAGAATGCAGCCTTAAGCCAAAGGCATGGAACTTTGATGGTAATGTTTTAGATATTGGCTCAAAAATAATGGAGTTCACTTCTTTTGTATGTGGACAAAAAAGGAAGGGTGGACAAGGTCAAAGGATGCTATAGTAGCCTAGAAGTGAGCTTCATAGAATCTTGGGGACTCGCCAAGTTAGCCAGGTCTGTGTATATTAGAAAAGAGCCACCATAGCCTCCATCACGTATGGCTGGCAGTGTCTACAAGGACCATCGGACTGTCCACTCAGCCAGGGGATAAGACAACAGACAGATCCTGATACCATTCAGATCTGGGTAATGGGGATCTCAGGTGGAGGAAACAGTGGGGGATAGGTTCTAAGCATGCCCTGGCACCTCTGCTCAAGCTGCTAGGGCATCCCAGTCAGTGGGTTAGCCTAATTCAGAAAAGGCACGTGAACCACAGAATCAAATTTCCTTGTCCCTAGTCTGTCTTCTGGGGCTTTCCTTCCAGCAATAGGAGCAATGCAGAGCCTGGTCTGCTCACTCCGAGAAAGAGGCAGGCAATTTATCAACTTGACAACCTGATAGCTGGGTAGGGAGGACTTTCTCACTATCTGCTGACATCTCCTCTCCTTATCCTTGGGCGGCTCGTTATAAACAGAGGCAGGTCTTCCCTTCCCTGTATCTTTCCTGATGCTTCTGGAGAGGAAAGTCCTTGTCTAGATTTCTCTGCATGTGATTTATAGCTCCGGCTCCCACCTTCTCTCTCCCATCTGAAGTCCCCAAGTGACCCTGGACTTCTTGGCTACTGGAAAGGATGTCTCTCCATGCTGCTGGTGGCAATAATCTATCCCAGAGAAGAGACAATTATTAAGAAAACATTAGCCAACAATAACAAAGTGAAACAGGAGGGGTGGAAGTTCAGACAATGTGAGAAAATGAGAAGGGAAGGTTTGGCTCATGGGCCTGTCCAGTGTCAGTCATCTCCCAGGTCTCCCCTGTGGCCACACTGAAGGTCATCAGGAAAAGCTCAGGGAAGTGCCTGCTCAAACCCTCATGACTCTGTACCCACGATGTATAGCTGGTGTTCCTTTTCTTCTTTTTACTCTAGCAAAATCTTTAATTTTTCCTTCAAAGCTCAGCTCAGACATGCCCTTTTCTCCAGAACTTTCCCTGATGACCAGCCTCCTACAAAAGCAGAATTGGCTACTCTTATTGGTGTTATTTAGTATTGGTATTGACTGAGTGCTTCCTGGGGCTGGCACTAGTTATATAACGAAGGTTACGGCTTTTAATTCTATGTGTTAGGTTTTAGTTTTGTCTCCATTTTATAGAACTGGAAACCAAAGCCCGGAGCAGTTTAATAACTTTCCCAAGACCACAGAGTGGTAAGTGGTGAGATCCGTTTGATTCCTTACGCAATCCTCTGTCATCACGCTTCGGGTCGTCTGACCTGGGGCTCTCGGAGGATGGAGGCTGGGACTTACTGATGTAGGGATTCTCAGTGCAGGGCCCGGAGCCTGGTGCATAGTGATGGCTTGATGGATGAGTAGGAGTAGCTGCTCCTCCATGGGTGAGAAATGGGGGAGAAGTGGAGGAGGAGGACCTCCCTCCAATCTTGGAGGAGCCTTCAATAGTCTCATGGGAAGAATTTCTAGGTCTCAAGGGAAAGTCAGCATTGGCATGACTAGAACTCCAGGAAGCCGCAGGGGCAGGGCCTACTAGGCACTATTGTTATAAATAATAGCAAGAAACTAAGAGGTTCCTGAATCTGGACTAAGAGGCTTTACCTACATGACTTCATATTGTAACTCCCACAAGAACTCCACCAAGTTTTTGAACTTGGTGAATAGCAAACTATTCTTGTGCCCTTTATATAGATGAGAAAATTGAGGCTGAAGGGTGAGGGAACTTTTTAAAGAGCAGAACCAGCAGCCTTCTGGTCCACATCTGTCTCCCTGTAGAGTGCTCCCTTGTTCTAACCAGGCCCTTTCTTCTCAGCATCTGTAAGACAAGCTGTTACCAAGGGAAGGCTGACCTCCCATGCTGGTTTGAGGGTCTTTCTCTCTCTAGGAAAAGATACAGAAACACTGAAAATAGCTGCCTGTCTCCCACACTCCCCTCCCCCAGAGCTTGAACTTATAGGTGTGAGCAGTAATGAGCTTTCCTTTCCCTGGCAAGGGGGCTGGTGTGCAGCCAAATGTTCTCACTGACCTTGGGGGGATTCTGAGGCAACACTGGTTCATCCAGCTAGCAGTAGCCTCAGCCACTTAGGTCATGATGAGTTTTCTTATTGCTAATATTTTTGTCGAGGGAGAACTTAGAGAACCCTAGGAGCTGACCTACCTAATTGTCATCTCCTCCTGGCTCCCGATGAAAAGTCAAAAATCTACCCAGGCACGGGAGCCCCCCTCAATCCTCTCAGAATCATAAAAGAAATTGCCAAAGTGACCCAAACCTGGATTCTAATCCCAGTTCTTTTCTTTCTAGCTGTGTGACCACAGGCAAAGTGCTCAACTCGTCTTTTGGGGGGTATCAAGTCCCACCTCTCTGACAGGCTCATTGGGAAAGTGGAGTGATACAATATATATGAACTTGACTTAGGTCATCTCTTCAAAAAAACCATCCCAACTCAAGAAGCTCTCCTGCCCATCTACATCACTCTGTCACATTGTTCACCTTTATTTTCTTCAAAGCACAAATCCCACCTGAAGTTGTCTATTCACAGGTCACATGATTGTAACCTGCTTCCTCCTAATCCCAATTACAATGTCAACACCACCATGACAGGGGCTCCTGAATGAGTTCCTCATCACCGAATGCCGAGTGCCCAGAACTGTGTAGGTGTTGGTTGAGGGAAGGAATAAAGATAGTCCAAATATCCCTGGGACAGGGGAGGGGGGTGATCACTCGAAGCCACATTCGATTCCAGGTTTCTGAGTCAAATGTATACTTAAGTATCTCAATCTTTTTTGGAGGGCTTTCCCAATGCTCCTAAGAAACTGATGAAAACTATAGATTCCTTCACAGAAAACAAAATAAAAATGTTCTCAAATAGGCACACCCTCACCTACCTCCTAGTCTCAAAGCACTTGTGGACCCCTTGAAGCCCATCTGTGAAAAGCTCCCCTGGGGGCCACAGAAGCCAGGTCCTCTTTTCCATGTCTCCAATATAAATAGCTCCGGTGGCACATCACACCCTGCGGGGTGTCAGTGCTGCAAGGTCATCTCACAGACTCATCACACCTGTCTCTGTTTTAGAGCTGAGGAACACCGAGCCCCAGGGAAGGTTCAAGAACGGCCGAAATCCCTCCATAGCACTGAGGGCAAGGCTAGAAGGAAAACCCATCCTCTGTTCTCTGCCCGCCCATCTGGAGTCCCTGCCAGGTGAGGCCTAGGTGGTATTTGTGTGAACGTTTAGCATTGGCTCATGGGTTGCAATGGGTGTGAAAAGAGCCACCTAATCCTAGGTGCAGGAGCCTGAACAAGAGACCAGGCTTAGAGCGAAACAGGCGAGAATGGCACCAGGTGTGACAGACAGCAGCAACCAACATTTTCTTATTTACCATTTACTGGACACACGTTACATAGCAGGCATTTTGGCGTTTTCTTAAAGGCTTCACATGTTTTAACTCCTCTAATCTTCCCTCCTTCCCTCCCTCTGTCCCTCCTTCTCTCTCTCTCTCCCTCCCTCCTTCTCTCTCTCTCTCTCTCTCTCCCTCCCTCCTTCTCTCTCTCTCTCTCTCTTCTTTCCTTCCTTCTTTTCTTCCTCTCTCCCTTCCTCCCTCAAAACCAGGTCCAACGATGCCTGTGTTTCCTGTTGTATTCTAAAAGAACTGCTTATTTATTCAATGATCAGGGCTAAAGAAGTGAGCAGTATAATCTTTACTTTGGGGACTAGTGGAACAGTGAAAAGCAGCTCGTACCTCCTCTATGCAGCACTTTCAGGGTGAGAGTGTGTGCCTCTGGTTATATTGCTTACCAGGGAACAGAAAATGTAAATGCATATGAAAGAAAAGAAAAAGCTCATCTACTTCTTTCTCAACATTTTTCTGCTGTATTATCTGGAAACCACTGGCGAAAAGACTGATAAGGGGGATGAGATTTCCAGACAGACATTCATCATAAGGAATTTGGAGCATATTGATGTTTTCAGAGACTAGCGAGGCTTAGATGTGCTGAGACTAAGCGGCGGGCTCCAGTTGGATTTCAGGAGCATCGAGGCATTGCGTTTTATAGGATCCTTCTCCGGTTCTCCTTTCCTGCATTTATTATTGCAGCATGTAGGGGCTTGGAGCAAGAATAAAGATTATGAGATTGTAAGAAGAATAAAAATGCTTGGGGCATTTGAATCTGGGTTCTACTAGTATCAACTAACCCTCTGAACTCACAGAAAATTACTGAATTCTCTGAACTTCCCTCACCTGCAAGGAGATAAAAACAATCTTTACTTTGCAGGGTTGTGGGGAGGCTACAGAAAGAAAAAGATAACTTCCCCACGGTTCTGGTTAGTGGGTTCTGGAATGTTCGTTGCTCCCAAGGGGAGCACTCGGTTATGAATGAGAATTCTGCCTGATGTGCAAGGGTGTTTTTGACTCCAAACTAGGGCAATTTTGTGTAACTGGCTTACCCACAAGTTTTTAGTGTGTATAGACTGGCTTTTATTTGATTTGTATTATAATACATCTTTCTCCAAATTAAAAAAAAGTTTATTATGGAGATTTCTGAACATGTACCAAAAGCAAAATCAGGAGTATAGAATAAATCCCTTTACCCACTGCCCTACTTCCAAAGCCATCAATTCATGGCTAATTCCGTGCCATTCTCAGATGCCTCCCCTCTTTGATTCCAAGACCTTCTTCATCCCCAAATACTACTACTCCAATTCCTGAAAAAGGTAGGCATTTATAAATGAGGACTTAAATGTATAAGTTAAGTAAAAAAAGTGTTTAAAGGAACAAAACTATAAAACACAGAGGCTATTTCCTCCAAACAGTTGTATTTTGTAATTGAATTGTGAGCCCCAGGTGATGGGAAAATGGGAATCCTGGATGGGGGAGGGTTAATCTAAAGCCAAATATCCTGGTTTAACAGCAACATGGCATGAATAAAGCAGAAGACAAGATGTGTCCTGCCCACTTCGCCAGACTGTTGCCAAGAACAACCCACACAGTACACAAGAAAGGCATGGGACTTTTAGGAAGTCCTATCATCATAAACATCATTGATAAAATGAAATAATAAGACGACTTCAATGATACATGTCATAGGGTATTTCAGATACTTTTTCGCACAGTCTTTTATCATCTCAGTGGGTCCCAGATGAATTATTGTCCTTTAACTCACGGTCAACACATTACCTCGTATCCCTTCACGCTGTCTCCCAGAGCTTCCACAATCCCAGAACACTCAAATCCCGGCACCAGAGGAGTCTTGGGGGGGTTGTCAATATTCCCCTGTCGAACCATCAAGTCAATGAAGTTTAAACCACTGTGAGGAGTAAATGTGAAAAGAGAGAAAACACAACATGAGATCAAATTAAAGCACTGGCCTGGTTTTCTTTTCTTCCCTCACCCTTCACCCACTCTCCTCTCTCCCTCCCTCCCTCTCTCTCTCTCTTTTTTTTTTTTCTTCTGGCAAAGCATCTCTAACAGTAATGCCACTTAGCTAGATGTTATACCAAGAAAGCAAAATTGAATTATCTCCATGCAGATAAGTAATGCTTTTCTGGCAATGACAATGGTAGTTGCAGAGTTTCCACTAATTCAAAAGAGGTCCCCTTTATCTTCTCTCAGAGGCTGTTGACCCTTACTCTAAAAACACGTATCGGCTAGTCCAATCATTAGGCAAGCCAGCACTTAATCAAGGGTAAAATATATACTAGGAAGTAGATAGAAGCAGATGCATGGAAAACAGCCAGACACAATGGCCGCCAGCCAAGGTGTGAGACAGGGAGAATGAGAAGCCCTCATTTAAAAGTCCTTAAAACAACCAGTTGTCTCTCCTCAATCAACACACATGTTTGAGCCAATACTGTGCGTCACGGCACCCATAATGGTAAACATGAAACGGCAAGAGACTATATTATGATCTGCTGGAGGAGGGAGACTCAAGGAGAGAGATCAAAGAGAGGGCCTGATGGACACGGGATACTGCAGTGCTTGTTTCAGAAATCGAAGGTGTCTCTGGCTGAGAAATGTTGGAGAAATAGAGATGAAAATTTTCTCTTCACACATGACTTTTGAAATAAGAAAGTCATCATGAAAACATATCAAAGGTGTTTCCAGTGATGCTATCAGTGCTCCAAATGCTTTTGCTTTTTCAGAACTACTCTTGGAACTTGTGTTTAACATCCATTCACACGGGTAGGTACTTCCCCACTGCACGTGTGTTTCCCCCACCCCAGTAGAGGTGTTTCTAAAGCACTTCTTGTTTTTATAAGCCACCATCTAAGAAAGACTTGGGTGATAGAGACCAAACCCCTCAGGCTGGCCCAAGGCCCATTAGCCATAGACCACAGCTTCTTTTCCAAGCAAGATGCCTTGAACTATTTCTCAAGCACATCTTGTCTAGTTCTTCCTTGGCCTCTTTGGAGCCAAGGAAGTGTCTAGTTCCACCTCCATCCCCTGGTCTCACTCATCCATCTCATCCACAGAGACCACATAAAGGAGAGGGGATGAATTCCTTGAAGAGTGAGTGCCAAAGTCAACCCCATCTCAAAGTCTTCATGACCATGAGTCAGTCAAGTTTCACAAATGACCCCAGTTGGTGTCTCTCCAAAACGTGCTCTCCCTGAAGGCAGCTGGATACCGCCTATCTCTCTGCTTCTTGAACGTGTGGCATGCAACAGACCCCCCAAATATAGTAAGTACTTAACTAATGTTTGCCGAATGAAGGAAAGTCATGGATATTCTGAAATATGTGCTCCCAGTTTGAGTACTAATTACTTGTAACAAGCAGCCAAGGAATCCTCAGAGTAATGGATATGTTTCTGCACTGGACATACAGATCCGTAAAGATCTTGCTTTGATGTTTAGTTAGCATTTGTTCTGGTCATTCCTTAATCAAAATGTTCACCAGTAACATGGCCTTCAGAGCTTAAGAGTTTCTTAAGAGCTCATGGAGCCCTGGATGCAAATCCCAAGTCTATCACTTCTTCTTACGTAACTTTGAATAAGTTCCTTAATTTCTCCGCATCTCAGTTTTCTCATCTGTAAAGTGGGGTTTCTGACACTATTGACTTCACAGGGATAACCTGTGCTGAGATGTAAAGGGCTTAAACGTGGCACTAAGGACAGAGTAAACATTTAATGGATGGTAGCCTTCAAATTCACATCTTCAGTTTAGAAGGCAGAAGTAGCTGACACATTTTAGGAAGACTCCCATGAAAAAGGAGTTAGTCATTCCAGCACTGCAGTGTGTGCCGATAGTCCCAGCTACTTGGAGACTTTGGGGGGAGGATAGCTTGAGCCCAGGAATTAATTTGAGTCTGGCCTGGGCACAAAACATAGTAAGATCCTGTCTCTAAAATAAAAATAAATAAACATAACATTTTTTAAAAATTTAAGGGTTAAAAATAGTTTCAGAACTGATGTGGAAAAGCTTCACTATCTACAAAATAGCCCATTTCCTAACACACTAAATAAATAAAGCATCGCTGTCTGACAACAAAAGCAATGTCTCCACACCAATCAAGCACACATCTCTCATTTCACCCATATTTTAGCTCACTGTGTTTACCTTTGCGTGAACACCAATGATTTCCCAAGACCCTGGTGGAGAAATAGCAGAAAAAAATTACTTGCCAGTTTGGCAAACTTGGTGGCTCGCTGGAGAAGGGTTCATCCCAGGCAGTGGATGGGTTACCTTTAGTCGCCTGCCAGTTTGAATCGGGCCTGGTGATTGTATATTGAGAGCCAGACACTTAAATCCCAGGCAGAAGGGTTAATACTGAATTTTAAAAGCCTGTAGTGGCCTGGCTCCCCGGTTCATGCTTGTAATCCTAGCACACTGGGAGGCTCAGGCAGGAGGAAGCCTTGAGCTCAGGAGTTCAAGACCAGCCGGAGCAAGAGTCAGACCCCTTCTCTACTAAAAATAAAAAAATTAGCCAGACATTGTGGCAGGTACCTATAGTCCCAGCTACTCAGGAGGCTGAGGCAGGAGAAATGCTTGAGCCCAGGAGTTTGATGTTGCTGTGAGCCAAGCTGATGCCACAACACTCTAGCCCGGCCAACAGAGAGAGATTGTCTCCACAAATAATAATATAATAAAATCATAAAAAGCTTGTAGCATGCAGCTTCGTTGGTGAGGCACTTGGCGATTCTTTCAGGTCATGGCGACCAGCACCTTCACCAGGAAGCAGCCACATCAGTGTTGTTTACCTCCACACACAAAGGGCAGGTGGACGGTTGTTAGTGGAGTTCCTTCACAGGCTGTATCAGACCTGCTCCCCGCTGGTGTTTACCCACCCACCTCCTCTTGACATGGACGCAGCTAGCATTTTCTGAGGGTTTAATTTGTGGCAGGAACTGTGCCAAGTGCTTTACTTGTTACTTAAGATTCAGGATAATCCCAGAAGGCATGAACCCTCACATGCATTCTTTTCAGATCAGGACGCTGAGATCCAGCAAAATTAAGTAACTCACCTAAGGTCACATCTTCAGAAAAATGTCAAAGTTAGGATTTGAAGTGAAGCAAAGTCTAGAACCCCAAGCCTTCTACTGCCTCTTATGGGAACGTCCCCACTCACCAGCCTGGCTGAAGGAGCGCGTTCAAGGGCAACGTTTGTAACTCCTTATCTCTTCCCTCTCTTGGAGAGTTGACTGCACTAAAGGTGGGCCCAGGGTCGGAGACATGGCCACACATAATCTAGGCATGAACTCATTCCTTCTTACAAATAACTTAGCTGGTCCGAGAACTGGGTGTTCTCTCAAAAACTACTAATATGAATTGGGAAACATACCAAGAGAACAATTGAGCAACAGAAAGGGTGTCAAAAGATAGAAATGAGATAGAGAGGAGCTTTTCAACTGGGGCGCCACGGCACACTGGTGCTCTGTGGGAGGAATGTGGGTGTCCTGCTAGAATGTTTAAAGCTCATTAATTAAATTATTAATTCAGATTAATTAGATTAATGTAACTTCTTCTTACAAAAGAAGTTCAAAGCACCGTAAGTATATTCTGGTTTTTGATCTTTCTTTTTCTTTTTTTGATCAACAACATTTAAGTGTCCCACAGAATTTAGGAAGTTTAACTGAAGGTTCAAGTGTGCTGTGGGATCAAAAAGGTTGAAAACATTGAGCTAGAGAGGCCTGATTGACCTCAGCTTTGGGAAGCATAAGTAAAAAAGCCAGCAGGTAGGAGAATTAAAAGAAAAGATAAAAACACAAAGATCAATAGAGTCAACCCAGCAGCCTATACCAGGGTGAGGCTTTATGGTCCCTCATTGCTGAGGTCCCTAGAGTGAGAGGGTCCTGTCTCTAGACTTGGTTCAGCTCTATCACACTTTCTGATCTTTGATTCCCACGAGTTTCTTTTTTACTGGGGATGAGCGTTTATAACGGAACTTCTTTACTTGGGTGCCAGAGTGGTCTCCCATGACACCCAACAATACAAACTAAAACAAATACCATAATCCATCGCTCCAATCAGCCACTGAGACAGACATTGTTGACTCTATTTCCCCCACCCCCACATCCCAACAAAACAAGTAACATTGTTTAGAGATAATAAGTTATTTACACTCAGGGACACATAGTACATAGTGAACTTAAACTTGGGACTGTCTAATACTTTTCTTTTTCCATCACAACCGAAAAAGAAAAAAACATCAAATTCTACACCTTCACAATTACAGTCTCCAGCATTCTCTGAGATAGTTTTATTTTTACCTGGAAATTGTTTGGGGGTGGCAAATGATTTGCCTGATGACTCAAGCCCCTATAGAGAGAAAAATTTTTATACAGCTCTTAAACATTTGATCATTGCAAAAAAAAAAAAAAAGTGGCAAAGAGTGCACATAATGTTCTGTTAGGTAATCCAATTTTTCTCAAAGGCTGGTATAATTTTAATAAATCATACAAGACTGTGTCTGTTTTCCTCCCATACTAAATTATTACTCAGAGGTTAAGTTTAAAAGCGCTATTATTGCGACACAGGATTCTGAAGAAATGAAGGCAGAGATTTGAGAAAGAGGCTCTGAAAAAACTCAAAATGCATGATGAGGAATCTGACAATCTATGTGAGAGAAGATAGAGTAAAATTATCTGGGGACATTCCCTTTACATAATGACCATTTCTTACACTGACATAGCCATAGCATAGTTGACAAGATGGTTTCATACAAATCTCACTCAATTTTGTAACAAGCCACGAAAAGCAAGAAGTGCAGATATTATTGCCCCATTACATAGATGTGAACACTGAGACTCACCGAAGAAAACTGACTTGTCAAAGGCGGCACAATTAGTATGTGACAGAGCTGAGACTTGAGTTAAGGTTTCCAAACTCCTTGTTTATTGTATATTATATCCCATGACACCATGAAATCTCAAGGGCAAGTCAACCAAATGTTACTAATGTCAGTCATTTCAAGATCCCTGGATAAGACTGAGAGGCAATAGTGAAAAGAAACACAAGTCGGTACATGGGTTTCAGTCCCTGAGTGGCCGTCAGTCAGCTGTGGACCTTGGCTGACTCTCTGAAGCTCTCTCCCCAACTTTCTTGCTGCTTCAAATATTATTAAACTCAAAGCTTAGGTAAAGAGGGCATAGCGGTCTTGACAAAATACACTGACTTGGATACTTAGGTTTTATGGAGAAGCTGAAAGCTGGCCTTGGCCTTCATACTTTCTTCTCTGTTATCTATTCAGTAAGGGATGTCACCTGTAAAGTCTCTTGAGAGGTGTTTGGCTATCCTTATTCTGTGCTCTACCAAAGTCGGCAAACATTGCCCCCACGATGCTGCGGCTACTTGTTAAGCATTAAGGGATGGGCCATTTTAATCCCCATACTGTGAAAGAAAAAAGAAAACCTGAGGACCTAGAAAGAATAAGTAAAGTACCTTGTCTGAGGTCATAAACTTGGTACCAGAACTGGGAGCCCTTTTTGTGCGACTGCCAAGCTTGAGTTTTTGAACACTAGGCTGTCACTGTGTTAATCTATAAACCATGGTATGTATGGCTGCTGTGCCCTTGTCCCCAGAACTTGTCTTTTGGGCTATACTGATTGTTTGTTTGTTTTTTGAGACAGAGTCTCACTTTGTCACTCTTGGTAGAGTGCCATGGCATCACAGCTCACAGCAACCTCAAACTCTTGGGCTTAAGTGATTCTCTTATCTCAGTGTGCCAGCAGCTGGGACTGCAAGCACCAACCAGAACACCCGGCTATTTTTTTGTTGCAGTTATCATTGTTGTTTAGCAGGCCTGGGCTGGGTTCGAACCCGCCACCCTTGGTGTATGTGCTCAGCGCTCTGCTCACTGAGCTATGGGCGCCCATGCTGATAGTTTTGACATGCTCATAATGTCGAATGAAGATACAAATGATTTCTTCAAAGACATCACTAACTGCTAAAGTTACATTAATCTTCCAATTTGAGACACAGACTGGCACAAGAAAGTTTAGCAAAGAAGGTACAGGCATCTATGGAGAAGGGCCCTTGTCTTTTCTTCTCCTGGTAAAATGAAGGCAGAGGCTGCTCATATCAAAGAATTTTAGGGCTCCTACCATCTTATTCTGTCCTCAGTTTTTCTGTTTTCTCAGCACTGTGGGAATCCAAACATCATCAGATCATGACACAGAGAACATGCTGATGAAAATCTCCCTCTAATGATGCAAATCAACAGAGCCTTATCTTATACTTTGATCTTATGGTCAATGGAAATCCCTTGTCTTACCCCATCATTGGCTCAATTAAGAGACAGATTGCCAAAGAAATAATAATCTTCAGAAGCCCATTGTTTTAATTACTGGAGGGATATTGTTGAGCATATGATTTGTTACAACATATATTCACTTCTTTATGAAGAATTTTTCATCAACTCTCAGCACAAGATATATGGTTTTATGGGTCTTACAGGCCTAATATGGCATATAAACTAGTTATGTTTCTTTCTTTGCATTGGCTGTTAGGAAGCTTGAAGCTAAATTTGTGGCATTCATTCTCTATGTCATGTTAACACTCAACTTCATCTTAACTTATGAATGCTTTGGAGTTTCCATTTTTAAAAATCTTTTACTACATTACAATGGTTCTCAAACTTTATTGTACATTAGAATTCCCAGATGGCTTGTTAAAACATAGAGTTTTGGGGGGCCCTATCTCTGCAGTCCAAGACCTCAAGGTCTAAGGTTTTGCATTTCCAGCGTTTTCCAGGTTATGTTGATGCTTCTCATCTGGGCACCAGGCTTAGAGAATTACTGATCTATCATTTTTTTAAAAGCTAATTCAAATCATTTTTTTGAATGATACAGGGTAAAATTGAATAGATGATGATTAAATAGATAAGAAAATGAAAAGCTCTCTCATTGTCCTCTAGGGCAGTTGAATTTTTTTGATTCTAGTCCAAAGGATCATATTTCCCCTTACTAAAATTGATTTTATTCAATTAAGTCCATCATTTTGAATTGTCTGCCTCTTCTCGGATCCTAATTCTTTCATCCAAAAAAAAAAAAAAATTGCTCTTCCTTCTAGATTTGTATCCTTTGAAAATATGGTGCTCATGCCATTGACTTCCATGTCTACATTGCTAATAAAAATATATGATAGGCCATCACATTCCTGCTTACCATGGATGTGTGTAAAGGTTGTGAAAGATGTCATGGAGGAAATTTAAAACCTAAGACTAGCGGACATCCTGTGTTTCTTCAAATCATGAGCTCTTATCATTGTATGAAATAGCTCCAAGACACTCTGAATTCATGTGTGATAAATTCAGTGAAGACCATGAGGCCTCACTTTTTAGGGTTGAAGGCAGGTTATCTTCTCCCCACACGTCAGTAATTGTTGTGTGACTGACTCAGCCGTGAGTGCAGTCATTTGGGGGTGGATGTCAGGATCATCATGGCATGTATTTGCTTATTTCTAATATGCATATCCCGGCCCAGAAAGTCTCTTTAGCCCAGGTACATATTCTCATGTATTCTATAGGTTGCAAAGGACCACTCATAAACAATAATGTTCAGGGCCAGGCGCAGTGGCTCATGCTTGTAACCCTAGCACTTTGGGAGGCCGAGCCAGGTAGATTGTCTGAGCTCAGGAGTTTGAGACCAGCCTGAGCAAGTGCAAGAGTCCATCTCTACTAAAAATAGAAAAACTAAAAATAATTAATAAGCAGCACTTTATTGTAAAAAATTTGGCATATGGAATGTGCTGTCAATTTGTCACTATTTAAAGATCAATAGGTTGATTAGCTATTAATTGATCTTACTGGTTTGAAAGTTATGGAGTAATCACATTATTTCTAATTTCCATGTATGTGTTTTATTGGTATCATTATGCCAGATAACAATTGAATGGTATAGATATAAAATATATTTTGAGCCAAATACTATGCAGCATTAAAAAAAGATGGAGACTTTACCTCTTTTATGTTTATGGATGGAGCTAGAAAATAGTCTTCTTCACAGAGAACTCAAACGTATAAGCAAGAAAAGAACAAGTGATCCCATCGCAGGCTGAGCAAGGGACTTGAAGAGAATCTTCTCTGAAGAAGACAGGCACATGGCCTAAACATATGAAAAAATGCTCATCATCCTTAATCATCAGAGAAATGCAAATCAAAACTACTTTGAGATATCATCTAACTCCCGCAAGATTAGCCCATCTCACAAAATCCCAAGACCAGAGATGTTGGCGTGGATGTGAAGAAAAGGGAACACTTCTACACTGCTGGTAGGAATACAAGTTAATACATTCCTTTTGGAAAGATGTTTGGAGAACACTTAGAGATCTAAAAACAGATCTGCCATTCAATCCTATAATTCCTCTACTAGGTATATACCCAGAAGACCAAAAATCACATTATAACAAACATATTTGTACCAGAATGTTTATTGCAGCCCAATTCATAATTGCTAAGTCATGGAAGAAGCCCAAGTGCCCATCGATCCACGAATGGATTAATAAATTGTGGTATATGTACACCATGGAATATTAGGCAGCCTTAAAGAAAGATGGAGACTTTACCTCTTTCATGTTTACATGGATGGAGCTGGAACATATTCTTCTTAGCAAAGTATCTCAAGAATGAAAGAAAAGGTATCCAATGTACTCAGTCCTACTATGAAACTAATTTATGTCTTTCATATGAAAGCTATAACCATTATAACCTATGAATAGGGGGAAGGGGGAGAGGGAGGGGAGGGAGGGGGGAGGTGGGCGGAGGGAGGGTGATTGGTGGGATTACACCTGCGGTGCATCTTACATGGGTACATGTGAAACTTAGTAAATGTAGAATGTAAATGTCTTAACACAATAACTAAGAAAATGCCAGGAAGGCTATGTTAACCAGTGTGATGAAAATGTGTCAAACGGTCTGTAAAACCAGTGTATGGTGCCCCATGATCGCATTCATGTACACAGCTATGACTTAATAAAAAAATATATATTCTTCTTAGTAAAGTATCTCAGGAATGGAAAAAAAAATATCCAGTGTACTCAGTACTACTGTAAAACCAATTTATAACCACTCACATTTGCATATGAAAGATGAATCACAACTATAGCCCAGGATGAAGGAGGGAAGGGAGGGGATAGAAAGGGAGGGGGGCGGTTCAATAGAGGGAGGGTTAATGGTAGGACCTCACCTATGAAGCATATTGCAAGGGTGCAAGTCAAATCTATCAAGTATAAACACAAATGTCTTAACACTGTGATTAAGTAAATGAGGTGAAAGCTAAAAAAACAGAAAAACTCATTGGGCATTGTGGCAGGCACCTCCCAGTTACTTGGGAGGCTGAGAGAATCACTGAAACACTGGAGTTTGAGGTTGCTGTGAGTGATGATGCCACAGCACTCTACTCAAGGTGACAGAGTGAGAGTGTTTCAAAAAAAAGAACAGTGTTCAAGAAGGGATGAGCCCTTTAGGGGAGGGCTCTCACATAGGGCTTTGTGACTGTTAGAAAGGTCCCCAAGACAATGGCAGAAATCTGGAAACCTCCATTTTAATTTCTCTGATTTGGGGCCTGGGGAGAAATGATTTGTGGTTTGTGATCATAATGGATAACACTCACGGGGTGTTCACGATGTGTCAAGCATGGGGCTAAGTGCTTTACATACATGGTATCCTTTAATATTTCACAATAGTCGTAAACCATATTTACGACTATTGAGGCTAAGAGGTAAACGATACTACCCCCATTTCATAGAGAACAAAGCTGAGGCCCATGGAGGTTTACAAAACCAAGATGTGAGAGCAAATGATGGAAATCCAGAGACTGTGCTCTCATATCCTGTACTTTGTTTTCCTATGGAGAGATGTCACTGGGTTTCCCAATTACAAAGACAGGACCTCTCCACTCGATCAGCATATTGAGCACCTGGTATTCTGAGCAGTATACTAGGCAGCAGGTGCCCCCAAATTAACAAGGGGCTTCAAATTCTCAGGGGAACCGGCATCATAAAAGCTGTGGCTCAGTGAGTAGGGCGCCGGCCCCATATGCCGAGGGTGGTGGGTTCAAACCCGCCCCGGCCAAACTGCAACAACGAAAAAACAGCCGGGCATTGTGGTGGGCACCTATAGTCCCAGCTGCTTGGGAGGCTGAGGCAAGAGAATCACATAAGCCCAAGAGCTGGAGGTCGCTGTGAGCCGTGTGACGCCACGGCACTCTACCGAGGGCAGTAAAGTGAGACTCTGTCTCTACAAAAAAAAAAAAAAAAAAAAGCTGATTACAGGTTCAGTGCCTGTAGCTCAGTGGCTAGGGTGCCAGCCACATATGCTGGAGTTGGTAGATTTGAACCCGGCCCGGGCCTGCCAAACAACAATGACAACTACAACCAAAAAATAGCCAGGTGTTGTGATGGGCACTTGTAGTCCCAGCTACTTGGGAGTCTGAGGCAAGAGAATCACTTAAACCCAAGAGTTTGAGGGTGCTGTGAGCTGTGATGCCACCGCACTCTACCAAGGGCGATATACTGAGACTCTGTCTCAAAAAAAAAAAAAAATAAGCTGATTACAATATGATGTGCCAAGTGGTTTTATGGCGTGTGGGCAAAATGCTTACGTAGCCACGGAGAGAGGTGCTAACATACAAGATAACCTTGATGTCAAAACATTGACCTCCAGAAAGATTTCCTCAGAGGATTGTTCTGGTGGTCCTCTGCAGTCACCAGAGCTGAGTTTAAAGCTTTCACTTTTTGGCTCCTCCTTCAGTGAGTTGCTTAATCTCTTTGAGTCTCAGTTTGTTCATCTCGAAACTGGGAGGGTAACATTCCCACCCTAAGGGGCAGCCCCTGTAGGACAGAGTGCCTCACACACACTAAGTGCTCTGTGAGTATGAGTTGCTGTCATCAGCATCATCATCACACAGATAGGGTCGGGTAGGTCAGGTTTGCTGGGAAAGATTAACTCTGAGACTGAGATTTGCAGCAAAAGGTCCCATAGGGAACAACACCTGGATGGGTATAGGGAGCTGCCCTGGGCCGAGGGAGACTGTGAACTCCGATGTACTAACATAGAGGTCTCAGTTCATTCTTGGAAAGTTCCAGAGCTAGTGTGGTCTCTTGAGTAATTCTGAAAGAAGGTGCAAAGACTGGGCCTTTGTCCCCCTGCATCAACTAGTCATGGGATGAAGGCTTCCCACAAGGAAGGGGTACCGTCTTGGGCAAGGTGGTGTCTTTTAGCTTATGGCAATTCCTTGGCAGGGACCACTTGTGTGCTGGCAGCTGCCATCACTCCTGGCAACTGGGGGAGTTGGGGCCCAGGTCCTAAAAGGATGTTCTGTGTGGTATGACCTTCTCTCCCAGGATTTTATTCCCTTGTGGTCACAGAGCAATTGTCACAGGTGGTGAGAATCTACAGGGCTCATTTGCATGGTGGTCCCTGAGGAGGAAAGATCTAGCAGTTCTTATAACTAATGGTGCAACGTCAGAAAATGGGGACCTGGAACAATAAAAGGAAAGAAAAATAGAAGAGTAAAGAGATTCACAACCGAGGAGGAGCAGAGATGAAGGAAAGGGCAGACAGGGAGGAGAAACAGGCAGATGAGCCACCAAAGTCCATGCGGGCTTGTATGCTTGGGAAGAGTGGTGAAAATAGTTGTTCTGGGCTGTCCTGTCTGCAGGAAGTGGGAAGTCACAGAAGGCTGGTGGAGTATGGGAGACCACAAAAACACCGTTAAGTTCCAGATGGGAAGTGTTATCAGCCTTCTGCCCAGTGAGACTGACCCCCCAGCACTGGTGGCAGCTCACAGCCAGCCATGCACCAAACCAGAACTGCCAGAGAAGAAGCCCCTCTTCTATTCTGCTCTTGTCTTGCTGATAATAACATTCATCAAAGCACTTAACTCCCAATCCACATGAGGTCAAAGAAGCAGATGTTGATTCATCTCCTCATCGCCCCAGAACTGAAGTTTCCGTTGTTTTTTTTAATCTTAACTAAAAACTCACAAATGCTTAGGAAAATAGGCATCGATCTCAGGGACTTGTGTTCACAGTTCTTCTTTGGTTGGTATCTTGAGACCGTGAGAATGGACCAGCACAAACTGGCTACAGAAGAAAAGACTCTCAGTGACCAAAGCGAAGATGCCTTTTATGCAAATCTCCAATGGCAGCTCTCGTTTGAGAAGGGCCAGGGTTGTCCTGGACGATCTCAAGAGAGAGAAGCCACCTGTGTTTAATCTGAGGGAACAGGAGTGTTACAGGTGCTCAGACACCCTTCTCCCCACTGGTGGCCCATGGCCCATGGCACTGGTCTTGGTGTCCAGTTCCATGTAATCCTGTCTGCCATTCCTTTTAGATGAACAAGCCACTATAGACACGTGCGACACAGGAAGTTTTCTGCCCATCTGATGTTTTTCATAATGTCTTACTTATTAAGTGAAAATGCTCTTCTTGCTGTGCCTAGATCCTCTGTCCATAGTACACGCTGTGACAGGGAGGGTAATAGAGCTTGCAATACAATTGTACCATCTCTTTATTTCTACAGTGCCTGAGGAAAAAATATACTCCGATATTATGTCCAAATTAGTATTCAAAACACACTTCGGTGGTATTTTCAACACAGAACAAAATGGCCAGGGAGACATATTGAGAATCTAAATATCCACAGCCAGATTTTAACAGAAACAGAAAAGCATGGTACAGACGGGTCCAAAACAAGCTCTCCTGACGCCAAGACTAATCTCCTTGATTTGGAGACCTGGAGTTAGTTACCTACTCTCAGCTGCTCCCGAGGACACAACGGGAGGTATTTAGTCCCAAGGTTCCTGCAGAGGTCAACATCTCTATGCCCCACATTTGATGGTGTCCAAGGCATCAACTTCAAACAAGTGCTTGGCAGTGATTGGTCACCTAGAGCATTCAATGTCATCCAATTTAAATTCAATAGCTTTCTGTGTTTGGGGGCTTGGCTAGGCATTAATGTGTTACAACAGTGACAATGACATCTGTGCTGCCCAGGAGATCAACAAATAAATGACCACACAGTATGACAGTTCCACAGAGGAGGCCACACAAAGGTCATAACCAGCGCAGAGAGGATAGTTATTAACTCACTTTGCGTGGGACTTAGGAATGGGCATGCTCCTTCCTCCCACTGTCTCAACCTTCCAGCCCCATTGTGCCCCTCCATGGAGCAGTGAAGTCAGCACAGAATGGACACGGGCTGATGTCTTCCTGGAGGCAAAGGGGCCAGGCCCCCCATGGAGAAACAGTCCAGTGTTAACAATAACATGTCAGCTATTTCCTGAGTTATTGCCACTGATAAAAGCTACGTTGAATGAAAAAATTAATTGTCAATACAAAAAAGAAAGGACGTGAAGACCGGAAAGGCAATGTCTAACAGAACCTTCTGCAGTGATGAAACTGTTCTATGCCGATATTGTCCAATATGGTAGCCACAGGCCACGTGGAGTTACTGAAGGCTTGAAATGAGTTAAATGTGACTGAGGACCTGAAATTTTCATTTTAATTAATTAATATTTAAGTTTAATTAGCCTAAGAAGGATACAGCAGCAGGATGATGGCCCTCTCATCTTCCCCATAGATTATGAGCAACTCTAGAGCAACAGGGCTTGTCTTAAAATCCATCCTTCCATGTTTAATGCTTTCCACAGAGCGCACAAAAGGATGACAACAACATCTCCACCAAAGGCATAAATAGGAAAAGTCCTAGTTGCAATCCGAGCTCTTCCCTTGGTCCTTCTTGCTAATGCCATTATCTCTCGGCCGTGCTTGGCTGGCAGTCGCCTTGTGTGCCCCAGTTTGATGGTGAGGGGGGAGAACCCACACCCTTTGATGACCTGCTTGATTGACGTGCTTTGGAGAGAGCCAAGATTGACTTCTGGAAGATTAAAGAGTAGATGAGAAAGATGAGCAAAGACAGATGCAAACGATGAGAGACACCAAGGGCAGGGTGGGAAGGTCTGGGAGGGTTTGAAGAGAGGAGAGAGCTTGGAGGGAGGTGTTGTGCGGGGAGTGGGGGATGTAGATGGGGAAAGAAAGTCTCCTCTATAGCATGAATGGATCCAAACTTGGCGTTCTCTGTAGGATGCAGCAATTTGACAGGGCTTTCAATTATTTGGGAAGTTCGGTCTCTATTCAAGAGCAAACAGGCCTGGCTCTCAGAAGGATAAAAAAGGAAGGAAGAAAACTGGTAGTAGGAAAGAAAACTGTTCAAAGAGCAAGGAAGGAGGCCGTTCCTTTGCAATCACAAGAGATACAAGATAAAACAGCACAGGTTCTGCTGGCCAAGGACAGCGACGTTGAGGCTCAAAGCACATGGGAAGGTGAAAATTGCCTTTTCTCCTTATTTCCTTAGAGCTAGCAGTCCCAGGGGTCTCCCTGTGGTCAGAGAAGCTCCTTGAATCTGATGGACTGCTGAGAAAGGCACCACATGGATGGCTGCGACAGGCCTTCCTGGTTCCAGCTGCAGTACAGGGAGTCAGTTTATTACGAGGTCCCCAGTTGGAATGATCTTAGGGAGCTTAGCTGGGAGGATGAAGGGAATCCATTTACAAAATCATTCAGACCAATCAAAGGGACAGGGGCTTAATAGCTCCCCGTTAGCAGATTGAACTAGCCATAGCATAGATAAATGAAAAGCAATTCCTTCTGATTCTAGACTAGGGATGCTTTTTTTTAAAGAAAGCCTATAACTTGATGAATCATCTGCTCAAAGACGCACTGCATTGGGGGGACAGGCAGTGGCCACAGAGAGTGCAGTTTGAAAGTCTTTCCAGAGTTTTCTGGAATCACAAGACTTGGACACTCTGGGCCAGCAGGGCTGCCCCGCCCCGTGTCTCTCCTCATGTAGGGCAACCGCGTCTTCAGGGAACCATGTAAACATCATCTTAAGAGAAACCTGAGTTAGAGGACAGGGGCCTGGAGGAAGCAGCCTGTGGCTGGACCCCTTTCAGCCCAGGGGCTTGGATTTGAGACAGAACAGTGAAGGGCAAGGGCAGAAAAAGTGGAGGCCTGAGCTCCAGGGAAAGACAGACCCTGGCGCCATCCCAGCCTTCTGTGATCTTCACCAAGATCCTTCACCTCGTCCATCCTGTTTCATCACCTGTCAAATGTCTAATATTCTAGAGATTCCTACAAAACACCTCGCAGGAGCCCGAGGCACATAGACAGTACTCAGTAAAGGCCGCTGTGATGATAACCATGAAATATAATTCATATATATCTTATTAACTCCAAACAGCATGAGCATTAACTACAGAGGGAGCCAAAACCTGTGTCACATTTTTAAGAAAGGAAAAACCTGTATTAAAATGTCAATACTCAAGTCATGTTCGACTTCCGAAATTATAAAAGATGCAAGATGCATTAGACAAGATAACAAACGTTATTGGCATACATCAAGTATTTTAAAACAGTTTTTCCTTTCCGTAAAATGTGTATACATTTTTTTAGCACCATCTGTCTATGAGGTAGCACGTGACGTCTGGCAGCCTGCACCATGGGGAGAGAGGGTGGTGCGGCCCAAGCAGGGCGCCTGGCTCCATCCAGAAGGGGAAAAAAATGGGGATGTGTCCTGGGAGGCTTTAAGTGTCTGGTAGGGGCAGCAGAACAGAGAGGTGGGGAAACATCAGTATCAATAGAGGGCCAGAGAGACACCCCCCAGGAAACCCTCGCAGCTGTTGGAGGCAAGGAAGGGTGGAGGTTGAGGGGCCTGATACCTACAAAGGAAGGCAGGAACACAGTGGGGAAATTCTGTTTGCTTGAAGATTTCATCTTAACATCCAGGCTGCTGCAGGGTCTCTGGACATCCAGGCAGTGCGGGAACGCTTGAGCAGCGCTCCTGGACTGACAGTCTTCAGCCCAGCACAGCAGGTTCTCTCAAAGAGCCCTGGCCTGCAGCACTCAATAAAGGCAGGTGTCAGAGGAAAATGACAGAGCATCTTGGAATGTCAAAGGCCCACACTTCCTAGTCCAGGGAAAGTCTTTATTAGAAGGCACACAAAGTAAATTTCTGGTTCCAAGAGAACAGATTGTGTTATGGAGAAGACTCCCTGAAAATGATTAGCTGGTATTCTTCTGGGTTTATACCCAAAGACCTGCATGGGGAAGGCTTAAGGGAGATTTAGCCTTCTTGTTGGAGAAAGCTGAGATGAAGGCAGGGGAGTTTGAAGCTATACTACCTCGGAACGGCCACGGTTTGTTTTAGAAAGGTCATATTTGCTAGAAAGTCAGTATAATATATTTGCTCATCCCTCAAACACTTATTGAGTGCCTACTGTTAACTAAGCAATATGTTTGCTTGGCATTCAACAGTTAATTGATAATAAAGTTCCTAGAATTTCCAAGATTACCAAAGAAATTTAAAAGACAATGGGCCTTGCAAGATAATTATTCTGCCTTGGGTTCTGAGGACCACAGTCATGTAGAAAAGTCAGGAGGAAGAGGACCCAATGCTTAGCTTGCCGTGGGGTGGAGGTGACTGTTCAGGAAACCACTGTTTAGCAGGTCCTCAGCTTCAAGGCAGTGCTGGGGATGAGGCTTGGCTGAGGCATCAGGGGGTCCCTGATAGGAGATTAAGGACAGAAGCTGGCTGCAAGCTCTCATAGAGAAAATATTGCATAAGAAGATAAAACAGTTCCTTTCACCAGAGCGTCTGTTTTGTCTCCTGGGCCTTCAAACATGAAATTCCCTCTTTTTAAACCCATGATTCCAGCTGATGTTCTCGTATGAGATCACACACAGATGAATCAAACTAATTTGAGATTACACACCCTCTGCCCTTTCCTGTGAAGAGTCTGTTCTTTCTTCTAATTAAACTTTTTCTTCTATGAAAAATGCCAAGATGTCAAAAAGGATCGCTTCTCAGAAAGAGCAGTGCCAGCAACTTGAGGTCATAGGGATACTATTTTCCATGCCTGGGCAAGCTTTGTTGTTAGTGTTGAATGTTAGTGATGTACCCAAAAGGCTGCAGGATTTTGATTCCTTTGAGTTGTCTCTGCCTGTGATTTTCAATCAGGGTGCTACGGTACACTGGTGTGTCATGAGAGGATCTCTGATATGCCTTGAAAATCTGTAAAGATCATTAATTAAATTATTTTTGAAAGACGTCCAAAGCACAGTAAGCATATTTTTTTTACTCTTTTTTTTTTTTTTGGATCAACATAATTTAAGTCAGGCACAGTGGCTCACGCTTGTAATCCTAGCATTCTGGGAGGCTGAGATAGGTGGATTGCCTGAGCTCACAAGTTTGAGACCAGCCTGAGCAAGAATGAGACCCTGTCTCTAAAAATGGCTGGGCATTGTGTGACCTGTAGTCCCAGCTACTTGGGCAGCTGAGGCAAGAGAATCGCTTGAGCCCAGAAGTTTGAGGTTGCTGTGAGCTGTGATGCCACAACACTCTAATGAGGGCAAGAAAGTGAGACTCTGTCTCAAAAAACAAACACACAAAAAAATTAAAAAAATAATAATTTAAATGTGCCACAGACGTTTATAGGTTTAAGTGTGTTGTTAGATAAAAAAGGTTGAAAACCATTGGTCATGTACACCTGACCAGCAAGGAAGTCCTTGATGGGAGGGATGGTAGAAACAGATCACTCCAAATCTATTCCCAACCCTGGAAATAAGGTTCCAAAGCCAGCATCCTAGTCCCTGCTACCAATGTAGTCTGGTGTGAGAACTGCTGAGTGATAAACTAGGAGACGGCCATTCCAGTCTCTGTTCTGTCTGTTACAGCTGGAGTGACTCGGGATAGAAAATAACCTTTATTGAGCATCGATGTGCAGAAGGCATAGTCAGGACCTCCCCAGACTCTCAGCTGTCTTCACGACAGCACCTGAAGGTGGGCCTGGCCACCAAGGTGAGAATGTGGACATGTTCGAGGTCCTATGCACTTAAAGCACTAGCAAGGTCAAGTAGAGTCTCAACCCAAATCTATTATATTGTCTCACTGTCTCCACTTCATCTCTGGACCCCCGTTTCCTCTCCTAGAAGATACAGATGGTAATTTGTGTGCCACCTACCTCACCAGGTGGTAAGGATCAGAGCCAAAGCTGACGAGTGTAACTGGCTTTATCACGGGCAAGTGCTGCCTGTGGTCCATCCACGTGCCGTGGTTTCTGACTAAGGCCCACGTCATTGACATCTGGCAGCTGTTTACAAGAACCTGCGTATGGGAGATGTTCTATAAGGTTTTACCTCCATTTTTTAAGTAAAGCAAAAGGCTTTAGAGAGCTAAGCAAATTGTCCAAACACACATGGTTAATGAAGGGCAAAGCAAAATTTTAATCCATGTCTGCCTGAAACCGAAGCCCCAGGACGTTCCATAGGACAGGAAACCTGCCACCCACCTTACTTAATTCTGTCTCATGCAGACTTCCTAAAGGCAGAATGAATGAATGTTTCTTTTCTTTTCTTTGAGACAGAGTCTCAAGCTGTCACTCTTGGTAGAGTGCCACAGCGTCACAGCTCACAGCAACCTCAAACTCTTGAGCTTAAGCCATTCTCTTGCCTCAGCCTCCCAAGTAGCTGGGACTACAGGCACACGCCACAACACCTGGCTATTTTTTGGCTGTAGTTGTCATTGTTGTTGGGCGGGCCTGGGCTGGATTCGAACCTGACAGCTCCGGTGTATGTGGCTGCTGCCCTAGCCGCTGAGCTACAGTTGCTGAGCCTGAACAAACCTTTTCTGAATGGAGCCAACTGCCTTAATTCCTGTTCTTCCTTTAAGTATTTCTTTTTGATCCAGGTTATTTTTAATTCCATAATTTGGACCCCCCCCTCCCTAAAGCTTTTAATCCTGAGGACATACCCAGTACAAACAAGGGATCAGAATTATGACAACTTTAATGATTCTTAGCAAATCAAAATGTTCTAAATAGCACTGTGAAGCTATTTGCCATTTACTTCACTTTTATTTCATGGAAATTATTTCCACTTGGATGAATCCTATTCCACATAAAAGATCATTACAACCAATTTTAATTTCTCCATAATTTTTTTCTTCTCCACTGTAAAGTTTGCCAATTACTGTTCCTGTTAGCAGGGTTATTCTTTGGTGGTGATTACTTTTTCTTTTTTTTTAGCAGCAAAATGGAAAAACTGGGAGGAAGAGGGAAGTATGTAGAGACACAGATTAAGGGGAAAGGGATGCAGAAAGGAGAAAAAAGACAGAAAATCTTTTCTATTGATAATAGAGGTCAAGTTATTCTCAGGGGGCAAAATGCCTGAGTAAAAGCAGTGGATTCAAATGATGGTTCTTTGTTCCAAAGAGACAGAAGAATCTCTGATTCTGGCTTTTTTTTTTTTTTTAAGACAGAGTTTTAGGGCAAGATGGGTGAATTGCCTGAGCCAGAGAGAGACCCCAATCTCTATAAATAGATGGGCACTATGGCAGGCACCTATAGTCCTACCTACTCTGAAGGCTGAGGCAAGAGAATTGCTTAAGCGCAAGAGTTTAAGGTTGCCGTGAGCTCTGATGCCATGGCACTCTACCAAGGGCAACAAAGTGCGACTCTCATAAAAAAATAAAAAAGACAGAGTTTTACTCCATCACCCTGGGTAAAGTGGCACCATAGCTTATAGCAACCTTGAACTCTTGGGCTCAAGTGATCTTCTTGCCTCAGTTTTTCATTCTTAGTAGAGACAGGGTCTCACTCTTATTCAGGCTGGTCTTGAACTCATGAGCTGAGGCAATCCACCCACCTCAGCCTTCCAGAATGCTAGGATTACAGGCATGATTCTAACTTGCTTTTCTTCCTTGACTTGCTGGGGACACAGGAAGTCCATTCCATTACTGGGCAAAGAGCAGACATTGTCACCACACTCAGCCCTCATCAACAAGGACACAGTTAATGAGAAAATGCAAACTTCAATAAATAAGAATGACCCTGAGCTAGCACTTACATCTCCTCATCTCCAAATAAGGCTCAGACATGACTCAGCATAGAGTCATCCTCTCCTGTCAAATCCTGACCCCTCCAACCAACAAAGAATGAATCAGAACGCTTGATTCCAATCTCTACTACAGAGTGGCTTCCGGCGTGGCTATTAAAGACCCTCTGAGCCTCAGCTTTCCAAACATCTGTGTCACTTAACCTCATGGACTGCATTTGTTTATTTGCGTAAACACTGCATCACCCTTGTTAGTGACAGTCCACTGCTATGCCACTTTGGAGTATCTCACTGGCAAGTGGCCAAGGTAGCAAAGGCCCAGTCAAGGCAAAGGAGGCAGAGGAGGGAACCCCAACATCTAGAGTAGGTCCAGATAGTGGCGATTGTGTTCAATCGGCTTGGTTATTCTGGGTCAACACTCATAGTAACTTGACCCTGTCTGGATCCCCTCACCACCCCGTACCTCAGGAGTATAAGCAAAAGGGAAGTGATGCAGAAATGTTAAGGCCATTTTAAGGGACTGGCAAAATGGCACTATGTGATTTTGAGTCATAGCAGTTGTATTTCAAATCAATCAAATGCATTCCTGGGTCTTTCTCTACATTCCTGTTTCTGTGTCTTTCTCTTGGTTTCTTATCTTTTCTCCATCTTTCTCTCTTAGGCCTCATCTCTGTGTCTCTGTGATTCTCTCCCAAATGTAAAAGGGTCCAGGAACAAGGCACCCCCATTGGATTTTCCCACACGTCTTTCACTTAGAAGGTTGTGATCCCGTCAGGCTCCCAATGTTAGTTTCTCATCTCTAAAACAGAGATATTAATACTGTTCCTGTTGAGCTGCCATTAGGAGGAAATGGAACAAAGAGTATACAGCAGGCAACTCAGTTTCTGGCTCACCCAGAAACTGTTCCATAAATGTTTGTTCCTTCCTTTGTCTCCCATTCACTACCCACTGGTGACATATCAGAATCCTGCCAATCTGGTGGCTTTCTCCTGGTGTGGCCTGCCCTCGGCCCATTTTCACATCAGCCAATGGAACCACGACTGGCTGGAACTATTTTTCATCCAGTTGGTCTCTTTCCAGTAGTTTCATGTAACCTCTCGCTGTAAATCACCCCGGGAAGATAAATGTCCCCAAATCCATTAGTGCTTTCCTACCACAAGCCAATTTGAGCCACAAACCAGACAGGGCTTGTTAATGGCCACTTAAATACATTCCTGCAGCCCAACCTGGAGACCCTCCACCAGCCTGAAATCCTAGCAGTCCCTGTCCAAGAGACACTCCCCTGTGACAAGACTGATGGTGGCAAAGGCACAGATCTGACCCTTACCCATCAGGGGCGAGTCGCACCTTGGTTTGCTTAAGACAGCTCCAGCTTGCTCCTGCTATCAGGGAGTAATTATGAACAGTGCCCCTTTCACTTTCAAAAGAGTTCCGGTTTGAATGATAAATTATGTACAGTATCTATGGCAACCAGGAATAATAGTTTAGATAACAGCTATTGCTGTTTATTGACAACTTACTAAATGTCAGGGATTATCACAAAGGTCTTCATATACTATAGCCCATTTAAACTTTGTTAATACCTTGTATCTCATTTAAGCTTCATTACAATGATATTATCATCATCTCCATTTTACAGACCAGGAAACTGAAGTTCATTAACATATTCCTAACAACATGGCCAAAGTCAACCACAAGGCACTGCTTGTGCCTCACCCAGATCCCTCTGCTTGGGAGGTTCCATATCCCCAATTAGGAAGCAGCCACAGCCAATGACCCAGATGCCTCCCTCTGCTCTTTGCTCCAAGGTGGGACTGACTCTGTGGTGGGGTCCACCTGTAACCTCATCCTCGCTGGCTCCTTCCTCTGTCCTCACCCACTTCCCTTGCTCCCATAGCCCTGAGAACACCTCTTTAATTTCAATACACCACTTGGAAAAGGATCCCAGGCTCAGTCTTCAAGGAGTCAGAGCTAAGACATTCAGTTAGCAAGTGGCAGAGCTGGGATTCACATCTAACAAAATCTGACTCTTAAGCACTCAGCCTAGATGACATAGTATGACCTATATGACATGATTAAAACGATGGCCTTCAGGTTGTCAAGTCACTGAGACACGTAAGTCAGATAGGTCTAGATGTGACCATAGCAATGATAACAACGTGAAGAATTACTACAGCTTATTGAATGCTGACAAAAGCCGGTCTTTGTATCGCACCCGACCCTCTGAACAAGACTACGAGTTGCATCTTATCATTCTCATTTTGCAAGTGAAGCACAGGAAACTTGGAGAACTGAGACATGGCCCCACTGAGGTCACATGATGGGAAGAGGTGAGACTTAAGTTTATATCCAAGCCCATCTTTCTTCAAAGGCCACATCCTTTTTCTACTTGGCCACTTAAACCTCTTGCTGCATGAATTATTCATTGACCGATTGGGGAAATAGTCTGCCATCAAAGCTGATGTTCTTCAAACAATTTAGACAGAAGACTCTGCAACCCCCAATCCCGGCCAGAGCTCTTTTGAGCTGCATGTGACCAAAATGTCTCCATCTTTTGGGAAAAGTCAGATTACTCTGAGAATAGCTATGAAATGTGCTCTTACACCAAGCATACAAAGAGAAAAGGAACCATAGTCACTAAAGAAAGGAGAGAGAACAAGTGAACATGCCAGAGGTTCAGAGGAGAAATTCACATTTCCTGTGGCTTTTCCACCAAGGGAGACAAAATAGATAAAAGGTAAACAGCCATCCTCGAGGGAGGGGCAGATTCAAATCCTAACTCTACAATTGTGTGATGTTTTTGACAAACGATTCAATGTCTCCAAGCCACAAATCTGCTCTTCTGCAATACAGGAAAAATACCTATTCCACTGGACCAGGGCTGAGAGAAGATAAATGAAATAAAATATACTGTCTATATATCTTCTCCCTTCTTCTGTTTTCACAACAGATTTATACAGTAACCAAGTTGAACTCTCATTTCAGATCTGACTAATACTAGTTCAGATGGCCTGTGCTTTATTCCCCAGCAAAAAATATTTTTAAAAAGTCCTATTTGATGATAAAAGGTTTCTATTGAAAATTCAGAGCAGATAAAGGAGGGACCTTCATCCAGGAAGCCATTTGCTGATTCATAAAAATACAAAATGAGTCATCTTGTATCCCAAGGCTAAAACTTTCAATCAATGGGCTCCTCTGGCCAGCCAATCCCAGCCCAGTGGAGAAGGAAGGGCCCAGCGGGCCATCTTTATAAGCCTATTCCAATCCTCCCTTGCAAAACCGATTAACTCTGCTTCCAGCTTGCTGAAAGAAAAATCAATCTGGGCCCTTCGCAACACTGCATTTCAAATACACCCCTGTGCCTGGCTGGCTTTATGAACAACTGGAGTCAGGGATGGGAAGTGATTCTTCCGTGTGTGTGTGTGTGTGTGTGTGTACAGCTCCACTGAAGAACCGGCTTCTGTGTCTGGCTTTGAAAAATCAGTCTCCTGGCCTTCATCCTGACATTTATCATTTCCAAACGTATCAGTTCCTACCAGTAATTATGCAGTTAGCATAAGACTGGAGAACACAGACATTTCCACTGTAGAGGATGCTCTTTCCTTTAAAAAGTAGCTTCACATTTTCCCTGTCCAGCTATATACTTTGACATAGAGTCCTAGAATCAATCTTCAGTTCGGCGGGAAGGTCATATGTCACACACGCACGTACAAAAGTTTATATATGTCCATGTATACACACACATATGTGCATTAGATATATTATTTCTTGGTGAAGTAGTTAAGGAAGGAGAGTTATAAACACAATGGGTCATTGTACTAACCACAAGCTCTTCCACCAGCAAGTGAATAAAAATAATGACCCCACAAGCTCCTCCAAGCTCTTTCCTCAATCCATTCATCCAGCAAGAACTTACTTAGGGCACAGGGTGCCGAGCACTGTGTGAGACTTTGGGGATTTATGAGTGAAAGGGCAGATATTAGCTCTGCATTCTGGGATCAATCAGCTGGGTTCAGTAAGCGTTAACAGAAAGAACTGTACAGGATCCCCCAGTTTGCAAAATCCTCTTACCCCAAATCCTCCATAGAGACCCAGACATGGCCACCAGCAAATAGGAGGAGTGAGCCCAGATGGCACCCACTCCCCCCACCAGCTTTCTTCTCATCTGGCAAATGGAGCCTGAATGTTCTCAGGGTGGCCCAGGGGAGGGAAATCTCCTCTGCATGTCTGCTGTCTCTACATCACATCCCGACTTGGTCGGTGTTTCTGATCTGAGCTGGCTGCTGCTTTAGGTACCAGAGATGGGAGGAGAAAGGATCTTCACACCAGAACAGCAGCAAGTTAAGTTTTCCCTGTAAGTTTCACAAGCGGAACAGTGCTGGGGTTCAGGGACCCTCTCTAGAGTCAGCCCTCCCCAGAACTCCGGGAAAAGGACCATATAGTGGCCACACCCGGAGAGGCTTGAAGGCTCCGGGGGAATCCCAGCAGAGCGTGGGTGTGGACAAGTTACCCCGCCACTTCCATCCATGCCCAGGAGAAATGGGGGGACAGAGGCATTAGAGAACGGAGCTCTTTCTGAGACAGGAGCGGGAGTTGGAAGTAGATTCTGGTTCAGGGTTTTTTTCCCCTCTAGGAGAAACTCAGAGGATGCCAGTGGGGGCGGGAGGGAGCTGGGCGGCAGCCCCGGTCTCACCTCTCGCCAGGCTGCAGGCTGCAGGCTGGTACCCAACCCTCTCGCTTCCCAGTTCCTCTCCCTGTAGGAGGCCACAGCGTGCAGGCGGTGGGACCCCGCAGCGCACCCTGTCCCAGCCCCATCAGGACAACAGTATAGAGGTTACAAAGATCCAGTACCCAACCCCGGCCAAGCCGCTCAGTGGCAGCTGAGTGATCTTGGGCAAAACGCTGGTTCTCTCTGAGCGGCGGTTTTCTCTCCTGTAACAGCGGATCACGATGGTACCTAACTCATTAGGTCCCAGGGAGGGTTTTAACAAAACCGCACACGTAAAAATCTAAAAACCGCGGCGGGTACACTGGCAGCCTGCGGTTAATGACAGTAACTCTGATGGTTATAACTCTGTTGACCATCAAACTCGCGGTACTGGCGGCTGCGCTGTCCTACGCGAAGGAGAACTCCGGGGCGCAATCCTCCAGACCCGGAGTGCGGGCACCACCTTCCTCCCGGTACCCCAGAGCGCACATTCCCCTCCGGTCACCCTTGCTAGATCTGGCTTGGGGAAGGGGAAAGACCGCCTCTCAGCATCCTCCGCACCCTGCCTAGCCGCGGCCGCCTGGAGGCTCCAAGACACGGCTCAGGGCGTGGAGGGGGCGCCCGCGGAGCCTGTTTCGGGGCGGCGACCCCGCCGGGGCTCTCCCACCCCCTCCCCAGAGCGCCCAGCGCGCAAAGAGAGAAGCGAAAAAGGTGCGGATACTGGACCAGGCTTTGACGCGGATCTTGAGCTCGCCGTCCTGCGGCTCGGGCATGGCCTTCCTGGTGAGCCGCAGCTTGCTGAGCCCCCCGAAGCCAGCCAGCACCACCGCGCGCATCTCTTGGGTATCCCCGAGGCGGTGCGAGCCGTCTCCGCCGCCCTCGGCCGGCTCCCTGCTCGGCTCCTTCTCAATCATTTGCTCGGTCTCTTCTGCCTTCTCCACGCCTTCCTTGGCCATGGCGCACCGGGGCGCGGGGCGCGGGGTCTCGGGATCCTCTCCGGCCGGCTCCTCCTGTTGAATGTGGGATGCTCGGCTGTGCAATGGCTGCAGCCTCTGAGCCGCGGCGCCGCGGTCCACAGCCTCCGCCGTAATCCTCGCAAGAGCCGTGCCCTCCGCCGCCCCGCTTGCGCCCCCCACCTCCAGTCCCGGCTCAAAGGAAGCCTCTCTCCAGTTCCTGAAGCAGCCGCGAATTAGGCTCTTGATCGAAGCCCTAAACGCTGGGTTTGCCCCGGTCCTGTGAGTAAAACACACACAGAAAGGCTACCTTGTCATCGGAAGTGGGAGCAGTACTTGGTTATATACGGCGCAGGCTCGGAAGCCTTGAAATGGACAGAGACGAATGTCTGGGCCTGGAGGATCCCGGCGACTCGGTTGCCTCCCCTCCCACGGATCTGCAGGGGCGGGCGGGATAGCCGGGAAACTGGGCTGTTTCCCAAACCGCTGGTTCTGGATGGAGGGGCGGCGAGAGTCGGGAAGCAGGTAGCCAGAGGTCCCACTGCCTGCCCCAACCGTCCCATCCCGGGTCTTTTCCCTGGGAACCTGCAGCGGCAGCCAAGACGCTCCTTCCCAGGCACCACCAGGGGCTTTCTCATGATGGCCAATTATCACCACTTGCACCATCTCCAGAAAAGACTTCTGCATCAGAAAAGGGTCCTGTCCTTGCTCCAACCCCCCAGAAGACTAATGTATACCCCTCCCCGACACACACACACACGCACACACACACACACACACACACACACACACACACACACACACACGAGTAATAACTGGCTTTTTCCTTTGTTTTTTGCTATCAGACACGTTGGGGAAAAAGTGGTTCTAGAAAAACTTGAACTTTCTGGAAAAAAATACGAGGGAGGTAGTGGTTTGCCTGGTGGCCGTTTAAAGGAATAGATGGATGGTTGGGATCGTCAGGGACTCATTCAACCTTCCAGAGCCTCAACACTCCTGCCCATAGATTGGGTGCATTCATTTTGTTGTCAGCAAGGTGCAAATGCTGGGGTGGGTCTGATTTCAGTGATGTGTGGCCCTTCCTTTTGAACAGCTCAGTCTCAGGGCATGAGGCAGGAAAGAGACAGCCAACAAGTAGATGTGGCACAAAGCATTATATAAGTGCTTCTCTTTCCATTTTCCCCGCGCCTCTCTGCTTTAAATGCCCTGGTCTTCTATTGTTTGAAAGGGCATTATGTCCCCTTCTACCACAGGGCCATGCACCTGCTGCCCCCTTGGCGTGGGATACATGTTCCACTTGTTAACTCCTACTTCATACCCCAAGAGCCCCTTCCTTGTGGAAGGCATTCCAGTTCCTAGGCCGGGTCTGTATCTTTTACTGCAAACTCTCACACCACTTTGTAATTAACTATTATGTGATTACTTGATAAGGCTATTTCCTCTATCCAATGGCGAAGTAAGTATGGGCGGAAGCTATTTCTGCTTTTATCCAGCATGGTTTCTTTCGGGCTTAGCACATGGTTGTACATAGTAGAATATCCACAGAAATGGCTATTGAATGAATGGATGGGTGAGTCAGTTCATGTGAGTGTTTTGTGGGAGCCCAGAGGAAGGCAACGTCAACTTGGACAGAGAGATGGAGAAGTCCTCACAGAGAAGGGACCTAGAGCTAGATTTGAGCTAGATCTTGAAGGATGGGCTGTGTTCTCCAGGCAGAAAAGGTCACAAGCACATTCAAACACACAGAAAGGTGACAGATAAAAGGGCCTTTGAGACGATTTGGTTTCTTCTGTGCGGGCAGAACAATGGCTGTGTTTGGCCATCACTGGACATGAGGCCGAAGGGTTGGTTGGAGCCAGGTTTCTACCCTGAGACAAAATTTAAAACATAATCATGGAGAAAATAGGTGGCACCACAGGCTTAAAACCTCAAAACAAGGGAAGAGCATTACCAGAACTGCATTTCAGGATGACAATTTTGACAATAAGTGGTTGATGGATGAGATGATAGAGTTACTAGAAGAATGGAGATCAGCTAGAGATTAGAAGGCAGGCAAAACCCAAAACAAATGAGAAGGGCCCCGCTGGGGGTGATGACTGTGGAATGGAAGAAGACGGAATTGACATGGCTTGGTTAGTGAGTTGAACATTTTATTGCAAACCCAAGTATCCAAATTGTTAATCCTGTCTACATTGTGAAATATAGTGTTTGGGCTGGATTCTGAATCCTGAAACAAGGGTCAGCGTGCCAGTGGTTTAATTTGGAGGTAATCCCAGGAAAATTGCCATTGAGAAGTAGGAAAGTAAGGCAGGGAATTGATACCAGACACTATCAAGTGAATTAATAAGCAGGTTTCCACAGCAGGCAAATGGGGCTAAAAACCCACAGGGGACCCTCGAGAGATAGTGTGGAGCAAGCCTCAGAGTTTGCCCACTCAAAGAGTGAGAACATGGGTATTTGTTCACTAAATTCTTTTTTTTTTTTTTTTTTTCCAGTTTTTGGCCGGAGCTGGGTTTGAACTCACCACCTCCAGCATATGGGGCTGGTGCCCTACTCCTTTGAGCCACAGGCACCACCCCGTGTTCACTAAATTCTATATTTGATTGTCCAAGAGCCGTTTCTGGAAGTGTTATGTCCTTGAGATTTCCATCCTGTCCCATGTATGTGGTTGAAAGACTCCCCTGGCAGAGAACTGTGGATGTTCTCCATAGGAAGGGCGTGGAATGGTGCCTTGCACAGGGATATAGCTTTGCTACTGATAACATCTGCAATATATGTTCTCATTAGGGGGGCGTCTATGGTTCTTGACACTTTAGGTATATTTTATAATCTGATTCTCAGGATAACCTCGGGAAATAAGAATCGCTATTCCCAGTTTACAGAAGAGGAAATTGAGTCTCACCATGGTGAACTGTCATGCTCAGGGATGTACACCAAGTACATGTGTTGTGGGGAGTTACAAGACTTGAGTCCAAATCTGTGCTCTTAACCACTTATCATGCACGTTTATTTGGATGGGTCAAACAAGTTCTGACCTTGACTGATGGTGCTTTCTGGTATTTTTGGATGCTCTGTGCTCTTTTCTTGGCCTCCTGGAGTCTCTGTCCCACCAAGACCCTTGCCTTGCTTCTGAGTGCTTCCCTTTGGCATTAAGGAAGCAAATCGACTTTGTAGTCAGCACACAGCACTTTTAAGGGAAAGTGTTTATCTTATGGTATATTAAAGGAAATATAATTACTCCCTCCAAGGGAGTCTTTTGGCTGTTTACAAACCTCATATTTTAATTGGTAGGCAGCTGATGATCACAACAACCCACAGGGAATATGGCACAATCTGTGTTGCTGGGGGAGGGATGCCCTCCTCTGCGTCCTGCGTACCAATATTGTTAAGTATTCCTGACTCCACTCATCTCTGATGGAATGTGGCAAGAGCCATACTGCATGGTATACTTCCAAATAAACACAATAAATCAATTTTTAATTTTTTAAATTGATTTCTTGGGCATTTGCTCATAACCTCAGTGGTGAAATTTCTTACATTGCAGAATTACATGAAATAGCGGCCACTGATGGTGAAACACAGTATTACAGCTGAGCTCTGTTAATGTGCAAATGGTCTGGGAAGGGGTGTGTGTGTGTAAGGAGGGAGAGGTCAGTACAGAGGACCAAATGAATATAAGAACCTCTCAAGGTATTGGCCATCTGAGGGAGTGTCACACAATACAATCTTAGTATGATTTTCTGAAATTGTTTTTCAACAGTTTGAAATGATTCAGTAATTTTCTAGAGAAACATATTGCTTGGAGCAGTCAAGGATATAGTCGTTATATCCTTTAGAAATGTTTATTCTTTACATAGTCTTCAGTACCATTAGCATCGTTCATTATACCTATGTTACATTATTTAATCTCCAAAATAATCCTTTGCCATAGGTACCATTATCCCCACTTTACAGAGGAGAAAACTTAATATGGACTGAGAAACTTGCCGGAGATTGTCTATGTAGTAAGGTGTAGAGTTGGGATTTGGAAGTTAGAGCCTTTTGACTCTGAAATATGGGTTTTTAACCACTGTGCTATAATGTCTTTTACTTTCTGGGTTACTCTTTCACTCCTAAAAACGCTGTAGAATAGGTCAGGAAGAAGGGGGAAAAGTTAGAAGCTAATTTGTGGAAAAAGTAAAAGATTCTGGCCAGAGAAAGATCTTAGCAAAATCCAGGGGCTTATATTAAAGAATGTGTGCCGTGATTTCCTACAGTTTCTGTTGATGCCATTTAAGAGATAATGGAACAGGGTGGTGCCTGTGGCTCAAAGGAGTAGCGCTGGCCCATATACCAGAGGTGGCAGGTTCAAACCCAGCCCTGGCCAAAAACTGCAAAAAAAAAAAAAAGATAACGGAACATAATTGCTATGAGCTCAACATAGTAATGTTGATCAGAGAAGTACTGGAGAGGCCAGCAGCTCATCCCGAAGGTGGTAGGATAAACTTCCTGTATGTACCCTGGTAGGGCCAGGTATAATGTGGTAAACTCTAGTTGTGTCAGAGGGGAAAAAGTGAACTGGTATTTATTCATCACCTTTTGAGTGCTTATCTTGTATTTTTGCTCAGTACTGGAGATAAAATGATTAATAAGACAAGCATATTATCAGTTTTCATGGACCAAGCAGCCTAATCCAGGAGGCACTTATTGGTTTAAGTTCAGTTGCCCACCTTTCTTTAATCAAAGATTTGAGTGCAAATGGTTTGTTGGAGAGGTGATCCCGGGAAGCACTGGAAGAGGTCTGTAGGAATAAGACAGGGAAGGGAAAGAAGTTAATGACAAGGTGCAATACCTAGCGGATTACCACTGCATACCTCAAGTTAAATCCTGCAGAGGAACTCTAGAAGACAGCGCAGAACACACCTCAAGAGGCCAGGTAAACTGAGTGCTTTCCCTTCCTCTCAGTCCTTTCTGGGAGTCACCAACCACCTGCCACTTGTTACCTGCTCTGCACATGGGCTGTTTGGGAATTGGCAGCTAGACAACGCTGCCTCAAAAGAGTTGCAAGTATTTACAGTTGGAAGAAACCATCGGGTCATTGCGTGTGGCAGCATTGAGCTCCAACAGAGTGTACGTGGGACACTGACCATCTCTGCTATAGATATTAAGAAAAAAAATAATAAAACACAGAAGTAATTAATCATTTGCCAGTTCAATAAGTGCTAAAAGGAGAAATACAAGTTGCTGTCTGGAGAGTCAGAAAGTCTTCTCTGTGAAAGCAATGGTAAAATCTTAGATTCAGCTACAGATAAGAAAAAATAATAAGAAGATGGAATAAATAGAAAGTGGCTTAAAGAAGATAGATACCTAAGATGGTATGTAGGCTCCACAGAATCATCAAGGATCAGTGCTCCTTCCAGCTCCATACTTGAATTTATGAAGGATCAGCCCTCATTTTCATGGTTCAAGATACAGCCATCACTCCAAGTTCTAGGTAGCAGGATGGAGATCAGCGGGCAGGGAAGAAAGATCCACATTTTTGCCTTAAGGACACATCAATAGTCACCATAATCCATCTACTTACCTCTTACTGGCCAAAGCCTAGTCACATGGCCACGCCACTGCAAAGGAGGCTGGGACCTGTAGTTTTTCTTTGTGAAGTGCCCAAGTCCCAGGTAAAAGGGAGGATTCCATAATTGAGGGGGAAAGGGAGAGATAACGTTAGGAGGTATAGCAGTATCTTCCACAGATGCCATTGAAAGACTTTAAACAAATTATTGGTAGACTGTGTGAACTATGGAGGTGAGTCCCTATTCCTCCCTATAGCACATGGCTATCCAAAGACCCCAGTCCCCAGGACTGAAAGCTGCCCTCTCATCAACTCCTAAGATAGGTTTCCACCCCACTGGATTGTCTCTCCCTAGACATTAAACTGAAATTTTATCATGGGAGTTAGCAGGAAAACCTTAACCAAAAGGAGCTGCTCATTAGGCCCTGAAAATATTTAGCTCTTTATTAACTGGATCCTGTATGAATAGGAGTAGAAAAATTTCATCTGCTCTTACTCTTTTTCCCCTAAGTAGCCATAATCCACAGAGAGATGCTTATCGATTGTTTTGTATCATTGGATAAACATAGGAGAAAATACCCGTGAAGGACTGAGGAAAGAATTTAAATCAAGTAATTTATGTTTTCGAAAGCTAAGTCATGCTACAAGGCAATTTCTGAATGATTTATTGTACTCTTGCCCGTGCATATTACCTAGATTTTTTCCCGTAGTGTGATGCTGTGTGATTTCTTGCATGAATCACCACGCAATAATGCTGTCTGCTTCTTCCAAATGCTGGGGAGAGCTGTGTGTTTTCCCCAAAGTACTTTGATATAGATCATTGTGAGTAATGGTAATGGGATAGGGATGTAAAATTCAGGTTCAGAAGTAAACAAAGCATTTACTCCTCAAATAGGGTCCAAGAGAGGCAAGAAAGGGGGAGAATTCCTCCCCGGCACCTTCCCCCCCCCCTCCTTACAAACCAAGAGAGCTTCATATTATAAATCAGGATGAATCAGCCCTCCCAGCTGGCTCTGCCTCTTATTTCCCTGATGTCTCTGGTTTGCACTAAGGGCTTATTTCCCTGAGAGTTTTGTTTCCTTTGTTATCATGTTGGCCCACATCCAGCTGGTTGGGGCTTTCTCTGAGTAATAACTCTGTGAGGCTGTAAGACCTTGTGGAAGCTCCAAATGCTTAGTATGAGCAGGGCACATTTTGCCTTTCCTGTTCTGAGGTTAGGAGGCTTAAAACCCAGGAAGTAGGGAAATGTTCTTCAGGGGCAGGAAACCTGCCCTATTCCTTGGAGTATGACCCTTCTCTTCATAGAGCTTTTTGGAGCGCTTTCTATAAAGTAAGTGGGCAAGAAATATCACCTATCAGCTCGCACCTGTGGCTGAAGCGGCTAAGGCACCAGCCACATACACCTGAGCTGGCGGGTTCAAATGCAGCCCGGGCCCGCCCAACAACGACAATTACAACCAAAAAAAAAAAAAAAGCCAGGCATTGTGGTGGGCGCCTGTAGTCCCAGCTACTTGGGAGGCGGAGGCAGGAGACTCGCTTTGCAATTTCCTTTGTCATACTAATATTTCAACAACTGTGCTTAATTTGAAAAGTTTTGAGTTCAAATCCAGCCTCTTCTGAGGTTTGTTGGGTGGAACAGTGGTTTCCTAGAATGCTGATTGATGCAGGGTACAAAGGGTTCCGTGATCAAATTACTCTGGGACCCTCTGACAAAACACCATTAAACAACTTTCCTCAATGCTGATTTAGAGTCTTGCGTTAACACAACTTTCACATCTTCAGAAGGGGATATATACTACAGCTTTGTTCATATTTACTGGGCTCCTAGCCCTTTCCCCTTCAAGGTCACAAGACCAGCATTCAGCAGGATATCTTTGAGGAAAAGCTGCTATAGATAAATCAGCGGATAATTATTTCTGAGCGTCTGCTCAGGGTTAGGCCCTAGGAAACATGATAAGAAAATGCCTGCTGTGACCCTGCTGCCTCAAGAACTGAGAAACCCAGAGTTTTGAGAAGATGAAACAATTGAAGTAGGCCTGGTGTGGGGCACAGTAGAGAGTGGTGAGGACTGTGGCACATAGGAATGCAGATGGCTTTCTAAAGGGTGTAGCATCCACTCCACTTTGCTCTGTCACTGCCATGGAAGAATGTGAGCTTGGGGCTGCCAGGTTTTCCAGATGCTCACAAGAAGCCGAAAGTCTGGATTTTTTTTTTTTTTTTTAACAGGGAATATACCAATTTTATAAAATCATGACAAATATTACATAGGATGAACAAAACATGTCTGTGAGCCAAGTATAGCCCCTGTGGCTACAATTTGCAATCTTTGCTTTAGGCCAGAGGTGATCTTGCCTCTTGGGGACAATCAGGGGTGATCTTGCCTCTTGGGGACATTTTTGGGTATTGTTGTAACCGGTGCTACAAGCATCTAATGGCCTCTAATGTTTAGCTGCAGCTAAACATCCAGGGCATAGGGCAGATTCCACAACAGAAAAATATCCAGCTTCCAAATGTCGATATTTCCAAAGTTGAAAAACCTTGCTCTAAACCGCGGAGCCTTAGATCCCAGGAGCAAGGGGGCCTGTGGTTTTGAATGGCTGCCTGTGTGACTTTGGAAATGTCCTTGTTCTGGTTGGTAAAATAAGGTCCTTGAACTAATTGATGCTCAGGGGACTTTTCAGCCCAGGGGCTGAGGTCTCATTAGTCATCTATGTTGGCAATGGCCTGGCAAAGGGCTCTCTCTACAGCAACGACATTGATCGGGAATGATAGCTATTGATGTGACAACACACACCAGGGGAATGTACCCAACCTGGAATGCTGTTTGTCCTTTTTGATGAGTTCAGAGCCTGTTTCATGCAGGTCTCAGTGCAGACACTTGAATAAATTTGAAGCTGATGTTAGAAGGCTGCTAAATCGTCCCAGGCAATTTTGTCTTAGAGACTATTCCTATTTTGTTGAGAGAAAAATCAAAGGACACACATTAATTTAATATTCCCCTGCCTTTCAGAATAAAGACAGCCTCTCAGATATTGATTTTGGGTTTTGGCATGGCAAATGGCTGTTTATCTAGTTTATCATGAGCAAAGTTGGGTTTATATCTTAAGGATTGAATTCAATCATGCCCATAGGAAGGCGGGCATCAGGATGAGGTATGGGGGAGAGGGGAGACTTTGACCAGGATAAACCTTGATGGAGGCACAGAAAGCACCTACATATGCAGGTACTAAAGCTTGGGGTCTCCAGTACCCCCAGCACACTGCTGCTAATGCCCTTCTCCAGGTGTTGTGAATCACTCAGCCTGCTGTTTCAGTTCATTCAGGATTCTGTGACAAAGTGCCACAAACACAGGGGCTAATAAAACACAGAAATTTATTTCTCACAGTTGTGGAGGCTGGAAGTCCAAGGATCAAGGTGCCAGAAGTCTTGATGTCTGGTGAGGGCCTGATTCCTGGTTCATAGCACAGTGCCTTCTGGCTGTGTCCTCCTAGGATGGAGAGGTGAGAGGTCTCCCTCAGATCTCTTTTATAAGAGCGTGGATCCCTCCTAACCCAATCATCTCCCAAAGGCCCCATCCTGAGCCTTGGCTAATACCATTACCTTGGGGTTGAGGGCGTCAACATTTGAATTTGGATGAGGAGGGGGATACGGCCATTCAGTCCATTGGAAAACCCTCCCCACCCCAATGCATGGTGACATTGCTTCTTTGCTCAACATGCTGCAGGGTTTCTCAAACAGGGGTCCATTTCTAGGGAGAAAGGGATTTCAGAAATCCTGGAGAGCTAGAGAGATGTTCTTCAGTGATTTCTGGACACTGACTCTGTCCTCCACTCCTGGTGATGTTACTGCTGAGATAATAAGGGGAGCCAGCTGTTGGCCACATTTGCTTTAATGCAGCACACAGACTGTTGGGGCAGTTCTTCTAGCATTGTGATACGAGCTTGAGGATATAAGAGCTGCAGCAAAGCTGTGTGGACAATGTCCCTTGCACCTGTGCTGCTGTTAGGGCCTGGGGTGGGGCAGAGGAACTGCACCAAAAACATGCTACTCCTGCCCCGTCTCTGGGTAGCAATTTCTCTTCCTATTATTTTCTGTTTCCTTAGTTTATTAAGTTGGGAAATCAATCTACTCATATGGAAGGTATATATGCAAATATAGGCAACCCCTGCTAATCCTTCCCACACCTGAAATGCTGCACATGGAGATCCGCTTTACCAGTGAAGGTGCAACGTTGCCTGGTGTGCAAACTTTGCAACTAGGATTCAAGGCCAAGTAGCTTGTTGGGGGGGAGGATTGCAGAAAATTCTGGTAGCGGAGAAGGGAAGTTAGGGAATGAAAAGACCTGGGAAAAGGATATACTTTTAAGCAAGTGGGCCCCTGAGGCTCATCCTCACTGGGAAATTCCAGAAGAGAGTGTAGAACACGTTTTTGAGTTATCCCAAATGGCCATTGATGAAGCTGAGATATTTATGCAGCTGGAATATTTGTCCTGGGTTGAGGACAGCTTTTAGGAGCATCAACTTTTCACAAGTTCTGGCTCTCTCTGCTTTCCAGCCAACCAGGCTCTCATAGCAAAAGTCCTCAGCCAGTGAGTGGCGGATCTGCCCAGTGAGCAGCTGGAGGGTTGTAGAGGTGAGTGAGGGGACATGGGTTGGGGAGGGATGATGCCTGCTGTAGCACGTTGATTTAAATTGTTATTATCATCATGCTACTTGTGGGACTGCAAGCCAATCGTAATGTCCTTATGTTGATTGCTCTTATAAATAACTCTAAAAAGCAAAATATGCTTACATTTTGCATTTCTAAAGCAGTAAAAAGCCCCAAGGCACAATAACAATAATAACATGATGTACAGTGTTTGGTCAGATAAAATCAAGGTTTGCAACACAAATATGGTACTGCCTACCAAGAAGCAGGTTACTTTGAATCCAACAAGCCCATCATATTTTGTGATAACTAGCCCCCTCCCCATTGCTTTTGCATCTTCTGGCTACTGAAAAAAATCCTGTAGTTATGAAGTCATTTGGTCTTTCTGTGACACATAAGTGCATCCTTTTGTATTGATTTTTCTTTTTTTATCATTCAAGGTTTTTACTTAAACTGGCTGACTTTATGGGCAGTGCCTGTGGCTCAGTAGGTAGGGTGCTGGCCCCATACACTGAGGGTGGTGGGTTCGAATCTGACCCTGGCCAAAATGCAACAAAAAAATAGCCATGCGTTGTGGCAGGTGCCTGTAGTCCCAGCTACTTGGGAGGCTGAGGCAAGAGAATCACCTAAGCCCAGGAGTTGGAGGTTGCTGTGAGCTGTGATGCTACAGCACTCTATCAAGAGCAATGAAGTGAGACTCTGTGTCTAAAAAAAAAAAAAAAAAGAACCAACTGGCTGACTTCACAAATTAAGGAGAAGAATTAGTTGAAAGAATGTTGAGTGAGTCACGTAGAAGTTTGTAGGTTCAGACATCCTACTGGAAGTCTGCACCTGTGCTCCTGGTAGCAGCCTTGGGGTGCCTACTGGAACAGCAGAGGATGAGAAAGAGCCAGGACCACAGCCAAAATCACATCTGTCTGGTAAGGATGCAGCTGTCATCATTCCTGCTAGTAGAGGACCTTTTTATTCGTGCCACTACCACTACCACTGAACTCCAGGTACTATTGCTGCTCCATTGCCCCTTTACTGCTAAAATCTTGACAGTGAGGTTGGGGGTAAAGCTGCAGCACAGCTTAAAACATGAGTCTGCACCCTAACTGGGAGAGAGGCTGGCAAAACAAACAACTGGTGTCCTCAATTCTGGAGGAGAATTCAGAGTTTTTTTACTTCTGGGGTTCAATGGCAGGGTATTCTCCAAGCATAGGAAGGAGGTTCAGATGCTGGGCAGCCAAAAAAGGAGGCTAATGTCCACTGAAGTCTTCCCTTTGTAAAAATTTTCCTTCTTAACATGTCACAAATAGGCTAAGGAAATTGTTTGGACAGGTTACAGTCCACTGAAAGTATTCTAAAAGATTACTGAAGTGGTCAAAGAAAAAAGGTTTTAAGGTTTCAGATAGGGAAATGAGAGGTACTGAGTACACAGGACGGTGCAGTCTTGTCTCTGTGTGCCTGTTACTGCATCTCATCCTGGAAGGCAGAACTAATGTCTTACACATCTCTTAATAGGTAAGAATAGGTGCCAAATGCATATGCTTAAAGGAGAGGAAAGAGATGGGAAAGAGGGAAGGAAACAGAATTTCTATTAAGTCTTCAGCTCCAGAATATGAATAGATTGGGGCATTGAGTTAATAGGAGCCAGAAGGCAATTTTTAGAATAGAGCAGCAATGAATTCTAAATTGGTGGGAGCAACGGGACCAAACAAAGGTATTTTGAAGCCTCTGCTACTAAGGAAAAACACATGGGTATAAAACCAAGGCATTTATAAGAATAGCAAATTTTCTACAGTGCAAAGCTCTAGGGGAATATTCAAGGGCAACCTTGCTTTCTATATTCCTTGCCCTGGAAATAAAATACAAAGGAAATTAACCAAGCACTCCCCACCCTTACCCACACCCCCGGGGTAGCAGCTGCCTTAGTTAACACATTAGAGCTTCTTGGGGGAGAGGGGAGAGGATCAAGAAGATTTTATAATTTTTAATAAAAAATTGTGGGGTTCCAGGTAAATTTATTTTATCAACTTTTTTCCAATTAAGTAAAAATAAAACGATTCCCATAAGAAGAATATTGGAACAGATGGGCAGCATAATCTATTTGAGTTTTTTTGTTTGTTTGTTTCCATCTGTATTTTGGGGCATCTGGGTATTAACTTGGGATTTCACGGAAAGGCATATGCTCAGAAGTGAAAGTCATTTGCAGATGGACACAGCTCAGTTGAGAAGACCATCCCCATTCATGGAAGAGGCCCAAGACAATCAAGACAGGGCAGTGATTCAAGAAGGTTCCAGTTGGTGAGCAAGAAGGGTCTGAAAAAATAAGCTTAAATAAATGAGAATTTAAATGCTGACTTTCCTTATTTTGCCAGTTACAGCCCCATTTTGCTCTTATGGGGTGAAGTTCCTTCGTGGAGGGTTTTTGCAGGTGTAAAGTGATTACAAACGCAGTAGATGAAACAGAAGCCTTAAAAACATAAAACTTTCCACTCAGCAATTCCCTTTTTAGAAAGATACTCTCAGAAAAATAACTAAAGATGTGTGCAAAAATTTCAGCTCCAAGTGTTTGCATGGCAGCGTTAATTAAAATACCGCAAACCTGAGCATCTAAATTTATCACAATAGGAGTCAGGATAAGAGATTTATTTATTTTTTAATATCTATACAATTGAAAACCATGGGAACTTTGAAAATATTATAATATCAATGGAAGACTATTTTAAGCAGACAAAGAAAGCATTGTAATAATACAGTCTCATCTTTGAGATACACCCCCACACGCATATGTCCTGAGTGTTGAAGAAGATTTAGAAAGATCAACATCTTAATGGCTATTGTCTCTGGGTGATGTTTTGATGGGGGTCCTGAAAATTGTATTCATCTTGCATTTCTGTATTTTATAATTTGTCTGCCATTAACATACATATAATTAAAAATGTTTAAATGACCATGTTTTAAGGAAAAAAATCATTTTCAGCTTTGTTCTTCCTTTCTAGCTCTGTTGATAGGAAAAACAAGATGTAAATTTTTAAGTAGGCGAATAGCTGTGTGCTTTTTGATGTTTTTATATACATCATCTCGTGAATCGACACGATATCACATGAAGGAGAAAGTCCTTTTATCTTAATTTTACTCCTTTTGACAAGAAGGTAGGGGTAGAGGAATCACGCATTGTAAGTGAAAAAGGTAGGTTCAACCCAGGTTAGAAGGTTTCAAAACCCTTATTATTGTCACTACCTGGGCTGTCACCCAGGTCCCAAAGGATCTTTCAGAAGACCTTTTTATCTGTGCGTTTCATTTCTCAGAGTCTTGGTCCTCAAATTGGGGGTCTTTGGAAGACCTTCACGTGTGCCCTCCTAAGTTTTAGAGACCTATTATTTTACATTCTGCTATCCTGGTGGGATAGGGGATCAGCACAGGTGTTTCCCTATTTTTTTTATGGCTGAAGGCTGTTAGTAGGTTACATTTTATTCGGAGAAACAAATGTGATATTTCTTGTACCTGTGTATTAGAGTTAGCGTCATTCCTCCTCGCCATATTCTGTCTGATTTGATTCTTACAGAAGATGTTCATTCAGCTTTATAAGTTTCAAATCTAAGATCCAGAGAGGCTAAGCTTCTTGCCCAAGACCATACAGCATGGAAATGACAAAAGTGGAATTTGTACCCTACGTCTGACTCCAAATTCACCAGTTCACCTTTTCAAAGAGTAGCACTTCTCAAAATAATGAAACCCACAGTGAGTTCCTAGTCCCAGCAATCACACTTCTTCAGAGAGTTAAAAAATATACGTCGGCATATTTTGTTCTTTCTGTTCAAACTCAACAGAGAGAAGTCCAATGCATTATGTGCTTTATAGTCTGTACAAGCAAATCTAAGTATCCAGGAGTGTTTTAGAGCAAGCGGATGAAGCAGTCATGGGTATTTATTTGGCATGTCTTGTGAATTACACAATTCAATTTCACCTCTTGGATCGGAAAGGGGACATTCATTCCAAATGGGAGGAAAAACAAAGAGAATTTCCAGAAGGGCTATAAGGTGAATTCATTAGATTGACTATCAATATGGCATTTATGTTTTCATTACTGTCTTTGGTTAAAAGTAAAAGGAAACCTTTAACAATGAGATTAAAGAAAAAGCGAGGTGGTGTCTGGGAATAAGCCCAGGGTGGATGGGAAGCAGAGCAGGGAAAAATGCCTGGAATCCAGGCTGACATCTCTTCGGTCTCCCCAGGGTGGTGTGGTGTTCTGTCTCTGCTTGTCTCTGAAAATCTACCTTTTTCTTCCCCTTTTTCTTGGTTTGTCTGGCCATCAGCATGTCTCCCCTTGGTTTCTTTCATGGATAAGAAGGGAAGTTCATTAACCATGTGAATGAAAGTAGGGGAGTCTAGTAGGAAATGAAGACTCTGAAAGGCACTTTTTCCTCCAAAGTGACCTTCCAGTGGGTACAGAGTAGGCTCTATATTGGTGGAGGCTTGAAGGAGATCATGGGACAGGTGGAAGCCTAGAGGTTCAGAGAAGGTAGATTTGCAAATCACCTTAGGTCATACGCTTCTAAGAGGCAGATTTGAACCAGCTCTCTGTGATGGGCTGGGTGTGGTGCCTCAGGCCTGTAATCCTAGCACTCTGGGACGCCAAGGCACATGGATTGCTTGAGCTCAGGAGTTGGAGACCAGCCTGAGCAAGAGCAAGACCCTTGCTTGTGGGTCTTGCTAAAAATAGGTGGGTGTTGTGGCAGATGCTTCTGGTCCCAGCTACTTGGGAGACTGAGGAAAGAGGATCATTTGAGCCCAAGAGTTTGAGCTTGCTGTGAGCTGTGACACCACACCACTCTACCAAGGGTGACAAAGTGAGACTGTCTCAAAAAACATAAGTAAATAAATAAATAAAATAAAAATAAAACCATCACACTAGGACTTCAGAACAGAAAGGACTTTCCTTTCTCTAACTCCTTCGGAGGTTGTTAGGAACGTCATATGAGGTAAATAGATGCTAATAATGTTTTGGAAATTCAAGAGTACCCACCAGATAGGAAACGTCTGTAGCTACCAAACCCACCACGTGGCATGCGCTGCCTACCGTAGCAGAACCCAGGTTGGCCCAGCAAGTGAGGCTGAGTTGTGCAAAGGCAGAGGTGGATCTTGTCTTGATTGAAATGATTGATAATTCAGTCATATGGGGGTGGGGGTGGGGGTGGGGTTTAGCATCAAATTTGATGTTTAAGAATAATGCTAAATAATTAGACTGTTACTTATCTTAAATACTAAAGCTCGATGCCCTTAAACATTTTGCATCTGCGGTGAGGGCCTCCCTTTCCTGGCCCTGCTTAATAGCAGGGTTTACTGAAGTGAAGTTTGGTGACACATCCGAGCCGTGAGCACAGTCATTTTAGGTGGCACATTGCCATGATATTAAATAACACCGTTCCTTCCATGAGGAAGTTCTTTTTCCTTTTTCAAAAATTCTTTTCCATACCTTCCTCCCAAGTGAAGGAGAAACCATCATGTTGGGTGCTAGCAAATATTTGACACATCTCTGCCACTCATTAATGGAGTCTTTGAATAGTAAGAAATTAGATTTTAAGCCGGAAGCCTCAGAAGGCTTTGAGGAGTCTTCAGTTTGCCCTCCAGGTCTGCTGCCTTCCTTTTTCCAACTGTTCAGTGCCTGGAAGGCTGGTCTCCATGGCAACCATTGGACCAGGTCAACAAGCTCACTTGCCCCCTAGTTTCTGGATTGTTCTAATAATCAGCAATACCAGCAAGCAATAAGTAGATGAGAGGAGAAGAGAGTTGAGAATTTTTAGTTCTCCATCTCATTCCCTGTCCAGTTTGGTTACATTCTTGTAAGGGAGGTTGCAACTCCCTCCAGGCCACCCTCTGCAGGTATGTCCCCATGTTTTCCCCTCCTTCCCGTCTACGGTAGGGTTGCCAGAAAAATACAGAATATTCCGTCAAATTTGAATTTCAGATAAATGATAAAATCTTGTTTTTAGTATAAAAAGGTACCTTGTATTTCTATGCATGGGATATAATTATACTAAGAATTGCTTCATGTTTTCTGAAACTCAAATTTGGACATCCTGTATCTTTGTTTGTAAAATATGGCAAACCTGGCCTTATAAGTAATTGCTCCCTACTCCTCACAGCCTCTTATTAGTCTCCCTTAACCCTACCCACTCCTCTGTTAAAGAGTCTCGGGATCAAATTCTCCTCCATTTCCCTATCTGAAGGTATCATCTATTTTCAGATGAGTCTTGCCCTTGAACTAAGTAGCCACCAATACTCTCTCTGGCTAGAATTGAATGATGTTGTTTTGTTTCCCATTTTCAGTGTATCTTTTCTTTGTGGCAGGCCTTTTAAAATCATTGCATTTCAGTGTGGAAGTAATAGAGGTGGAACATAGTTATGGCAGAAGGTGAAGAGAGGGTTCCCAAGTGGACTGGTTTTTGAGAAACAGAGACAAAAACTGTGGCCTCTAGAGTCAGACCAGCTCTGGTTCAAATCCCAGCACCTGCACCCAGAGTTGTTGCAAAGATCGAAGGAGATTGGGAATGCAAGGCCCTCAGCGGGGTTGTGGTATGTCCCTACTTGTGAGCACACACATGCCATCACCCAGCCCGGGTGGTGACAGTGGTGAAGTGACTCACCCAAGGGCATGTGGCGAATATGAGAGAACTCAGGGTCCAGTGTGGGAACTTAGGCCCAATGCCCAGTGGGAGGATCACAGGCTCCATTGCTATGTGTACAGAGCAATTTCCACATCAGCTCTAGCCCTGCTCGTGGCCCTGCAGGCCATCTGGGAGAGTGGTCCATTCTGGGGACACTAGTGTTTTAGAAGGCTACAAGCCAGGACTTTGAGTCTGGTCAGGTTGGTATTTGAGAGGGAATTCACTAGTAAATGAAGAAATGAGTAAAGGAATGAATTCAGGGAGGTGTGAAGTGGGTCTCCACCTGCCAAAACCCAGCCAAGTGCCCCGCCCCCATGCCTTGTGGCACTTCCCACCAGCTCACTTTCACTTCTGTGGCATCTTTTCTGCTCCTGGGACCCACCTCGGATTTAGCCTAGCCTGAGCCCCTCAGCCCTCTGCAGTGTTGGTTCACCTCCTTCTGGTCTTCACCCATACTCATCAAGAATCTACTACTATGTGCAAAGCATGTCATTACCCGCAGAGACAGTACCCAAGGATGACCAAGAAGGACAGGGATCTATGAGCCACCTACACTGCCATGGACAGCCTGGGGACCTCGCACACAGACCCTTTCCTTCCACCTCACAGTGGTTCTGAGATGAGGAAAGTGCCCTTACCAAGGGCGTTACCAACCAGCGCACTGGCCTGCTATCACCGACCCTCACAACTGCTTTAGGAAGAAGATACTGCTCATTGTTTTCTAAACAATGAGGCAGGTGCTGAGGCTTAGCAAGGTTGGTGACATGCCTAAAATCACACAGATGCTACGTGCTAGAATTAAAAGCCAGCACTGCTGTCCCAGATCCTGGTCTCTTAACATGAGGATCCCATGGGACACAGTGATGAAGAAGTGTACTCCACAGCTGTGAGAGGTGGAGCGGGGTTTGCATCCATCCATGCTCTTTCCTCTATACAATTATGGATCTCTAGGAATTTAGTGTGTTGGGATCTTGGAACCTCCATTTCTACTGAATTAAAGTACCATGAATGTGGGAGTGGGGGAAGGGAGGAGGAAGGGCCAGATTAAAGGTTGTTGTAACAGGTGTTTATAGAGCAGGCACTGTAGAAGGATGGCCTGGATTGGACGAGAGGGTCCCATGGAGCAGGCATTGTAGGGAAAGGGACAGTGTGAACAAAGACCAATGGTGAGGAGGGCAGTGTGGGCACAGAACTGAAGAACAATCTGGATTGCCTGGTGCTCCCTGTGCGTGCTGATCTTGGCTGGCTCTGCAGGTGGGGCTTCTGGTGTGTGTTAACTGGGGCCCCATCTGGAAGATATTCCTTCTGTATTGAACTCTGGATATCTTTCTATTGCCACCTGTCACATAAATCTTCTGCCCCTTTCCCCTTAATGAGCAAAGGGCTTGCCAGGAAACCCAAAAGCAGGTAGACGTTGCATAAATGGAGACTTAAATTTTTCCAGCCAAGAAAACTTTCCAGAAAATATTTCTGTCTTTCCTACCTAGGGAGTGGTAGGAATGGGCTTCTGAGTCCTGGCCCTGACATCCCAAGAAAGTGCCCTTGGAAGGGACAAACCTATGCTGGAAGGTACACATCAGTTAGGGGACCAGACAGCTGCACTGGCTTTGTTGGAAAGAAATAAGATTTATCTATTTATCTATATTTTTTGGCATAACGCCCTGTTGTGTCAGGTCCTTTTTTTTTTTTTCTGGAGCAAAGAACCTTGTGACTTTCATATTTGCCCTCTCTGATGAAAGAACAAAGCTAAGGACTTGGCATTTTTTTCAACCTCTCTGCAAAGGTGGCCTTTCAAGAATGATAAATAAGGAAGTGACATCTGTATAGTTTACCAAAGGCTTTCGCACTCTCCCATCCTATTCAGAGGGACAGATGTTAACTGCCCAGCAAGTCATTGATCTGTGTGGATAGTTTGCATAAAAAAAGATCGGAATTGGTTAGCAAGAGTCAGGGATGATAACTTAGCAGGTGTGAAAGGGAGGAGAGGGAGGGGGGAGGTGAGCAGAGGGATGGTGATTGGTGGGATTACACCTGCGGTGCATCTTACAAGGGTACATGTGAAACTTAGTAAATGTAGAATGTAAATGTCTTAACACAATAACTAAGAAAATGCCAGGAAGGCTATGTTAACCAGTGTGATGAAAATGTGTCAAACGGTCTATAAAACCAGTGATTGGTGCCCCATGATCACATTAATGTACACAGCTATGATTTAATAAAATAAAAAAAAAAAAGAAAAGCCTTCTGAGCTCGATTTAGTAAAGGATCATTGTACTAATTCTATGCCATCTCTCAGGAGCTGTTTCTCCCTCATTTAAATTTGGTAGCACGAGGGCAAACCCATAGTAAGGACTTAAAAAGTATTAAGTACAAAAAAAAAATAACAAATTTCAGCAAGGATGTGGAGAAATTGGAGTCCTTGAACACAGTTGGTAGAATTTCATCATGGTGCAGTCAGTATGGAAAACAGAATGAAGGGGTTTCAAAAATTTAAAAATGGAACCACCATATAATTCAGTAAATCTGCTTCAGGGTATTTATCCAAAGGAATTGGAATCAGGATCTTGAAGAGACATTAGCATTTCCATGTTCACTGCAGCATGATTCACAATGGCCAAGATGAGAAAACAACTAAATGTCCATCCGCAGATGAATGGATAGAGAGCTTGTGGTATATATGTATAGTGGAATATTATTCAGCCTTCAAAAAGATAGAAATTCTGTAATAGACAGCAACATGGATGAACCTGGAGAACATCATTTTAGGTGAAATAATCTAGACACAGAGAAACAAATACTGCATGATACTACTTACATGTAGTATCTAAAATAGTCAAATTCATAGAATTGAAGAGTAAAAGAGTGGTTGCCAAGGGCTGGGGGAGGGAGGAATGTAAAATTACTAATTAACTGACATGAAGTTTCTAGAGTAACTTCTGTAAATCTGCTATAAAACATTGTAGCAATAGTCAGTAATACCGTATTGTACACTTAACATTTTAAGTGGGTTGAAGTCATATTAAGGGTTCATACCACAATAAAAATAAAATTAATGGTGTGAAAAATATAAGAAGGCCATGTCAAGTCTAACCTCACATTAAAATTATTTTTGAATATATAAAAAAGTTGCTTGCTATTATTTTATTTTATTTTATTTTATTTGTGGTTTTTGGCCGGGGCTGGGTTTGAACCTGCCACCTCCGGCATATGGGACGGGCGCCCTACTCCTTGAGCCACAGGCGCCACCCAAAAAGTTGCTTGCTATTATTTTTTATATCACTACTGAGCCTGCTATTGTCACTCCTCTGCAGTGCTGAGGACATTGTCCCAACATCACAGCCTTTGTGTCTCGTGGTTAAGATGACACCATGTGCAGAGCATGGAATTTGCAGCCAGACTGGGATTGGTGTTGACTTGGGTGTCACCTAATCCCTTTCAGACTCAATGACTTTCATAGGACAATGGGGACACTTGCCTTTCCTCTTAGGCTGCAAGTTGCTGAATTAATTGAGTACACCAGGATGACTAGGACCCAGAAAATAAAACAGAGCAGAGAGGAATAAAAAACACTACAGTGCATTGCAGACAGTGTGCAGTTCTATGAAATGTTTCCTTGTGTCTGTATGTGTAACCCGTGTTCCAATATGAAGTGGATTTCCTACTGTGGAAGATATTCAAAAGTTTTACAAATGCTGTTGTAAAGATTAAGACCATTTCTGTAAAGCAAGTGGCACAGAAGGGATCAAATGATCATGTCATCATTAGCATCTTCTGCGCTCTCATCCCCTCCTCCACATGCTGGGGGAATCCACATCCAGCTAGATGGACCACTGATCTCATGTGAGCAAAGCAGAGCCTGAGTGGATGGCCCAGGGCTCCTTCATCCTGCTGACCATCAGAAAGAGCATCCTGGAGATGCCCGTTAAAAAGCCAGATGACTTTGTGGTAAAATGATTTTTGTTCTGGGTAGAGACCTAGTAATGGAATTGTGGGATCAAATGGAAGGTCAAGTTTTAGTTCTTTAAGAGTTCTTCATATTTTGGTTTGGTGCCCATAGCTCAGCGGCTAGAGTGCCAGCCACAAACACGGGAGCTGGCGGGTTCGAATCCAGCCCAGGCCTTCCAAACAGCAATGACAACTACAACCAAAAAAATAGCCAGGCATTGTGTAGTCCTAGCTACTTGGGAGGCTGAGGCAAGAGAATTGCTTAAACCCAAGAGTTTGAGGTTGCTGTGAGCTGTGATGCTGCGACACTGTGCCCAGCATGATAGCTTGAGACTCTGTCTCAAAAATAAATAAATAAATAAAAAGAATTCTTCATATTTCTTTCCATAATGTTTATTGCAGTTCAATTCACAATTGCCAAGTCATGGAAGCAACCCAAATGACCATCAACCCATGAATGGATTAACAAGCTATGGCATAGGTACACCACGGCGTACCATTCAGCCATAAAAAAGACAGAGACTTTACATCTTTTATGTTTACTTGGATGGAGCTGAAACACATTCTTCTTAGTAAAGTATCTCAAGAATGGAAAAGAATAATATCCAATGTAGTCAATACTAATATAAAACTAATATTCAAACAACTAGATGCTCACACGAATGATAAAACACAAATATAGTCTAGCAAGGGGGAGGAGAAAGGTGGAGAAGGGGAGGGGAGGAGGGAGGGCAATTGGTGGGATCTCACCTAATGTGCACGATGTGAGGGTGTTCAGCACTCCCTCTGGGTGGAGGGCTCAACTACAACTCGAACGAAAACAATGTAAACATTGTAAACATTGTTCAGTGTCCCTCATGTACAACATCATGCCTGAGCTGCCGAGAAAAGGAGAAACAATGTAAACATTGTTTCTTAAACATTTGCACCCTCATATTAATTTGAAAAAAAAAAAAAAAGTCATATGACTAAGACCAACACAAATCTGAATCCGAGAAGTGGGGAGCAGAGCAGACTGAGCTTGTCTTCAAGGAATCAAGATGCCTTCCAGGCTGCTGTGCTAAGCGCTCTCTAGCCACTTAATACCTAGCATCTTCTCTCCAGCTAAAAAGGACTGAAACAGCAACCCAGGTGTTGATTACCACTGAACAGCTGTACCCCCAACTCAGATCAGAGTGGCATCTGCTTAGAACAGATCGTCTTGTTATTTGGGGTCCCCTTTTCTCCAGCAGCTCAGGCATGATGTTGTACATGAGGGACACTGAACAGGTATTTGTTCAAACACCTCCCGTAAACAGAACATTAATTGCTCTGAGCTTTTGGGAAACAGCCTCCACACTGTCACCAGATTGTCCTTCCTTCCATTCTGAATTGCTCTGACCTTATTGTGCCCTGATTTTAACCTTGTAACGACAGTCTCTTATCTACAGGATGAACAGCAGTTTCCTTATGCACACTCTGTTTCCCCTGATACTTACAGCTCCCGGGATGGGCTTTGACATTTCACGCTCTCTTCATGCTTTTTCAAATGCTGTTTCTGCTTTAGAGCTTCTCTTCCTGTCTCAGTCATCTTCTGAATTGCTAATCATTTTTCAAGATTCAGGTCACTTCTTTTGTGAAAACTCCAAGGTTAATTAAGCCCTTCTATTGGAAACATATGAACCTAAGGGATATGTTCATTAATACTGGATTATGATAGATGATAGGCAATTTATTTACTTGCCTTTCTCCATGAAGTCATCACCAGATGGACACATATTAATCATGGAAACCATTAAATGATTAGAAATCTCCATCAACTTTTATTAAAGTCCTACTGAGTGCCAAATTAGAGACCCAAGGTATAGCAGGCTGCATAATGCCCCCACCCAAACATCCACATCCTGACTCCTGGAACTTGTGAATGTTACCTTAAAAGGGACATTGCAGATGTGATTAAGTTAAATCATCTTCCTAGCTGAAGATCATTCTGAATCATGCAGGTGGGTCCTACCTGTAATCACAAGTGTCCTTATGATAAGGGGTAGAAGAGAGACAGTGGACAAGGCAAAGACTGAAGCAGGATGACACACTGTTGGCTTTGGAGATGGAGGAAGGAGCCACAAGCTAAGGAATACAGGTCTAGAAGAAGAAAAAGGCAAAAGATCAGAATCCCCTCATACCTGCTAGAGGGAGCATGGGCCTGCCAACACTGTGGGTCTAGTTTATTAAACTGATTTCAGACTTCCAGCCTCCAGAAGTTCAAAAGAATGAACTTGGGTTATCTTAAACCACGGGGTTTATGGTAATTTGTTATAGCCCCAGTTGGAATGTCCTACATCAGATTATATGGGATGAGAATGACAGATGGTAATTACAGGGGAGAGTAAAATAGAGCAGTGCTTCTCAGAATCACTGGGGATCTTGTTCAAATGCAGATTCTGAGTCATGAGGTCCAAGGGAGAGTCTGAGGTCCTGCAGGTGAGGACAGGGGGGCTTCTTCAAGGACTGTGCTTTGAGTGGGAAAGGGGTAGAGGACAGTGGGTGAATGTAATGAGGCTGATCAAGATGAAGAGATCTGGAGGGGCAGCGGTGTGCACAAAGGCCTAGAGACACACCTGTGAGCAGCAGGTATTTCCTCATGATGGCCCCAGGCCTGAGATCTTACCACTGGTGACATGAGCCCCTTGTAGGAGTCTCCCTGTGACAGCCCCAGGCCTGTGATCTTGCTGGTGACATGCACCCCCTATAGTCAGGAGCCCAGAGACCTCTCTCTTTTATTGTCTCTTCTATTCCCAACCCTGCAGAGCAGGCACCTTACAGTTTCTTTGACAGATAAGGATGCGGCATCCTGGAGGATTGCTTGACTTTGGCCACATCCACTTGGAGTCAGAATTGTCTAACTCCAAACGTTGTGGGTTGTTTTTTTCCGTTTCTCCATGCCTTTTCTTGTGTGCTCTGGGGCTTGGCAGAGAAAGCAGTGATTTTCAGTTTTCCTTCAATGTCTGGATCCCGCCTAAAGGGAAAATTTTTAATCCCCCCATGAAATATGCTGGTATTAGCAGGGACAGGAACGGGAAGCAGTCAAACCCAGGCTGAGAGGGAACCAGAGCTTTTGTCAGAGCATTGTGTCAAGGAAAGTGACAGTCCAAATGCTCAGGAGGCAGAGGGCACCCTCAGCAATGTAATGTAATGTAATGAGGCTGATCAAGATGAAGAGATCTGGAGGGGCAGCCGTGTGCACAGAGGCCTAGAGACACATCTGTGAGCAGCAGGTGTTTCCTCATGATGGCCCCAGGCCTGTGATCTTACCGCTGGTGACATGAGCCCCTCATGTGAGGGCTGGAGGGTGGAGAGGCAAAAGGGATTCTCTTCAGACTTGGAGTGGAGAGGAAGTGGAGGGAAGAGCATAGGCCAGAGCCAGCCGTTGAGGAGATCCAATGGGACAGATCAGCCAGATGCATGCAGCAAGCCCAGGAAGCAGGGACAGAATGGGAGGAGAGACTAGAATTCAATACAGGTCTAGAACTCGATCTAGATCCAGAACCACATCCAGATCCAGAACCACATCCAGATCCAGAACCACACCCAGATCCAGAACCACATAAAGATCCAGAATCACAGCCAGATCCAGAACCACATCTAGGTCTACAACCACAGCCAAATCCAGAACCACCTAAAGATCCAGAACCACATCCAGATCCAGAACCACATCCAGATCTAGAACCACATCCAGATCCAGAACCACATCCAGATCTAGAACCACCTAAAGATCCAGAATCACAGCCAGATCCAGAACCACATCCAGATCCAGAACCACATAAAGATCCAGAATCACAGCCAGATCCAGAACCACATCTAGGTCTACAACCACAGCCAGATCCAGAACCACCTAAAGATCCAGAACCACATCCAGATCCAGAACCACATCCAGATCTAGAACCACCTAAAGATCCAGAATCACAGCCAGATCCAGAACCACATCTAGGTCTACAACCACCTAAAGATCCAGAACCACATCCAGATCTAGAACCACATCCCGATCCAGAACCACATCCAGATCCAGAACCACATCCAGATCTAGAGCCACACCCACATCTAGAACCACCTAAAGATCCAGAATCACAGCCAGATCCAGAACCACATCTAGGTCTACAACCACAGCCAGATCTAGAACCACCTAAAGATCCAGAACCACATCCAGATCTAGAACCACATCCAGATCCAGAACCACATAAAGATCCAGAACCATATCCATATCCAGAACCACATCTAGGTCTAGAACCACAGCCAGATCCAGAACCACATCCAGGTCTAAAACCACATACAGTCTAAAACCATATCCAAGAGGGCAGAGCAAGATGGTAGACCAGAAGGATTGTTCATCTGAGCTCTCCTACAACTACTGGGGAAATAGAGAAAACCCAGACATATCTGGTGCGAGGACCTTACCCAGAGTCATAGCTCAGGGAGCACAGCAAGAAGGCAGTGAGCTGGATACAGTGTATGATCCAGAGCGATGGAAATCTGATGAATTAGTGACCTACTGGGATTGACCGCCCCCCATGGAGGTCCACGTTGGGAGGAAGCCTTTCCAGAGTTTTCAATTATTGGCCGAAGCTGCGCAATGAGCAGAAAGCTTGGAAGAGTAGGCAGACTTGAACAGTATACAGCAACCAGATATGAATGCCTGTCGGAGTGGATTTGCCATAGGTTTGGTGGCTGGTGAGGCAGCCATACTGAGAAGGCCCAGGGCTGCCATTGTGGGAGGGTTGTGAGAAGGTCTTAGCAGGGGCCTAAAGCATGGCTGTCTTAGTTCTGTCTTCTGGGATCAGAACTCCACTCTTAGGCTGAGGGACTGCCACACCCCACGGGAACTAGAGTCAGGGGCACTGTGAGACCTGCCCCTGAAGGATTCTCATGAGCTTTAAGATCCCAACCTGGCAGGGTCTGAATGCTAAGAAAATAACCAGGCAATCACTAAAGGCAACTAAGTTAGAAAGAGAACCACGTCCGGAACTAGAACCATGTCCAGGTCTAGAATGAGAATGGAACAGCGATGGAATCAGGGACCAAACAGGGGCCACAGAAAGGGCTCTCTATCCTTCACCCATCACCAACTTTGTAGCCTTGGTAGTGAAGATCAAGACAAATCCACATAAAGCTGCTGTCTTTCTAGTTGTCATGAAAATGACTGATTCTCTCGCAGCCAAGGTGTCTGCTGTTTTTCTTTTCTTTTTTTTTTTCCAGTGGTAAGATAGGATTTTATTAGACAGAAAGCAATACAGAAACTGCTGTTTTTCTTTATTGGAGTTATGGCTTTTGATGGAATAGGATGACCTAAGATACCAGTTGGCCACTGAGTCTCTGCAACTTCTGTTCGTTTATGTTTTAAGACGAAGTCTGGCTATACCACCTGGGCTAGGCTGCAGTGGTGTCGTCATAACTCACTGTAATTTTACACTCCTGGACTCAAGCAATCCCCCTCCCTCAGCCTCCCAAGTAGTTGGAACTAGGGGGCTATGTATCATAAGGACACCTGTACTAGACTGTTTATTGCAGCTCAATTTATAATCTCCAAAATGTGGAAACAGCCTAAATGCCCACCAACCCAGGAATGGATTAACAAGCTGTGGTATATGTACACCATGGAATACTATCCAGCCATTTAAAAAAATGGAGACTTTACATCCTTCGTATTAACCTGGATGGAAGTGGAAGACATTATTCTTAGTAAAGCATCACAAGAATGGAGAAGCATGAATCCTATGTACTCAATTTTGATATGAGGACAATTAACAACTATTAAGGTCACAGTGGGGTGGGGGAAGGGGAGAGCAGAGAGAAAAAGAAGGAGGGAGGGGTGGGGAAAGGAAGAGCAGAGAGAGAGGGAAGGAGGGAGGGGCGTGGGGCCTTGGTTTGTGCCACACCTTTTGGGGGCAAGACACGATTGCAAGAGGGACTTTACCTAACAAATGCAATCAGTATAACCTGGCTTATTGTACCCTCAATGAATCCCCAACAACAATAACAAAAAAAGATGGGGTCTCACTGTGTTCCCTTGGCTGGTCTGAAACTCCTAGACTCAAGCAATCCTCCCATGTTAGCACCTGAGTAGCTGGGACTACAGGTGAGAGCCGCTATGCCCTATATAAACCTCATGGTCTTTGTGAGAGCATTTAGACCAGAATTGAGCAAACTTTTCCTGGGAAGGATCATATAGCAAGTATTTTTGGCTCTGTCAGTCATTGGTCTCTGTGGCAGCTGCTCAACTCTTGTCAACATAGAGCAAAAGCAGCTACAGATAGCACATCAGGGACTAATCATGGCTGCTGTCTAACGAGACTTTATTAACAAAAACAGGGTTTGAGCCTTGGTGCTATTCTAATGCAGAGATAGCCTGCCTATCTCAAAATTTGAGGCTGATACCATTCATTTTTACCCTCCATGGAGAATTGTATTTGTAAAAACACCAGAGGGGTGGGGCGGCACCTGTGGCTCAAAGGAGTAGGGCGCCGACCCCCATATACCAGAGGTGGTGGGTTCAAACCCAGCCTTGGCCAAGAACTGCCAAAAAAACCCCGAAAACAAAAAACAAAAAACACCAGTGGGGCGAGGGAGAGATTCTCTCCTTTAGAGTTTAAAATTGTCAACAGAATTCTATAATCTAAGTGTCTTTTGGATTATTGTTTCTAAAAATATGTTGGCCTCTTCGTGATTTTTAGAGATCAAACTTGAGGGTAATAGAGGATAATCCAAGAAATAAATAGTAGCATGGTTCACTTCTCATTAGCTCATCCAGGATCAAGGGCGGAGGAAGAGAGGGGAAATGTTACATGAGAACAATTAACTCTAAAATATGAGCAGATCAAGATAGTCTAATTGTTTACTTCTAGGGATCCCTGAGGCCTGAGTACTTCTAGCCAAGAGAATTTATTTGAATTTATTTGTTTAGTCCAGGAAACACAACTTTATTTTTCCCCTTCTAGCTGAGCATAAGCATCAATTTAGCAGTGTTACATGCCCTGCAAACATAGTCTTACGTGACAAGTGAAAAAGTTCATTAGTTCATTTATCTCCTGATGTGTTACTAACTAGAAGCTGAAATTAATGAATTTTGTCAGATTGCCTTGAGAAGTGTTAGGAAAGGATAGAATTCTTTAGCAGTCAATTTCCACTCAGTCATGTACCTTTTTTTTTTTTTTAAATGTCACTCATCACTCACAGGGGTCTTCTGAACCTAGTGTGGCCTAGAATACACACGCTAGGGCACAATGGGCGAATTGTGCATTGCATTTCACCAACTCTGTAATGTCCTTTAAAATATCTGTAAAACCACCGGCCAGGGAAGAAAAGCATAGTGGGTTCTATAAAGGAACCTCAAAAAGAATGATTGGGGGAAGTAAACAATGTTGGTAGTAAAGGTATTTGACGTTAGGGTTTCTTTGGTTGCCAGAGACAGAATCCCAATACTGACGTAAGCAAAAAATTGTTATGAGTACATGTCTTGAGGAAGTTCACTGATGGTCAGTGGCCAAGGGTGACATGAAAACATACTGTATAGGTCTAAACACAGCTCCCCCAGAGTCCTAGATGAATGCACCTGATTGCTCTTCTTCTGGTCTTTCATGAGAAATGTGACATCAGCAGGGCTGGAATATAGGCTCCGCAGTACAATCCTCCCTTAAATAGCCTTGTGTTCTTTGGCAAGCATTGAATGTCACCAATCTCCCTTGTGCTGTGCAACAGGTCTAATTATTCCAGTCTTGCACATAAGATTGTAAGGAAACTATATAACAAACCATGAGAAAGCTTCTATAAATACACGTAAGTACATTTTGTTTGTTCTTTCAGTCTTTTTAGAACCAACGGCTTCCTTTAGGCGTGAGAGGAAGGGGAAACCTCGGGGAAAGAGTTGCCTAATTGCTGTGGGTGGAGAATGAAGGCTTTCACAACCCATGAGTCTCATAGAAGTACCCACTCTTAGTGTTGTATTAAAAATCTGCAGAATGAAGGGCAAATGTCTTCCATGTATGAAGGCTCAGCTTATTTTCTTTGTAATTTTTTTTTATAATTTTTTTCCCAAATAATTACCTATATAATTTAAACTCATATGTTAAGGTCAAGATGCTGGTGATTGTCAAGTGGCCTCGAAATTCGCACAATTAAAAATGATTTTCTTTCCCCAAACTTGGTGAGTAAGTCTTAGGGAACGAGCTTGGCATATATATCAGAATTGTTTAAGACGGGTGAATGGCAAAAACTTCAGAGCCCTCTGAAGGTTCCTTACTTTTATCTCTATGAGGATACTTTTTCTCCACCGAGGCTGCCCCTGGCAGTGGCTAAAGAGGCTAGGAGAAGTTCCAGCCTCTGCTTGTTATCCCAGGCTCGATTCCATCTAGGCTGATGTCCTCCGAGGGGCCCTGTGGTTCTCCTGGCATCTTGTTTGTGGTGGGGTCCCCAACCCAGCTCCGACTTGCCTGTGCTTTGCCGGACCCCCACTGCTGGCAAGTCTGACTTTTCTTTCCTGGTACATGGCTCAGCCCTGACCCCGTGGATTAGCTGATGAAAATAGAAACCCAAGAGCCGTCACAGCCTGGTGGATCTGCTTTACATTTATAACAAAAACGCTGTCAAACTTCTCAGAAGGTTTTATAGATGGCCAATGACTGCAGGTGTGTGGATTTAATGCAGCCGGGTTTAGAGGGATGATATTGTAGGGCATGCAAGGAATGGATTTAGGAGGGGGAAAAAAAGGGAAGGAAGATGGTCACAGAGCCACGAATATTCTAGTAGGTGTTGCCTGGGTAGCGAAACCAATGCTTTCCAAGATGGACCAAAGATTACCTTTATCTGATGGCCCAAGCTCAATTCAACAGCTGAAGACTCTAGTTTCAGAATTTGAATTTTTCCTTCCTTTTTTTTTTTTTTATTATTGTTGGGGATTCATTGAGGGTACAATAAGCCTGGTTACACTGATTGCAATTGTTAGGTAAAGTCCCTCTTGCAATCATGTCTTGCCCCCATAAAGTGTGACACACACCAAGACCCCACCCCCCCCTTCGTCCCTTCTGCTTTTCCTCCCCACCATAACCTTAATTGTCATTAATTGTCCTCATATCAAAATTGAGTACATAGGATTCATGCTTCTCCATTCTTGTGATGCTTTACTAAGAATAATGTCTTCCACGTCCATCCAGGTTAATACGAAGGATGTAAAGTCTCCATTTTTTTTTAATGGCTGAATAGTATTCCATGGTGTACATATACCACAGCTTGTTAATCCATTCCTGGGTTGGTGGGCATTTAGGCTGTTTCCACATTTTGGCGATTGTAAATTGAGCTGCAATAAACAGTCTAGTACAAGTGTCCTTATGATAAAAGGATTTTTTTCCTTCTGGGTAGATGCCCAGTAACGGGATTGCAGGATCAAATGGGAGGTCTAGCTTGAGTGCTTTGAGGTTTCTCTAGACTTCCTTCCAGAAAGGTTGTACTAGTTTGCAGTCCCACCAGCAGTGTAAAAGTGTACCCTTCTCTCCACATCCACGCCAGCATCTGTAGTTTTGAGATTTTGTGATGTGGGCCATTCTCACTGGGGTTAAATGATATCTCAGGGTTGTTTTGATTTGCATTTCTCTAATATAAAGAGATGATGAACATTTTTTCATGTGTTTGTCAGCCATTCGTCTGTCATCTTTAGAGAAGGTTCTAGTCATGTCTCTTGCCCATTGATATATGGGATTGTTGGCTTTTTTCATGTGGATTAATTTGAGTTCTCTATAGATCCTAGTTATCAAGCTTTTGTCTGATTGAAAATATGCAAATATCCTTTCCCATTGTGTAGGTTGTCTCCTTAGCTGTACAGAAGCTTTTCAGTTTAATGAAGTCCCATTTGTTTATTTTTGTTGTTGTTGCAATTGCCATGGCAGTCTTCTTCATGAAGTCTTTCCCCAGGCCAATATCTTCCAGTGTTTTTCCTATGCTTTCTTTGAGGATTTTTATTGTTTCACGCCTTAAATTTAAGTCCTTTATCCATTTTGAATCAATTTTTGTGAGTGGAGAAAGGTGTGGGTCCAGTTTCAGTCTTTTACATGTAGACATCCAGTTCTCCCAACACCATTTATTGAATAGGGAGTCTTTCCCCCAAGGTAAATTCTTGTTTGGTTTATCGAAGATTAGGTGGTTGTAAGATGTTAGTTTCATTTCTTGGTGTTCAATTCGATTCCAAGTGTCTATGTCTCTGTTTTTGTACCAGTACCATGCTGTCTTGACCACTATGGCTTTGTAGTACAGACTAAAATCTGGTATGCTGATGCCCCCAGCTTTATTTTTATTACTAAGAACTGCCTTAGCTATACGGGTTTTTTTCCGGTTCCATACAAAACGCAGAATCATTTTCTCCAAATTTTGAAAGTACCATGTTGGTATTTTGATAGGAATGGCATTGAATAGGTAGATTGCTTTGGGAAGTATAGACATTTTAACAATGTTGATTCTTCCCATCCATGAGCATGGTATGTTCTTCCATTTGTTAATATCCTCTGCTATTTCCTTTCTGAGGGTTTCATAATTTTCTTTATACAGGTCCTTCACCTCCTTCGTTAGGTATATTCCTAGGTATTTTATTTTCTTTGAAACTATGGTGAAGGGAGTTGTGTCCTTAATTAGCTTCTCATCTTGACTGTTATTGGTGTATACAAAGGCTACTGACTTGTGGACGTTGATTTTATATCCTGAAACATTACTGTATTTTTTGATGACTTCTGGGAGTCTTGTGGTTGAGTCTTTGGGGTTCTCTAAGTATAAGATCATGTTGTCAGCAAAGAGGGAGAGTTTGACCTCCTCTGCTCCCATTTGGATTCCCTTTATTTCCTTGTCTTGCCTAATTGTATTGGCTAGAACTTCCAGCACTACGCTGAATAGTAAAGGTGACAGAGGACAACCTTGTCTGCTTCCAGTTCTAAGAGGAAAAGCTTTCAGTTTTACACCATTCAGTAAAATATTGGCTGTGGGTTTGTCATAGATAGCTTCAATCAGTTTTAGAAATGTGCCACCTATGCCTATACTCTTCCGTGTTCTAATTAGAAAAGGATGCTGGATTTTATCAAATGCTTTTTCTGCATCTATTGAGAGGATCATGTGATCTTTATTTTTGCCTCTCTTAATATGGTGGATAACGTTTATGGACTTGTGTGTGTTAAACCAGCCTTGCATCCCTGGGGTGAAGCCTACTTGATCATGATGAATGGCTTTTTTGATGATAAGCTGTAATCTATTGGCTAGGATTTTGTTGAGAATTTTTGCATCTATATTCATGAGTGAGATTGGTCTGAAATTCTCTTTTTTGTTTGGGCCTTTTCCTGGTTTTGGTATCAGGGTGATGTTTGCTTCATAGAATGTGTTGGGGAAGATTCCTTCTTCCTCAATTTTTTGGAATAATTTCTGCAGTACAGGAATAAGCTCTTCCTTGAAGGTTTGGTAGAATTCTGGTGTGAAGCCATCTGGACTAGGGCATTTTTTGGTTGGAAGATTTTTTATTGTTTCTTTGATCTAAGTGCCTAAAATTGGTCTGTTCAGGAGCTCTATTTCTTCCTGGGTAAGTCTAGGGAGAGGGTGTGATTCCAAATATTGATCCATTTCCTTCACATTGTCAAATTTCTGGGCATAGAGTCTCTGGTAGTATTCAGAGATGATCTCTTGTATCTCTGTGGGATCAGTTGTTATTTCCCCTTTATCATTTCTGATTGAGGTTACTAGAGATTTTACTTTTCTATTCCTGGTTAGTCTGGCCAATGGTTTATCTATTTTATTTATTTTCAAAAAACCAACTCCTTGTTTCATTAATTTTCTGAATGATTCTTTTGTTTTCAATTTCATTGATCTCTGATTTGATTTTGGATATTTCTTTTCTTCTACTGAGTTTAGGCTTAGATAGTTCTTTTTTTTCCAATTCCATAAGATGGCTTGTGAGATTGTTGGTGCACTCTCTTTCTGTTTTTCGAATGTAGGCATCTGAAGCGATGAATTTTCCTCTCAAAACTGCTTTTGCAGTATCCCACAGGTTTTGGTAGCTTGTGTCTTCATTGTTGTTATGCTTAAGGAAGTTAATTATTTCCTGTTTTATTTCTTCCTTCACCCATCTGTTATTCAACAGAAGATTGTTTAATTTCCATGCCTTTGTGTGGGTTGGAGCATTTTTGTTAGGGTTGAGTTCCACCTTTCGTGCCTTATGGTCTGAGAAGATACAAGGTAAAATTTCAATTCTTTTGATTCTGTTGATATTTGTTTTGTGTCCCAGGATATGATCAATTTTGGAGAATGTTCCATGGGATGATGAGAAGAATGTACATTCTTTATCTTTGGGGTGGAGTGTTCTATATGCGTCTATCAAGCACAGTTGTTCTAGGGTCTCATTTAAATCTCTTACATCTTTGTTTAATTTCTGTTCAGAGGATCTGTCCAGCTCTGTAAGAGGAGTGTTAAAGTCCCCTGTGATTATGGTATTATCAGATATCATATTGCTCAGACTGAGTAAGGTCTGTTTCAAGAATCTGGGAGCATTTAAATTGGGTGCATAAATATTTAGAATTGAAACATCTTCTTGTTGTATTTTTCCCTTGACCAATATAAAGTGACCATCTTTGTCTTTTGCGACTTTAGTTGCTTTAAATCCACATGAATCTGAAAATAAGATTGCAACTCCTCTTTTCTTCTGAATGTCATTTGCCTGAAAAATTGTCTTCCATCCCTTGACTCAGAGCTTTAATTTGTCTTTTGAAGCCAGGTGTGTTTCTTGCAGACAGCAAATGGATGGCTTGTGTTTTTTAATCCAGTCAGCCAATCTATGTCTCTTCAGTGGGGAATTCAAGCCATTAACATTTCTTGAGATAATTGATAAGTCTGGTAGTATTCTATTCATCTTATTTTGTGAGAGTCCATTGCTTAGTTTTATCTTTTGCATCAGTGTGGAGGTTAGGTTCTGTCCTTTAATTTCTGAGTTCTTACTTTGCTGCTGATCCATTTTGGTGGTCAGTGTGCAGAACAGGTTGAAGTATTTCCTGTAGAGCTGGTCTTGTTGTGGCGAATTTTCTCAATGTTTGTATATCCATAAATGATTTGATTTCTCCGTCAATTTTGAAGCTTAGCTTAGCAGGGTACAGAATTCTGGGCTGGAAATTGTTCTGTTTAAGTAGATTAAAGGTAGATGACCATTGTCTTCTTGCTTGGAAAGTTTCATTAGAGAAGTCTGCGGTCACTCTGATGGATTTGCCCCTGTAGGTCAACTGTGCTTACTCCTAGCAGCTTGCAGAATCTTTTCTTTTGTCTTGACTTTGGACAGGTTCATCACAATGTGTCTTGGAGAAGCTCAGTTATAGTTGAGGCGACCTGGGTTCTGATATCCCTCTGAAAGCAGTGTGTCAGAATCTTTGGTGATATTTGGGAAATTTTCTTTGATAATATTCTCTAGTATGGCTTCCATTCCTCTGGGGCATTCTTCTTCCCCTTCTGGGATTCCTATAACTCGTATGTTGGAACACTTCATAAAGTCCCATAATTCTGACAGTGAACATTCTTCTTTCTCTCTCTCCTTTTCTGCCTCTTTTACTATCTGAGTTATCTCAAGATCTTTGTCGTCTACCTCTGAAATTCTTTCTTCTGCATGGTCTAACCTGTTGCTGATACTTTCCATTGCATCTTTAAGTTCCCTAATTGACTGTTTCAGTTCCTTCAGCTCTGCTATATCCTTTTTATATTCTTCATATCGTTCATCTCTTATTGGATTCTGTTTTTGGATTTCCTTTTGGTTATTTTCCACTTTATCAGCAGTTTCCTTCATTGTTTCCATCATTTCTTTCATTGTTTTCATCATGTGTATTCTAAATTCCCTTTCTGTCATTCCTAACATTTCTTTATAGGTGGAATCCTCTGCAGTAGTTACCTCATTGTCCCTTGGCGGGGTTGTTCTGGACTGCTTCTTCATGTTGCCTGGAGTTTTCTGCTGATTCTTCCTCATGAGTGATTTCTTTTATCTGTTTCCTTGCCCTAATTTTCCTTTCACTTCTACTTGCTCTTGAAGCTCTCATGCCTGTGGACTAAGGGTTAGATGAGTCCTTTTGGTACAGGACCAGAAGGGTGAGAAGGTTGAAGAGCAAGAAAGGGATGAAAGAAAGGAGAACTGAGTGAAAAGAAAAAAAAAATAGAGAAAGGAGAGGGGGTAGGTAAAAGGAATATTGACAAAAAGAAGAGAGGCACAGAAAGAGGGAGACAGAGCAATGTCGATATACAGTAGGGTACTTTGACACAACCTTTAAAAGAACTACCTTCTGGGGGTGCCCAGTTGGGTGGTTCCCTTGAGGTCAGCAGCTCTTTGCTAACCTGATCAGACACAGTACCCCACCTCCACCAAGTAGAGAGGAAAGACAAAAATGTTATAAATCAAACCAAAACAAGTAAACAGAAAACTTTACAGGATAAAATTGGGTGAAAAACCAAATAATAGCAGTAGACACACTAGCAAAAATGAAGTTCTAGTTATTAAAAAAGACAGCAATGGGAAATTATAATTAAACTAGAAAAATTGAGAAAGAAAAAATATCTGTATGGAAAAGGTTGAAATTAAAGAACAAAACAACACCAACAACATCAAAATAAAAAAAAACAACCAAACTAAAAAAAAACAGAAATAACAAAACACAACCAAAAACAAAGGAGTATGTATATGTTGTTGAATATTGTCTGGGCAACATGTGGTCTTCTGGGGTATGAGATGTCAATCACATTTCTGATACGACTGGAGGCTGCTGATTTCTCAAACCCCAGCAGGTAGACACCCTAAATCTCTTTTCAGCCCACTTAAAAGGCACTTTGAACTTGTAAACTTGCTGAGCAGAAGCTTTCCCAGGAAAGTGCTTGTCACTGGAATCACTGCTGAAGTGGCTATCCACTTACCCAGTGTGCCAAAACCGGTCTCACTCTGCCCCTGAGGGTTAGGGCTGCAAGGCGGCTTAGACCCCCACCCTTAGGCTACTCAGTGGCTGGATTACCAACTCCCACCGGATTCTAGCTCTGCGACCCTGAAGGCGGAGCTTGCTGGGGCAGATCGCTCACAATGGCTCCTTGTGGCCCACAGCCAAACACTATTAGCTCCGTCTGGCTCAGCGGCTCAGACTGGGGCCCTAGACAATAGCCAAAGTTCTCCACACTCCTGCTCAGGCTCTCCCCAAGGCAGTTCAACTGAGTGCCAAGTCCAAAGACACCAAAACAGGTCACTGGTAAGGCCTTGCCGGTTTGCAGTCTCGCTGCTACTAAACTTACAGTTGCGGGCGGGTTTAGACTGATTGAACACACACGACCACTTGCCATTTTTCCACTGTTTTAGTCCTCCTCTTGGGGTCCAGAAGTCTCTCGCTGACTCCCTGTATCCTCACATGGGTGATGATAGGCAGATCCCACCAGCCAGAGATGCCTGAAGTCCTATCTCCCCAGACTCTCAGTGCCCAGATGCAAGGAAGCTATTACTCGGCCGCCATCTTGCTCTCCTCTCTCTATCTTTTTTTTTTTTTTTTAAGGGTAGGATTAGGTGTTTTTTGTTGTTGTTGTTTTGTTTTGTTTTGTCTTGGAGGAGTTGGAAAACTCTTTCCTTGTACTCAAACCTTCCAAGTCCTTCCATTTTATAGCCTTTCAAAGTTTTTGCTTTTAAAATTACTTTTTCTGATTCTCAATGCAGTGAGTACTCACTTTAGAAAAATCAGGGGAGAAAAAAGCCCAAGAAAAACAAAACCACTGAAAAAACAAAGAATATAAAGAATAGTCATAATTTCTTTTTCTTTTCTTTTCTTTTTGAGACAGAATCTCACTATGTTGCCCACAGTAGAGGGCTGTGGTGTCACAGCTCACAGCAACCTCAAACTCTTGGGCTTGAGCAATTCTCTTGCCTCAGCCTCTCAACTAGCTGGGACCACAGCTGCCTGCCGCAATGCCAAGCTATTTTTTTGTTACAGTTGTCATTGTTTAGCTGGCCTAGGCTGGGTTTGAACCCACCAGTCTGGGTGTATGTGGCCAGCACCATAACCACTGTGCTACAAGTGCCAGGCCAGATTAGTCATAATTTCAATCCCCCGTCCCTGAGAAGACAGGTTTTAAGTAGGTGTCTTTTACATTGGGAAGTATGAATAAAACTATTCGACAAAAATGAAATCTTCTAAACTTTTTTATAATTTGCCATGATTTATCAAAATAATTTGCAAGTTGTTTGGTTTCTAAGCTGTGTTCCATTTTCCTAATGTGTACAAATACAAAACTGGGCTAATCGGCTGAGAGTAAAATAGGTATTTTTTAATAGAAAAAAACAATTCTGATACATAATTGAAGATGCATAAGTGGTTATGAAATTGGCCCATGGCAAAGCAACTTATCGATATTAAAAAAAAAAAAGTAATAGGGCTTGGGAACGTTTTTTTTTCCTTTAACCTAATCATTGCTATGATTTTGTTACTGTGTTGACCTGCTTCTTTGTGGTCAAATGACCTTGGCTGTCCAGTTTTCAACAAAAGTCATTGATTCATCTATTCAGGATACATTTGTGGAATTTCTAACAGATAATAAGATGTAATAAAAGGTTCTCACACTTACAGGGCTATGTCCTGCTGTAAGAGGTAGAAAAAAGAATGAGTAAATACACAAAATATCAGAAGTAGAGCAAACTATGGGTGTGTGCTCATAATAGAGAGTGACATGGGGCAAGAGTCGGCCAGGAAAGGACAGGTGTCCTGAGCGTCGATGCTCAAACTTGTGCCAGCCACACACAGACCAGGGCGAAGACCCTTGCCAGGAGAGTCCAGCTAGAGCAAAACCACTATGGTAGGGATGAGCTTGACATGTTTCAGGAAGAGGAGGAAGGTCAGAAGCTGAGTGGCCCCAGGGCAAGAAGTGTCCAGAATGTGCCAGTTTTCTCAACCAAGAATGAAGGCTGAACTTTATTACTGGCCCAAGTGGATGGTACCAGAAGGTTTTCAGCTAAGAAGTGACATAATGGTATTTGTGTTTTCTTTCTTTCTTTTTTAAATATATAAATATGTATAGATAGATTTATTTTTAATTATTATAGATAATTTTTAATTATTATTATCATTATTATGGTATATATATATATATAACAATTATGCCTCTTTATAGGGTACATGTGATTTTTTTCTTTTTTTGAGACAGAGTCTTACTATGTCACCCTCGGTAGAGTGCCGTAGCATCACAACTCATAGCAACTTCCAACTCCTGGGCTTAGGTGATTCTCTTGCCTCAGCCTCCTGAGTAGCTGGGACTCCAGGTGCCCACCACAACGCCTGGCTATTTTTTGTTGCAGTTTGGCTGGGGTGAGGTTCGAACCCACCACCCTTGGTACGTGGGGCTGGCCCCCTACCCACTGAGCCAAGGCGCCGCCCTACATGTGATATTTTGATACAGGCATACAATGTGGATTAATCAAACCAGGGTGATTGGGGTAGCCATCACTTTAGGCATTTTTAAACATTTCTTTGTGTTAGGAACTTTCTAATTCTATTCTTTTCGTTATTTTAAAGTATAGCCTAACTTATTGTTTATAGTCACTTTGTTGTGCTATCCGATATTGTTCATTTTGTCTAGTTATCTAACTGTATTTTTGTACCTGGTACCATCCCCACTTTACCCATTCCCCCCCCCCCACTATCCCTCTTTTCTATCTCCATGGGATCAATTGGTACTCATGTTTCCAAAAGACCACTCTGGAGGTTGAGTGAGGAAGGGCACCCAGAAGGTGAGGTAGGAATAAGAAGAAAGGAGTTAAGAAACAGTTGCAGTTCCAGACGAGAGCTGATGAGGCTGGGCCAGATGCCCCAGCGGAAATAGGGGAGCAGGATGAATCTGAGGCAGAAAGGACAAACTTGCTCATAGAGTGCAGGGGGGCAACGCAGGAGAAGAACACAACCAAAGATAGCTCCTAAGTTACAGAACTACTTACAAGAATAGTTGATTTGTCTGGTGATTATCTTTGGACAAATAGGATAATGTCATGTTTGGACATTTATTATAACATGAAGCATCGTGTAAAAACTGTTTCTGATAGTAATAATGGTGCCTTCCGTTGATTAAATACTTACCATGCACTTAATAATGATCCCCTTTCCCCTTCCAATGTGTAGTGGGTACAAAAAGATGTAAGCCAAATTTATTTCTATCCTTTTCACCTTATTTACTAAATTACCAAATAACCCGTGTTTTCTAATATGGCCTTTGCTCCTCTGAGGATTGCATTTCCAAGGAAACAGATTTTTAAGCAGAGGCATTGCAGCTCAATCCTATTAAATGCACAATAATTCAAACAAAATGCACAAAGCCATCCAGCACTTGGGTTTGGAATATTGGCTTCTAAATGTGCCCCTCCTTGTATCTAACTATATACTTAATAAGGTTCAGCATTCAAATGCCTGTCTAATTCTACTCAAGAGTTCAAGGCTTATACATTCCTGCCTCAAATCCCTGCTCTAAATGTCAAAATTTTTAATTAACCTCTCCAAATGGTATTTTCACATAATAAACTCTGTGCATGCTGCTAGCTTCAAACAGGAGACCAAAAGCAATTCTTTTCTTTTCCTCAGTCGGATGTCTCCTTTGTAAAACATTGAGCAAAACTGCTTCAGTACCTGGATGTGCTTAAATATAGCTGGAGAAAGTCCAGAATTAGAATTACCAATGTATATCTCTAAAGCAGGAGATTAGAGACCAACTGGTTCGAATCTGCTTCAGCCAAAAGGAACCTGAAGGTCAGCAAGACTGATGTTTGTCTCTGAGGTCACACAACACATTTGTGGTCAGTACCAGGTCACTGCCCTTTGCTGGTGACCCAAAGCTGTCTTTTTCTTTTTTTTTTTTTTGTCTCAAGTTTGTTCCTCTTACTACCTATTCTCAAGTCATCCTCACTACTCCTTCAATATAAATGCCTCACTTCTCAGTCTCTGTCACCTACTCCCTCTGTACCCAACTGTCCCCCACCAACTTGCCTCAGTCATCCCCTTGCCCTGCCCCCTTCTCAGGTGCCCCCAGCTCACTCCTCAAATACGGCTCATTGTCCCACTTCTGATCTTATCCTTCAACCCCATCACCTTCACTCGGGCTCATCAAGCTCCTTATAGGATCAATGAATTTACCCATCAAATGTGTTTTTTCACAAGTCTGTGTTTTTACTCCATTGCCCATGGGTTTTGCCAGAAGCCTGTCTTCACTGACCCTTGTCATTTCATTAAAAATATCCAGTGGAATGAGAAAAAAGTGTAATTGAAACCAATGTACCGCAAAGAAATTCTTCTTTGTTTAGGAAAATCTACCTCTGAGCTTACTGAGTAAGGAAGGTGGGTCCTAGAGGAGCCAAATAGATGGAATCCTTCTGGAAAGGAAATGGGTGATGCTGTAGCAGTGGGAGAACAGGGAGGAATACAGACAGAAGCCACCTGGAGTCGAGTGGCAAACATGGAGGGGACTGTGGATAAGTTTAAGTTCTGCTCCCTTGTGTTACAAGGGAAGTTGACCTGGCCGATACCCCTATGCTTCTGACTAAAGCCACTTAACAATTTATACAGAAGGTACCATAGGAAAAGTAATCTGTGTGCTGGATTTGGGTTGTCACCAGGGTAAAGGCAGGAGGAGAGGACCTTGATACAGAAAAGAAAACTAAGATTCACTGAAGCTGAAAATTGAACTAAAGGTGATTACAAAAATTGTAAACCCATAAGGATTTGAATAAATCTGGTGAGGAAGGGCCGCAGGGCTTAGCACTAGAATTACAGAGTGAATTTAAGACTTGTTTTTCTAGATCTGAAGGGGCTGAGGCCCCAAACATACAGCAGGTCATAGTACCCCATGATAATTAGGTGAGGAGGTAACTAAGTTACGAGGCAAAATTGGTTAAAGACAAGAGGTACTCACTCACGTCCACGCTTGGCAGGGCTGTTTTTTTTTTTTTTTTCTTTGAGACAGAATCTCCAGCTGTCATCCCGAGTAGAGTGCTGTGGCATCATAGCTCACAACAACCTCCAAGTCTTGGGCTCAAGTGATCCTCTTGCCTCAGTTTTTCTATTTAGTAGAGATGGGGTCTTGCTTTTTTGCTTAGGCTGGTCTCAAACTTGTGAGCTCAAGCAATCCGCTTGCCTCGGCCTCCCAGAGTGCTAGGATTATAGGCATGAGCCACTGTGCCTCACCAGGTAGGGCATTTTATATATTTCACCCATTAAATGGAGCAGGAGGTAATTTATGATAATGCTGGGCCCCCAACATATCAAGTAGTCTGTTGGGAAGAGATTGAATTTTCCTTAGCCCACTGAAACAGCTTTTTGAATAGAAGTAGTTACCTCCTATTTAGTTGCCTTCTTTAATTGGGCAAATATCCAGAGAGCACCTACTCTCTGCCAAGCATTGAGCCAAGTGCTTAGAGCATGGCGGTGGACCAATATGGAGACATGATCCTGCCAATATGAAGCTTTGAGTCTAGAGGAGGAGGCAGAGTTTGTGAAAGAATGAGACAAATATGACATAATATTATATTATAACTGTGACGGGGTTATGAAGAAGAGTACATGATACCAAGAGAGCTTGTAAACAGGGGACTGGCCTTGAGAGATGGCCTCCTTGAACAATGGGTAAAAGTTAACAAGGTGAAAGGAAATGCAAAGTCATTCCAGATTGAGGCAGCAGCTTGTGCAAGAGTCCTGCGGCACCCAGGGACTGAGATAAAGCCAGTGTAGTAGGAGTGGGGTAAGCTGGGAGGGGTCCTGTGCGACACAATCAGAGAGGTAGCCAAGAGCCAGAACACAGGACTTGTGAGTTCCATCAGCTTCCTCATTAAAAATAAAAAAATAAAAGAAAGAAAAAAGGAGAAGCCATTTGGGTGTTTCAAGAAATCTGTGATCATATTTACTTGTTGAAAACTCACTCTGGCTGTCAAGGGAAAGATGGTGCAGGGCAGTTACCAGATAGATGTTTAGCAGATGTCCACTGTGGCTTAAATTAAGTTGATGTCATGAAGATGGGAAGAATTAGATAATATGTGGAAAGTAAATTCAGTAGGATTTGGTGACTGATTGGATATAGGAATGACTTAGTTTGGTTTACCTAGAAAGACAGCCTGAGACAAAGATTCAAATAGTTTATTTGGAATTTACAGAGCACATTGGTAGGTGAGTGAGGAGATGAGAAAGGAAAGGGAAGGCAGGTAATAAAAAGCAGTGATGGGCTCGGCGCCTGTAGCTCAGCAGCTAGGGCGCCAGCCACAACACCAGAGCTGGTGGGTTTGAATTCAGCCCAGGACTGCCAAACAACAATGACAACTACAACCAACCAACCAAACAAACAACAAAAAGAAATAGCTGGGCGTTGTGGCAGGCTCCAGTAGCTCTAGCTACTTGTGAAGCTGAGGCAAGAGAATCGCCTAAGCCCAGGAGTTGGAGGTTGCTGTGAGCTGTGACTCCATGGCACTCTACCCAGGGTGACAGCTTGAGGCTCTATCTCAAAAAAAAAAATGCAGTGTTAAGGGCGGCGCCTGTAGCTCAGTGAGTAGGGTGCCAGCCCCGTATACTGAGGGTAGCAGGTTCAAACTCAGCCCCGGCCAACTGTAACAAAAAAATAGCCAGGTGTTGTGGCAGGCGCCTGTAGTCCCAGCTACTTGGGAGGCTGAGGCAAGAGAATCGCCTAAGCCCAGGAGTTGGAGGTTGCTGTGAGCTGTGACTCCATGGCACTCTACTGAGGGTGACAGAGTGAGACTCTGTCTAAAAAAAAAAAGCAATGTTAAACCAGACACCACAGTGGGCAATTAGAGGTTAGTTCAGTTTGGGAGCAAGTTCAGACCACATGGTTCCAAATTGTCCCACCCGGGGACCCAAGAAGCTGGGTTATTGATATGCTGAATCCCACCAGTTGTTAGCTGAGGGCTGACATGGGAGACATTAATTTCCTAGCATTTCCAGCTTGCCTGCTGTGGATTTGGAAAAAGCCTTCAGGAATAGAGATGTAAACTTCTATCAGTGGTTGGAAGTGGTTTGGAGCTCACTGCAACAGTAGGGCCTTGGGGATGTCAGCTGGGCCCTGACCGTGTCTATATAGGGGATATGGGCAATGGTGGCCAGTGTCAAAGACAACTCCGATTTCTGGGTTGAGCCACTGCAATAAGAAACACTGGAGGGTGTTGCAATGGCAGGTGCCACTAGACCAGGAGCATGGCAATGAGGTACAATTTCTGCCCTCAGGGAATTTACAATCTAGTAGCTGAGCTCATTAGTGAGAAGTGCATATCAGTAGGAAAGTGACAGGCATAGAAATATGGGAGACAGAAGAATTGGTGTGACTGTGTTTGTGTGTACATGTGTAATTATTTTGGTCCTCAGGGAAGTGATTGCTACTTCCCTAGTGTCCTAGCATCCTGGCTGCCACAGATAAACCATCTTATTTCCTGCAATAAGTGTATGGGTCTACTCTGCCCAGTGGATGATCCACCTAATGATAAGGACAGAATTCTAACCTTGAGTTTTCTATCTTCAGTCTTTCCTACCATACCATAGTGCTCTAGAGCTGTGGCTGTCTAGTAGAAATATATTGTAAGCTGCATATGTGATTTTAAATGTTTTAGTAGCCCCATTCAAAAAAATTTCAAAATATGAATTTTCATGTTCTGTCATATTTAACTCGGCATCTCCAAAATGTCACCATTTCGCCTCGTGGACAGTACTAAGTCTTTGAAATCCAGTGTGTTTGACTCTTACTGCATCTTGGTGTAGACCGGCCATGTGGCAAGTGCCCTGTGGCCAAGTGCATCTCGTGCCTGGGGTATTGAGCAGCCCAGCTCTGGAACCATCTAGTGGGGGTAACCCAGACCTAGAGGCTGGTCTGGGTTTAAGGATTCTCAGGAATGTTGATTCAGACTTTGGTGTGTTTGCTGTAGCTTCGGTTTACAGAACCAACGAAGAAGAGATGCAGAGGACACATATGTTATCAAAGAGGTGACTTGGGTCTCCAATGTCCCTCATAGAGCCTAATGGCTGTCCATGTAAAAGGCACAGGGTTACCTCTGGAGGTGGGGGAGGGTGAGCAAAGCCGAACAAGCTGGAAGCTTTCTCCCTCTACTCCCTCATCTCCCCTGCTCCCACCACCCCCCTCTTCCTGTTGGCTGGCTGTGCCTCTCAACACAGAGGTGACAAGGTCAGAGGCCCATTTCTCTAGTTTTTCTTGCAATAAGTGTATGGGCCTACTCTGCCCAGTGGATGATGCACCTAATGATAAGGACAGAATTCTAACCTTGAGTTTTCTATCTTCAGAGTCTTTCCTACCATACCATAGTGCTCCCAGAAGGTTCTACAGGTGAGTAGATCTATTCTAAGTTAAGAAAGACTAGAATTAAAGGTCCCCATAGTGTGAAAGGATCTGAGAGAAGAGAAAGGAAGAGGGTTAAAGAATGTGAAGCTGTGGATGTCTGATGTGTTAGGTCACTTTCAGGGGAAAGGGATGCAAATCCTTCTAAGCTTGCTCAAGCAGATTAGGGAATTTAATTATGAAGTTTGAGAGCATTTCATGGAAACCAGGATGGAAAGGTCTGTAAGAACAAACATGCAGGGATGCCTGCACCTCCACAGCCACGACTGACTTCATGGCTGTTCCATTCTGGGCATTGACTTCACTCTCCTTTCTTAATTGCAGATAAGCTTTTTCTGCTTCCCAGGGCAAACAGATGCCTACATATGCTTCCGTCCAAACAGCAGACAGATAGACTCTGGTGCCGCTTGGTTCTAATCCCAAAGGAATTACCAAGGAACTAAACCTGATTAACTGAGCTTGGGCTGGATGCCAGTCCCTTGGCAGCCAACAGCATCCTGTTTCCATACTAGTTCTGAGAGAGGGGAGAACTATTCCTCCAATGGGGAGCTATTTCAAAGAGGGATTATACAGTTTCCTAGCACCATCTTAATAAATTACTGCAAAGTTTGTGGCATGAAACAACAGAAATTTATTACCTCATAGTTCTGGAGGCCAGAAGTGTCAGACCAAGGAATTTTCAGAGTCCCACTCCCTGTGACTCTCAGGAGGAGGACCTTTGCCTGCCTCTTCTAGCTCCTGGTGGCTCCTGACATTCCTTGCAGGATTGCTCTGATCTCTAATCTCTGTCCTCACGTGGCCTTTTCCCTTGCATCTCTGCATCTGTGTGTCTTGAATTCCTCTCTTATTTTATATATAAAGACATTAGTCAGGTGATGCCCATGGCTCAGTGGGTAGGGTGCCGACAACATACACTGAGGCTGCCGGGTTAGAACATGGCTCAGGCCAGCTAAAACAACAATGACAACTTCAACAACAACAACAAAAATAGCTGGGCGTTGTAGCAGGTGCCTGTAGTCCCAGCTACTTGGGAGGCTGAGGCAAGAGAATCGCCTAAGCCCAAAGAGTTTGAGGTTGCTGTGAGCTGTGACACCATGGCACTCCACCCAGGGCAACAACTTGAGACTCTGTCTCAAAATAAAAAAAAAACAAAAGAAAGAAAGAAAAAATATATATATACATAGAGAGAGAGACTATTCAGTGGATTGAAGGTCTACTCTAAATCCAGGATGATCTCATTTCATGATCTTTATCTTAGGCTGGGTGTGGTGGCTCATGCCTATAATCCTAGCACTCTGGGAAGCCAAGGCAAATGGATTGCCTGAGCTCAGGAGTTAGAGACCAGCCTGAGCAAGAGTGAGACCCTGTCTTTAAAAATCGCTGGACATTGTGGCAGGTGCTTATAATCCCAGCTTCTCAGGAAGCAGAGGCAAGAAGATGACTTGAGCTCAAGAGTTTGAGGTAGCTGTGAGCTATGGTATCACAGCACTGTACCCAGGGTGACTCTGTCTCAAAAAAAAAAAAAAATTAAAAAGATCCTTATCTTGATTAATTCTGTGAAGATTTTATTTCCAAAGAAGGTCGCATTCACAGGGTTGGGATTTAGACATACCTTTGGGGGCCACGTTTGAGTGTATCATACTGCAGAGAACTAAGATGGGTTGATACATTTAAAACAGATTAAAAATTCTAACAAAATATTTCAGCTGTCTTCAGTTTATCATTCAGCCTGATGGTAGGCTGGACAGATTTGTAGTCAGAAGAAAATTAAGAACCAGAGGCAGGCAACTCTTCAGAATGCTGTTTGGGATCCAGGGAACATAGCAGAAACTCAAAGCTGATGGAAGGCAGTGAAATGAGCCCAACGTAAGGAAACATATGTGAATTAAGCAAGTGAAAGAAAACAGTCAAAAACTAAAGTTCAAGTTTCCTATGGGTAATAAGTAAAAAGAGAGAGAGAAAAAAAGATGCAGAAATGCCTCCAGTAACCATGAGGAAGTAGGGAATAAAGGCTTACAGATGTAAAATGAAAAATCAAGTCATAGTCAAGGAATATCAAGGAAAGTCTACACCTGTAAAATAAAATAAGTAAAAATGGATGGACTTGAGCACGAGACCTCAGTAAAGGGTCTTTAAATTGCTTCAGGAAATATTTCTTCTTCCAACTACATCTGGTGGAATCCGTGACACGGCAACCACTGTTTAGCACAAAGATTTATTTCTAACAGTTATTGGCCATCTAACCTTTAAACTCTGACATCCTGGGCTCACTCATCAGTATGCATGTGGACCAAAATACCTCCCAAGTATGTATGGATATTATCTTCTGGCATGGTTCAAAGTCTTTGGAAAATCTATAGACTTCAGGCCAGTTGCTAAGTAGACCACACAAGACGTAGATTACTGGCCATTGTTTTACAGTCTACTCTGGCCTTGGTTCATTCACCTGAGGCCAGAGGAAGATTGAAGGGGTCTCATGATATGTGGGTCTGTCCCTTCCAGGGTCAAGGCTGGAATAAGCACAAAAATACACGTGTGTTGTATAGATAAGCAAAGGAGGGTGAGGAAGGTGTATTGTCCGTACTATAAAGTTGGGGCTGGTTGGAGAAGGGGGCGTAGAAGGAAGTGTGAATGGTGTTCAACAAAGAGGAGGCTGAGTGGGGGTGGAAGGGCAACCAGGAATTCAGAATGGAATATGCACAGGGATGCCACTAGGAACCCCAAGCATGCCACAACAGGAGCAGGCAGCGATCACTCCAGCAACGTCATCAAACCCTCGTGCTATTCTCCAATAAGAAGCCAACCGGAAACGAGTAAAGAAAAACCACTTGAATTATATGGAATCATCTCATCTAAGGGGTGGAGGAAGGCTTACGCCTCTCAGAAAGCTGGTGCCATGAACAAGTTGTTAAATTAGCAAGTGTGCCGGCACTTTCACGTATTAATTGGTCCGTTGCATTTCAATTAAAATCATCCAGGCTAATTACTCATTTGTGCAACACCAGCTGAGTGAGCTGGAGGACACGATGAAGGCAAAAATCAACTCAGAGCTCTCTTCACTTTATTAACGTTGTGTTGCTTTCCTTTTGCACGTGGCGACCCAAGGGAAACAGATGTAACCTTCTATTCTTGCCTCGTCTTGGAGTTTGTAGGTTCAGTAGAAACAATCTGGGGTTTCAGACTCACACCTATGGGCTTGGATGTTGGCTCTGATCTTTACGAACCGTGGGGCCGTGAATAAATATTTAACCTCTCTGGCCTTCCATGTTTCCTATGTAAAAATAGCAGTAATAAGCATTCATGCTCGCTATAGGTAACAGGTGTGAAGGTTAAACTAAATAATCAAAGTGAAGGACCAGGTATACAGTAGGTGCATAAGAAATGTTAGTTCCCATCATTGCCACCCACATCCCATCTCCTCCTCATCCATCAGGCTCAGCTCAGTCACCATCTCCTCCAGGATGGTTTCTCTGAGTTCCAAACCTGAGTTAGGCATCCCCCCTCCCTGTCATCGGACTATACTTGAATTTTTCCTTTGCTTGCGTGCCCAACATGTGCACATGCCCCATTAGGAAGCCATTGTGCTTGTTTAAATGAAGGTAGGATTTTTCTTTCAATGTATATACACTGTGTTTTCAAATGGCTACAAAGTCAGCAGGACACACGTTTATGGAGTTATCTGGACCTAACTACACAATAAACAAACTTGTCAAGTGCCCCTTTTGACTTAGATGTCAAAAGAAAGGTTCGGAGCCTCTGGAAGAAAAAAAAAATGATGATGCTCTGAACTAGAGCAATAACAGTGCTTCTGATGGTGATGACACGATATTATAGTTTTTTTTAAGAATATAAACTTTATTTCTCAACATAAGCTCCATTGAGTTCAAGGAACTTTTGTTATCAATGATACCAGCCATGTAGTGTACCCTAAAGAACAGAGGGTCTGGTGAATTTAACCATGTCAATTCAGTCTTTTTTACATTATTAACTGAAGAAAAATGAGTGCCCTTTACAATGTTTTAAAAGATTGATATCATAGTTCTTTTTTTTGTTTGTTTTTTTGAGACAGAGTCTCAAGCTGTCGCTCTGGGTAGAGTGCTATAGTGTCACAGCTCACAGCAACCTCAAAACTCTTGGGCTAAAGAGATTCTCTTGCCTCAGCCTCCCAAGTAGCTGGGACTACAGGTGCCCACCACAACACCTGGCTATTTTTTGTTTCAGTTGTCATTGTTGGTTAGCTGGCCCAGGCTGGGTTCGAACCCACCAACTTTGGAGTATGTGGCTGGCGCCATAACCACTGTGCTATGGGTGCTGAGCTGATGTCATAGTTCTAATCACTAATAAGAGCTAACAGGTAAGGGAGCACTGAACTATTTCCCAGGCACCGTTCTGAGCACCTTGGTTTGCTCCAGGAGGTCACTCAGGTTAACTCATTTAATCCCCTGACAACCCAAAAACAGAAATTTATTTCTCCCACAATATAGAAGAAGAAATCAAGATCTATGGAGAATGAGTGACTTGCTGGGTGCGGCAGCTCACACCTGTGATCCTAGCACTCTGGGTGGCTGGGTGGATTGCTATACCAGCCTGAACAAGAGAGAGATCCCATCTCTAAAAAAAAAAATAGCTGGGCATTGTGCCAGGCACCTGCCGTCCCAGCTACTTGGGAGGCTGAAGGAAGAGGATCACGTGAACCTGAGACTATGAGGTTGATGTGAGCTGTGATGCCACAGCACTCTACCCAGGGTGACACACTGAAAAAGACTCTTTCTCAAAAAAAAAGAACAAATAACTTGCTCAAGGTCACAGACTAGGCTGCTGCTGCCCCTGAGATTCAAACCTAAGCATCCTGATGCCAGACTCAAGGCTCTTGACTATGTTTTTTCTTTTTCTTTTTACCAAGGTTGCAGGGTTGCAAAGAAGACAAGAGTTGAGTTGTCTGGATGGCAGAATGCGTAGAATTTAGACTCCAGGGATGGGAGGGAGTAGGTGAGGATAGGGAGGTCTGTCTAGCCCATGCTGACCCCTGCCTTTGAACACGTTTGCAGGTTGCTGCAAACCCTCTGGGACCCACAGTAGACCACACGGAGCTTTCTCCAAGGAGCTCAAGGCTAAGGCCTGGAGGGTCTGCTGTTTTTCAATGTCTGTATTGATCAATTCAAACACATGTTTCTAGTCACATGTTGCTTATCACATCCTCCCAGATTTGAGGTAGTTAGTTGCGTTTGCTCCCATGGCTCTCCTTGTCAAGCCTGAGCTGTTTGGTGGTTTTGTAGATTCCCTGAGATCTCTACCTTGCCAATAACTTCTCCTTTGATTGGAGCCAGATTTGATGTTTAACTAGAACTCCAAACATAGATACCATAAGATACACCACCAAGGAGAAGGGAGGGGATAATATCTCCAGCACTCAGTACCCAACCCTAACCCCCTAAATTGGGTGGCTACCAGTGTCGATCAGATTGCAGACTTACACAGGGCCAGGCAGGTCTGTGGAGTGTGCACAAACAAACGGTTCCGAAGGGGTGGCTTTCTGCACTGCCAGAGAGGTCAGTCCGCCACCCGGCAATTATACTGCTGGCAGATTGTAAATACACATTTGCAAATGCTTCTGTAATTGTTCGGAAATGGTTCAGGCCTGTTCATGCAGGGCTGGTTATAGAATGTTAATGGAAAAGCTTACCCAACATCTGCTTTCGGGGTTGGAGCCAGATTTGTGCCATTTAAACATGTATGGGTAGGAAGCTGTGGATTGGGTATTAGCCTCTGCCAGCCCTCAGAAAAGAAAAACTAAGCAGCGATGGACGGTTGCCTGGCTGATTGACAGGTGGAGTGCGGGCATCCCATTTTCAGCCCTAACAAAGTCTTATTAAAAATGGTTTGGCTTTCCAAAAATCTAAGAACGCTCAGTAAGATGTGAAATTGCCATCACAGAATTGCAGTTATGTTGCTCACTTGCTGGCCTCTCTGACCTTGTGCAGAATGATTTGTACCGTAAGTAAACAAAGAAACTCCTGCTAAATCTCAAGCATGATATTGAGATGCCTTGAGATGTAAGAAGCAGCAGATCTCGAGGCATGCTATTTGGAATGTCTTTTTGTCTTTTGATTTGCGGCTCCTGCTTGTAATCCTTGTCTTTCTGCCTTCATCATCTTGAGACATATGTCAGTATCCCTGCCAGCTGGTAGGTAGGTGAGCCTATCACAGTCCTCAAGTTCAGCTGCTGTGGATGACAACTGCCAAACCCCACCACCACCCAAGGGCATCCTGTGTATGTCCGAGGACCCACATGGAAATTGTCAGGTTATCCTGAATTCTGTTGCAACACCTCAAGTTTGTGTGAACATTCATCCAGACATTTTCAAATGTTATATCATGTTAGGGTTACAGCCTGCTATAGAAACGTGACCCTAAATTACAGCGGCAGAGAGGTAACAGAATATTATTCTTTGTTGATGTAATGGTTCCAAGAAAACAGCCAAAGCCACTTTGCTCCAGTCATTCAGAGATCCCCAGGCAGGAGGGTCACTTTGCTCCAGTCATTCAGAGATCCCCAGGCAGGAGGGTCACTTTGCTCCAGTCATTCAGAGATCCCCAGGCAGGAGGGTCACTTTGCTCCAGTCATTCAGAGATCCCCAGGCAGGAGGGTCACTTTGCTCCAGTCATTCAGAGATCCCCAGGCAGGAGGGTCACTTTGCTCCAGTCATTCAGAGATCCCCAGGCAGGAGGGTCACTTTGCTCCAGTCATTCAGAGATCCCCAGGCAGGAGGGTCACTTTGCTCCAGTCATTCAGAGATCCAAGCTCTTGGATGGTTTTACCATTCCCCCAGGAATTGTGCTTATGTTTCGGGTCAGGCCTGGGTTGCAGAAAAGTCCATGTTACCATTCATGGACAGGGGAACAAGAAGGACCCAGGGACACTGGCTTGTTGCTTCTGTTGGAGATGATGTGCACAGTCATCTCCACCAAAGTCTTGGTGAACGCCCTTGCTCAGTGGCCTACACTAAGCCTCACAGTCACATTTAATGGTAGAGTTTCCTGGGTAATGCTGATTTCTCCTGCAGAGCCCCAGCCCCAGCTCGGACTCTCCTGCCATAGAAAATGCGGGGGTTGGTTTGGTTTAGCTGTCTGGCCAGAAGCTTCTGTTATAGGTAACAACAGATAGATAAATATATTTCTTCTTAAACATAAGTGGCACACGGTCAATCATATATTCAACAAATATTTATCAAGCGCCTACTCTGTGCTATATACTCTCTTTTTTTATTATGTCATTTGTACATAGATCATAAATACATTTACGCCATTATGGGATTTGATGTCTTGATTATATTTGGGGGGTACAAATATTTTAGGTTACCTCTTTTGTACTGCTTGAGTCCTAGCTAGAGGTGTGCCTGTCACTCAAATAGTGTTCATTGTACCCAGCAGGTGGGGTTTTGGCTCCTCCCCTCCTCCCGCCTCCCCCCTGGTTGATTTCCACTGAGAAGAAAAATATGATAGAGTATTGTGGTTGATATTAGGCAATACCAAATACACAGTTTTCCACTTTTGAAAGAGTTTTACTCTTGTAGACATTAGAAGACTATGGAAAAAAAGGCAAGGCTTTTTACCTTCATATTGCAGGAAAAATAGTCATACTGTTAAACTCCAACAGCTGACTGACATTATTATTCTATGGATAGTTCTTGGACAGGTCTTAGGATCTTGGTCTCATAAATCATAACTTGCTCATAGATTTATGAACCTTTAGGAATAATTCTTCAGAGGATGACATTAGGTCATTGAGGTTAAATTCAACCTCGAATGTGGGCTTTTCCTCCAACACAATTAAGGCGACCAACACGGCAAATTTTGCGGTGATTCCCTTGATTTGGTAAGTTGCACCATCTTCAGGGTTCACATACTCAAAGCAGTGAGTAAGCAAACTGTGACCATAAAAGTTGAAGTAATTTTGACGGTAGACATGCGGGTGCAGGAAATAATCCAGTGACACCAGGAACACTTGCTTGACTTCATCAGGGTTAGGCTGGGCCTGGAAGTTGTGATCTATAAAACCCACAACTGGGGTTACCAATGAGTATTTCTAAAAAGTAAAACACAAAATACAGAAATTGAGAGGTGAAGAATATTATTTCAAATGCAAAAATTATGCCACGTCCACATAAGCTAAGAAAATATGCCAATCTGCTAAAGTGGTCAATTACAGAAGGAGGGTAAGGGAAGGGGGACAAATTTGCGTCCCCTGTAAAAGCTCTACCCCAGGGGGGCATCTATGAGATGGCTCTGAAGACGCTATCCTCTGTGAATATAGCCCAGTGAAATCTTTTGGAATGGCAATTTGGCAATATTATAAAAACACAGTCCCTTTGATTTAAGAATTACACTTGTGCGAGTCTATTTGCATGATAAATCTCTACCAGTAAAAGACACAAGTGTAAAGCTGGAGCATTGTTTGTGACAGCCCAAAACACTAAAGTTATCACTCTTCAGTTGGTGAACAGTTGAGTCAGATAAATGATGGTTCTAGCCCCCAAATGGGATACTATGCATCCCTTAAAAAGAACGGGATAGATACCTTTCCTCTTAGCAAAGACAAGGATGTCCTAGCAACAGAAAAGTAAAGTGACACAATATTAATTGTGGCATATTCCGACCTACAGGAAAATATAAATAAAATTGTTTTCTCATATGTAATATAATTATATCTGAACTATTTTGTGTAAGTTTATATTATATGGGAGAGGGATTTCTAGATACGACCACAACTGTTCTGCAAATGAGCATGGGTGTCACCAAATGAAAGCCCCTTCTGCTGTACGGGGATTCTGAAGGGGGGGTCTGTGGCTCAGTATAAGAGCTGATAAGGATTGCACAGCCTTGACTTAGAAAAATGGGAAGAATCTGGAGTTCCTGAAGCATCCCAAGAGAAAGTGGGTGGGAAAAGCCAGAGGTAGGTCTGCAGGGAGGTTGGGACAGACAGAAGGTGGAACAGGGCTGCAGGAAATTCTCAGAGGAGAGACAGCCAAAGTGTGTATGGGAACAGAGATGACTCAGCCATTAACCAAACTAACAGTGAAAGTCAACATCTGGATGGGGAGACAATAGGGACACAGCCTTTAGATGTCCTTGGGTCAAGACCTGGGGTTATAAGTTACCCGAGGGCACAGGCAGTATGCCACCAGCACCTAACCCCATACCTGGCTTCTCCTCCTCTGGGGTCCTGGGGTTTCCAGAGCCAACTGACGGGAGGACTCTGATCCAAGGGATTTTCTTTAGGAAGTGCTCCCAGGAGAAAGCCAGGACAGGAGGGAGGAAGGAGGGCTGGTTTGGGAAGACAGCCGGCCAACGGGTGGTGGGGTCTTCTGGAATGTAAACGGCTCCTAGAGGTTTATCCCAGATAAAGAATCAAGAGCCGGACCTTCACATTCCCTGGCCTCAGTCAGTCCCCTGTTAAGGACTGCCCAGCACCAGGCCCTCACGGCTCTTTGTTCAAGAGATACTGCAAGACAGGGTGGCTCCAGCAGTGCAGGGGAGCCAGTCTTCAGAAAAAGTTGCAAGGGTGAGCTCTCAGAAACACAGAGGCGGCAGGAGGGATAGGAAGGGCCTTGGAAAAGGCCTGGACTTGGATCTCAGTAAATACTTTTGGTTGCTAGTATCGAATAGTGACCACACCTCTGGGCACAGGCAGCTAGTCTAATACCTAGTACCAGCCCCCTCATATTGATTCCTCACAAAGATCTGACTTCAGAGAAGCTTTCAGAAGTACAGTTAGAGATACGAAGAAGCTTGCCCAAGGTCACGCCCAGTTCATAATTGGCAGAGACCAGGATTTGACCTTAGCCTGCTGCTTACGCTCGAGAGTCCAGTGCTTCAGTGCTATGAAGACGTGGATGTCACTTTATCTCAAAGAGAATGATGTGCCAGCCTTGTGTGAGGACCCAGCTGCATCTCAGATTTAGTCATCTCCCCAGGGCGGAGCTAGGGACCCATCTCTTATTGTAAAGCCCAAACTGTGGGACAAGTGTGCACACTGAGACTTAGCGGGGCCTGTTCTGGCCCATGAAATTGCATGTCAGAATCTGAGGGAATTGGTGGAGAAAAAAATCAGAGTCAGTAGGGAGACAATGGCTTGAGACTGATGTTTTGGATAAGAAGCCAGGCATATTCAACATGGTTCAAACTTAGAAAGCTAAGGGAAGACTTGGAAATTTGTGGATGAAGCATCATTTTTAGACACATGGTTTCTAAAAACACAGGTGTCTGTCTGTCTTGGAAGGTACAAAGATGTTCTAGGGCCAAGAAAACTCTGAATTTTGCCTGTTTTCTGAGTTGGAATCCCGTGGAGCCAGCTGCTTCTGTGGGCCTAGGGGGAAGGCAGGTTTCAGGGCTTCTGGAATTAGCTACATGCTATTAGAAACCTTCCCAGGGGGCGGCGCCTGTGGCTCAGTGAGTAGGGCGCCGGCCCCATATACCGAGGGTGGCGGGTTCAAACCAGCCCTGGCCAAACTGCAACCAAAAAATAGCCGGGCGTTGTGGCGGGCGCCTGTAGTCCCAGCTGCTCGGGAGACTGAGGCAAGAGAATCGCTTAAGCCCAGGAGTTGGAGGTTGCTGTGAGCTGTGTGAGGCCACGGCACTCTACCGAGGGCCATAAAGTGAGACTCTGTCTCTACAAAAAAAAAGAAAAAAAGAGAAAAAAGAAGAAAAAAAAAGAGAGGAAAAAAAAAAAGAAACGTTCCCAGGAAGTTAGGGTACACCGCGGACACGTACTGAAACATTACAGGGGTTGAGGCTCGGAGGTGGCAAAGTGAAGGAAAGTGAGGGAACGCAAACGTATGGGTCGTGATCCAGGAAAAAGGAGAAATTGCTCCAGAGTACCTTCAAGTACGTAAATGTGTGACAAGCACACAACAGGGGTGGGGGGTTATGGGTCACAGCCTGCCTGGGAGGGTTAGTGAAGGGGGTGCAGGAAGAGCCAGTAACATCCCCCTACATGCAACACCCCCAAACATCTCCAGACATTATCAAAAGTCCCCCAGCAGGGGCAAAAATCACAGTAGGTTAAATACCACGCAGATTAGATTATGCTTACAAGTGTTCGCTAAACGGCACTTTTGTGATCCATTTAAAAAAGCAGGTATCTAGCTGGGCAACCATAGCTCCGTGGTTAGGGTGCCGGCCACATACATACTCTAGGGCTGGTGGTTTCGAATCTGGCCTGGGGCTGCTAAACAACAACAAAAAATAGCCAGGCATTGTGGTGGCCACCTGTAGTCCCAGCTACTAGGGAAGCTGAAGCAAGAGAATCGCTCAAGTTGAAGAGTTTGAGGTTGCTCTGAGCTATGATGCCACAGCACTCTACTGGTGACAAACTGAGACTCTGTCTCAATAAAAAAAAGAAATAATAATAAAAATAAAAAAATAGGAATCCAATGTACTTAATTCTAATATGAAGGCAGTAGATGAGCTAAGGCAAGGGGTGGGATAGGAGAATGAGGCAGCGGGGAGAGGGGAGGAAGGAGGTGGATGGGGGGTCATCACGGGGTATGGCACACCTCTTGGGAGCAGGACACAATTATAAGAGGGACTTTATCTAACAAATGCAATTGGTGTAATTCTTTTACCCTCAATGAATCCCAAACAATTAAAAAAAAAGGAAAAAAATAATGAGCAAGGGCCCAAACCAAAACAACCCTCCTTAGCACTCTCAGCACAGAATACTTCTGTTCAGACTGGGTGCAGTGGCTCACACCTGTAATCCTAGTACTCTGAGAGGCTGAGGTGGGTGGATTGCTTGAGCTCACAAGTTCGAGACCAGCCTGAGCAAAAGCAAGACCCCATCTCTACTAAAACTAGAAAAACTGAGGCAAAAGAATTGCTTAAGCCCAAGAGTTGGAGGTTGCTGTGAGCTGTGATGCCACGGCATTCTACCCAGGGCAACAGCTTGAGACTCTGTCTCAAAAAAATAAATCAACAGAAAGCCTCTGTTCATTCTAATTTCACGATACTGTCATTTTAGAAATCTCCTGCTCCAGGAGTATCTGGCCCCCATGACTGCTGCTGTAAGACCCAGCACTTCCCTGTGAGTGCTGCTGTAATTCTATCCATGTACCTGCAAAATTCAGTGGCTCCCAGGAACATTGGAAATGGAGTCAGTCTTGCTTTGGAAACTTGTAAACAGTATAGCTCAATTTGTTAATAAGAATTCTAACAGAAACCCTTCAAACGTGCTGGAGACTGGCAGCAATCAAAGAAAAAGAGTTCCCATTAGAAAACATAATGGAAGAAGTAATTGACATGTTTCTTAGGTCATCCTTTCTCCCCCCTCCCCCATACACATACACTTTGTAATCATTTACCCAGTGGCTAATAGCTTCTTCCATACTAAATCTCTCCAAGTCCTGATCTTTCTATTTTGAAAGTGGACCCAATTAAGACAGATGTTGTCTCAGCATCACTGATCTTCATGACACCAAGACTTTAAGCCGAATGGAACATAGAGGACAATCTCATCTCCTGGCTTTCTGATGGTTAGGCATCCGTGGGGCTGATCTTTTAAGATGAAAATGCACCTGCAAGCCCCTTTTATAAAACATAAAAAGTTGATGCCTGTCTCTGACACTACCTGGTATTCACACTATGATCCCAGGTCAACCACGAGAATCATATCACACCAAAACACACTGGGGTCCCTGACGACTTCCTCTCAGTGCCATCAGTCACGAGAATAAGGGAGTCTGAGGAGGGTCACAGACCAGCACAGTAAGGGGACACAACAAACACCCACAGCCCGGTGTCTCGGAAGAGAGCCGGGTTAAAGGGCGGACATGAGTTAGTAAAAGGCAAACAAAGCATGGTTATCTAGTTAATACTAAAATACTAACATTGCTTTTTTAGGTTTGACAGAGTCTTATTCTGTTCCCTTGGGTAGAGTGCCATGGTGCCATAGCTCACAGCAACCTCAAAATTCTGGGGCTCAAGCAATTTTTTGCCTCCCAAGTAGCTGGGACTACAGGCACCTGCCACAACAGCCAGCTCGTTTTTTCTATTTTGAGTAGAGACAAAGTCTCATTCTTGCTCAAGCTGGTCTCAAACTCCTGAGCCTAAGCAATCCATCCTCCTCAGTCTCCCAGAATTCTGAGATTACAGGCGTGAGCCACGGCACCCGGCCAGACTGGCCCATATGGGTGGCCAGTGTGCCATGGTGAAGTATGTGGATCAGAAGGGAAACTGGGTATGGGATATAAGAGAACTCTACACTATCTCTGCAACTTTTCCATGAATCTATAAGTATTCTAAAATTGAGATGAAAGGTTTCAATAAAATGTTTATGTTGATGAATTAATGCTCTTATCCAAATTCAAGTTTACAATATTTACTCCTTCTAAAGTCAATTAGTACAACAGTGAGGTTGTTTGGTGAATTTATAGGAAATAAGATCAGGCTGTATCGGCTCCATCATTCAACTTTTTTTTTTTTTTTTGTAGAGACAGAGTCTCACTTTATGGCCCTTGGTAGAGTGCCATGGCCTCACACGGCTCACAGCAACCTCCAACTCCTGGGCTTAAGCGATTCTCTTGCCTCAGCCTCCCGAGTAGCTGGGACTACAGGTGCCCGCCACAACCCCCGGCTATATTTTGGTTGCAGTTTGGCTGAGGCCGGGTTTGAACCCGCCACCATCGGTATATGGGGCCGGCGCCTTACCGACTAAGCCACAGGCACCGCCCCATCATTCAATTTTTAAAAATATATGTTTAGATATGTTTTAATGTATACTATCAAGGAAAGACTGATTCAAAAGAAATGCAGTTATAGGAGTAGCTTTTAAAGAGCTTAGCGATTTCAGGGTACTGCTCAATTAACGTGTTACAGAGAAGATTTATTTCATGGCGTATATACAAGAATGGGTGTCTTTAAGGCAAAAGTAATGCCTTAGTGGTTTCTAATAGGCTAAAATTTGGCACACAGCCCAGTGGAATATGTGTTTTTTCAACTTACCTCTCAAAAATCAATATATACTGCAGAAAAGTAAATGTGCAATAGGAATTTTAATGAAATAATTCGGAAACATTGTTAGGGTTCCACAGCACCCAGTTTGAAAGCCACTGATGGAGTTCAGCCCTTTTGTTTTTGGGTGGGGACAGCGGGACCCAGGCGGGCAGAGGGGCAGGCCCACAGCCACTTAGCCCATGGACAGGAACCTGGACAGCAGAACTCAGTCTCCTGACTTTAGGTGTGGTGCTTCTGGGGTCAGGTTTGGTCTGGAGAAATGTAGAATCTGGGGCCTGAGCACAGCAGATCTCAGCGGGGCTCACGAAAGGAAACGCTTACCTCATACACACATGGCACCAGGCGGCAGACGACCTCCACTTGCTCAGGACGCAGCCCCACCTCCTCCTGAGCTTCCCGGAGAGCCGTGGCGATGTCATCCTCGTCTGTTGGTTCACACTTTCCTCCGGGGAAGCAAACTTCTCCAGGCGACCTTCTTAGCTGGGCATTGAAAGAACAGAGCTACGATGGGTGATTCCAATTTGGGAGCTAGTCATTCATTTGATAAATATTTACGGAACTTCTATTTTGTGCACAAGATCATCCCTATACTGGTGGTGATGAGTGGTGAACAAAACCAAAAAAAAAGAACTTCAAGAAGTTTCCACCATCCTTGTTTTTTTCTATTTATACCCCAAACATACCACATACACACAGATGGACATTGATAAGGAAAAAAAGCTGAAAACATAATGTAAGAGGCAGTATCATCAACAGATATCTTCTGTTGAGCTTTTTTTTTTTTAATTATTTTGAAGACAGAGTCTCACTTTGCTACCCTTAGTAGAGTGCTGTTGCATCATAGCTCACAGCAACCTCAAACTCTTGGGCTTTAGCAATTCTCTTGCCTCAGCCTCCCAAGTAGCTGGGACTACAGGCGTCTGCCACAATGCCCGGCTAGTTTTTAGAGATGGGGGTCTCGCAAGTGCTCGGGCTGGTCTTGAATCTGTGAGCTCAGGCAATCCACCCTCCTCGGCCTCCCAGAGTGCTGGGATCACAGGCATGAGCCACCATGCCTGGCCTTGTTGGTGCTTATCACATTCTAGGCACTCAGTTTCACCAGGATTTTTCTTACTGAGTCTTCAGAACAGTTCTATGAGCTTCTGTTTTTTTAAGTATTTTTTTTAAATTATTTATTGTTATTTTTTTTCAATGAGATGAAATTCACATACCATAAAATTAATCATTTTAAAGTGAAAAATTCAGTGGGCATTTAATATTCACAATGTCCTACAACCATGCCTGCTGTTTGGTTCTGGAATGTTTTCATGAACCCCAAAAGGAAACCTCACGCCCATTTAATAGCCATTCCCTAACCTCCTGCCACCCCAACTTTTTGTCCACATGGATTTACCTAGTCTGGATTTTTCTAACCAGCTTCTCTGCCTCAATGTACTGTTTTTTGTTTCTTATATGTTGTATCATAGATCGGTACTTCATTTTTTATGGCTGAATAGTTTCCCATTATATGTACAGATCATAATTTGTTTGCCTATCTGTTGAGGGATGTATAAGCTACTATTATATGATTGTTATTTCCACTTTCAGACAAGGGAACAAAGGCTTAAAGAGGTTAAATATCCTGACCAAATTCACACAGTGACCTGGAATAGAAACCAGTGTTAATTCTACAGCCAGTATTCTTAACCTATACAACATATATTTATCATAAGTTTACTAAAATACAGAAAATATGGGCAATGGAACCATTTGCACCCACCTGTGTCAACATCTCCATTTCTCTTTGAAAACAGGAACAGGGGACTCTCTCTTCCACCTGTGTGCCTGACTCCATCCTTTCCTGACTTTAGAAGAACGGATAGTGTCTCCACTTTTAGTATCCTCAATATTACCCCCTTTCTTATCTCTGTCTCTAAAACAGTTTTTCTCCTATCTCAGCGAGGGTTAGAGCGGTCCAAACCCTCCCCCTTTTCTCTTCTGTAGGACCAAACATCTCAGCAAACTGACCTCAATTTCTTTTTTGCTCACTCCTGCCTCCTACCCACCATCCTCTCTCTACTGAACTGTCCAGGAGAACTCAGGCTCAGCAAGAGTCCTGGGTCTGCCTCCTGCCAGCTGAACTGCTCAGAGCTGCAAAGAGTTTCCGTGAGCTATGGCTAAAGCACACAAGGTACAGGGCCTGGCCCGTATTAAATATTTAACAGTGAGAACTCATAAAGTCAGTTCTTGATGTTTAGAAGCTAAATCAAGAGGTCGTGTGGCATTTTTAACACCTGAGCCAATACATCTAGATACCTGCCAAGGTCTGAATGTTTGTCCCTCCCAAATCGATCTGTTGAAATCCTCCCTCTTAATGTAATGGTATTAGGAGGGAGGCCTCTGGGGGGAGTAATTAGATCACAGGTGTGGAACCCTCATCAATGAGATCAGTGACCGTATAAAAGAGGCCTGAGAGAGATACAGCTTCTCCCCTCTGCTCTCTGAGGACCCAGTAAAGAGATGGCCATCTGTGGACTAGGAAGTGGGCCCTCACCAGACACCAGTTCCGCCAGCACCGTGATCTTGGACTTCCCAGCCTCCAGAACTGTGAGAAATCAATTTCTGTTGTGTCTGAGCCACCCAGCCTAAGGTGTTTTGTTACACACCTTGAAAAGACCAAGGCAATGTAGCATGAATTTTTTGGTATGCTATAGTTTAAAGCCCCAGTTGGGCAAGGATTTAAAAAATAAATAAATAAATAAATAAATAAAACATCGTAAAGTTCTTCTCTGCTGATAAATCAAGAACATTGCAGGAATTGCTATCACAGATCCATCCTCAGACATCTTTACATCACTTACAGGGATGAGAGCAGGGAACAGGAAGGTTGATGGACATGTTTCCACTGTCACAAACACTCACTCCACCCACTGCAAATGGGTCTGATAAAGTGCCTGAGAGACACACCTAATGTTACAGCCCCTCTAGAAAAGTGCTTTATTGTTAGCACATTCAACTCCATGGCAGCCACTGACAGAGGCACCTCCAAGGATTCATTAGGCTTGACAGAAATACAGACCTGATTTAATGACTGTTTTAAATGTACAGTCATGTACCACTTAACAACAAGTCTATGTTCTGAGAAATATGTCATTAGGCAATTTTGTCCTTGTGCAAACATCATAGAGTGTACTTTCATGAAGCTAGATCATACAGCCTGCAGAGGGCCTGGGCTCTGCAGTATAGCCTCTTGCCCATTGGTTGTAAACCTATAGAGCACATCTTTGTCTTAAAAACTCTGGGTGACACTAACACAGTGGCAAGTATTTGCATACCTAAACACAGAAAAGGTATAGTAAAAATAGGATATAAAATATAAGACTTTATAACACAGGCCAGGCATATCCCTTTAGCTCAGGAGTTCAAGGTCTGCCTGAGAAACAGAGAGACCCTGTCTCTAAAAAAAATAGCCAGGCGTTGTGGGGTGCACCTGTAGTCCTGGCTACTTGGGAGGCTGAGGCAAGATCACTTGAGCCCAGGAGTTTGAGGTTGCTGTGAGCTAGGACGCCAACAATACTCCACTGGGGGTGACAAAGTGAGGCTCTGTCTCAGAGAAAAAGAAAAAAAAAAAAAACTTTATAACACTTGGGCTCCATTAAAATTGTAAAACCTTTTTCTTTCTTCAATAATAACCTCAACTTGTAACATTTTTAGTTTATAAACTTTTTAAGTTTTTAAAACTTTTTAAACTCTATTGTAATCACATTTAGCTTAAAGACAAATACATTGTACAGATGTACAAAAAGACTTTTTCTTTGTATACTGATTCTGTAAGAATTTTTCTTTTCTCTTTTTTTTTTTACTTTTTAAACTCTGTTAAAAATGAAGATACAACACACACATGTTAGGCTAGGCAGGAGTCTCAAATCACTATCTTCCAGTCCACTTTTTGTCCTACCAGAAGGTCTTCAAGGGCACTAACAGGCATGGAGCTGTCACCTCCTGTCATAACACTGCCTTCTTCTGGAATACATCCTAAGTGACCTGGCTGAGACTCTTTTAGAGCTAACTTTAAAATACATATGTGTATTTTAGGCTAGGCGCCTGTAGCCCAGTGGTTATGGTGCCAGCCACATGCACCAAAGCTGGCAGGTTCGAGCCTAGCCTGGGCCTGCTAAACAACAATGACAACTGCAACAACAACAAAAAAATAGCCGGGTGTTGTGGCAGGTGCTTGTAGTCCCAGCTACTTGGGAGGCTGAGGCAAGAGAATTGCTTAAGTCCAACAGTTTGAGGTTGTAGTGAGCTGTGATATCATAGCACTCTACCAAGGGCTACATAGTGAGACCCTGTCTCAAAAAAAAAAAAAAAATATATATATATGTGTGTATTATATGCTATACATATTGTGTATATTTTATATATCATTGTAATACATATTATATGTATGTGGAGTATGCTCTACAATAATGATTAAAAAGTATAGTAAATACATAAACCAGGAACAGTCATTTATTATCATTGCCAAGTATTGTGTAAGATACATAATTGTGTGTCGACTACTTTTATATGACTGGCAGCTTAGCAGGTCTGTTTGCAGTAGCATCCTCGCCATAAACATGTGGGTAATATATTGCTCTGTGACGTTATGATGGCTACAGTTTTACTAGGCAATAAGAATATTTGGCTCCCTCATAATCTTGTGGTACCACTGTCATAGATGCGGTACATCATTGACCAAAACACTGTTATGTGGCACGTGACTGTATTTTGAAAGCTTTTCAAAAAGACCTCAGGGCATACCAATCCAAGTTGCCTTGTACACGGATCCGATTATAGGGAATAGGACTGGGGCAAGGCCATTTGGGATTAGCGAGTACTCTTAGGAAAATGCTGTGCTTGATCAGAGAAATGATTTTTTTGAGTAGGACTTCAAAAGTATGGGTGACAAAAACTAAACTAAACAAATGGGATCACATCAAACTGAAAAGCTTGTGCACGGCCAAGGGAACAATGAACAGAGGGAAGAGACAGTTGGACAATCTACAGGATGGGGGATTATTTGCAAACCATGCATCTGATAAGAGGTTAATAAAATAGATGAAGAACTCAATAGCAAAAGAAAAATAACCCAATTAAAAAATGGGCAAGGAACCCAAATAAATATTTCTCAAAAGAAGATATACAATTGGCCAAACAGGTATATGAAAAATTGTTTAATATCACTAGTCATCAGCTAAATGCAAATCAAAACCACAATGGGATATCACCTTATACCTATTAGAATGGCCATTATCAAAAAGACAGAAGATAAGTGTTATATATGAAAGATGGGGAGAAAGGGAACCCTTGCCCATTGCCAGTGGGAACGTACGTTGTACTACCATTGTGGAAGACAGCATGGAGGCTCCTCAAAAAATTAAAGATGGAGCTACCATATAGTCCACCAATCCCACTACTGGGTATATATATCCAAAGGTATGAAATCACTGTATCAAAGAGATATCTGCACATCCATGTTTATTGCGGCGTTATTCATAGCCATGATATGGAACCAACCTAAGTCCATCAATAAATGAATAACCAAAATGTGATGTATACACACCATGGAATACTATTCAGCCATGAAAAGGTCATCCTAGTGTTTGTGACAATCTGGATGAACCTGAAGGAAATGATGGAAGTGAAATAAACCAGGCAAAGAAAGACAAAGTCCATGTTATCTCACTCATACAGGTCGTATAAAAAAGTTGATCTCCTAGAAGTAGGGAGAAGAATGGTGGCTGCCAGTGGGTTGGGGAGATGTTCATTGGAAAATACGAAATTTCAGATGTGAGAAGTAAATTCAAGACATCTGTTATAGGACATGGCAGCTATCATTAACAACACGTTATGTTCTTTAAAAATGCTGAGTGAATGTAAAGTGTTCTCACCACAAAAATAACTTTGTGGCTGGGTGCTATGGCTCATGCCTGTAATCTTAGCACGCTGGGAGGTCGAGGTGGGAGGATCTGAACAAAGCAAGACTCCATCTCTACTGAGGATTAGAAAAATTAGCCAGGTGTGGTGGTGGATGCCTGTAGTTCCATGTACTTAGGGGGCTGAGGCAGGAGGATCACTTGGGCCCAGGAGTTTGAGGTTGCTAGGAACTAGGCTGAGTCCATGGCCCTCTAGTCCATATGACTAAGTGAGACTCTGTCTCAAAAAACAAAAAAAGTCATGTTACTGTCATCCGTTTCCTTTTTGTATTTGGATAACCATGAAATTACTGCTTCCTCACTGTTCCTTGGAAATACCACAAACCTATGTGAGGTGGCTACACTCAGTCGCCCACAGTGACTATATACTTCAAAACATCATGTTACACATGATAAATATATACAATTTTATCTCTCCGGCTGGACATGGTGGCTCACACCTATAATCCCAGCATTCTGGGAGGCCACGGCGGGTGGATTGCCTGAGCTCAGAAGGTTGAGACCAGCCTGAGCAAGAGCGAGACCCTGTCTCTACTAAAAATAGAAAAACTGAGGCAAGAGATCGCTTTGAGCCCAAGAGTTGGAGGTTACTGTGAGCTATAATGACGCCATGGCACTCTACCCAAGGCAACAGCTTGAGACTCTGTCTCCCAAAAAAAAATTCTCTCTCAATATAAACTTTAAATAAATGCATAAAGAAGAAAAAAATTATACTATTTTGAAGAACACAGGCAAATTTCTAAAACTATCCACAAACTGTCAGCACTGCAAACAACCTATCTATATATAGAAGTTTTTGATTTATTTTTTGGTAAATAGTATAAATTTTTTATTAAATAAAACCTTATGAAATTCTACTCAGAAGCTAAATAAGGTTGCAGCCTCATTTCCTACGACTTCAGTTCTATGTCTTGTTCTTGAATTTTCTCTTGCTTATGTCAAGCGCCAGAGAACAGAGAGCTGGGGGTGGAGGGTTGGGTGGGGAAATGGGAGGATCCAGGGAGTGAGGGTTGAGGGAATAATGGTAATGCAAGGCAGTTCACTCCTGAAAGTCATAAAGCGGGTGGCTTTAAAGGGACAAAGGTCTGTGCCCACGTGTGTGCTGAAGTAGGGGCATTTGCCAGCTCTTTGTGGGCTCCGGGGCTCTGAGAGGAGCCCCTTAACCAAGGTGGACCTGGACAAGGAATAAATGAAAAAGTGTAATAGCCACCAGCATGCCGCATTTGCAGCACGCCAGCGCTCGTGACATCTTTTACTTTCAGAACACATCTTCTACTTTCAGTCCCATTTTAGGGATGAGAAAACTGAGACCCAGGGAGATTAAGAACTTTGATCCAACTTCAGAACTAGCAGGACAGCACACATTTAAGAGTGTTGTGCTGATACCTGGAGTCACCTTTCCCATCTCCTGGAAGGATATCTTCTCTGAGCCCCCTGCTTGTGTGAGGGTGGGGCAGAGATCCAGTTACGCCCCCAGGGGAACTTCTCACCCCACAGCCAGGGTTCACAGGCAGATTTAATTAAATACTTAACTTAAAAATGACCTCAATAATCAACAGGCAAATCTGTTATGGGAGGAAAAAAAAAAAAGACCAAAGACCCACTTGCTTGAGATTTTGGTCTTATCCAGATTTTCTACTTGTTTCTCTGATAATTCAAAGAATTGCATGTAAGTGCTTCTCCTGTGCTTAATGGCAGAGTAGGGAACACACTCTGGTCCTCTGGTTGCCAGTGAAATATCTCCCCTCGAATTTAAGTCATTGTGGCCTGGCCCAGACCAAAAAGGATATACACCAGTCTACTCCCAACTCCACAAAACTCCAGATGATTGATTCCTCACGTTTATCTTTATTTTTGCTACCAAAATACCTGCCATTATTTTGCTTTAAAAGCCATGTTATTATGATCCATTTTCTTTTTGTATTTGAAATGGAAATGAAATTACTGTTTCCCCAACTTTTCCTTGGAAATATCCCAAAAGCAAAGGCACGTAACTGTACTCAAGGGCACAGTGGTAAGCCAGAAACTCTATTCCCAGCCCACTCTCTAGCTGAAAGTGTTTACCTTAACACTGCAGGCTGTGTCTGCTGTTTGACACTAATGATGTCAGCTGGAACTTACCGAGTCTTTGCTTGCCAAGTGCCATGGTTGTTTCAGGTATTTTATATTTGTTACCCCATGAAATTCTCACAGCAGCTGAATGAAACAAATCCTAGTATTCTGTCCTCATTTTAGAAGTGAAGAGACTAAAGCACAGACAGGTTAAGTAATTAGGACAAAGCCACACAGTATTCAAGGTGGGCAGATAGCTTCAGGGACTAGGCTGTTAACGTCTATCCTCTAACAGGGGTGTCCAACCCGTGATCTGTGGGCCACACGCAGATTATGTGAGGACTATTTTGGTTATCTGTAGTGTTGAATATCACAAAAAGTATTCATGGACTTTTTTTTTTGTTCATCAACTGTCATGACTGTTTGCGTATTTAATTGTGGCCCAAGACAACTCTTCTTCCTATGTAAAGCAGAAAAGAAAAAGGGTTGCTCATGCATGTAATTCTAGCACTCTGGGAGGTCGAGGTGGGTGGATTGCCCTGAGCTCTCAGGTTCGAGAGCAGCCTGAGCAAGAGCAAGGTACTACTCCCTATAGTCCCAGCTACTCGGGAGGCTGAGACAAGAGAATCGCTTAAGCCCAAGAGTTTGAAGTTGCTGTGAGCTATGATGCCATGGCACCGAGGGTGACAAAGTGAGACTCTGTCTCAAAAAAAAAAACCAATATGGCGGTGCCCATAGCTCAGTGGGTAGGGCACCAGCCACATATACTGAGGGTGGTGGGTGTGAACCTAGCCCAGGCCAGCTAAACAACAATGACAACTACAACAAAAAATAGCTGGGCGTTGTGGTGGGCACAACGAGGGCGACATAGTGAGACTCTGTCTCAAAAAATATATATATATATATATTTTTTTTTTTTCAAATTTATATAGAAAAAGGGTTGAACACCCCGGGGAGTACTTTCACATTTTATCTGGGGTGAAATTATTCTAAAACAGTGGTTCTTGGTGAGGGAAATTTTGCATCCCTCATCCCTGCCAGAACATAGGCAGTGTCTATAGACATTAGTGATGGTTACAAAGGGGCGTGTGTGTGTGTGTGTGTGAGTGTGTGAGTGAGTGTACATGTGCTAACAGCATGTGGGGGCGTAGAGACTAGGGATGATGTTAAACACCCCACAATGCACAGAACAGCCTCCACAACAATGAATTATCCAGCCCAAATGCCAACAGCACCCATGTTAGGTGATCCTGATCTGAAAGCATTTTAAATTACCTGCTACCTAAATCCCCTTTCTTTCCAAAACCATCTTCACAAAACACATGTTATCCTGTGGCCTCCTGTAACCCTCCCACATCACAATTTTGAAAGTCCATTTGAGAAACGTGGCCTCAAAATGTGTGCAAGTGACTAAAGTGCACAAGATTTTCAAATCCCCTGAGATGTAATGGCAGAGGCCTTTTGTCCACCTACCTTTTCTGACCGGGCAGTGAGCAGCAAATGGAGTTTTCCTTCTTTAGCCAACAATGGTAAAAGAATGCAGTATTTGTTATATGACAAGTTGGAATATTTGCTCCCAATATCATGCTTCTTTAAGCGAACCTTAGCGTCCTCTCTCAAACTGTTTCTAAAATGGAAACAGACCAGACAGACATGTTGGTAAGCAGAGTGATGGTAAAAAGTGTCTAATCCTCCCTACATTTCTGTGTGGTTGTGTGTGGTTGGTCATTTCTGAGTGTCAGTGAGCTTTTTAGTAATAGTATCTAAATTACATGGTTGTTGGCAAGATGAAAATGAGGCAAATCGCTAAGCACAGAGTTTAGCACACAGGTTCACTTTGCAACATGAATAAAATTTTAAACTAAAATATGGTAAAATAAGCCAAGGGTGGTGGGTCACAGTTGTAATCCCAGCTACTCAAGAGACTGATGTGGGAGGATCACTTAAGGCAGGGAGTTTAAGACCTGCTGCTTTAAGACCAGCCTACACAACATGGCCAGAATTCGTCTTTTAAAAATAAGTGGGTCAAAGAGTAGGGCGCCGGCCCCATATACCAGAGGTGGCGGGTTCAAACCCAGCCCTGCCAAAAACTGCAAAACAAACAAACAAAAGAAAAAAAACAAGTGGTAAAATGTTTCTTCAATAATGCAGTATTTGAACTTTGCAATCCATAATTGTATTCAGACAAGATAGGTTTGTTCAAAGTCATTCTAAGGTTAGAATATTTCTCTTAACCTGGCCCTCCTTATGCCACGTTAGTGGCAAACTTTAGCAACAACAGAATTACCTGGAGGGCAAACACGCTGCTGGGCTCACTCCTACATTGTGACTCATTAACTTTGGAGTGGACTCATTAACTTTTGAGAATTTGCATTTACGTCAAACTTCCAGTGATGGTGTTACTGATGCTGTGGACTATGGAAACAAAATTTTTAGAACCATTTCCTAATACGATGCAAGTATTTGGATTTATAACCACAAATGGTGCCTTTTTCTTTTTTTTGTAGCGACAGAGTCTCACTTTATTGCCCTCGGTAGAGTGCCGTGGTGTCACGGCTCACAGCAACCTCCACCTCCTGGGCTTAGGTGATTCTCTTGCTTCAGCCTCCCGAGTAGCTGGGACTACAGGCACCCACCACAAAGCCCGCCTATTTTTTTCTTGCAGTTTGACCAGGGTCAGGTTTGAACCCACCACCCTCGGTAAATGGGGCCAGCACCCTACCCACTGAGCCACAGGCACTGCCCCATGGTGCCTTTTTCATGTGAAGTGAGTATTTTAGGGACTAAAGGATGGTTCCCCGTATGCAAATCAATAAGTGTAATTCACCACATAAACAGAATTAAAAAGCATATGATCATCCTCAACTGATGCAAAGAAAACATCTAATAAAATCCAGCATCCTTTCATGATAAAAACCATTAACAAACTAGGCATAGAAAAAGCATACCTCAAAATAATAAAAGCCCTGTATGACAAACCCACAGCTAATGTCATATGGAACGGTGAAAAGTTGAAAGCATTTCCCCTAAGAATTGGAACAAAAGACAAGTATGCCCCCTTTTACCACTGCTGTTCAACAAAGTTCTGGAAGTCCTAGCCAGAGTAGTAAGGCAGGGGAAGGAAATAAAGGGCATCCAAATTGGAAAAAAAAGGAAGTTTGGAAAAAAAAATTAAGTTTGCTAATGAGATGATCTGATGCCTAGACAACCCAGAAGACTCCTCCAAAAGACTAGATTTGATAAACAAATTCAGTAAAGTCTTAGGATACAAAATCAGTGTACAAAAATCTGTACAACATTTCTGTACATCAATAATGACCAAGGTGAGAACCAAATCAAGAACTCAATCCCATTTGCAATAGCTACAATAAAATGAAATAAAATACCTGGGAATGTATTTAACCCAGGAGGTGAAGTTATCTCTACAATGTGTTGATCCTTTTGACAGGTGTATTTTGTTGTTGGTTTGTATGAGTTGAATGGTGTCTGCCCCAACCTCCCCAAATTTATATCTACCCAGAATTTCAGAATGTGACTTTATTCAGAAATAGGATGTTTTCAGATGTAATTAGGATCTTGAGATGAAATTGCCCTGGATTTAGGTGACTCCCCAATCCCATGACTGGTGTCCTTGAAAGAGAGACACACAGGGTACAGAGCCATGTGAAGACAGAGGTTGGGGCAATGCTTCCAGAAGCCAAGCAGTACCAGAAGCCACCGCGAGCTGGAAGAGGCACAGAAAGATTGTCCCCCTAGAGCCTTCAGAGGGGGGGTGGCCCTGCTGACACCTTGATTTCACACTTCTAGCCTTCTGAACCACGAGAGAATACATTTCTACCTTCCTAAGCCACTCCGCTTGCAGTAGCCTTCAAAAACGAACAGTTTGATTTTACGTTTTAAGACATAAGGTAGTTTTGCATAGTGGGCCACATCAGATGTTTAAGACAGTCAAAATTGGTTTCAAAAGTGTATAGGAATAATTTCTGCGTTTCACTTCATCTGAGACATGCTTGAGTCTATTTACGAAGATTAAGTGATCCAGTTCCTATACTGTGGCTGGTACTCAATGAATGGCAACCCCTGTCATAAATTTTCCTATCTTTAGATGAGTGGTTATTTGTAGGAAACTTTTTTTTGGCCTCTTCCAATGTGGCAGAGTCACACTAGATCACTAGATGTGAATACTGGTGGCATGAGGGGAGCGGGTACCAGTGTCCATGCGATACACCCAGGAAACTGACGGGCCCAGAGTGCAGGTGGGATGGACGGTATCTTTTAAGAACAAGCCCCAAGAACCGACAAGAGGGGCCAGAAGAAGTAAAAGGCTGCAAAAACACGTATTCACGTTTTGAAGAGTGGGGTCCGCACACTCTTCCCATTTCATGACAGCCGGGAGGTGAGGACAGGATCACGTCTGGCTCAGAGAGATCCCCTAACTGACAGACAGACCCAAGGTCACACCTAGAAGCAGATGCCGGAACTTGAACCGGCGCTCCCAGCCCGGAGCTGCGCCACCAGCAGGGCTCCCGAGGTCCGACTGCGGAGCAGCAGCGCCTTGCGGAGAAGCGGAGAACTGGAGGGAAGCGAGAAGCGCTTTGGCCTCCGGGAAGGTTCAGAAACCCGCCTGTGCGTGCACGAGGTTGCCTACAACAAGCTGTTTCTGCTGCAGAAAGTCTGAGGCTCTACGTGCGGCCACAGGGGCGAGCGCACCGCGCAGGGGTCGCGGGACAGAGGGAGCCGCAAAATCAGGCCCGGCAGCAAGGCCTCGGCGGCCCCCGCTGCGATCAAGGCCGGACCAGGCCGGGCTCGGAGTGCCAGGGGCCGGGAAAGCTTTACCTGGCTGCCTCCTGGGGAAGACAGGGTTGCGACATAGTCGTGGGGGACTTTTGTTTCCTGTCAGCGACTCTCCGCAGGGTGCTGCGCCGGACGGACCTGCGCAGAACAGCACCGACCACGGGAGGCGGGGGCGGGGCGGGGCTTAAGGCCGGAGGCGGGCATGAGGGAGGGGCTTACGGTAGGAATCGGGGAGGGGCCTACGAGCAGAGGCGGGACCAGAGGCGGGGCGACGTAGCCGGGCCTAGGCTTCTTTACTGTACAAATTATGAGGCATTGTGAGATTTACAATTGTAAACGTGTTTTCTTTTCAGTGAAAATGGCCAGGTGTGGTGATTCACACCTGCAATCCTAGCACTCTGAGAGGCCAAGGCAGGAGGATGGCTTGTGTCCCTTGAGTTTGAGAACAGTTTGAGCAAGAGCCCAGACCTTGTCTTTACAAAAAATAGAAAAAGGAGGCCAGGCATGGTGGCTCATGCCTGAAATCCTAGCATTCTGGGAGGCCAAAACGGGTGGATCTCTTGAGCTCTGGAGTTCTAAACTAGCCTGAGCAAGAGTGAGGCCCCGTGTCTACTAAAAAATAGAAAAAATTTGCTGGGCATTGTGGTGGGCACCTGTCATCTCCACTACTTGAGAAGCTGAGGCAAGAGGTTGCTTGAGCCCAAGAGTTTGAAGTTGATGTGAATTATGATGAATTATGTGAATTATGATGGTGCTCAATCCCAGGTGACAGTGACACTCCTCTTAAAATACAAAAATTAGCCGGGCGTGGTGGTACACGCCTATCATTTCAGTTATTTAGGAGGCTGAGGCAGGACGATGGCTTGAGCCCAGGAGTTTGAGGATGCAGTGAGCTATGATAAGGTCACTGCCCTCTAGCACTGGAGACAGTGTGAGATCTTGTCTTAAAGAAAAAAAAAAAGTGGAAACGATGCTGGTGAGGTGAGAGGATTCTAGCACTCACATCCCACATCCACTGTTGTTGGAAAGATGAAGGCAGCTCAGCTTTCCTGAACAGCAGACAACATGTTTCTACTGAGCACCTACACACACTGGGTGCAGATCCCACAACCAATGAGAGGTCACATGGTGCACGCAGTCAAGTGAGAAAAGAGGCTTGAATGGAGCCATTTATTTCACCACCATCACACAGAAGCAATTGGCCTGTGAATTATGTGAGTCTGATTGCTAACAAGATGTGCTAGCCCCTTATACAATATTCATTGCATAGCCACAATGTGCTAGGCCCTGGGAGTTGACTAAGACATGGTCTCTAAGTCCTCCTAGTCCATGGGGTGATCCCCAAGGCTCTCAGCTCTACTAACTCACAGTGTAATCTTGGCTCTGGGTAAGAAGGGAAGGGAAGTGAGAGTAATTCAGAGAATTGAGTTGGAGGCTGAAAATTATTGTCTGGGGATTTTGTTTTCCTTCAGACAGCCTTTGAATCCTTATTTTGAAGACGAGCATGAGAGAGGATACCCAAGAAGGGCAAGGTCCAGGAGAACAGGTCTTCTCAAGGAGACCCCAAGGATACACCTGCAGGGTCCTCTCCACCGTGACTCAGCTCTTGGGAATTTGTAAACTTAACTTCCTGGAACTTGGACATTTCCAAGTTCTGTGAAATCCTGTAGTTCTGTAGGGGATGGAATAGCATCTCCCGCTTGAGTCAAACTGGCCAATGAGAAGGGTAGCTGTGGGGTGGAACTTTTTGAGTGTCAAAAAGGGAAAGACCAAGGCAGTCGGAGAGTGTGGCCATTTGGAATTCTTCTCTGCCATAAGCTCCCGGCTGGTGAATAAAGCCCTTCCTCTTATAAACGTGGTGTTTGGGTGCTCTTTCTCTCCACTGGGCCTCGTCTTCCTGCAACAAGCAAACTGAGGCTCAGAGTGGTTGAGTGCCTTTCCTATGGTCACACAGGAAAGGTGGAGCCAGGTATTGATCCCTGCCAGGGAGCCACAGCTCGTGTTGGGTTGGGGAGGCTGGTTGAGGGGTATCCAGTATTTCAAGCAGCTAAGGTGGGGGATAGAACATTGAAGACAGGGAAATAGCAGAAGCCAAGCTTGGGAGGGAAGTCTTGTTCATAGGGGCAGGTGGTTCAATGTGGCTGGAACAAAAAGGGCATTTGGCAGAGTAGAGCCCTGGCAGTAGGTGGGAAGGCTTTGGGAACTGTGAGAAAGGAATTCTCATAATGAAAGCACATGTAGTGAGAACAGGATGGAGTCTGTCAGGCTCAGGTGGACAGGACACAGCTGGTCTTCACCTCCTGTCTCTCACTCTTACTGTTTTGTAAATTTAACTCCCACCCAAAAGATGCCCATCTTGAATAGTTTAGGAATTAACTTTTGAATGGGAAATGTTATAATAGATTGTCACTGAGTTGTGCTGATTATTATTTAAAATACAGTTATTGTGGTATTTAGCATGAGTCATTACATGTAAAACCATAATTTTGGAACTAGAAGAACAGAACAATCTTGGAGAGGCTACTCTCACTGAATCCAGAATCTTCGCCTTCTGACCCATAAAGTTTGGTGGACCTATCTCTTCTCTGTATATTGGCTAACAGTGGCAGGAAGCCAGACTTTCTTCATCTGGTAACAATAACCCTGAGGGGAGCGCTGCCACTTTAGAAAATCAGGTCAGAGGGCGGCGCCTGTGGCTCAGTTGGTAAGGCGCCGGCCCATATACCGAGGGTGGCGGGTTCAAACCCAGCCCCGGCTGCACTGCAACCAAAAAATAGCTGGGCGTTGTGGGGGGCGCCTGTAGTCCCAGCTACTCTGGAGGCTGAGGCAAGAGAATCGCTTAAGCCCAGGAGTTGGGGGTTGCTGTGAGCTGTGTGATGCCATGGCCCTCTACGGAGGGCCATGAAGTGAGACTCTGTCTCTACAAAAAAAAAAAAAAAAAGAAAGAAAGAAAATCAGGTCAGAAACCAGCAGTCTCCTCCCCAGATTCCTGGAGAGCCTAAAGGTTCTGGGAAATACCCTACCCATCCATAATCCTGACCAGCACTAGAGAAGTACCCCAGGCGGTACTCTGGGCTCATTGCCCCATTCCAGCTCTACTGATAAGGCTAATAAAAGCCTTTAGCAACTGTGTGGGAGCTGAGCTGATGCCTGCTCAGTCTCCATCCTCCTTTCCCCCTCCATTAAAGTCTTTCCTTGTTGCTAGACTGGCCTCCTCTCCTTTCTTGGGGACCCTCACCCCAGTTCTATGCCAGAACCTCTCAGATACCACAGGAAGATGGAGGTTGACCTTCCTAAGGGGAGAGGACTACCAAGTCTGGGTTTTAGGACAATCTCAGTGGAAGGTGTGTTGGCAGTCGCAAGAGAACAGAGGCAATCAGGGGGCTCTTCTAAAAGTCTCAGCTCTAAGAACCAGAAAAAGGGGGTTTTAAGTGTTCTGAATACTCTCCTACATTGTGAGCACTCTTGTTTCAAGTTCAGAAATACTGCTGTAAAAATACCTGCCTTTTATGGCTTTGGTGAGGCTGGTTGCAACCCCATATGAAACATGATGCTGAGGTTCTATGCGTACCTCTGCACCTGCAGAACAACAGAGCTTCAAGGTTAATTGGTGGTGCCTTTGAAGAGAAATGACTTGTGTCTATAACTTTTGCATACAGATTTGTTGGTAGGAAATGCATTAAAGAGAAGCAAACCTATAAAAAATGATGATAGCCTGAGAAGCTGTCACTTAGAGGTGCAGATCTCTCAAAGAGGCACATCCCTGGGGCCAGAGTGGGCCTTGTCTGCAGACCACCCACCTGGAACCTTTATTTGAACAACTCCTCAGGGCCAGGCCTGAGAGGTGCAGAGATAAAATAAAAACACCAACCAGCTTTCAGGAGCACAAGGTATCTGGGGAAGAGACCTACAACAAACAATTAGCTTTAATGCCAGTTAAGTGCTCTAATACAAGGAAAAGGGTTTTAGGCACTCTGCCAAAGTGAGGCACAGCAGGGAAGCAATTAATTGTGCCTGGGGATAGGCAGTGGGGTCTAGGTAGCTAGTAGAAAGAAAACAGGGAACACTTAACAAGTTACTAGGGTGAAAAAATAATGCTCAAGTAATTTGAGTCCCTCCCCACCCCACCATACACACACACACACACACACACACACACACACACACACACACACACACACACACACACACACACACACACACACCGTTTGTAAGAAGTTCTCTAAGCTTTTGGAGGGAATCCTTAGGAAAGGACTTTCTGGTTAAGTCTCACCAGACTATCGAGGCTGCTGGGTTAAATGTTCACAAAGCAGATACTTTCCCTTCTTACTTCCTTCCCCCACTCACTTCTTACCCCCACAGCACCAAGTCTCCCCTCCTCCTCCTAAACCAGGAAGACCCCGGGAAACACCGCCTTTGCCCCCAAAGGAAAGGAAGTGGAGAGGTTCCTTTGAGAGGTGTCTTAGGATGGGTATTTCTCTACAAATACATCAGAAGTCCTCAGTGTCAAAATCATCCAGGAGCAGAAGGCGCCTGTGGTTCAAAGGAGTAGGGCGCCGGCCCCATATACCGGAAGTGGTGGGTTCAAACCTGGCCCCAGCCAAAAAGTGAAAAAAAAAAAAAAATCATCCAGGAATGGGATGCTGTCTGGACAACTCAGTACCCCAAATCCCAATCTGCAAGTTCTTACCTTGCGGTGCAATTCACCCAGGAACATGCATTTCTAAGCAGACCTCTTTAGGTGACTCTGATGTAAGAGTTGACAGATTTAAGTGCTCCAAAGAGGGACAATCAATGCTGGGAAGATAAGGCCACCTCCTTCTAACACACGATGATGTGGTGGTCCCCCAGGGAAGGGGCGATCATGGCCACCAAGGACTAGGAGATGCCATTCTTGGTAATGTTGGAGTGGTCTTCTTTTCTGGTGTTGGCAGTTGGCATAGTGGGCAGGTCCATCTCAGGAGAAACACGAGGCTTGCTGAATGGATTGTTCTGTAGAAAGTTGGCTGAAGGAGGAGCCGGTGGCAGCAGTGTCTGTGGTGGCCGCAGCGGCGAGAGTGAACGTCCCATCCTCCCCACCCCCTCGGCTCCGCTAGCCACACGCCCTCCGCTCGGGCCGACTTCTCGTCAGCCCGGCGCGCACTGGCTGGACGTTGAGCCTCGAGAGGAGACGCGAGCGACTAGAGCCGCAGCGGGGCAAGCCGCGGAGCCGGGGCTGGGAGGAGAGCGCCGCGTGATCGAAGGTATGGTTGGCATGGAATTGAATTTCATCTGTCTGTGGGAATTATAAGCAAGTCCACAGGCACGAGAACTTAAAGAGCAAGAGGAAGTGAAAGGAAAATTAGGGCAAGGAAACAGATAAAAGAAATCACTCATGAGGAAGAATCAGCAGAAAACTCCAGGCAACATGAAGAACCAGTCCAGAACAACCCCGCCAAGGGACCATGAGGTAGCTACTGCAGAGGATTCCACCTATACAGAAATGTTAGGAATGACAGAAAGGGAATTTAGAATACACATGTTGAAAACAATGAAAGAAATGATGGAAACAATGAAGGAAACTGCTAATAAAGTGGAAAATAACCAAAAGGAAATCCAAAAACAGAATCAAATCAGAGATGAACGATATGAAGAATATAAAAAGGATATAGCAGAGCTGAAGGAAATGAAGCAGTCAATCAGGGAACTTAAAGATGCAATGGAAAGTATCAGCAACAGGTTAGACCATGCAGAAGAAAGAATTTCAGAGGTAGAAGACAAAGTTCTTGAGATAACTCAGATAGTAAAAGAGGCAGAAAAGAAGAGAGAGAAAGCAGAACGTTCACTGTCAGAATTATGGGACTTTATGAAACGTTCCAACATACGAGTTATAGGAATTCCAGAAGGGGAAGAAGAATGCCCCAGAGGAATGGAAGCCATACTAGAGAATATTATAAAAGAAAATTTCCCAAACATCACCAAAGATTCTGACACACTGCTTTCAGAGGGATATCGGACCCCAGGTCGCCTCAACTCTAACCGAGCTTCTCCAAGACACATTGTGATGAACCTGTCCAAAGTCAAGACAAAAGAAAAGATTCTGCAAGCTGCCAGGAGTAAGCGCCAGTTGACCTACAGGGGCAAATCCATCAGAGTGACCTCAGACTTCTCTAATGAAACTTTCCAAGCAAGAAGACAATGGTCATCTACCTTTAATCTACTTAAACAGAACAATTTTCAGCCCAGAATTCTGTACCCTGCTAAGCTAAGCTTCAAAATTGATGGAGAAATCAAATCATTTACGGATATACAAACATTGAGGAAATTCACCACAACAAGACCAGCTCTACAGGGAATACTTCAACCTGTTCTGCACACTGACCACCACAATGGATCAGCAGCAAAGTAAGAACTCAGAAATCAAAGGACAGAACCTAACCTCCACACTGATGCAAAAGATAAAACTAAGCAATGGACTCTCACCAAATAAGACGAATAGAATACTACCACACTTATCAATTATCTCCATAAATGTTAATGGCTTGAATTCCCCACTGAAGAGACATAGATTGGCTGACTGGATTAAAAAACACAAGCCATCCATTTGCTGTCTGCAAGAAACACACCTGGCTTCAAAAGACAAATTAAAGCTCCGAGTCAAGGGTTGGAAGACAATTTTTCAGGCAAATGGAATTCAGAAGAAAAGAGGAGTTGCAATCTTATTTTCAGATACATGTGGATTTAAAGCAACTAAAGTCAAAAAAGACAAAGATGGTCACTTTATATTGGTCAAGGGAAAACTACAACAAGAAGACATTTCAATTCTAAATATCTATGCACCCAATTTAAATGCTCCCAGATTCTTGAAACAGACCTTACTTAGTCTGAGCAATATGATATCTGATAATACCATCATAACAGGGGACTTTAACACACCTCTTACAGAGCTGGACAGATCCTCTAAACAGAAATTAAACAAAGATATAAGAGATTTAAATGAGACCCTAGAACAATTATGCTTGATAGACGCATATAGAACACTCCACCCCAAAGATAAAGAATATACATTCTTCTCATCACCCCATGGAACATTCTCCAAAATTGATCATATCCTGGGACACAAAACAAATATCAACAGAATCAAAAGAATTGAAATTTTACCTTGTATCTTTTCAGACCATAAGGCACTAAAGGTGGAACTCAACTCTAACAAAAATGCTCGACCCCATCCAAAGGCATGGAAATTAAACAATCTTCTGTTGAATAACAGATGGGTGCAGGAAGAAATCAAACAGGAAATCACTAACTTCCTTAAGCATAACAACAATGAAGACACAAGCTACCAAAACCTGTGGGATACTGCAAAAGCAGTTTTGAGAGGAAAATTCATCGCTTTAGATGCCTACATTCGAAAAACAGACAGAGAGCACATCAACAATCTCACAAGAGACCTTATGGAATTGGAAAAAGAAGAACAATCTAAGCCTAAACTCAGTAGAAGAAAAGAAATCTCCAAAATCAAATCAGAGATCAATGAAATTGAAAACAAAAGAATCATTCAGAAAATTAATGAAACAAGGAGTTGGTTTTTTGAAAAAATAAATAAAATAGATAAACCATTGGCCAGACTAACTAGAAATAGAAAAGTAAAATCTCTAGTAACCTCAATCAGAAATGATAAAGGGGAAATAACAACTGATCCCACAGAGATACAAGAGATCATCTCTGAATACTACCAGAAACTGTATGCCCAGAAATTTGACAATGTGAAGGAAATGGATCAATATTTGGAATCACACCCTCTCCCTAGACTTGGCCAGGAAGAAATAGACCTCCTGAACAGACCAATTTCAAGCACTGAGATCAAAGAAACAATAAAAAAGCTTCCAACTAAAAAATGCCCTGGTCCAGATGGCTTCACTCCAGAATTCTATCAAACCTTCAAGGAAGAGCTTATTCCTGTACTGCAGAAATTATTCCAAAAAATTGAGGAAGAAGGAATCTTCCCCAACACATTCTATGAAGCAAACATCACCCTGATACCAAAACCAGGAAAAGACCCAAACAAAAAGGAGAATTTCAGACCAATCTCACTCATGAATATAGATGGAAAAATTCTCAACAAAATCCTAGCCAATAGATTACAGCTTATCATCAAAAAAGTCATTCATCATGATCAAGCAGGCTTCATCCCAGGGATGCAAGGCTGGTTCAACATACGCAAGTCCATAAACGTTATCCACCATATTAACAGAGGCAAAAATAAAGATCACATGATCCTCTCAATAGATGCAGAAAAAGCATTTGATAAAATCCAGCATCCTTTTCTAATTAGAACACTGAAGAGTATAGGCATAGGTGGCACATTTCTAAAACTGATTGAAGCTATCTATGACAAACCCACAGCCAATATTTTACTGAATGGAGTAAAACTGAAAGCTTTTCCTCTTAGAACTGGAACCAGACAAGGTTGTCCTCTGTCACCTATACTATTCAACATAGTGCTGGAAGTTCTAGCCAATACAATTAGGCAAGACAAGGAAATAAAGGGAATCCAAATGGGAGCAGAGGAGGTCAAACTCTCCCTCTTTGCTGACGACATGATCTTATACTTAGAGAACCCCAAAGACTCAACCACAAGACTCCTAGAAGTCATCAAAAAATACAGTAATGTTTCAGGATATAAAATCAATGTTCACAAGTCAGTAGCCTTTGTATACACCAATAACAGTCAAGAGGAAAAGCTAATTAAGGACACAACTCCCTTCACCATAGTTTCAAAGAAAATGAAATACCTAGGAATATACCTAACGAAGGAGGTGAAGGACCTTTATAAAGAAAACTATGAACTCCTCAGAAAGGAAATAGCAGAGGATATTAACAAATGGAAGAACATACCATGCTCATGGCTTGGAAGAATCAACATTGTTAAAATGTCTATACTTCCCAAAGCAATCTACCTATTCAATGCCATTCCTATCAAAGTACCTACATCGTACTTTCAAGATTTGGAAAAAATGATTCTGCGTTTTGTATGGAACCAAAAAAACCCCCGTATAGCTAAGGCAGTTCTTAGTAACAAAAATAAAGCTGGGGGCATCAGCATACCAGATTTTAGTCTGTACTACAAAGCCATAGTGCTCAAGACAGCATGGTACTGGCACAAAAACACAGACATAGACACTTGGAATCGAATTGAACACCAAGAAATGAAACTAACATCTTACAACCACCTAATCTTCGATAAACCAAACAAGAACTTACCTTGGGGGAAAGACTCCCTATTCAATAAATGGTGTTGGGAGAACTGGATGTCTGCGTGTAAAAGACTGAAACTGGACCCACACCTTTCCCCACTCACAAAAATTGATTCAAGATGGATAAAGGACTTAAATTTAAGGCACGAAACAATAAAAATCCTCAAAGAAAGCATAGGAAAAACACTGGAAGATATTGGCCTGGGGGAAGACTTCATGAAGAAGACTGCCATGGCAATTGCAACAACAACAAAAATAAACAAATGGGACTTCATTAAACTGAAAAGCTTCTGTACAGCTAAGGTGACGATAACCAAAGCAAAGAGACAACCCACACAATGGGAAAGGATATTTGCATATTTTCAATCAGACAAAAGCTTGATAACCAGGATCTATAGAGAACTCAAATTAATCCACATGAAAAAAGCCAACAATCCCTTATATCAATGGGCAAGAGACATGAATAGAACTTTCTCTAAAGACGACAGACGAATGGCTAACAAACACATGAAAAAATGTTCATCATCTCTATATATTAGAGAAATGCAAATCAAAACATCCCTGAGATACCATCTAACCCCAGAGAGAATGGCCCACATCACAAAATCTCAAAACTGCAGATGCTGGCGTGGATGTGGAGAGAAGGGAACACTTTTACACTGCTGGTGGGACTGCAAACTAGTACAACCTTTCTGGAAGGAAGTATGGAGAAGCCTCAAAGCACTCAACCTAGACCTCCCATTCGATCCTGCAATCCCATTACTGGGCATCTACCCAGAAGGAAAAAAATCCTTTTATCATAAGGACACTTGTACTAGACTGTTTATTGCAGCTCAATTTACAATCGCCAAAATGTGGAAACAGCCTAAATGCCCACCAACCCAGGAATGGATTAACAAGCTGTGGTATATGTATACCATGGAATACTATTCAGCCATTAAAAAAAATGGAGACTTTACATCCTTCGTATTAACCTGGATGGAAGTGGAAGACATTATTCTTAGTAAAGCATCACAAGAATGGAGAAGCATGAATCCTATGTACTCAATCTTGATATGAGGACAATTAATGACAATTAAGGTTATGGGGGGGTGCAGAAAGAGGGATGGAGGGAGGGGGGTGGGGCCTTAGTGTGTGTCACACTTTATGGGGGCAAGACATGATTGCAAGAGGGACTTTACCTAACAATTGCAATCAGTGTAACTGGCTTATTGTACCCTCAATGAATCCCCAACAATAAAAAAAAAAAAAAAAAAAAGAAAGTTGGCTGAAGTGGACAGATTCCTACATGCCTTTTTTTTTTTTTTTTAATTTAATTTAATTTTTTTTTTTATTGTTGGGGATTCATTGAGGGTACAATAAGCCAGGTTACACTGATTGCAATTGTTAGGTAAAGTCCCTCTTGCAATCATGTCTTGCCCCAATAAAGTGTGACACACAACAAGGCCCCACCCCCCTCCCTCCGTCCCTCTTTCTGCTTTTCCTCCCACCCCCATAACCTTAATTGTAACTAATTGTCCTCATATCAAAATTGAGTACATAGGATTCATGCTTCTCCATTCTTGTGATGCTTTACTAAGAATAATGTCTTCCACTTCCATACAGGTTAATGCGAAGGATGTGAAGTCTCCATTTTTTTTAATGGCTGAATAGTATTCCATGGTATACATATACCACAGCTTGTTAATCCATTCCTGGGTTGGTGGGCATTTAGGCTGTTTCCACATTTTGGCGATTGTAAATTGAGCTGCAATAAACAGTCTAGTACACGTGTCCTTATGATAAAAGGATTTTTTTCCTTCTGGGTAGATGCCCAGTAATGGGATTGCAGGATCAAATGGGAGGTCTAGCTTGAGTGCTTTGAGGTTTCTCCATACTTCCTTCTAGAAAGGTTGTACTAGTTTGCAGTCCCACCAGCAGTGTAAAAATGTTCCCTTCTCTCCACATCCACGCCAGCATCTGCAGTTTTGAGATTTTGTGATGTGGGCCATGACTTAAATTTAAGTCCTTTATCCATCTTGAATCAATTTTTGTGAGTGGAGAAAGGTGTGGGTCCAGTTTAAGTCTTTTACATGTAGACATCCAGTTCTCCCAACACCATTTATTGAATAGGGAGTCTTTCCCCCAAGGTATGTTCTTGTTTGGATTATCGAAGATTAGATGGTTGTAAGATGTTAGTTTCATTTCTTGGTTTTCAATTCGATTCCAAGTGTCTATGTCTCTGTTTTTGTACCAGTACCATGCTGGCTTGACCACTATGGCTTTGTAGTACAGACTAAAATCTGGTATGCTGATGCCCCCAGCTTTATTTTTATTACTAAGAACTGCCTTAGCTATACGGGTTTTTTTCCGGTTCCATACAAAACACAGAATCATTTTCTCCAAATCTTGAAAGTACGATGTTGGTATTTTGATAGGAATGGCATTGAATAGGTAGATTGCTTTGGGAAGTATAGACATTTTAACAATGTTGATTCTTCCTATCCATGAGCATGGTATGTTCTTCCATTTGTTAATATCCTCTCCTATTTCCTTTCTGAGGATTTCATAGTTTTCTTTATAGAGGTCCTTCACCTCCTTCATTAGGTATATTCCTAGGTATTTCATTTTCTTTGAAACTGTGGTGAAGGGAGTTGTGTCCTTAATTAGCTTCTCATCTTGACTGTTATTGGTGTATACAAAGGCTACTGACTTGTGGACATTGATTTTATATCCTGAAACATTACTGTATTTTTTGATGACTTCTAGGAGTCTTGTGGTTGAGTCTTTGGGGTTCTCTAAGTATAAGATCATGTCGTCAGCAAAGAGGGAGAGTTTGACCTCCTCTGCTCCCATTTGGATTCCCTTTATTTCCTTGTCTTGCCTAATTGCATTGGCTAGAACTTCCAGCACTACGTTGAATAGTAAAGGTGACAGAGGACAACCTTGTCTGGTTCCAGTTCTAAGAGGAAAAACTTTCACTTTTACTCCATTCAGTAAAATATTGGCTTTGGGTTTGTCATAGATAGCTTTAATCAGTTTGAGAAATGTGCCACCTATGCCTATACTCTTCAGTGTTCTAATTAGAAAAGATGCTGGATTTTATCAAATGCTTTTTCTGCATCTATTGAGAGGATCATGTGATCTTTATTTTTGCCTCTCTTAATATGGTGGATAACGTTTATGGACTTGCGTATGTAAAACCAGCCTTGCATCCCTGGGATGAAGCCTACTTGATCATGATGAATGGCTTTTTTGATGATGAGCTGTAATCTATTGGCTAGGATTTTGTTGAGAATTTTTCCATCTATATTCATGAGTGAGATTGGTCTGAAATTCTCCTTTTTGTTTGGGTCTTTTCCTGGTTTTGGTATCAGGGTGATGTTTGCTTCATAGAATGTGTTGGGGAGGATTCCTTCTTCCTCAATTTTTTGGAATAATTTCTGCAGTACAGGAATAAGCTCTTCCTTGAAGGTTTGATAGAATTCTGGTGTGAAGCCATCTGGACCAGGGCATTTAATGGTTGGAAGATTTTTTATTGTTTCTTTGATCTCAATGCTTGAAATTGGTCTGTTCAGGAGGTCTATTTCTTCCTGGCTGAGTCTAGGGAGAGGGTGTGATTCCAAATATTGATCCATTTCCTTCACATTGTCAAATTTCTGGGCATAGAGTTTCTGGTAGTATTCAGAGATGATCTCTTGTATCTCTGTGGGATCAGTTGTTATTTCCCCTTTATCATTTCTGATTGAGGTTACTAGAGATTTTACTTTTCTATTTCTCTTTAGTCTGGCCAATGGTTTATCTATTTTATTTATTTTTTCAAAAAACCAACTCCTTGTTTCATTAATTTTCTGAATGATTCTTTTGTTTTCAATTTCATTGATCTCTGATTTGATTTTGGAGATTTCTTTTCTTCTACTGAGTTTAGGCTTAGATTGTTCTTCTTTTTCCAATTCCATAAGATGGCTTGTGAGATTGTTGTTGCGCTCTCTTTCTGTTTTTCAAATGTAGGCATCTGAAGCGATGAATTTTCCTCTCAAAACTGCTTTTGCAGTATCCCACAGGTTTTGGTAGCTTGTGTCTTCATTGTTGTTATGCTCAAGGAATTTAAGGATTTCCTGTTTGATTTCTTCCTGCACCCATCTGTTATTCAACAGAAGATTGTTTAATTTCCATGCCTTTGTGTGGGGTGGAGCGTTTTTGTTAGAGTTGAGTTCCACCTTTAGTGCCTTATGGTCTGAGAAGATACAAGGTAAAATTTCAATTCTTTTGATTCTGTTGATATTTGTTTTGTGTCCCAGGATATGATCAATTTTGGAGAATGTTCCATGGGGTGATGAGAAGAATGTATATTCTTTATCTTTGGGATGGAGTGTTCTATATGCATCTATCAAGCACAGTTGTTCGACGGTCTCATTTAAATCTCTTATATCTTTGTTTAATTTCTGTTCAGAGGATCTGTCCAGCTCTGTAAGAGGAGTGTTAAAGTCCCCTGTTATGATGGTATTATCAGATATCATATTGCTCAGACTGAGTAAGGTCTGTTTCAAGAATCTGGGAGCATTTAAATTGGGTGCATAAATATTTACAATTGAAACATCTTCTTGTTGTATTTTTCCCTTGACCAATATAAAGTGACCATCTTTGTCTTTTGCGACTTTAGTTGCTTTAAATCCACATGAATCTGAAAATAAGATTGCAACTCCTCTTTTCTTCTGAATGCCATTTGCCTGAAAAATTGTCTTCCAACCCTTGACTCAGAGCATTAATTTGTCTTTTGAAGCCAGAGATGTGTTTCTTGCAGACAGCAAATGGATGGCTTGTGTTTTTTAATCCAGTCAGCCAATCTATGCCTCTTCAGTGGAGAATTCAAGCCATTAACATTTATTGAGATAATGGATAGGTGTGGTAGTATTCTATTCATCTTATTTTGTGAGAGTCCATTGCTTAGTTTTATCTTTTGCATCAGTGTGGAGGTTAGGTTCTGTCGTTTAATTTCTCAGTTCTTACTTTGCTGCTGATCCATTGTGGCGGTCAGCGTGCAGAACAGGTTGAAGTATTTCCTGTAGAGCTGGTCTTGTTGTGGCGAATTTCCTCAATGTTTGTATATCTGTAAATGATTTGATTTCTCCGTCAATTTTGAAGCTTAGCTTAGCAGGGTACAGAACTCTGGGCTGGAAATTGTTCTGTTTAAGTAGATTAAAGGTAGATGATCATTGTCTTCTTGCTTGGAAAGTTTCATTAGAGAAGTCTGCCGTCACTCTGATGGATTTTCCCCTGTAGGTCAACTGGCGCTTACTCCTGGCAGCTTGCAGAATCTTTTCTTTTGTCTTGACTTTGGACAGGTTCATCACAATGTGTCTTGGAGAAGCTCGGTTAGAGTTGAGGCGACTCTGAAAGCAGTGTATCAGAATCTTTGGTGATATTTGGGAAATTTTCTTTGATAATATTCTCTAGTATGGCTTCCATTCCTCTGGGGCATTCTTCTTCCCCTTCTGGGATTCCTATAACTCGTATGTTGGAACGCTTCATAAAGTCCCATAATTCTGACAGTGAACATTCTGCTTTCTCTCTCTTCTTTTCTGCCTCTTTTACTATCTGAGTTATCTCAAGAACTTTGTCGTCTACCTCTGAAATTCTTTCTTCTGCATGGTCTAACCTGTTGCTGATACTTTCCATTGCATCTTTAAGTTCCCTGATTGACTGTTTCAGTTCCTTCAGCTCTGCTATATCCTTTTTATATTCTTAATATTGTTCATCTCTTATTGGATTCTGTTTTTGGATTTCCTTTTGGTTATTTTCCACTTTATTAGTAATTTCCTTCATTGTTTCCATCATTTCTTTCATTGTTTTCATCATGTGTATTCTAAATTCCCTTTCTGTCATTCCTAACATTTCTTTATAGGTGGAATCCTCTGCAGTAGCTACCTCATGGTCCCTTGGCGGGATTGTTCTGGACTGGTTCTTCATGGTGCCTGGAGTTTTCTGCTGATTCTTCCTCATGAGTGATTTCTTTTATCTGTTTCCTTGCCCTTATTTTCCTTTCACTTCCTCTTGCTCTTGCTCGTGCCTGTGGACTAAGGGTTAGATGAGTGCTTTTGGTACAGGACCAGAAGGGTGAGAAGGTTGAAGAGCAAGAAAGGGATGAAAGAAAGGAGGACCGAGTGAAAAGAAAAAAAAATGGAGAAAGGAGAGGGTGTGGGTAAAAGGAATATTGACAAAAAGAAAAAGGCACAGAAAGAGGGAGACAGAGCAATGTCGATGTATAGTAGGGTACTTTGACACAACCTTTAAAAAAACTACCTTCTGGGGGTGCCCATTTGGGTGGATCCCTTGAGGTCAGCAGCTCTTTGCTAATCTGATCAGACACAGTACCCCACCTCCACCAAGTAGAGAGGAAAGACAAAAATGCTATAAATCAAACCAAAACAAGCAAACAGAAAACTTTACGGGATAAAATTGGGTGAAAAACCAAATAATAGCGGTAGAAACACTAGCAAAAATGAAGTTCCAGTTATTGAAAAAGGCAGCAATGGGAAATAATTAAACTAGAAAAATTGAGAAAGAAAAAAGATCTGTATGGAAAAGGTTGAAATTAAAAAACAAAACAACATTAACAACATCTAAATAACCAAAAAAAGACCAAACCAAAAAAAAAAAAAAAAACAGAAAAAACAAAATACAACCAGAAACCAAGCAGGATGTATATGTTATTGAATATTGTCTGGGCAACACGTGGTCTTCTGGGGTATGAGATGTTAATCACATTTCTGATACGACTGGAGGCTGCTGATTTCTCAAACCCCAGCAGGTAGACACCCTAAATCTCTTTTCAGCCCACTTAAAAGGCACTTTGAACTTGTAAACTTGCTGAGCAGAAGCTTTCCCAGGAAAGTGCTTGTCGCTGGTATCACTGCTGAAGTGACTATCCACTTACCCAGTGTGCCAAAACCGGTCTCACTCTGCCCCTGAGGGTTAGGGCTGCAAGGTGGCTCAGATCCCACCCTTAGGCTACTTGGTCGCTGGGTTACCAGCTCCCACCTGATTCTAGCTCTGCGACCCTGAGGGTGGAGCTTGCCGGGGCAGATCGCTCACAATGGCTCCCTGTGGCCCACAGGCAAACACTATTATCTCTGTCTGGCTCAGCGGCTCAGACTGGGGCCCTAGACAATGGCCAAAGTTCTCCACACTCCCACTTAGGCTCTCCCCAAGGCAGCTCAACTGAATGCCAAGTCCAAAGACACCAAAACAGTTCACAGGTAAGGCCTTTCGGGTTTGCAGTCTCGCTGCTACTGAACTTACAGTTGCGGGCAGGTTTAGACGGATTGAACACACGCGACCACTTGCCAGTTTTCCACTGTTTTAGTTCTCCTCTTGGGGTCCATAAGTCTCTCATTGACTCTCTGTATCCTCACAGGGGTGATGATAGGCAGATCCCACCACCAGAGATGCCTGGAGTCCTATCTCCCCGGACTCACAGTGCCTAGATGCAAGGAAGCTGTTACTCGGCCGCCATCTTGCTCTCCTCTCTCTGCCTTTTTTTTTTGAAAGACCCATTAAAAAGAAATTAGGCCAGCTTCATGTTGGACTTTTGAGATATAAAGACACGTGATAGTTGGTCCTTGCTCTTAAGGGGCCAGTGTCAAAAAGTCTGTTCCAGAATCTATGGGGGTTGATTTTAAACAGATATGTGGGCTGTAGCCTTGGGGGAGCTTGTTCACATGGGGCCCAAGCGTCAGCATTTGCAACCAGATCCTTGGGTAATTTTGATGGAAGTCTATACTTTGAAGAGTGAAAAATGGAGCCTGAATCTGAAAAAAAAAAATGAAAGGGTGGAAATTTGCCAGCACTGGGAAAGTCTGGGTAGGCACTCGAGCCAGGAAGTCAGTGACCTGAGACCCAGTCCTTGATTTCTTGGCAGCAGGTGTGGACTGGGAACCAAAGGTTATGTAGGGATTATAGGAAAAATGCTTCAAGAACTGCCCTGGGTTATGTAACGTAAATACTGAGAATTTATTTTGGGGGCTACAAATGGTGATTTCATGGATAGTATTTCATTATCCATGTTTAATTTTCACTATGTAACAGCAAAACAGATCTATGCTCGCCTCTTTTTTTTCTTTTTTTTTTTTATTGTTAAATCATAGCTGTGTACATTAGTGCAATCGCCTGTACCCATTCTAAGATGCACCATAGATGTGGTCCCACCCATCTCCCTCCCTCCACCTAAACCTCCCCCCTCCCTTCCCCTTCCTTGGCCCTTTCCCCATGGTGTTGTGCTATAGTTGGTTTATAGTTTTCATGTGAAAGCTATAATTTAGCTTCATAGTAGGGCTGAGTACATTGGATACTTTTTCTTCCATTCCTGAGATACTTTGCTAAGAAGAATATGTTCCAGCTCCATCCATGTAAACATGAAAGAGGTAAAGTCTCCATCTTTCTTTAAGGCTGCATAGTATTCCATGGTATACATGTACCACAATTTGCTAGTCCATTCGTGGGTCGATGGGCACTTGGTCTTCTTCCATGACTTAGCAATTGTGAATTGGGCTGCAATAAACATTCTGGTACAGATGTCTTTGTTATATTGTGACTTTTGGTCTTCTGGGTATAAACCTAGTAAAGGAATTATAGGATCAAATGGCAGGTCTATTTTTAGGTCTCTAAGTATTCTCCAAACATTCTTCCAGAAGGGACATGTTAGTGGGCCTTCCCACCAGCAGTGTAACAGTGTGCCCTTTCCTCCACATCCAAGCCAACATTTCTGGTTTGGGCATTTTGTTATGTGGGCTACTCTTACTGGGGTTAGGTGATATCTCAGAGTAGTTTTGATTTGCATTTCTCTGATGATTAAGGATGATGAGCTTTTTTTCATGTGTTTGTAGATCTTGTGTCTGTCTTCTTTAGAGAAGTTTCTCTTCAAGTCCCTTGCCCATCCTGAGATGGGGTCACGTGTTCTTTTCTTGTTAATACGTTTGAGTTCTCTGTGGATTCTGGTTATTAGACCTTCATTGGAGGTATAACCTGCAAATATTTTCTCCCATTCTGAGGGCTGTCTGCTTGCTTTACTTACTATGTTCTTGGCTCTGCAGAAGCTTTTTAGTTTGATGAGGTCCCAGTAGTGTATTTTTGATACTGCTTCAGTTGCCTGGGGAGTCCTCCTCATAAAATATTCACCCAGGCCGATTCCTTCAAGAGTTTTCCCTGCACTTTCTTCAAGTATTTTTTATAGTTTCATGTCTTAAGTTTAAATCTTTTATCCAGTGAGAGTCTATTATAGTTAATGGTGAAAGGTGTGGGTCCAGTTTCAATCTTCTACAGGTTGCCAGGCAGTTTACCCAGCACCATTTGTTAAATAGGGAATCTTTTCCCACTGAGTGTTTTTAATTGGCTTGTCAAAGATCAAATAATGGTAAGTAGGTGGATCCATCTCTTGGTTCTCTATTCTATTCCAGACATCTACTTCTCTGCTTTTGTGCCAGTCCCATGCTGTTTTGATCACTATGGATTTATAGTACAGTCACAGGTCTGGTAGCGTGATTCCTCCTGCTTTGTTTTTATTGCTCAGTAATGTTTTGGCTATTCGAGGTTTTTTCTGATTCCATATAAAACGAAGTATTATTTTTTCAAGATCTTTAAAGTATGACAATGGAGCTTTAATAGGAATTGCATTAAAATTATATATTGCTTTGGGCAGTATGGACATTTTAACAATGTTGATTCTTTCCAGCCATGAGCATGGTATGTTTTTCCATCTGTTAACATCTTCGGCTATTTCTTTTCTTAGAGTTTCATAGTTCTCTTTGTGTAGATTTTTCACATCCTTTGTTAGGTATACTCCCAAATATTTCATCTTCTTTGGCACTACTGTGAAAGGAATAGAGTCCTTGACTGTTTGTTTGGCTTGGTTATTGTTGGTATATATAAAGGCTACAGATTTATGGGTGTTGATTTTGTAGCCTGAGACATTGCTATATTCCTTGATCACTTCTAAAAGTTTTGTAGTAGAATCCCTAGTGTTTTCCGGATATACGATCATATCATCTGCGAAGAGTGAAAGTTTGATCTCTTCTGACCCTATGTGGATACCCTTGATCGCCTTTCCTTCCCTAATTGCAATGGCTAAAACTTCCATTACAATGTTAAAGAGCAATGGAGACAATGGGCAACCTTGCCTGGTTCCTGATCTAAGTGGAAATGATTTCAATTTAACTCCATTCAATATGATATTGGCTGTGGGTTTGCTGTAGATGGCCTCTATTAGTTTAAGAAATGTCCCTTCTATACCAATTTTCTTAAGTGTTCTGATCATGAAGGGATGCTAGATATTATCAAAAGCTTTTTTCTGCATCAATTGAAAGAATCATATGGTCTTTATTTTTAAGTTTGTTTATGTGTTGAATTACATTTATAGATTTATGTATATTGAACCAGCCTTGAGACCCTGGGATAAATCCGACTTGGTCATGGTGTATAATTTTTTTGATGTGTTGTTGGATTCTGTTTGTTAGGATCTTATTGAGTATTTTAGCATCTATATTCATTAGTGATATTCGTCTATAATTTTCTTTTCTTGTTGGGTCTTTCCCTGGTTTGGGGATCAAGGTGATGTTTGCTTAGTAGAATGTGCTGGGTAATATTACTTCTTTTTCTATATTTTGGAAGAGGTTTAGTAGTATAGGTACTAGTTCTTCTTTAAATGTTTGGTAGAATTCTGACATAAAGCCATCTGGTCTTGGGCTTTTCTTTTTAGGGAGATTTTGTATAGTTGATGCTATTTCAGAACTTGATATAGGCCTGTTCAAAGTTTCCACTTCGTTCTGGCTAAGTCTTGGTAGGTGGCGTGTTTCCAGGTATTTGTAGATTTCTTTCAGATTTTCATATTTGTGAGAGTAGAGTTTCTTGTAGTATTCGTTAAGGATTTTTTGAATTTCTGAGGGGTCTGTTGTTATTTCATCATTACCATTTCTGATTGATGAAATTAGAGATTTTACTCTTTTTTTCCTGGTTAGGTTGGCCAATGGTTTATCCATTTTATTGATCTTTGCAAAAAACCAGCTTTTGGATTTATTGATCTGTTGTATAGTTCTTTTGTTTTCAGTTTCATTTAATTCTGCTCTGATTTTGGTTATTTCTTTTTTTCTGCTGCATTTGGGGTTGAAGTGTTCTTCTTTCTCCAGTTGCTTGAGATGTTTCATTAAGTTATTGACTTCCTCTCTTTCTGTTTTCTTGAGGAAGGCTTGCAGTGCTATAAATTTCCCTCTTAGGACTGTCTTTGCAGTATCCCAGAGGTTCTGGTAATTCGTGTCTTGATTGTTGTTTTGTTCCAAAAATACGGTGATTTCCTTCTTAATCTCATCTATAACCATGTATCCTTCAGCATAAGGTTGTTTAACTTCCATGTTTTTGTATGGGTATGTAGGTTCCTGTTGTTATTGAGTTCAACTTTTATTCCATGATGGTCTGAGAAGATGCAAGGAATAATTTCTATTTTTTTAAATTTGCTGAGGTTAGATTTGTGGCCTAGGATGTGGTCAATTTTGGAGTATGTTCTGTGGGCTGATGAGAAGAATGTGTATTCAGTTTTTTGGGGATGAAATGTTCTGTAGATGTCTGTTAAGTCCAGATGTTGAATGGTTGAGTTTAAATCTAAAATTTCTTTGCTTAGCTTCTTTTTGGAGGATCTATCCAGGACTGCTAAAGGGGTGTTAAAATCTCCAACTACTATGGAAGTGGAGGAAATCGAGTTGCTCATGTCTGTTAGAGTTTCTCTTATAAATTGAGGTGCATTGTGGTTGGGTGCATAAATATTAATAATTGAGATCTCATCATATTGAGTATTACCTTTAACAAATATGAAGTGTCCATCCTTATCCTTCCTTATTTTGGTTGGTTTAAAGCCTATTGCATCTGCGAACAGGATTGCAATGCCGTCTTTTTTCTGCTTTCCATTTGCCTGGAATATAGATGACCATCCCTTCACCTTGAGTCTATATCTGTCCTTTAATGTAAGATGCGATTCTTGGATGCAGCAGATATCTGGCTTGATTTTTTGTATCCAGTCTGCCAACCTATGCCTCTTTGGAGGACAATTTAAACCATTCACATTAATTCAGAGTATTGATAAGCCTTTCGAGAGACCGGTGGACATTTTTAATCCTTTAGCGACTGTGGAAGTTGGAATTTGATCAAAAATTTTTTGGGTGGGTTTACTTTTGTGGTGGAGAATTACGCTGGTCTTTATGGAGGATAGGTCTAAGAATGTCCTGGAGAGCTGGTTTAGTTTTGGCAAATTTCTTCAACATGTAAATGTCGTTGAAATATTTCATTTCTCCATCATAAATGAAGCTCAGTTTAGCTGGGTACAGGATCCTGGGTTGAAAGTTATTTTGTTTTAGGAGATTAAAAGTCAATGACCATGCTCTTCTAGCTTGAAAGGTTTCAGCAGAGAGATCTGCAGTTATTCTGATATTCTTCCCCTTGTAGGTAATGGTTTTCTTTCATCTGGCAGCTTTCAGAATTTTCTCCTTCATATTAACTTTAGTGAAATTGATTATGATGTGTCTGGGGGATGTCTTATTTGGGTTGAGTCATGCTGGAGTTCTGAAACTGTCTGCTATTTGAATTTCGGAATCTCTTGGCATGTCTAAAAAGTTCTCCTTTATAATCTCATGGAAAAGAGACTCTGTGCCTTGTGAAGCCACTTCGTCACTTTTGGGGATCCCTGTAAGACGAATATTGGTTTTCTTCAAATTATCTGAGAGCTCTCTGAGAGAGTGGTCTGTTTTTGATCTCCATTTCTCTTCTTCTTTGAGGGTTTGGGAGCATTCAAAAGCTTTGTCTTTAATGTCAGAAATCCTTTCTTCTGCTTGCTCCATTCTGTTACTGAAGGATTCTACTATGTTTCTCAGATCTTTGAGGGATACAACTTCTTGTCTCAATGTGTTGAAATCTTTGGTCATTTGGTCTTTGAATCCATTGAATTCTTGAGATAACTTTTGGAATTCTAATTCAATCTTATTTGCTATCCAGATCCTGAATTCAATTTCTGACATCTCAGCTATTTGTTTGAGCATGGGGTCTTGTGCTGTTTCTGCCCCATTGATCCTTGGGGGAGTTGATCTACTCTGATTATTCTTATTGCCAGAGTTTTTCTGTTGATTTCACCTCATTATTGTTTTTCACCATTGCCTCTGGCTTTCCTCAGAGTTGGAGAGGTGTCTCTCCAAGATTAGACCCCAGCAGGATCACTCTATTGTTGCTGGATCTTTGTAGGGAGTGACCCTGTGTAGTTCCTCTGGGGCCGCTCTAGCTAGGGAGTTCTGGTTGTGGAAGCAGCTCCGGTTTGTGACACACCTGGATCCAGCAACAGGGCTGGGGTTGGTGCGCACGGTTCTGGGAGTGCCAGGCGCCCAGTGACTTTGGCACAGAGAGCCCAAAACTCCAGCAGTCTCTGGCCAGGAGAAGAGCTCTGCGCAGAGGCAGGGAGGGCTCCAAAGGGCACGCAGCTACCAGAGTCCCTGTCCAGATGAACGGGCTAGTGTGGAAGCTGGGAGGACACAGGAGGGAGGACGCAGGGTTGCGTGGCTCCCGCAGTTCCTGGTCAGGGAATGTGGAGGCCTGGTGGGTGCGGGGGTCAGGGGTCTCTGCACAGCTCTTATGGAGGTCTGGGCGGTGCCAAGCCCAGGAGTTTGAGGTTGCAGTGAGCTGTGACGTCATGGCACTCTATCCAGGGCAACAGCCCAAGGCTCCAGTGTGCCAAAACCGTCTCACTCTGCCCCTAAGGATTAAGGCTGTAAGGCAGCTCAGCCACCGCCTTTAGGCTGCTCAGTCAGTAGGTTACTTTGACCTGCCCTATCCTTGCTCTGAGACCCTGAGGGTGGAGCTTGCCAGGGCTGTTCTTTCACAATGGCTTCCGGCGCCCAGCTCAGTGGCTCAGTCTGGGTCCCCAGACAATGCCCAAAGTTCTCCACACTCCTGCTCAAGCTCTCCCCAAGGCAGTTCAACTGAGTTCCAAGTCCAAGAACACCGAAACAGTTCACAGGTAAGGCCTTTCCGGTTTGCAGTCTCACTGCTGCTTGTACTTACGGTTGCTGGCATGATTAGGTCCATCAAACACACGCAACCACTTGCCAGTTTTCCACTGTTTTTGTCCTCCTCTTGGGGTCCAGAAATCCCTTGCTGACTCCCTGTATCCTCAAAGGGATGATTTATTTATTTATTTATTTATTTTTGTAGAGACAGAGTCTCACCTTATTGCCCTCGGTAGAGTGCCGTGGCGTCACACAGCTCACAGCAACCTCCAAATCCTCAGGCTTAGGTGATTCTCTTGACTCAGCCTCCCAAGCAGCTGGGACTACAGGTGCCCGCCACAACGCTCGGCTATTTTTTTGTTGCAGTTTGGCCGGGGCTGGGTTTGAACCTGCCACCCTCAGCATATGGGGCCGGCGCCCTACCCGCTGAGCCACAGGCGCCGCCCTCAAAGGGATGATTATAGGCAGATCCCACTGGCCAGAGATACCTGGAGTCTTGTCTCCCCAGACTCGCTGTTCCCAGTTGCAGGGAAGCTGTTACTCAGCCACCATCTTTAATCTCTCTCTGCTCGCATCTTAAGGTGCCTTAAATCTCCGTGTTCCCATGAGCCAACCTGTCAAAATCTGACAGACAATGAAAAGGGAACATCATTCACACATTTTACACCATTTCTATGTACTTTCAGAAATGAGATAAAAATTATTTATGTTCAGTTCCTTTACGGTCATGTAATCTTTGTGTGACAGGACAATCAAGTAGTTTAATTACCAGCAACAGCTGGAGGTGGCGAGGTTTGTAATCTACATCGAGGCTGGTTAGGGCGCACACCCTGCTGTGACCAGGTCTCCCAATGAGGATCATTCTGCGCTCAATCAGCATGAAAATTAGTTGTGAAATGAGTTTCAGATTTTCCCCGTGCTTGGGGGTACCTCAGACTCTGTGGAAGAAACAGACTTCTCTCCACAGGGATTCACCCTCTGTGGCTTCACCTTGGCCTTGGGTCTGCCCTCCTGGTTAACCTCATTGGCTTTTATAGGCTGGTAAGGGGGAGGCAGGAATTTACGTTTTTCCCTAACTCCAGACTCCACTGCTTATGAGCCTGGTGCTTTATCTAGCTCGGTGTTTTTCAACCTTTTTTTTTTTTTTTTATTGTGCTTTGAACTTCTTTTGAAAATAATTTAATTAGTGGTCTTTAAAAATTTTGGCAGCACACCTAAGAACCTCTCAATGGGACACCCATGTGCTATTGAAAATCACTGCTCCAACCCATACTCTGTCACTTCAGCAAGGAGCATGCTACCTGAGCCCTGCTGGTAGGAATTACTTTACACTCTGACGTGTACCCTCTCCTGGTGTAACTGTGATGACAAACACTGCCACGTGTGCAGAGGGACAGATGGACAAGCTCTTTTGGAAGGATGTTGTGAGTTTGCTGCTAACCTCTGGTTCCACATGTGGCCTTTGGCTGTCTTGGAATGGCCATGATGTAGTCCAGTTAGGGAAGGAAGGTGTTGGTCATTGCTGGAAGTCTTCAGAGGAAGGCAGATGAGAATGTGGTCATCCTGCTGTCCTTTCAAGGATCTGACCGTGAAAGGTTATGTGTATGACCAGCAGCACTGTCCAAGAGAACTTTCTGCAGTGATAGAAATATCTGTATTTGGGCTCCCTAATGTGGTAACCTCTATCCCATCACATGCTGCTATCGAGCATGTAAAACGTGGCTGGGGTCCTGAGAAAATGAACGTTTACTTTCATTTACTTTGAATTAACTTAAGTTTAAATAGCCACATGTGGGTAGGAGCTACTATATTCGTACAGTCTAAGGACTGTAGTTTCAACATACTGTATATGCTCATATGTGTGGCACCTTACAAATGTTTACAAGATGGTACAGGCAAAATGAACTTTCTTCAATAATATCTACGTGGAAGCAAAATGCATAGCCTAAAACACGCAGAAACAGAGGCTCTCAAAGGATGTTGTCCTTATAAATAAGTAGCAGCGGGATACTCACTTAGGAGGCTTGTCATCTTTCTGGGAAAGGACATTGGCCATCAGACTGTATTTCGTTTCTGTTTTGTCACTCAGAATACACATGTGCTTTGGAAGCAGAGATACACAAAGCAGAAGCTATTTCCCTTGATGTTATTTGTCTTTCCTCATGGTTAAAAGTAACATTTTGTTCCCCAAATAGATGCTAGGTGGCTTACGTGGTTCATTTCTTTTACCCCATGGGAAATGAGATATTTAAGTTTCTACTACATGAGTCTTCCTCTGACTTTGTGTAGTGGTTAAAATGTGATCCTGTTTAGTGTAGGTAAAAATGTGTTCCTGAGAGCATCTTCCACCAGCAGCACAGCCATGGGGTTGCTGTGTCCCTTTCCATAACCCCCCTAAAGTTAAGTGAATTTTACACTCCACTCTCTGACGTAATTGTGGGAATAATAGGAGCACATCATCCAGAAGGATTTACGCTTGAGGCCCCGAGTGTTAGGAACTGTAGAACATTGCATTCTTTGCTTTGGTATGGATAGGCTTATACAATCCTCATGACCCCCCGCTTAGCATAGACTAGCTTTTTCTCCCCTTTCCCTTGCAGGTGAGCACACAGAGGCAGAGAGCAGATAGGCAACTTTGCATCACAAAGCAGGTACAGATGGAGTTCGCATTTGGATCGTTCTACTCCAATGTCGGTAGACATTCTGTGACATGTTGATCCTTATTTAATATGTTTTTTAATACTTTTGTGTCTAATTTTGTAAATGTACATTTGATTGCTCCTTTATATAAATATATATGCATAAACATGTTGCTGTCCACTGGCCTAGTCAGAGACATGGAGGCCTACACTGCAGACGAAATGAATGATTTATTAAGGGATGGCTGGTGCTCGCTCAGGCACAGCAGCAAATGGCCGTCTTTACTCACTTTCTTATATACCCGAAATCATCAGATAGAAATAATCCAAGAACAAGGAAGACAAAAGGTAAAGATTCCTTATCAGAGTTAATCCAGCAAAGTACATAACACACCTTTCTAAACCAAGAATATCTTGTTTAGAGATAAACAACAATGGAGATGAACCACAAAGAGCTGGGTTGTCTGTTCTGTACGCCTGCTTCTCTATATGACTAACTGAAAGTTTTTGTGTAACTAGAGGTAGGGGATTAAGTGCAACGGTCCATTGCCCCAGGCAGAGGCTCTGTCTCCAGCTACGAATTGGGAGAGCGCTCCGGGATATTCTTTCCTTTAAGGCGTGACTGCCTGCATTTTTCAGCAAAGCTGCTTATGTTAGCTGGGGAAGAATATCCCCCAAAACTCACACCCAGCCCAAGTACTGGAAATGTCCCTTCTCAGGGTCTTGTGCTTCAAGGAGCACAAATGAGACTGATTCACCTTACAAGGGTGCAGTGGACTGTGCTCCTTCATAAACATATTTATATATAAATGATCTCAGACGTTCTTGACTGAGACTTCAATGAACTCCCATTGACTCTTCCTTTCATGAAAGATTTCTTTGCAACCTACAATGCTATTTGACAGCATGTTAGCCATAGCATACTTTCTTTCAAAATTAGAGTCCATCCTCTCAAACCCTACTGCTGCTTTATACCAACTAAGTTGATGTAATTTTATTGTCCTTTATAACAGTGCTCATAGTATCTTGCCAGGACTAGATTTCATTTCCAGAAACAGCTTTCTTTGTTTATCCATAAGAAGCAACTCCTCATCTGTTAAAGTTTCATCGTGAGATTGCAGCGATTCAGTCACGTCTGCAGACCTCACTTCCAGTTGTCTTGTTATTTCTACCACATCAGCAGTTAGTTCCTCCAGTTAAATCTTTTTTAAAAAAGGTTTCATAAGAGTCCCACATCCTACCTCCTGTGAAATCGTGAACCTCTCAAAATGATCCATGAGGGTCGTAATCAGCTTCTTCCAAATTTCTATTCATGTTGATATTCTGGCTTCTTCCTGATGTTCTTAATGGAATCTAGAATAGTGAGTTCTTTCCAGAAGGTTTTCAATTTATTTTGCCTACATCTATTAGAGGAATCACTGTCTATGGCTGCTATGGCTTTACGAAAGATACATGGTTATATATTTTTTTTTTGTTTGTTTGTTTGTTTTTGTTTTTGAGACAGAGCCTCAAGCTGTCACCCTGGGTAGAGTGCCCTGGCATCACTCCTGGGCTCAAGTGAGTCTCCTGCTTCTGCCTCCTATGCAGCTGGGATTACAGGCACCCACCACAACACCCGGCTATTTTTTGGTTGCAGCTGTCATTGTTGTTTGGCAGGCCCAGGCTGGATTTGAACCCGCCAGCTCAGGTGCATGTGGCTGGCACCTTAGCCACTTGAGCCACAGGTGCTGAGCCCAAAAGATGTTTCTTAAATAATGAGACTTGAAAGTCAAAATTACTCCTTGATACATGGGCTGCAGAAAGGATATTGTATTAGCAGGCATAAAAATGACATTAGTCTCTCTCAACATGTCCCCATCAGAGCTTTTGGGTGAATAGGAGCATTGTCAAGTAGCAGTAACATTTTGAAAAAAATCTATTTTTCTGAGCAGTAGTTCTCAACAGTAGGCCTACAATATTCAGTAAACCATGCTATAAACAGATGTGTGTCATCCATTGCTGCTCCATTTTCAGAGGACAGGCAGACTGTAGTTAGCTTAATTATTCTGGGCCCTAAAATTCTCGGAATAGTAAATGAGCATTGATTTCAGCTTAAACTTATCAACTGTGCTAACCCCGACCAAGAGAGTCAGCTTGTCCTTTGAAGCTTTGAAGCCATACCTTGACGGCTCTCTTGCTGTGACAGTCTTGGTTGGCATCTACTTCCAACACAAGACTGTGTCATCTATATTGAAAATCTGTTGCTTAGTATAGCTGCTTTCATCAGTTCCCTTAGCTGGGCCTTCTGGATGACAAGCTGCAGCTTCTGTCTCAGCACTTGGTACATCTCCTTATAGTTTCATGTTTGGGAAACAGTTTCTTTTCTTAATCTTTATGAACCAAGCTTTGCTAGCTTCCAACTAGCTCCATCACTTCTTCCAGACTCTACAGAATTAAAGAGAGTTGGGTCTCTGCTCTGGATTGGGCTTTGGCTGAAGGGTATGTTGTGACTGGCAATGAGGCCGTTTTGCCTTTTTTTTTTTTTTTTTTTTTAGCATTCATATATTCACTGCAGTAACCCTTTCATTTCCTTCAAGAAAATTTTCCTTTGCATTAATAACTTGGCTCTTTGGCACAAGAGGCCTAGCTTCAGCCTGTGTTGGCTTTCAACCTGCCTTGCTCACTAAGCTTAATAATTTCTAGCATTTGAGTAAAAGTGAGACACGTGACTCTTCCTGTAGCCTGAACATCTAGAGACCACTGTAGGGTTTGTAAGTGATTGAAGTTCAATATCGTTGAGGCTCAAGAAGAGGGAGAGAGGCTGGAGGAATGGTGGGTTGGTGAAATGGTCACCACATGCCCAACATTCATTAAATTTGCTATCTTATTTGGCTATGGTTTCTGATGCCCCAAAACAATTACAATAGTAACATCAAAGATCACCAATCACAGATCACCAGGGAAAATATAATAATAATGAAAAAACCTGCAGTATTGTAAGAATTACAGAAATGGGACACAGAAACACAAAGTGAGGAAATGGGGTAGGTAGATTTGCTTAACACAGGGTTGCCACAAATCTTGCATTTGTTAAAAAAATATGTATATATATCTGTGAAGTGCAATAAAGGGAGGCACAGTAAAATGAGGCATACCTGTGTATCCTTTTCATTTAAAAAAATAGTTTAAGTTGATTTCCCATATATTAAAACTAAAGAATGGGTGCAGTGACTCATGCCTGTAATCCTAGCACTCTGGGAGGCCAAGGCGGTGGACTGTCTGAGCTCACCCAGACCATCCTGAGCCAGAGCAAGACCTTGTCTCTAAAAATACCCGTAGTATACCTGTAGTCCCAGCTACTCGGGAGGCTGAGGCAAGAGAATCGCTTAAGCCCAAGATTTGGAGGTTGCTGTGAGCTGTGATGCTACGGCACTCTGTCCAGGGCAACAAAGTGAGACTCTGTCTCAAAAACAAAAACAACAACAAAAAACTAAAGCTGGCTGAGAACATGAACCCTACAAATGGGAAAGAGGGGAAATTATGCCAGAAGCCAGTGATGAAGTGACTGGATGTTCACTGCACTTCAATTAATCTTCAAACTCCCAGGTAGCCAAAAAAAGAAAACAAAACCCCCTCTTTTTCATGCCACGTCTACATCATGCTAAGTTTTTCCACTTTGTCTTTTCTTTATAGTTGTGTCCACAGATGGCTCTCTAGCTTCTGGAGAGGACCACGTCTCATCTCAGTCAACAGGACGGAAGAGAAAGTAAGAGCAGGGAAGCGTTTACCCCGAGGGGCAGGACATCCTCTGGGTGTGTGAGTTTAATGTTGTTTTCAGAGAACTGACCTTACAAAGTCCACACTGGTTGCAGTCCTGGACTCAGTCCAGTAAACTGGAGAAGGCCTTGCAAAGATTGCAGTCCAACCCTGGTAGAGTAGGATTTTAAGTAACTTATGAACTCCATACAAAGATGACTCACAACCAGAGAGAGCTTTGAAGAACTCAGAGGAGCTGGCATTGTTACCATAAATACAGGATAGTCGGTGCCTGGCATATAATAAATTCTCCATGAATGGCAGCACCCTGATTAACAGAGATATTAAAGCTCATCTTTATACCTGACTGTGCTTAGGGCCACTCCAAGGCAACGTATTTCAGCTGCATGTGGAGATGTTACTATTGCTCACCAATTTCTAGTTCTCTTTTTCTTCTGGGACACACGGGAGACTCTGCTGCCCAGCAGGCCTCCTAGTCAGGTAGAATCATGAGACTTGTCTGGGTAATGAAATGTGGGTGGAAGTGACATGTGTCGCTAAAGGCAGAGTGACCCAGCCACTGGAGGCGTTTCCAGTTTCTGCCTTGCAATGGTATCCTGGGCCACTGGTTGAGGGAGCTGTGTTCCAGTATGGTAGGGCTCAGTTAGCCTTGGGTCTTGGGGAGACCCTTCCCCTCATCCTGCCACCTCCCCCCCCCATCACACACACACACACACACAAACTATGCTGGACATGTAACGTGAGTATGGCATGTAAAAAAAATAATAAGCCACTGCAAATTATTGCTGTGTATTTACTGTTCAGCCATTCTATCTTGACTACAGCACTTTTATTTTTTTCTTTTCTTTTTTTTTGAGATAGAGTTTCACTTTGTCACCCATGGTTGAGTGCCATAGCGTCATAGCTCACAGCAACCTCAAACTCTTGGGCTCTAGCGATTCTCTTGTCTTAGCCTTCCAAGTAGCTGGACTACAGACTACAGGCACCCACCACAACACCTGGCTATTTCTAGAGACAGTGTCTCACTCTGGCTCAGGCTGGTCTGTAACCTGTGAGCTCATACAACCCACCTGCCTTGGCCTCCCAGAGGGCTAGGATTGTAGGTGTACGCCACTGTGCCCAGCCTTGACTGTAGCACTTCTGTCAATGGATTCCTAGTATCCACAGGCAAATTTGATACAGTGGAAACAAATACCTCAATCTCTGTTGAAACTAAGGTTAATATTATGCTACTAACCTTGCTTGTACTGCTATTGTGAAATCACAACCTTCTGTCTAGCAAATGCTGAGATCAGGTTAACCAAAGAGGGAGGTGTTGCTCTGAAATACTTTCAGCAGTTTTCATTCCTACTATGTAGTTACAGTTACTGCCTGGAAATGTCCCTGGTGGGTAAGTGTGTATCACCCCACAAACCCATCAAGTGCTGCAGATCCTACACAGGCCAATGTAAGTATAGTTGTGGCAGCTGACAGATTGATAGCTCAGACTGACGATGACTCTGGATAAAGGCGAGTCCGGGCTGTGGCCTGGGGTTTTGAGAATGCTGCCACGAAGGCTGACATCTTTGAGAAGTTGAGAGAGGATTTGTCAGGCAGGGTCCTGCATTGCCTGGTCCCCATGCAGGTGGCATATACCTTGGGGCTTGTTTCCTCGTCCAGAAGTGAGGCAGAACATCCATCCCTCAGAGCAGGTCATAAAGGAAGGTGAGAACTTCCTTTAAACTTCGGTGGAGAACACTGGTCCTCGAGCCTCAGTGGGCCTATCGGCATTGCCTGGAGATCTTGTGAATGCACAGACTTGCTGGGCCGCACCTGAGTTTCTGATTCGGCTGGTCTGGGGTGGGCCTAGGCATTTGTGTTTCTAACAAGCTCCCTGGTAATGCTGTTGCTGCTCTGGAACCCCACCATGAGAACCACTGCCTCAGAGCCCTGGGTGCCCAAGTGCAGGCTGTGGTTTAATGACATCTGCATCACTGGGGAGCTTGGTCGGCAGGCAGAGTCCCAGGCCCTACCCAGACCTGCTGAGTCAGAACCTGAATTGTACCAAGATTTCCAGATGAGCTGTATACAGTGAGGTCTGAGGAGCACTACATTGGAGGCAAGAGAAGTGCTTTCCCACCCAAGATGAGCTTTTTCTTTCTTTTTTTTTTTTTGAGACAGAGTGTCACTCTGTCACCCTGAGTAGAGTGCTATGACGTGACAGCTCACAGCAACCTCAAACTCTTGGGCTTAAGCAATTCTCTTCCCTCAGCCTCCCAAGTAGCTGGGACTACAGACGCCTGCCACAACACCTGACTATTTTTAGACCAGGTCTTGCTCTGGCTCAGGCAGGTCTGGAACTCATGAGCTCAGGCAATCCACCTGCTCCGCCTCCCAGAGTGCTGGCATTACAGGCGTGAGCCACAGGGCCTGGCTCTAACGCAATTTCTTTTTCTTTCTTTCTTTCTTTTCTTTTCTTTTTTTAAGACAGTCTTGCTTTGTTGCCCTGGGTAGAGCGTCTTAGCTCACAGCAACCTCAAACTCTTGAGCTTAAGTGATTCTCTTGCCTCAGCCTCCCAAGTAGCTGGGACTAGAGGTACCTGCCAAAACACCTGGTTACTTTTTAAGAGACAGGGTCTCGCCCTTGCTCAGACTAGTCTCGAACTCGTGAGCTCAGGCAATTCACCTGCCTTGGCCTCTCAAGTGCTGGGCTTGCAGGCGTGAGCGATTGCACCCAGCCTCTGTCACGGTTTCTTACCTGCATACCTATGCAGACACCGTGAGCAAGGTTGATGGCCGAACTTGTGCGCATTTGCTTCCTTCGTCTCTGCGTGTCGACAGCACCCAGCACAAGTCCTTGCACATGCCGGATGCCCAGAAAGGCCTGGCTGAATGCAGGAGCCTGCAAGCGTGTATGCACTGTGTGCTGCTCCTGCCCCTCACGCTGGGAAGTCTGTCTCTCAGAAATACACCCCCAAATGCAAGACGGAGAAAAATCCAGTATAATAGAGCAAGAAATGGTTTTCCCAAACTCCACGCTCTTGAAAGGTGCCTCTCTGTCCAAGAGAGGCAAAGTCAAGGCATTGCCTGAGTCTCGTGTTTAGGCCTAGACGAAAGTTATTGAAGCTCGACAGTCCTACCCTGCCATCTGTGGCCTGGCTGGGCCTTCCCTTCCCTCTGTGAATATCTGCAATATGGCCTACTTATTCCTCATCTCATTGACTCAGCAAACCTCAATAATCCCACAGCTGTTGATCATGATAAACCTAATGGGCAACGCCAGAGTCATGGAAAGAAGTTCTCTCCTTACAGGTGTTTTCCTTGAACTGTCCAATTGACAATCTCCCCCACCCCAGTGGAAAGCCTGCATGATAACACCTGCAGATCTTATTCAAGGCACGGTCTTTCAGGCGCTTTCTCTCTCTCTGCCTGCTGATTGAGCTCCCTGCAGCCTCCAGCCTTCTTGTGGCCTCTGTGGATGTCCCCAGTCTCTCTGGGATCTGTAAGTAATACTTTTCTTGTTTCATGCATTTGGGTTTCCTGTTCTAATTGTGTCTCACCTGCCCAATACATCCAAACCTTACCCGTTTCCTGGTCAGGCTCTCCTAGAGCATAGTGATCTTGGTCTCTCTCTCCAGAGAGAGACCTCAAAACCGAATTCGAGGAATCACAACAGTAGCCCATGATGGTGTGGTACAAGAGAATGGAGGCAACGTCGAATTTCAGGGAGTTTTCCCCCTTTTTAGCTGTGTGGCCCCAGACGATTGCTTATTCTGTCTGAACTGCAGTTTCCACTTCTGGAAAATGAAAGCACCCACCAACGGCTTGATGTGAGAATTGAATGGAATGTTTTTAGCACTGGGTCTGGCATGTAACAAGTATTTAGAAAATGCTAAAAAAAAAAAAAATGGGTCTTCCATTCTATCTAGGAATAAACTTATGCTTGAGTTTGGATTTCACCCCACGACTCACTTGTTTACTGAATGATTTTGGGCAAGTTGTGTCACTCTAAACTCATTTCTTTCTTTGTAAAATGGGATAAGGCCTATTTTAAGGGGCTCAAAAGGTGTGGTGAGAAATAATGGAAATTTTCCACAGAACGGACAACTTTGTCTATTCAGGATCATGTATTCATTCCATAAGTGCAGACCCAGTGCAAAGCCGGCATGGGACGCCAGAGACACCGGTGTTCAGTTGTGATCTGTTCTGTTGCCTGGCTCACCTTCTAATGCAGTGTTCTTATCTCACGGCACACTTGAACTTATAGTTAGACTTCTTTGGCACACTTAAGTTGATTAAAAAAAGAGCAAAAAGAATATACATACTGTGTTTTGAACTTCTTTCTACAATATTTAATTAATGATCTTCAAAAAATTTTGAGGCACACCTCAGATCCTCTCATCAGCACATCAGTGCACCATGGCACACCAGTTGAAAATCACTGTTCTAAAGGCAGACACGGTAAATCAATAATTAGAAATAAATATGTAACTTGAAATTTCATACAGGGAGCTCTAGGAGGCTAATTTAGAACAGGAAGGTTCTAGGAAAGTAGAATTTAAAGTCCTGTTGAAAGGCAGAGAAGTATACACGTGGTTCCTGAGGTACGAAGGAGCTCAGAGCACTGGAGGACCTCCAGGGAGACCAGGTGGCTGCAGGCAGAGGGGAGCTCAGAGATGAGGGCAGGGCCTTGTCGATCGCAAATTGAGCATTATGAACATTTTAAAGCATCCCCTGAAGGTTCTCTCCTTAAATTGCCTCTTAGTTGCCGTATTTTTGAAAGCTGTGTGGCAGCTGTTGCAATGACGCTTGTGTTTCGTGATTACCTCTTCCGCTAACAGCTATCAGTTGCTCCTAGAACTCCAGCCACCTAATCTGGTTAGGCCAGTCCGTAGACAAATGGGTTTTGATACGATAAAGGGTCGATGAAAGGAGACGAGAAGGCAGACAAAGCTAATTTCCATTCTGTCCAGGAATAAAGAGAAAGGTCACCAGCTGGGGGAAGACACCAGATGAGAAGCAGATTTCTGGATGTCAGCCTGCTGTGCGATAATCTCATCAGGTGAACTACAGGAGGGGCAATAATTTGCAATTATGGACCAGCCGCTCTCTTAGGATACACAATCACTTTCTAAGTTGCTCCCTGAACTCCGTGAGGCCAGGTGCTGGGATGTTATTACTTTGCAATTAAAAAAGTCATCTTAGAAGAAATACTTTAATAATCTTATGCTGCATGTTTGGGAGGCTCCTTGAGATCATGCTTCTGGAGGGAAATAGATATTTTGCCAAATTAGGTTGCCCGGATGTACCAACTCCAAGTGCAAGATCTTGTCATCAACCCTATTCCATCCTGTTCACTGGCTTTGCCCGAATGGCAGGGAGGGGATAACCCAGTGCACAGAAGGCGGGACTCCTGAGTGCTATCTTGGAATGCCTGTGGTGACTGAGGGCATACCTATGACTTTAAAATGAATATTATTATTTTCCGACAATGTTCCAGTCCTGGAATATGAGTCCAGTTCTGATGTGCTTGGGCAGCCAAACTCTTGTGCATTTTTATGATGCATGTGACTGGAGTTCCTGCTTCCTGCTTGCCAAACCATTTCTGAAGGAATCAAAGCCCACACGACCGTCCTTCTCAGAAGGAGGTCCCCGAAGTGGACTTTCCAGGAACTGCCGAGCTCATAGCACATGCACCTGCCAGAGCTGTGGCTCTGATGGAAGTTCCATCCCTCCTCAGACCAGATGGAGAGGTGCCAAATAAAAATAGGTGTTTGGCAACTGGGAAGATAGCCGCAAAACCCCTCCCTTCTCCCCCATCAGCTTATGCCCCTGGATATCTACAGGGGTGTGAAATTACAGCTCTGATTGTCTGTGTCTGCAAGGATTTCCCTCTTTGCTTCCGCATCGGATTTCTGCAGAAATGAGAAGCCCTGTGTTTGCAACTTTCCCCCCATTATATTTGAGTCTTTGACTCCAGGTAAGCGTCATTTATCTAAGAGAGAAAAACCTATTTCACACTCTCCTGGAACTAGGAAAACAGTCTTTGATCATATTAATAACGTTATAGATTAGACTTAATCAAGAAGAAATTTCTTGGCTCTTTCTTGATTCTTTAATATATCACATGGACATCTGTAAATTTAGAAATAATCTGAATAGCATTGATATAATTTCTATTTAGTTTTTCAATAGTATGTGTGTGCATAGATTTCAAGATTAAACTTTTCCAGGTAAAAGAATGCTATAAATATTTCTAGAAAACCCGGGAAACAGGATAATTAAAGGAGAAAATAGAAATAGCCTCAAATGTCATCATGCAGAAATAACTACAGTATTTCTATTCTGTTAAGTTTTATACATTCCTACTTATATGTCAGCAGCAAGGGGGCTTTTCCTATGTTCAAATTGGTGTATCCTATAATAGTCTTATATTTTTCTTTTATCACTAAACATTATATATCATAAACCTTCCTCCAGAGAACTTTTTTTTTTTTTGCAAAACTTATTTGAAACTTAGAAGAGTTGCATTTTTGATGGATTGACGTTCACCTTGGTTCTTGTTTTGCCAGTAGAGGCTGAAAATATGTCATGAAAGTTATCTCCCTGTGTGATGGTGATGAAAACAGTGATACTAATTACAACTTTTGAAAGAATCTTCATCTCCCTTTTTGCTGCAGAGTGTTTTGCGAGGTTAACAGTTGCTAACTACTTATGGATTTAATATGGAACTTGGGGGGAAGGAGGGAATTTTACACTCACTGGTGCTCCTTGTGGATCAAGTGTGCCCTCATCACCTGACTGCCAGGGAGGCACCTTAGAATAGGAATTTCTCACACGGGCTCCAGGGGTTTGAATCCCAGCTCTACCATTTGTAGGCTGTGTGACTCTGGACAAGCTACTTTATCTTGGTTTCTTAGTTTTTTCCTCTGTAAAATGTCATGTATCCAGCCATTATCTCATGGGACTGTTGTGTGGATTAAATGTGATAATAAACAGCAATTTAGGTGAATTCTAAATGAGTAGTAAGACTCGGTGGCCTGTAGCCACATACACTAGAGCTGGCAGGTTCAAACCCGTCCAGGCCTGCCAAACAATGACCACTACAACAAAATAGCTGGACGTTGTGGCAGGCACCTGTAGTCCCAGCTACTTGAGAGGCTGAGGCAAGAAAATTGCTTAAACCCAAGAGTTTGAGGGTCTGACTGTCTCTCTAGCTTATCGTCCAAGTCTAACCTGCCATCCTCTCCACATGGAGCACTGCAAAAGCCTTTCTACAGGTGTCTGTGTGTCCATACCCCAAGTGTTGCAGGAACACAGGGGCCCAGTGGAGAGAGAGAATCCCCTGAACACCAAGATATGGAGGGAGAGCTTTATTTCAGCTGGCAGAGCCACGGTAGACTAGAGTCCAAAAATGGCCGAGGTCACTGATTGGCTCTGTCCTTTTCCTTTTATCTCCAGCCAAGAGTTCCTTGTCCACAGGTACCCTTTTCATTGGTCAGTTTGAATTGAGCCAGAGAAGGCAGGTTTGGGCTTTTACAGACATGAAGGCTTTTATAGAAGCAGAAGCAAGTGTTAGTTTCAAGGTCCCAAGAAGTTAAGTTTGTACAAATTCCTAAGAGAAGAGTCTCTATGAAGAGGACTTTGCAGGAGTGTCCTTGGGTTCCCATGAGAAGACTTTTGTTTTTATTTTAAGACCTCATTTTTTCCAGGTATCCTCTCTTTCAAGCAGCAAAAAAGAGCTTCTTAAACTCAAATTGCATCATGAAAATCTTCTACTGAAAATCCTTTAAACTTTAAACTCTTAGAAGATGACCTAAACTGACCCAGACACCTTTAAGGACCAGCTTCAGCTGCCCTTGCCTTGGTTGTCAGTGTCATCTCATGCTTTTTTTCTTGTGGCCTGCTATGCTCCTCAGAACCTGGAATGTACCCAGCTCCTTCCCACTGGGGGTGGTCTTCAGGTGTACAGACCTCTCCACCTGAAATTCCCTTCCCCCCACTCTTCGTCCTTTAGGCTAAGCTATGACCTTTGCGGAGATTCCTCCCATCAGAGTAAGTGACATTCTGTTACCTGCCAACTTCTGTTGTTTATCTTCATTGTCTGTATTCCAGATTCTGATTAGCTGTTCTCCCCTCTTGTCTGCACAGCCAGAACATAAGCTGCAAAACAGACAGCGGCTGTCTTCTTCACGCTTGGGTCCCCAGGGGTGAGCAGGAAGCTACTCATTAAGCATTACGTAGGTCCTGGCATTAATTTCCTATTCCTGTTATAACAAATTGCCACAGACTTTATTGCTCACAACAATGCATAGCAATTACCTTATAGTTCTGGAAGTCACTAGTCCAAAAGGGCCTCCCTGGGCAGGAATCAAGGTGTTAGCAGCCCTCAAGGCACTGATGCTCAAGAGAAGGGCTCTTATTCTTACCTTTTATTTTTATTTATTTACATTTTTTGAGGTAGAGACTCATTCTGTTGCCCAAGGTAGAGTGCTGTGGGGTCAGCCTAACTCATAGCAACCTTGAATTCCTGAGCTCAAATAGTCCTCCTGCCTCAGCCTCTGGAGTAGCTGGGACTACAAGTGCCCACCAAAATGCCTGGTTAGTTTTTCTATTTTTAGTAGAAAAAGCAAATCACTTTGCTTAGGCTGATTTGGAACTCCTGAGCTCAAGGCATCCTCCTGCTTCAGTCTTCAGAGTGCTAGGATTACAGGTGTGAGCCACACGCCTGGCCCCTTTTTCTTGCTCTTTCAGAGTTTGTCTTTATTCCTTGGCTGTGGTCTCCCTTCTCTATCTTCAAAGACAGCCAGGTTACTTCCCTGTGCCTTTTTGTCACAGTCCTATATCCCTCGGACTCCTCTGCCTCCCCAGGCCAATGTAAGGACCCTGCGATTACACTGGTCTCATCTGGATAATCAGGGTAATCTTCCTGTTTTAAAATGAGTGGATTAGGACACTTAATGCCATCGGCAACCTGAATTCCCCTTTGCCATGTAATTAAACATATGCTTGAGTTCTGGGGATTAGAAGGTGGACTCTTGGGGGGGCCATTATTCTGCCTTAGTAAATATTTATGGATATGTACCACATGAGTAAATGTCAACTAGCTTGGAAGTTCTTTGTGGGCAAATGGCTGCATTTACGTTTTTTTTTTGTGCTTGCCTAAACTAGGCCAATATTTAGGCTTTGTCATTCCCCTGATGGGCCTTTTGCTACCCATAGAAGTACAGAGAACTCAGGGATGAGGTCTTCCTTTAATTATCAGCCTCAGAAGAGAACCTGGGGACCCTGAAGGTAGTAGGTGGAGAGAATGTTCAAGATCTAATTAAATAGCTAATATTCTTTGGAAGGAGATTTATGGGTGGTGCCAACGTAACTGGCGCGGTCTCTCCCAGAGTGAAAAATGTAGGCATAATAAACGTTTTCACCTCGGGTGATTCTAGCCAATGTGATTAATTTCTGGGAGATTAATACAGGGGAGCTGAAGGCCATGGTTTGCAATCAAGTAGAGAGCATTTGCTTTGCCCTGGATTGAATTCCAGCAATGGAGAAGAAAAAAATATGGGGGTATATATTTCAAGAGTGGTATGTAAATGGTACCACCCCCCAACTATGTGTAGAATGAAATAGCAGTGTATTTGCTGAGAAAAACTACTGATACCCAGCATTTCCTAACTTCACATTTCCCCCCAAGACAGCAAAAACAGTACAGATAGGTTTTTCTTCTCAGAAGAGACCTGGCATGTATCTGTCATCTCTCAGGCTATTTTTAGTGACAGCGCTTTAAAAACTTAGGGAGCCTGTCTCCCCTCACCATGCTCAAGCAGAGGGTTGCTATGCAACAGACCCATATCCCTGGTGGCTCTCGCACTCTTAGTCAGGGAACTGGACCTTGGCTGAAGCCAAACAAGAGAGTGAGGCTATCCCACGCCAAGGAAGAACAACAGCTTTGGAATCTCCCCTCTAGCAGAGATGCCCTGAGTTATTCTGAAAATAAACAAGTTATTGGGACCTCCATGTGTGTTTTAGAGCGACATCCCTAATTCTCAACTAAGGCAAACAGCCTCTTGTACCTGCCTGCTGATGAGAATAAGCTCCCACATCTGTAGATGTTTTCAGTTTACAACCTCCTTTCACAGAGGTGAAGTAATTGATTGCTTACTATGAGTGTGCAGAATGCCATTTGATGCTGCTTTTTTTTTTTTTTTTTTTGAGACAGAACCTCACTATGTCACCCTTGGTAGAGTGCTGTGGCATCACAGCTCATAGCAACTTCAAACTCCTGGGCTTAAGTGATTCTCTTGCCTCAGCCTCCCAAGCAGCTGGGACCACCCGTGCCCGCCACAGTGTCCAGCTATTTTTTTGTGGTAGTTGTCATTGATGTTTAGCTGGCCCGGGCCGGGCTCTAACCCACCAGCCTCAGTGCATGTGGCTGGTGCTGGTGCTCTAACCACTGTGCTACAAGCACTGAGCCCCATTTGCTTCTTAAATGTTAAAATGTTTGCTCTTCACAGAAACTATTTTTTTTTTGTGTGTGTGTGTTTTGGCTGGGGCTGGGTTTGAACCCACCACCTCCGGCATATGGGACCGGCACCCTACTCACTGAGCCACAGGCTCTGCCCTCTTCACAGAAACTTTATGGAGAGAGGGCAAGCTACCTGAGGTTACTTAGCTAAGTTGTGCTAGGTGTCAATTTTGTAGTGAGGTCTATTTAACTCGAGTCCATTTTCTTCACTGTGACACTGCCTTCCCTTCCATCTGACCTTCACAGAAATGCTATGTCTTAGGCAAGAAAAGTAACACTGGGGTCTGGATGTTGGTGATGCCCCCAAATTCCGATATTGAAACCTCATGCACAGTGTGATAGTAGCATCAAGTGGTGACCCTTTAAGAATTGATTAGTTGTAAGGGTGGAGCCCCAAGGAATGGGATTGGTGCCCTTATAAAAGAGGCTCAGGGGAGCTTGTCGATTCTTCCACCATGTGAGGACACGTGCTCTGCTTTACACTTAGAAATAATCTTCAGTTCCACAAGTTCTATGAGGAATGGCCTTCATCACACACTGAATCTGATGGTACCTTCACCTTGGACATCTCAGCCTCCAGAAGTGTGAGCGATAAATTTCTGTTCATAAATTACTCATTCTAAGGTATTTAGATGTAGCAGCCTGAATGGGTTAAGGTAGTATTCTGTTTTGTATCAGAGGAAATTGAGCTTTAGCAAAATAAACTGACATAAAGGTAAGTGGCCAGACTGAAATTTGAAGATAGGTTTAGGTTGTTTGGAATAGCAGTCCTTTTGGTCTTCCATAATGCCACATTAAATGTACTAGAGAGGGGATCATTGTAGACTCTTTAAAAGGGAAAAAAGGACACCCCATAATCCACACAGTGACCTCAAGCTTTGCCCATTTGATCGTTTTCCTGGTTTCTCTCATTAGTTTACGATGGATGCAATTATGATCCTTGGCCAGTGGGGGCGCTCTAACCATCAACAGGTGCATGTCTTTAACTCAGAGCTTTTTAGACAATGCCCGCTTAAATCTCCCTGGATCCTTCCCAGGGCAGATTCTCAATCTTTCAGCCACAGGAAGAGCCAGTGACTTTCTGGCCAGTTCCCAGGCGATGTTGATGCTGTTTCTGGGTTGTCCACGCTTTGAGTAGCAACATTTTACTTGAGTTTACCAGTAAGAGGCTGAAGACTGACAAAAACTTACTCTAAGAGGTTTTCATTTTCCCTTCCTTCTTCTGTTCTATTTTGATACTTGACACAGAAGCATCGATTGAGCAAAATTTGGGTTGTAAGGTTTGAATCAAGGCCTGACATCAGAAAAAGGTCTTTGAAATAATAATTAAAAAAAAAATTCCCTGGATATATACACACTACAAAATGACGTAGTCCTGGCCTAGGAGGGCAGCCAGAAAGAGTAAACAGCTGGGGCTGTTGCAAGGGGATAGAATTACAGAAATGTCACGCAAAGCATGATTTAAAAAACGCGGATTCCAGTTCTTTTTGATGGTATGGCCTTCAGGGCAACACATGTTGCTTTATTTTGAAATCAACAGCCTCTCCACTTTATTTGTATTGTTTTCAGTCAACAATGGATGAAACTAAGGTTCAGAATAAATGGCTTGTTGACAGAACTAGAGAGTGGAAGAACCAGGATGGGATCTTAAGTTTCCTTTTACTCTTTTTTGTTTTGTTTTTTTTAAATCCCTTTGCCTGTGTTATTGATTTGATGTCTCTAGATTCTGTCAGATAAAAGCTGCAACCATGCTGCTTCCTTCCAAATGTGTAAGCTGATGGTTGCCTTAAAACTTGTAGGAAATACTCCTATAGAGGAAAGATCAGCTCTTTGGGTTTTATAGGTAGATAATGGCTCGCCTGAAGCAACAATCTCCCTTCTTTACCTGGGTCTAAAAGATGAATAAATGGCTTCTCTGCTAGTTGAACATTTTATGAGACAAAGTTTCAGCATTTGGAAGGATCTCTTGAGATCTTCTCATCTGGGAGTTACCAACACCGAAGCCTACATTCCAGGTAGAACAGCGGCGAGTGAGACCAGCCGGCTGCATCCTTTTAATAAGGACGTGCTCTGTTTGCATAGGACACACTTACGAATAGTCTTCAGTTCCACAAAAACATTCTCCTTCCACTTCCACGAAGCAGGTGACATTCCTAGTCTATCTGCCCCTGTACATATTTTTTCTATCAGTAGTTGGTAGATTCAGTGGCTCTCTAAGAACAGCAGAGTTCTGTGAATATATATACATATACGTGTATATGAATGAAATATATTCTGTAAATATGAAAAAACTTGTGCCTCTGTATCAGTGACCAGTGTGGACCAATATCTAGGGACCAGTATCAGTGATCTTTACATGCATAAAGAGCATGGAAAACTGGATTTCTAGGGCCTCATCAGAAGTGGGCAGCAGCTTCGTAGCTCTAACAGTTACATCCATGAGGAATGTGGATATCGCCAAACTTTATGCTTGCATTTTTTTTTTTTTTTCTAAGAGAAGCTGCAAATCTGGAATCTGATTGGAAATCTCTTGGGGTTTCCAATCTTGGCTATGTTGGGTTTCTTGTTTTTATTTATTTATTTATTTTGGAGACAGAGTCTCACTACGTCACCCTCGGTAGAGTGCCGTGGCATCACAGCTCACAGAAACCTCAAACTCTTGGCCTTAAGAAATTCTCTTGCCTCAGCCTCCCAAGTAGCTGGGACTACAGGCGCCCACCACAATGCCCGGCTATTTTTTTGTTGTAGTTGTCATTGTTGTTTAGCAGGCCCGGGCTGGGCTTGAACCCACCATGTGGCCAGTGCTCTGCCCACTGAGCTATGGGCACTGCCAGTTTCTTGTTTTTAAATACTGCACAGCCCAAAGAAAATGTGTCCATAAGCCAAATCCTGCCAGGTAGTTGCTAGTTTATAACTTCTACTCCAGTCCAGGTTGGGGGGCTAACAAGCCGGGCAACATCTGTGTGTACTTGGACAGTGAAAGAGAGTTAGGGGTTTGAAGCTGAGTCTCCTAATCCCAACTGATTTCTACTTGTCCACCAGGATGTAATTTTTTTCTAGCCATTTGACTTTGCATTGAAAGCAAGCAACATCTTTATATTTAAGTTACGTGCAGGGAAAAATGAATCCTGGAGCATTCTTCAGTCAAGTACTAAAGGCTCAAGAATCTCTTCGGTGAAATTTAAGTGCTTAGTAATCACACAGTTTCTGGCAGCAAGAACAGGCATTAAGAATCTTCTGTACAATTTTCCTCCCTACTCAACTGAACCATACTGTTCCCTGCAGATAATGTGCTTAGAATATACTGTGTTTGAATAGTCATTAAGCTATAAATCAATTACTCTTTGGAGCATCCTATACTGAATTTATCCCAATGAAATAGTTTCCGTCGTCTGAAACCCGAAACTCTGGCAGGCTGCAGGATTTTAACTATGGTAGGAAACTTATAAAATAGCTCTTTAGCCTGATAAAATCCATGACAACAGGCTGGGATTTTTTTCAGTGTTTTGATTTAGGGCTTTGATGGGGTCCGTTTAATGAAAGGGCACAACTCCCTTTGAAAACACTGAGTGCAACCAGGTATTGGGTTTTGCCCCTACATCCCCCATTAAGTCTAGCCAGGTATTTTGTCCTAGAGAGAGAAACACAAAAATGAATGTTCTTTTCAAACATCAGAATGTGCAAGAGGAATTCCAGGAAGAATGAGAGCAAAGGAGAAGAGGCCTCAGAGCCACTGTTCTCAGGAGATGGAAAGAGGAGGGACACTGAGACCCTGTGTGCTGAAACTAAGTGGGAAAACTTCCCTATTTCGAAGAGTTTCCCTGTGAAGACGTCTGGCCTTAACTGTGAGGTCTCCAGGGCAATCTCTTCATTACCAAATGCAGTCCCATCACCTAGCACAGGACCTGGCACTCAGTAGATGCCCCAGGTCTTTTAACATTTTTATTTTATGGAGTGATTACTATGTGTTGGGAACATTCTTAAGACCAGGACATAGTGTACACACACGTTCACAAGAACCCCACAGGGGATACAAAATTCCTATCTTCATTTTGTAGGTAAGAAAACTAAGGATGTTAAGAACAGTGCTAAGGTCAGCTGGCAAGCAGGTAGCAGGCCTGGGAGGCCACCTGCTGTCACTACCCTATGCTTCCCTCTGCATGAAGAAATGTGTGGATGTGTAAATGGATGAAGGTATGGAGGTTAAGGTCTCCATGCAATCCAGAGATGAGTTTCTTGTATCTAGTGGCCTGGCACGTGTGAGCTTATCCGGAGAGAACAAATCCCCCCAAAGTTGACTGTCACTGCTAGGGAATAGAAAGTTGGTTGTCGATTGTCCCAGATCTTACATGTCCAGCTAATGCATTTGTCTGTACTTAGCTTCATGGCCCTGGGGCTAAGGACAGCCCAGGTCTTACTTAGTGTTCACTGTATATCTTTAGGAAGTAACGTGGTCTTTTTATTTAAGAAGTGAGCTATCTTGTATGGGGGCAGTGACAATTAAGGCACCATTTGCAGTTTTTGGCACTATGCCTGATGCATAGTGAACATGTGTCCTGTTTCTATGATGGCTCAAAATTTACCCAAAGGATGGAAAAGGGCAGAGGAGGAGTGGCCCAGGGACTCCTCCCCAGCCTTGCTAAACTGAGATGCTGAGCGTATTGTTAAACTCCAGCTCCGGAATTTGGGACCCTGCAGCTTCCTGAGCTGGGAGTGTGGAGTTGCTGGGAGATGTCCTCAACATCCTGGTGGCCCTGACTGTTGCCGTTCTGCACTGCAGACAGAAGTCAAGGTCTCTGCCGTTTTCTCCAAACAGCCTAATGGGAGATGGGGGGGTTATTTGTCTCATGTCCTTCATATTCTAGATGGGCTGAATCTATTTCCTGTCCTCTACCCTCTTCCATGTGGCTGCTACCTCGGACAGGAGAATGTGGTGATGTTGAAATAATCAACAGGACTCATCGCCCTGGCTACAAGCAATTGGTCTGGCCAGTAGGAGGTCTTGACAGGAGATGGTAGGGAGGGAAGGGAAGAGGAGAGTGTAGTAAGGCCATTTCGTTTTATAAATTGATGTAGCCTCTGTGTACTATTGAATACATTTTCACAGTGAACATCTGTGCAAACAGCTCCCTAAGAAAAAAGTTACCAGCACCCCCCAACCCGCCATTCTTCTTCTCAGGCACCACCGCCCCTAAATGTCACATTATCTATCCCCTTCTCCCTTACTGCAAAGTCATCTTAGGCTGCCCTTGACCTTCAAGGGGCCATCACTCTTCTTTCCAAAGCAGCTAGTTCGACACAACACTTTTCTCTCTGGGTTCTGGAAATTATCCCCTCCCTTTTTTGTTCCTTGTGGCTTGGAGCTTGGTTGCTACTGGCTATAGGTTTCTGACTACCTTTGTCTGCCCCACACCTACCCACAGTTTTGCTGAATAGTCCTTAAAGTAAACCATCATGGTTTGAATATGACACCTGTTTGCTGTTGAGACATCAACTAGGCAGGAATCCTTTCTTTGGCTGGATCAGGGCTCTGCCAATGGCCAAACTGGAAAACCCAGTCTAAGAAGGATGTTACAGCTGGGTAAAATCTATCCAGTAATTGCCAAAACCTGTTCTCTTTAAACGGTGCCTTCTGGGGACTCATGATACATAAGATGGCTGGTTGATGTCAGGTGATGATACAGAGGTCAGAGGCGACTGCTGTTGCCCAAACTAGAAGCTACTGGAAGAAAATTGGGATTGCCTAGTTGATGTCTTAACAGCAAACAGGTGTCATGTTCCAACCAGGATGTTTTACTTTAAGGGCTAGTCAGCAGAAGTGTGGGTAGGTGTGGGGCAGACAAGGGTAGTGCGGAAACCTATAGCCAGTAGCAGCCGAGCTCCAAGCCACAGGGAACAAGTCCAATGAGGACTTCAGAGTTTGTCCTAGTTGCAAAAAGGAGGGGCAGAGATACGGTGGGTGGGACAATTGTGAGTAACCACACTGTTTAGGTAAGAGCCCAGGGTGCCCTGGCCCCGGGTATGGCTGGGGAGAGGAGGCAGGTGCACAGGTTTGAAGAACATTCTATGCTTGGCCCACCTCCATGTGACTACACTTGCTCTTAGTATTTAAGACATTTTAATGGTGCGTGATATCTCTTCTCCTGAGGCTTTGGGGAATAATGATACCTTTTAGATCCTCCCTGCAGTGGTTGAGATACCTAAGTCCCTTCTTGTGCTTGATCTGTGTGAGATAGAGCCTTATGAAGATCACATCGTCAGCCCTCACGCTGGCAAGTGTTGCTTTGCTTCCAGAGCTGCCTTTGAAGAGTTTTTTGTCATTAGAACCATAGTGGGGGGTGGAGGGAGGGAGTAAAACAAACTGCTTTTGCTTTGAAGTTCACTAGAAAAACATGTCCATTTTTTCAATAAGCATTTATTAAGTGCCTCTGTGTCTGAGGATGAGTAAGGCAGCTTTTGGCCTATTGGGTTTCAGACTAGATGTAAAGTCAGACATATAAGTAATGTCAGTGGATTCCATATTTAACTGGAGTGTGTACTAAAAATGATGGGGTATTAATTCTGCTTGGGGGACTGAGAACTTTCCCAGGGAAAGACAGATGTGATCTGGATTGACATGTCTGAGCAGTGGTTTACCAGCTAGAAAAGGGGAGCACAGGGACTATAGCTATTAAGAATTAAGGACAGGTGTGGTGGATTACACCTGTAACCCCAGCACTGTGGGATGCTGAGGTGGGAAGATTGCTCGAGCTCAGGAATTCAAGACCAGCCTGAGCAAAAGCGAGACCCAGTTTCCACACAAAATAGAAAAACTAGCTGAGTGGTCCCAGCTACCTGGGAGTCTGAGGCAGGAGGATCACTCGAGCCTAGGAGATTGGGATTGCTGTGAGTTATGCTGCAGAAACACAGCCCAGTGGAGAGAGAGAGCCAAACACCATGTTTAAAAGAGGAAGGGCTGTACTTCAGCCCATGGAGCAGCGGCAGACCCAGAGTCCTCAAATGGCCACACTCCCTATTGGCTTGTCTTCACCTTTTTATCCCCGGTCAGGAAGTTCCAGCCCCTGGGTCCTTTCTCATTGGTCAGTTTGAATCAAGCTGGAGGAGCTGTCTCCAGCTTTCACAGAGCCACGGGCTTTTCCAAAAGTGGAAGCAAGTGTTAGTTTCCAGGTCTTAGGAAGTGAAGTTTCTACAAATTCCTAAGAGCTGAGTCACCCTGGGAAGGACCTTGCAGGTGTATCCTTGGCGTCTCCCTGAGAGGATGTCTGTTCTCTTAGACCTTACTTTTTCAAGGTATCCTCTCTCATGATGCGGCCATGGCCCTCTCCCGAGGGTGACAGAGTGACACTGTCTCACAATACCCAACACCCCCCACCCCCGCTACCCTCCCCACATGAAGTACATTTGCATGCAAAGGCCCAGAGGCATAAGGAAACATGCAGATTTCAAGAAAGCTGAGTCATCTTATAAGGCTCATGGTAACAGCATTGGCAGCATCCCATGGGACTGTGATGGGCATCTAAGAAATTCCATGTACTTTGGACACTCGCATAGGCTTTGTTGCTAAAACCCAGTTTCAGTCATGCAATTACCATAGTTCATTACATAATACCAATTATATACAAAATACCAGTATGTTTACCAAGTTTTTTTGCCTTTAAATTGCTTTGTTACGTTGTTTACCTAAATGTATTTAAGATGGAAATTTTATTTTCTTTTTTGATTTTGAGACCAAGTCTCACTCTGTCACCCTGGGTAGAGTACCATGGTATCATCTTAGCTCACAGCAACTTCACTCTTGGGCTCAAGGGATCCTCCTGCCCCAGCCTCCCAAGTAGCTGAGACAGGTGCTCACCCTAATGCCTGGCTATTTTTTTTTAGAGCCGGAGGCTTGCACTTGCTCAAGTTGGTCTTGAACTCGTAAGCTCAAGCAATCCATCTGCCTCAGCCTCAAGAGTGCCAGGATTATGGGTGTGAGGCACCTGGCCCCACCTAGGTTGGAAATTTTACAACAGTATTATTATTATTATTTTTGAGACAGAGTCTCAATATGTCACCCTTGGTAGAGTGCTGTGGCGTCACAGTTCACTTGGGCTTAAGCAGTTCTCTTGCCTCAGCCTCGTGAGTAGCTGGGACTACAGGCACCTGCCGCAATGCCCCATTATTTTTTGGTTGTAGTTGTCGTTGTTTAGCAGGCCTGGGCCGGGCTCAAACCCACCAGCTTTGGTGTATGTGGCTGGCATCCTACTCACTGAGCTACAGGTACCAAGCCTAAACATAGTATTTTAAAGAAACTTTATAATTCAGTGGAAGTTAGGAGTTTGAAGTGCCAATTCATTTTTTTCTTTTTTATTTTTTTTGAGACAGAGTCTCAAGATGTCACCCTGGGTAGAGTGCTGTGGTATCAGCACCCTCAAACTCTTGGGCTTAAGTGATTCTCTTGCCTCCGCCTTCCAAGTAGCTGGGACGACAGGCACTCACCACAGCACCCAGCTATTTTTTGGTTGCAGCCATCATTGTTGTTTGGTGGGCCTGGGCTGGATTTGAACCCACCAGCTCAGGTGTACCTGGCTGGCACCTTAGGCGCTTGAGCCACAGGCGCTGAGCCCCAAGTCATGTTTTTGCACATATTAAATTCCTGACTATGGAGACTTAGAAAGCTCATTAGTCACTGCCTACCTCACCTCACAGGTGCTGTCTGTCAAGGCTGCAGGTGAGAAGAGGGGCTGGGGACTGTGAGAACCTGATGGTATCACGTCTGTGTTTGAGAAGCATCACTCAGGTGGTAGCATGGAGGCTCGAGTGGAAAGGGAATTAGATTCTCAAAATGCTTTCCGTTCATTATCTGCAAAGTGAAAATAATTATACACAAGAGCTACCCCCTCCTTTGCCTGCAGGAAGGTGGGAGCGCTGGGGAAAATCACAGTATTGAAAGCCTCTGATGCTGGATGTTGTGCTGTTAGGAGGCATTGGCTCTCTCTCCCCTCGTCCCCCTGCCCCCAGAGGCTTTGATAGTGCTTCCTTCCCTCAGTGGGTGTTTCAGAGGAATTCAAGATTCAGGAGGCCTTATGATGGGAAGTGACATCCTTATGTGGGAGGAGAACATTAGCTATGGAAATGCGTGTTGGAAGAGATGCTAGTTCCCAAAGAACGCTGGTGATAGATTAACTGGCACAGGTCCCCTGCCCATCTTCAGAAAATGCAGTGAGCCTGGATGGCCTGTGTGGGCTCCGATCCCTGCTCAGCAGGATAATGAGAGGTCAGAATGGGGCTCAAGCTACGACTGACCCTTCCTACTCTGCCCCCGTTGAATATGGGGCAAACCTTACATGGCCTCTAGCTCTAGGTTCAAACATGCAGGTGGCTTCAGGGTCCAGCAAGGACTGGAAAGAAGTGACCTTGGCACCTGCTGCTTATGTGATATCAGATGAAATGGGTCCAGTGTCTTTAGATCTAGTTTTCAACAAAATCTGGATTTTTTTTTTTTTCCCTGTGTTTGTGATCTCATCACTTTTCTCTTCCTTCTCCCCTTTCCTCCCCTCCAGAAGGACAAACTCTGTGGCCCAAATAAAACATACCTACAGGCCCAAGCAAACCTACAGACCATGGCTATAACCTCTGAACATGCTGACCTTCCCATTCAATTTTGCACCAGTTCTGACAGAGTATTAATTTCTTCTTGATCACCCCCAGAGCCAGAGGGCTCAGTACCTTGCAAATCAGTCCACTGCACAGTTAAACAGGAACTATCTATGTTTGACAGAAAATCCTTATTGGAGAAAAAAGTCCAGATTCCTTAGCTGGAATTCAAAACCCACCACCCACCCCAGACTGGCCTTAGGAGTTAATTTCTGCTCTCCAGGCTGGCCTGTTCCTGGCAACAAATTTATCATCTGCTTCTCCCACATCAATTTTGCTCAAGTCGTCCCCAATGTCTAGAATCCCCTTGGCCCTGCTCTTTGATGTTCTAAATTTAATAGCCTATTTTTAAAAGCTAGCAAAGTCATGGTGATAAAAGTAATGCACTTGATGAAAAAGGCAAATTATATGTTTTGAATATAGTTTGAAAAGGTCCTTCAGCCAAGCCTGCCAGTTTTGAACATGGCAAGTCAGAAGCACGGTAGGTTTTAAAGGAGGAATACAAGATGAAATTTGCATGTAGTTCCAATTCTAAAATATGTACATATATTTTTCTTTAGAAAAAGAAAATTTAGATTTATGGAAAAGAGTGAGATGGCGGCAAGCTCCATAATTTATTTGCATATTGGGAGACATTTCTGTGAATTAGATCTTGATTGTTCTAAAAAGTTTTTCTGTGGTTAGAGCCTCGTGACAGGTATGTTCTGAACTGGGAGGAATGTGGCACATCTGTCATTTTCACCAGGCCTTCCTAGGTTCATCATAGACGTCAATAATGGAGCAAGCACCTTGACCACAGGAATATAAGCTCCACAGAGCAGAAACCATGTCTTTCTGGTTAAATGATACACTTTCTTCACCTGAGACAGTTATCGGCATATGATAGGTTAATTAAAACGTTTAAGTGTCTAACCACTATGGTCAGATTCATTTTTAGAATCCCCTCCCACTGTATTTCTCTGGATATCTCTGATCAGTTGAATTGGTATGTGATTGATTAACAACCTTGACCTTGTGATTTCTTTTAAGCTCCCAGGGTTGTCAAGATGTAGTCCTAAGGGTTAAAAGTATCTTAGGGGAGGCACTGGGTGCAGTGGTTCAGACCTGTAATCCTAGCACTCTGGTAGGCTGAGGCAGGTGGATCACTTAAGCTTGAGAGTTTGAGACCAGGCTGAGCAAAAGCGAGACCCCGTCTCTATTAAAAATAGAAAAACTGAGGCAAGAGGATTGCTTGAGCCTGAGTTGGAGGTTGCTGTGAGCTATGATGCCATAGCACTCTACCAGGGCCACAACTTGAGACTCTGTCTCCAAAAAAAAACCCAAAAAAAGTGTCTTAGGGAGGCAGTGGGTAGAGGAGATTCTTTGCACCTTGCGGGAATGCTCTGGTCAACCTCGCTAGAAAACAATCCCAGTATGATAAGGGCCGCTGACATAGGAGCCTTTCATGGGGAGGGATTAAGTTTTTAAGATGCTGAAACAATTACCTCTGAGACAGCCCTGTGATGTGGGGCTCTAGTGCACTCTGCCACTCAGCAGCTACTTTGTTCCTTCCATCTTTCTCTCTCCACAATGCAGAACCTGCTGGAACTGGAGGATATAGTTCGAATAGAAGGACATGGTCCAAACAGTGAGGAGGCTGAAAGAACTTGACCACTGGCCTGTGTGCCCTCTGAGCTCTCGCCTCCAATTCACAAAATGTGGGGCTTACATTTTTCTTAAGGACAAGACAGGGTGTACTTTTTAGGCTATAAAATTGGAATGACTCCACCTGGCGTTTTGTCCAGCAGAGCTGACTTTGAATGGATCCCTTCCAGGCAAATGGAATGTAACGGGAACAACAAGGAACAATTATTGATGACTTTGTGCCAAGAGTTGTGCTAGACACTTGAGAGGCAGTGCCCCACTTTACTCTCCTCCCTAAGATGCGGACAGTGACCTTCTTCTCCCCATTTTATGGACAGAGGTGCTGAAGACCAGAAGATGAGTCTTGCCTGAGACCCCCCAGTTAGTTACAGAGGCAAGGTTTGAACCCAAGGCATTTTCTCTTCAGATCCCGTGTTTGACCAGCAGACCTACTGTGTGTCTTTCCAGTCCTTCCACGCCCACTTTCTTTCTTTCTTTTTTTTTTTTTTTTTAGACAGAGTCTCAAGCTGTTGCCCTGGGTAGGGTGCCATGGCGTCAAACGATTCTCTTGCCTCAGCCTCCCAGGTAGCTGGGACTACAGGTGCCTGCCACAAAGCCTGGCTGGCTTCTTGTTGCACTTGTTATTTAGCTGGCCCCGGCCAGGTTCCAACCCGCCTCGGTGCCTGTGGCCTCGGTGCCTGTGGCCAGCACCATGACCACTGAGCATGGGCAGTGAGCCATGCCCGCTTTCTGGGTGGGTGCCCTCCTTGCCATCTTATCCCTCCAAATCTGAAACCTAAGAGAACCATTGCTTTGTGTCCTATCAGCATCCCTGACAGGAGATGATTCTATTTCTTGAGCTCTCTCCTTGACTTCTAGCTTACCGCTTTGCCTTAGTGTCCTGTAGTGAGACGAGCCTGTGCAGAGTTTTTATTCCTCATTTAAAGCCCAACTCAAATGCCGTCTCGCAGAAACCTTCTCTGGCGCCCCACATGTGCTGTTCTCCTCCCATCTCGTGTGGACCTCAAGACGTCCAGTTCCACAGCTGGTCAGTGGTAAAAATTTGAATCTGGGGTTAGAAAAGACCATCCCAGCCATTTTTCTTGAGCTCTGATGGAGAGGTGTTGGCCACATCCATACATACAGTGGAGTCTCATTTTCTGGTCCAGCAGCCCCTCGTGTGTCCATGTCAGGTCCTCTGAGGACAGATAGGTGCCTGGCAGAGGTTTCAGACACTGATGGGCCACTTGTCCTCATTCCATTTTAATACCGCCGAGCCCCCAAGACCGCCCATTTTCACTTGGCGTTGTGTTTGAGAATCCGCAATCCCTGAGCAGTTCAAGGGGCAAAGGGAACAAGGGACGAACGCTGAAATGATGGAGCGTCATGGGGGGATGATTAGAATAAACTAAGAGAAAACAAGGTGTTGGGGTGGGGGTTTAGCAAGACAGAATGACAGCTGGAGGTGTTTGGTGGCAGGGTGGCAGCATTTAGCAGCTTGGGACAGGAGAGAGCTGATGCTTTGGAAACCAGAGACCTGAGTTCAGACCTTTCCATCAAGTGCTGGATAGACTTAGTGGGCTCCTGAGTTTCTCCAGCATCAATTTTCTCTGGCATGTGCTGCTGGGTTGCTTAGACTACTATAAACCCTGGATTATCCTAGAAGACCAACAATAAGGCAAAATAAAATTCCGTTTTGATCTTAAGGAGAGGTAGTGCCATTAATCAGAAGGGAAGATGACCAAAAGCAGGGTTAAGGGGCAGTTTGGGTGGCCAGAATTGCGAGGGGTTAGATGGACTGGAGGTGTCCTCTCCAGGGAAGAGCAGCCACTCTGAGCTTCCTTTGACTTATTTCACGGCCATGTTAAGTCATAATGGCAACACAGGACAAACGAATTTGGCCTTGAGCAAACCAGTCAGATGCTTGTGAAGTATACAAGTAGCTATGCTGCAGAGATTTTCTTACCCTTTTAATGTCCTGGGCCACGCGATGGATAATCCTGCCAAGCAGCCAGCAGCTGGCATTCGGGGCCTGGCGCTTTATGTCTGCAGCCGGTCTTTGCTACTAGGCACGGTCTCAGCAGAGAGCTGCCCCACCCCACATCATTTTGGGCTTCCTTAGTATAATCGCTAAAGGTCTGTGCGACCCAGAGTTTCCATCAGCTCATTTTTGAAAGGAAGTAAAGTAACGTTATGGATGAGACAGGCATCTTTCCATTTTTCAAAGCATTTTTTGGTAATTTCAGCTCACATCACTTTGCTTTTGGTAGGGTTTGCAGCCTCCAAGCAAGCTGCGAACCATCTTTTGTTTTCAACGAGCCAGAAAGAGCATTTCATCCAATTATAATGATTAGCAATTCACTGTCCGGAAATTCAGGGCTCTTGGATGCCTCATCTGCGAGGCCCACTCCTTCCCTTCCAAGGGCAGATAAGGCTTTGGAAGCTTCTAATACAGCTGGGGGATTTAGAGGGACTTGGGTGTGAGGAGCCCTTTAAGAGGGAAGAGCAGGCCTTGGAGAAAAGGTATCAGGGGGAGCCGCAGGCTTAATTTACCCATTACAGGCATTTCCTGTAATTAGCTGGAAATGGATTTAGCCTCGATTAGAGCCAGATGAAAAAATTGACAGAAATCTCAAAGCAAGTCAAAGACATGTACTTCCAGGACTCTCAGTGGAGAGCGAATTATCCAGGTTCTGCTCCTGACAAGACCTGGCGGGGGTGGAGGGTACGTCACAAGGGTCACGGGTTTCACCACATATTTTCCCTACAGTGGCCCATGTGTTACAGAATTTGTAGCCATGAGGACAGTGGCCGAGGAAGGAGGAGAAGCACATCCTCTTAGCCCAGTGCTCTCTGCCATGAGCATCTGTGCAATTCCAGGCAGGGGTGCTGGCCGTGTGGACCCTCTGCTTCCCATTTAGGACCCAGAGTCCTCTCAGTCTGTGATTCTGGAGTCCTCTGGGGAGATGGACCTACATGCCAAAAAAGATGGTATGTAATGATCCTATGTTGCGTGTAAGATGCAAATGGTGAGTGTGATAAGGGGAAGGCAGATGAAATCTAGGGGGCTGTAGTGACTGGAACTTGAGTCATATTAGAAGCTTCCAGAGGTCAATCTGCCCTTGGGAGGAAGGGAGTGGGAGTCTACTGATTAGGTAAATTTCTAACTGGATGGTGGTGAATGGCACAGATACATGAGTGGCACAGATTTGCAGACAGCTGGTCCTGGGATGAATCTCTGCTCTGCCCTCATCCAGATAAATGATATCATCTCTCTGAGCCTCAATTTGCACATCTGTAAAATGGGATGACAGGGCTGCTTAGCAGCGCTCATGGAGAATAATGTGTGTGTATGAGAGTTACGACAGTTACCTCACAGTGTCACCGAACTTCTGTCCTGCCTTTTGAGCTGCTGAACATAGTGACAAATTCTTTGCTGCTACCTCCCATTAAGAGACAGAGTCTAATTCTCTCCTGCTTCAGTCTGAGCTGGACCTAGTGTTTTGCTTGACTGATAAAATGATGTTCAGGGACTGACAAGGCTAGGTCATGAGGAGTCCTGTTTTTTGGTTGTTGTAGTTGTTGTGTGTGTGTGTGTGTTTAACTTGCTCTTGAGCCCTGAGCCACCATGTAAGAACTTTGACGGCCATACAGGGGAAACCAAGTGAGCCAAGCACATAAAGAGGCCCTGAAGCTGCTAGAGGAAGTTCTAGCCTTCTACGCCTCAGCCACTGGGCCAAGCCAGAAGACCCAGCATGAGGAACAGAGATGCTCCATCCCCTCTGTGGCCCCCAGAACCATGAGAGGTAGTGAAAGCACATACAGTGAGAAAAGACCGAGTCTGCCAGGCTGGGGCAGAGTTGACGCTGCTGGTCTGGAGGGTTTCGGTCCTGCCTCACCTTCACCCCCTTGACTCCCCTTTTTACTGTTTTGTAAATTGAGCTCCTACCCTAGAGATGTCCAGCCTGAGTAGTTTAGGTGGATTAATTTAGGAGATTACATTTTCAATTGAAGTGTTATTTTGGGTCATGAGTTACACTGATAGTTTACTATAGATCATGGGTTTGCCGATTATTGTTTAAGATAAGGGTTAACATGGTCTTCACTTTGAACTCAGATGTATAAAATTGTAATTTTGGACGTGGAAGGACAGAACGGTCTTGGAGAGGCTATTCTCACTGTTCTCCAGAATCCTGGCAGTGGACCTATCCCTGCCTCTGTATATTGGCTGATAGTGACAGGTGGCCAGATCCTTTTCATCCAGTAACAGTAATAAAAAAGAGATGTGTGGCTCAGTGCCTGCAGCTCAGTGGTTAGGACACTGGTCACATGCACCAGGGCTGGCAGGGTCGAACCCAGCCTGGGCCTGCTAAAAAACAATGACAACAACAAAAAATAGCTGGGCATTGTGGCAGGTGCCTGTCGTCTCACCTACTTGGAAGGCTGAGGCAAGAGAATTACTTAAGCCCAAGAGTTTGAGGTTGCTGTGAACTGTGATGCCATAGCACTCTACTGAGGGCAGCATAGTGAGAGTGTCTCAAAAATAACAAAAAAAAAGATGTGATTCTAATCCTGAAGGTTTGGGGTGCTGTGTTGTATATACACCAGCAGTAGCTGTCTGAATGCTCCATTCTATTGATAGTGAAGTTGACCTGTGGACACCTCTTCCTTGGCAGTTACCAGCACACCTGCTTCATTCCCAAATTGGCTTCAGTTCTGAACTTTACCTGGCTTTAGACACTTACCTCTGTTGGAGGACCTAGCGCAGCCGCCACACAAACCGTCCCCCCTCTTCTTCCCCCTCTCCTCCTAAAACAACACAAGGGACCTAGTTAGCTCCACCCCCCAAAGTTCATGCCAAAGGACTCTAACCCACCAAAGCCCTCAGGGCAAGTTGTAGAATTTGCACAACTTCTACTGCCCCATATAAAGGAGGTCTCTAACTGCCCCCAGGCGCAGATGCCAGCTCCCCTTTCAGTAAACCTAACCTGAACCTCTGTTCCTGGTCTCATCTCTGGGCACAGCTGCTCCACTTTTCAGCCTTCATAGTCTAGTTTCATTGTAACTATCTACATTGAAACTACTAGGAGAACATAAAATGGATCCCAAGGAAGTGCCTGGTACATAGTAAATACCTATTAAAGAGAAGAACCAAAGGGAATTCTGTAAGAATCTGCAAATAAGTGGTTTCACTGAATTAAACTAGTCTCGTAAAACTGAGTGGTCCATTGGGCATGGTTCTTTCTTGTGACTTAAAATGCTGGGAGTGGGTCAGCTTTTATCTTTATCTGGAGTTTTTAACCTGGCACTTGTTCCTTCAAATAAGGAAGAACTCCAAGTTCATCTATCAACATTCAAAGTTAGATGAAGAACAGACTAGGGGTGGGGTCCCTCTAGCAGAAACCCTTCCATCATTTTTGTAATCAAGTCTCCTGAGAGAATTAGCATGATTCATAAGAGAGTGAGGAGTATTTTTGACTAGTATTACAATCTGTCAGTGGTCTTTTATCTGACGTGATGTTTGTTTTTCTTTCAATTTCTGATGAAAGTCATGGATCTTATTACTGGAAAGATGCACATACATGTATACCCACAAGTGAGATTCTTCACATACTCAGGAAGCTGGATCATAGACCCCAGAAAGCTCATTTCTACCCTGAGAATCCCTGACCTAAAGAAGAGTTGTGGGGTGGGAAGGAGCTGCAACATGGCAGACTGAGAATTCCAGGAGAGAGAGGACTTTCCTGAGCACCCATGGTCCAGAGGTGGAGGGAGAAATGGCCCTGAGAAATTAACATGCAGAGTTTTTTGGAGTCCTGGAGAGACAGACTCCGTATCAGCCTGTGGCAAAGCAGATAGGTACAGCCCTGAACTGAATTCTCAAAAGGTTTTATTAAGCTTTTACAGCTTGTGTTTTCAGAATGAAGTAGTAAAGAGTTAATAGTCTCATGCCTTAATCATTTTCAAATTCATTTTGATGATGAAAAAGGTCACCAAGGTGGAGGCTCTAAATCATAGAACAATTCTCAAGGGCAGAACTAAGTAGGTAACAAAGTTGCCTTAGAGAATGGGAGAGGAAGTTTACGTTTATAGCCTTCAGGCTAGACTGTCTGGGCTCAAGGGTAATTTTTTTTTTTTTTTCGTAGAGACAGAGTCTCACTTTATGGTCCTCGGGTAGAGTGCCGTGGCCTCACACAGCTCACAGCAACCTCCAACTCCTGGGCTTAAGTGATTCTCTTGCCTCAGCCTCCCAAGCAGCTGGGACTATAGGTGCCCGCCACAACGCCCGGCTATTTTTTGGTTGCAGTTTGGCCGTGGCCAGGTTTGAACCCGCCACCCTCTGTATATGGGGCCAGCGCCTTACCGACTGAGCCACAGGCGCTTTAATCCTCTTCTAACTCTGCTGATATACTGTCTCCCTTAAGCTGCTGAATTTTACTCAGATGTCCCTAAACTCATATCCTGCCTATTCTGGTAAACATTCTAACCCTCCTCACCACTGTAGGCATGCTGTTCCCACTTAAGTCCTCTGAAATGTCCACCTGCATTATATTTCTAATCACAAAGAAGTATTTTATAATTTGATCATACCATTTTCTAGATAGAATGGTCCTCAAAAATTTCATCTTTGACTTGCCTGCTTAAGTCACATGGTATGAAAGAACCCTTCCCTCCCCAAATTGTCAGAGATGTTGGGTATAAAGTTAAGGCTGTTAAGAAGACTTTGATAAAATCTTACACAGTGAGGTTATCAGAAGTAATTAGAATGATCTCTTCCCTTCTTGTTTGATTTTTTCTTGGAAGTTTTTGGGTTTTGTTCCATTTATTGAAATCACACGTAACAGACTTATGAAAGCATCTGCTTGTAAGGAGAACTCACATTTAGCCTGAAATCAGCTAAGCAAACTCTCCTCCGACCATACTGATTGCAGAATGCAAAGTGTAATTAAGTGTTTACAGGAAAAGCCAGCAAACAGGGCCTGGGGGAACATGTCAGAGCAGCTCTGGTCTCCATAGCAACGTCCAACGAGCCTCACGGAATAATGAACACATTCACAGAATCACTGATGCAAAATGATAAAACAGTAGCTAATGAGAACACAAAATCAACAACATCATTACGTTCAGAGCATTAAATATTTAATATAACAGCTTTCTGCTCCAGCATTCAACGATCCTAATTTTTTTGGTTGTTTCTAAGTTGCTTTAAATGGAGAACAACTGACATCTGTTGAGTATACCCATAACTGAACGTCTCAGTGTTAGTTACACAGCATTGCAGAATACATTATTAAGCAATTAGGAAGACACCATATTATAAATTACAGCAGAAGTTTATTTAGCCAGGATGCCCAATTCTCCTCTCTCATTGATGAGTATTTATTCTGCCCTGAAATGCAACATTGCAATCCACTTTGGGCAACTTCGCATTCTTCTTTGAGAGGTTCCACAATATAGTGGTCTTGGGAGGAGAGGGGTAGAGTTGAGAAGCTACCAGTTCTCTGAGGGTGTGTGTTCATCGAACACTGTCCTGTGCGGACTCTCGGGGCCGTGCCCTGACATTTGAGGCTGGGGAAGCCTCAACCCGGCATCCTTCTGTTCACTGCTTGGTCTTCTCATGAGTTTGGCACCAGGTTGCCTCCTGTTCTGAGCAAGCTTGTTTACTTTGACTCAATGACATCACTGTTCCATGACAGGTAATCAGAATATACTTGTTTAAAGAAAAAAAAAAAACGAAACCAGTTAGTGCAAATAGGAGGACCAGTGGAAAAAACTCATACAATCTAAATGGAGAAAAGGCCTGAGAAAATGCTTACCTTTCTTTCCCCGTCTCTCTGTTCAGGAGATGTGTGCTATAGGGTACATACTTATTAATGTGTTGCCAAATAATTGGTTTAGCATAATGGCATATTTATGTGTATATCAGTATATTCTTATACACATCGTAGTATTATGATACCCATTACTTTTCGAGCAACTATGATTTGCCATGTGCTTTGCTGGGCGATTTCATATTTATTGGATATAATTATCAGAATGATCCGGCAATATATTTTATCCCCATTTCCATGTGAAGAAATGGTTCAGGAAAGCTATGTAATTTGTCCATGACTAATAAGTGGTAGGTGAGAATTCTAATTAAATCTTGCCTCCCCTGATGGTGGTTTTGTATAAATGTGTTAGTGTACACCTGCAGTGTACCTTATGGAACACAATGATATAGTTTACAGAGCCGGATGATGAATGATGCTCTATCGATGCAACACCACGGATGCGTTGCAGCCTAGCAACCCCTTCCTCTTCACACTGGATAATACACGGTGGAAGTGTTTCGGGGGTAGTACATGATTTCTCTGGCTTAGGACTCTGAAGAGCTCTCCAATGGAGTTTGATCTTTCTCTGAGAAAGACCAGAGGGGTGGGTAGTGTTCAGTGAAGCTGCTGGGGACAAGCTGCAGTTCTTCGTAATACATGTGCGCAAGGCTGGCTGAGTAGAGTCAGGAACTTTGGCTGATGGGTATTGTGCCCAAACCAGCCTCCCTTAGACAAGAATCCCCCTGAATGCAGATTCCAAAATTATAGGGATCTGTTGAGATAGGAATAAAATGGAAAGGTGTGTGTGCTATAAATATATTTGTTGTCATTAGCTTCTCGGATTCTGCATTTTACACAGCCTCTGGACGGAAGGCTATAATTTGGCGGTTGCTTTGGTGACCTGAGATGATCATCTAGATGTATCCAAGACTCTCCAGGGCTGTGACAGCCTCATCACTTTTTAGGGCTGCCTGTAGCAAGGAATGTTGCATTCCTAAGCAAGACACATCACCCCCCATAAGCACATTCATAACAGTTTTAGTAAATAACGCGATAAATGTTAGAATGGCGATATAATAAAAACTATGGATTTAGGGGGTTATCTCATGTAATCATCACAGAGGTGCTTTTGGGTTAAGAAACTGAAGCTTAGTGAAATGCAGTAGCTAGGCCAAGGGCACAGAGCTGATCTAAGAGAGAAGAGGCACCTTTTTTGTAGGGCCCACAGCCAAGACTAGGTTCAGTGTCTAGACAGTTGTGCATAAAATCAGAAATTAACTCAATAGACATTCAAGTCTATTCTTCATCTACGTTTGTGACATCCTTCCATTACATCCTTCCATGTTGAGATTAGGACCAACATGATACACTTCATAGTGGGATAAGACTTGCTCTGTGTCCAGGGATTATTCACTGATCCATGGAAAGTTATGGAGTACACTCAGACCAAGACTGTGCGGAGTCGTAAGGAGACAAAGGTAAACAAATTCTAGAGGCCGGAGAATTCTACAGTCGTCATCAGTATACACAGGGTATAATGGGGACCAAAGAAAGAGGTACATTGCTCAGATTTGGGGGCAGAAGTGGAGGTCTCTGACGACTGTAGGGGTACAGAGCCAGAAGCTGTTGTAAATAACGAGGAATTAGCCAGAGCTTGGCTGGGACATGTGTGAGAAGGGTGAGTGGGAGGGTAAAAATTTAAATACATATTCTCTGGATTCTTTACTAAAAGACCTAGCCTTCATGCCTGTTTCACCTTCTTGTCAACTATAGAGCAATGACAAAGTTTTAGGCAGCTTAGAATCAGGAAGCCTCTCATGGATTAACACCTTAAGTTCCACATGAGTTGTATTTAACTCACACTGGTTTTGAGGCTGGGGGCACATGAAGCATATAGAACTAGGAGGCAGGTGGGAAGGTCCATGGCACGCCTGTGCCCTGTGAAGCGTCTCCTCATTATTATTATTGCTCTCACTCAGCGACACATCTCTCCTCACCTGCTGCTGCTCCAGTCACCTACCCAAGAATGCCACTTGTGCTGGACAGTGCTAACCGGTTACCACAGCTCCTGATTGTGTATTTTCCCCTTGAATGTTTGCCTGGAAGCTCTTTGAATAAAACCCACATACTGGTCTGCAGTGATGTGACATTGTCACACATACTTAGGGGGTAGGATTCAGAGGTTGTCATCTAGGGCCACCTAAGGGCTGTTCTAGACACAACTAGAATAAATACTTGTGGAATGACAAAAGACTCAATTCTCAGAATCCAATTCAATAAACACATTGTGAGTCACATACAACTCACATGATATGCAGTGTGAAAACTGAATCCCCCTGAATGCAGATTATATCCAACTTCTATAGTGTTGCTAGCACTATAGAAGTTGGATATTATACAGAAAACAATACAAAATAATACATTTTTCATTAAATTAGAAAACTTTTAAAAATTATAAAATTTTTAATAATTCTCTATTGAGTTAATTTCTGATTTTCTTTACAAATATCTAGAAACCTAGTATTGGCCGTGGGCTCCATAAAAAAGCTGGCTCTTTTAATTATGAAATTATGCAATTTTCATTTTGTTTTTAAAGTTTTTATTTTCATGATAAATTACCATGAAAAAAAATTTTTCAGGCAATGCCTGTGGCTCAAGGAGTAGGGCTCCGGTCCCATATGCCGGAGGTGGTGGGTTCAAACCCAGCCCCGGCCAAAAACCACAAAAAAAAAAAAAAAAGTTTTTCTACTACGGCTATCAGTGTGTTAAAGATAGTAGAAATTCCTGGCATTGTGGGGCTTATGTAACAACTCAGAAAATTCTAGTTCTTGCCAATGGTTAAATTTCCCACAGTACCTTTCCCCAGGGACATTTCCAGGTATCTCTTTTACATTGTGGGTTTCTTTTTTTCTTCCTTCCTTTTTTTTTTTTTCCTGAGACAATCAGGTCTTATTAAAAATGACCAGCATGGAAACGTAAAAAATGGAGTCTTTTTTCATTCTACAAAAGCGCAGTCACATTGGAAAGGAACTTTCTTGAGACACATAAACAGAAAGTTGGAACAAAAGTAAAAAAAAAAAGAGATTAAACATGAATTTACTACACTACCCAGGAATTCTATTCCTAGGTGTCTACTGAGAGAAGTGAAAGCCTGTATCTAAATGAAGACTGTGACGAGAAAGTTCAGCGCATTGTTCAGTGTTCATAGACGTGAAAGTTCAGAGCGTAATTCAGTGTTCATAATGGTTCCAACCTGGATTCAACCCATATATCCATTGACTAGTAAATGACTAAAATGTGCTGTTGTTGAATGGAACAATATTCAGCGATAAAAAAGCACAGTCCTATTATGTGCCATAACACGGGTGAATCTTAAAGACACAAGCTAAGTGAAATAAAAGAAGCAGACACATTTTGTAGGGTCTCACCGGTCACGGAAGGCAGAACTTCAGAGACGGGGGTAGGGGTGGTGAGGGCGAGATGAGGATTATAACTGCAAACGGGCAGGAGGGGTCTTTTTGGGTGGATGGCAATGTCCTAAAAACCTGATTATCCTGACAGTTGCACAACTCCCCAAATTTACTAAAAACCACTGAATTGGACGCTGACGTGTAATGTATGATCCTCTATATGTCTAAATTACACCTTTTAAAATATTTTTTAAAATGATCAATCATCTAGCAAAATTTCTGTGTAGATGGAAGTTCTGAAATGTTATTTCAAACATTAAGCACCATGGCCGTCCTTTTGGCTTTATAGCCTTTTAAACATCACGTTCAGAGCAGTTTTATTCTTTGGCTTAGAGAAAAGAACACGAGACTTGGAGATGGCTCAGAGATTTAGTCAAGTCATTGGAGGCCAAAACGTTCCACCAAGTTAGTTGCGATGCAAAGATCTGGGATTCGCAGAGGTTTCCTTGCAGATCTGAGCTGCTTGGTGTCACTTCAGATTCTGCAGGCCTTTCCGGGCAGGTGACAATGATCAGTGCTGACAGCTCCTTTACATAATTGTGCTATATCCAAGGCTGGCCCTGGAAGTTAACAGTGTTGCTCAACTAACAGCTATGAGTTAGCCAAGATCAGAGAGAGAGAGAGATTTTTGTTATGTGTCAAATTTAGCATTCCACATCATTTTATGTCTTTTGTTTTTTTGGAAGAGCTTTGGACCAGAAGTTATGGGAGGCATGTGAGGGAATCTAAACCTGAATTCTAGTTCTGTGTGTGAAGCCAACTTTTCTTGGATAAAGACTAAAAAGTCAGCAGGGAGATCGGAGTCTAGGAGAGGGATTTATGGGATCAGCACAAATCAATCTCAAGCATCCAGGCAAGCGTGGTGCAAAATTTCTAACTTAAAGTTTCACCCCCAGGAGAGCTGGGTCCCCTGCTGTGTGTTTCCACGGGGGTAAGGAAACAGCAGTCACTTGCGTTTGAGTTCTTGTTTTTCTGCCTATTACTGTTAATGGAATCTTGGGTAAATACTGGAATCTTTTTTTTTTTTAGGAACTGGGGTCCTGCTGTGTTGCCCAGGCTTGAGTACAGTGGCCATTCACAGGGACAAACCTACTATATTATATCCCTGAACGCAAGTGATCTACTGCCTTAGCCTTTAAGTAGTAGCTGGGACCAGAGGCACAGCCACTGTGCCTGAACCTTTGGAACCCTTGAGTTTTATGTCAGGAAAATGGGAATAAGAATTGTACCTGCCCCAGAGAATTACAGTTAAGAATTACAAGAATAATCCATATTTGATGTCTGGTCAAAATTAGGTATCTCAAAACATAGGCTAGGTGGGATTTCCTATATAATCTATTAGAAGTAAGATCACCAGGCCATGTACGGTGGTTCATGCCTATAATCCTAGTGCTCTGGGAGTTTGAGATAGACGGATTGCCTGAGCAATCTACCAAGGGTGACATAGTGAGACTCTCTCTCTCTCAAAAAAAAGTTTGCTTAATTTTTTGAGACATAGTCTCACTCTGTCTCCCTGGGTAGAGTGCCATGGCATCACAGCTCACAGCAACCTCAAACTCTTGGGCTCAAGTGATTCTCTTGCTTCAGCTTCTCAAATAGCTGGGACTACAGGCACCCACCCCAATGCCTAGCCAGTTTTGTAGTTTTTGGTAGAGATGGGGTCTCACTCTTGCTTAGGCTGGTCTTGAACTCCTGAACTCAAGCAATCCACCTGCCTCGGTCTCCCAGAGTGCTGGGATTATAGGTGTGAGCCACTGAACTCGGCTTTAGATTTAAAATATCTAAAATGTGTTAAGATGTGAACTCTTTGAGGAGGAAAATTGTTTGTTTTCCCCTCTGCCTCCAGCAGGAGGGACATAGTCCTTGCTCTGTAAATACCTCTCTGAGAGTTGAACTGAATGTTGCCCCCTAGTTTTATAAATAAGAGAAACACACTTGGAGATGGTGACCCTTGTTTCCAGGTTGCCTAGGCAGTGGCAGAGCTGAGCAGACTGCATCCAGGCCCTCAACCATCATGCTGGGACATTCGGCCCATTTAGCAACACACAGAGGAGACCGTGCTAAGAAGTGGGCAGAGTCACTGCACACAGGCCAGGCCACGGGTCATGTTTTTAGCAGACCTCATGGTGACAACCTGAGTCACTGTCTCCCTAACGTCTTTCACAGCCTGTGTCCTTTCGCTGTGCCTACCCAGCAGCACCTTAGCTCTTTGTCAGCTTTGAATCTGCCTTTCCCATTCTTACCCTCAGGCTTCTGAGCTCTGTGATACAGAAACAAGGTGACTGACTGGGCAGGGTGCCAGCGTGACACATTTATGGACTGTAACACGTAATGAAGTAGGGCATCGCCACCTGCTGTCCCTTCACTGGGAGAGAGTATGTGAGTGAAGGAACCAGTTTTATTTTTATTTTATTTATTTATTTTTGAGACAGAGTCTCACTATGTTGCATATAGCTGTGGCATCACAGCTCAAAGCAACCCCAACCTCTTGGGCTTAAACGATTCTCTTGCCTCGGCCTCAAGTAGCTGGGAGTATAGGTGCCTGCCACAACGCCCGGCTATTTTTGTTGTTGTTGCAGTTGTCATTGTTGTTTAGCTGGCCCGGGTTGGGTTCAAATCCACCACCCTCAGTGTATGTGGCTGGCACCGTAACCCCTGTGCTACTGGCGCCATGCCAAGAACTGGTTTTAGACCAAATGAAAACCTAGACTCGTCCATGGTCAGTTTCTCTCCCACCCTTAAAGTCCTTGAAGAAGTATGAGAGAGGACAGCTTTGAACCCATTCCTTGGCGCTTAAATCCCAGGTCCATGGGGTTAAGATTATTTACTTCATGGAGTACATGAATGAATTCATGTGAAGTCCTTTGCACCTTGCCTGGTGTGTCTGTGACACTAGCCTAATTATTATTGTGATTACTCCCATGCCCACCACCGTCTCTGACCCTCAAACTTGGGAAGCTCTTGCCCTTGACTTGACAGAGAGCAGAGGAGCCCTCTGGTGTGAATGATCTCACGGTCTGTCCGCCCATTTCCAGGTTTTAAAACGGGGAGCTGCATGGTCCAAAATTTGTATTTGAGCAAGATTAAAATTTCAGGGTAAACCAGAATGTGAAATGATAGGAATTTAGAAACAATTTGGGGGTCATTTACCATAGCACCTTCAGGACACAGCTGGGGAAATTGTGACCCAAGGGTGAGGTGACTACGAGGCTGGCAGCAGGGCCCAGGCACATTGACTCTCAGATCCAAATATTTCTCATGCCGTGCTAGCTAAGCAGAGAGGCAATAATTTGATCTGTGCTTTAACCTGCTCTGACGCTGGTGGATTCTTCTGTCACAGGGCGGAGTGTGTTGTGTCATCCTGCCCTCTGCTGGTGAATACACAAATTGCACCAAAGGGAAAAGCTCGAGAAACTCCCTAATAAGGCCAGTCAGACGTCATGCTGGAAGATTGTTTCTTTAGGAAGTAATGCCAATCCTTGGGTACCTTGGGGTGTGTGTGAGTGAGGGGTTTCCTGGAAGTCTAGTACCAGGATGGAAAATGTTAGTTTTTTATTAAAGGAATAGGGAAGTTTCCTACAAGAATATTGGAAATGTCTCTCTTTCAGCCACCTGATTAATCGCCACTCCCTAGGTCTCAAGCTTTTGGAAGATGGCTACGAGGGTTTTGTCAGGAGTCCCGGTCTTTTCTAGGTTGTAAGTCTGTGCACTCTTAGAAATTGGCTCATGAAGACTCAAGGTGCAAGGGATCAAGAAGGGACCAAAAAACTTGCTAAGCTTAGTCAGTTCTAGAAAAGACGATTGAGTGAGGCTGAGACCAAAGGTAGTTATGAGTATACCTGTTATTAAGTTGAGGAAGAGGGTGACAGCTTCACAATGAAGTGTTCATCTCACTTAATGACTTCCTTTGTCTTTCTTATAAGGCTATAAACTCCCTGAGTACTGGAACCGTGTTTATATTCACCTCATTTGCTGTTATGACCCTGGAATCTAGTAACAGGGTCTTGTGCACATGAGATGCCCAATATTTAGTTGTGGCTCCATTAGTTGAAAATTCTGTTGAGTGTCCCTAAAGTTGATAGTTTATAGGTGAAAAGCTCTTTTTGGTTTTGAGTAAATACTGTGCTGTGGGTCATTGAGTTGCAATTGTTTGCTCTACTACACTCTCTGCTATCACAGCCCCAGAAATCCACAGAACTCAGAATACAAGTTGACGTTGACGTTGTGGGTGCTGATCCTCCCATTTCCTTAAAAGTGTGACTATGGGAGTGACCAAGCGTAGTTTGGTTATTTGTTAAACACAAAATGTGTGCTTCTGTTACCTAGCGCTTGAGTTTAGGTCTGCCACTTAGTGGCTGCGGGTATTTGGACAAGTTATTATCGAAGCTTCTGTTTCTGCGTGTTTCTACATGGGAGACATAAATAGTGCCTATTCCATAATTTTGTTCTGAAGAATAAATGAATTAAAATATTTAATTGACTTGGTTCCATGGCTATGTAGAAAATACTTGGCAAAAATTATCAGAAAAAGAAAGAGGAGGATGGAGGGAGGAGGAGACAGTTCCAGTTATAGCTGTTGTTTCAGAGATACATGATTTCATCATCTTTGCTCCATTGCCTCACTGTTAGGCATAACACACGAAATCTCAGTAGTTCAATTAGTGTTGCTTTTCTACAAACCAAATTTTAGGCTTTCGATTCTCAGATTATCTAGTTGGAGAAATAACTTTGAAAAATACTATTTCATTTTTTTCTAATTTCAAAAAGGAAATGAATTTTCACTATGGGGGGATTTGAAAACGCAGAAGAGCAGCAAAAGGAAAACGTTACCATCAAACCCATCACTCAAAGTGAACATCGCTGTGACCGTTATGACATCTTATATTTTAGACGGCTCTTGTAAAGTCTTTCTGCTTTGTAACTTACTTTTCTCACTTACCGTGGCTCTTCTCCCAGGTATCAGAAATCAAGTCTTAGAAGACTATTTAAGGGCTGAACAGTACTTCTGTGGACCCACCATGATAGAGTGAAACAGGACCTTGTTGTGGGATATCACTTCGTTCCAGAACATACTCTGTGATAATGAGTGGGGTGTAGAATCCCCTGATGGCTAAATCTTTCCATTCATTCTTGACACTTTTATGTGAGGTAACTGTTTTGGTAGTGGAGTTACTGGGTAAAAAGGTACCCATGAAGATAGCTTTCTCAACACCGCACGTGGTTTAATTGTCAGAGTCAGGTCATAGATAAACACTGAATCTCAAAAATGGTGAAAGATAAAGGCTTAGTGTCCAAAGTCTTCCTTAATCTTCTCTGGATCTGTTCACCCCAAATCTCTGAAATTCATGCTCCACCCTTAGGGGTTCCTGAATGGCAGTTTCCTTTGCTCCCTGCCCCTTCCCTGGGCAGTGGCTGTATCTCTGGGCCATGGGCCCAGCGGTGTGCTGGTAAATGTTTAATAGCTGGTTCTCCAGAGAATTGGGAGAGGCCTGGATTTGTAGCATTTGTGCATTTCTGTGCTGCAAAGTCCCAGCATGGCCAATTTCAAGCTACCAATATATCAATGAACCTGGAATTTTTTTTTTATTAATATTAAATCGTAGCTGTGTACATTAATGCGATTATGGGGCACCATACATTGGTTTTATAAACAGTTTGACACATCATCACACTGGTTAATATAGCCTTCATGGCATTTTCTTAGTTATTGTGTTAAGACAATTATATTCTACGTTTACTAAGTTTCACATGTACCCTTGTAAGAGGCACCGCAGGTGTAATCCCACCAATCACCCTCCCTCTGCTCACCTCCCCTCTCCTTCCCTCCCTCTCCCCATTCCCCATATTCTTAGGTTATAACTGGGTTGTAGCTTTCCTATGAAAGCCAAAAATTAGTTTCATAGTAGGGCTGAGTACATTGGATACTTTTTCTTCCATTCTTGAGACACTTTACTAAGAAGAATATGTTCCAGCTCCATCCATGTAAACATGAACGAGGTAAAGTCTCCATCTTCCTTTAAGGCTGCATAATATTCCATGGTGTACATATACCACAATTTATTAATCCATTCGTGGATCGATGGACACTTGGGCTTCTTCCATGACTTAGCAATTGTGAATTGGGCTGCAATAAACATTCTGGTGCAAATATCTTTGTTGTAATGAGACTTAGCCAGCATCAAGTGGAAATGTTGACCAAGCCAATATCAAGTTCTGAAATAGCATCAACCATACGAGATCTCCCTAAAAAGAAAAGCCTGGGACCAGATGGCTTCATGTCAGAAATCTACCAAACCTTTAAAGAGGAACTAGTACCTATATTACTCAACCTGTTCCAAAACATAGAAAAAGAAGGAAGACTGAACCTGGAATTTTGAAGAAAAGCACAAAACTGGCTCTCAGGAGCTAGAACGAGCCAGCTCTCTCGCATGCCGTGTGGGTGCCAATGGGCAGCAAACACAGCTATCCCCTTCCTTCCCCAAGGCAACTGTGAACTCCAAGAGGCGAAGCACTCTTTCCATTTCTCTTTACTTTAGGTTCCCCCTGTAGAGCCTTGAGAAAAATCAAATACGATTTCAGGCGCAAAAACAGGGATGTCTCAATATCCCTCTTCCTCTCTTCCCATTTTCTTTCTTCTGTCTAGTTGTAGAGATGTGGTACTTAAAAAAAAAATCACACATGCTTCCTCTTCATAATTACCAGCACAAACAACTAATTGTGGTAATAACTAAAGAAATAAATCTGTTTATACTAAAATGAAAATAACTACTGCAAAATTCTTTCCTGTTTAGATCATGGTAAGCAGAGACTAGATGAATGTCAGATTGCAGAAACACTCTTTTGCATTAACTACTTCATTTTATAAGTGGCAAAAAATCAAAACACAGGTCCTTAAGAATGTCCAATTGCATTTCAGATTTTTTTTTCTTACAAATAATTCCTGAGCATCCTTACCTATATGATAATATTTACATTTTCCCTCATCTGTCTTTATTGTATCTTTGTTTTGTTATCCTGAAAACAGGGTTGGCACTGGGCAATGTCATTTGTGTTGTGTGACATTATCCACACCCTTCTGTGAGAGCAATATAATTATCCCCAGTTTTCCGATTGAAGAAAACGTTAGATGGATCTCCTTGAACAAGTTGGCTGTGCTCAGACAAGCTGGAAAATGGTCCAGGAGCATTTCAGTCTGGGCGTGCCAGATATCACAAGTGATCAGTTACGGATGGCTTCCTGATTAATTTACATCAGGTTAAATATTTCCAGGTTTTCTGACTCTGTGTCAAGTAGAACCCTACTTAACAGAAACCCCTAGTCGTGATCCTGAGAGAACGGCCGACACCAACGGAGGCTTCTCTCTGAGCCTCCCACATCTTCACCTCTCTTTCAATCTCACGCCCCACCCTGAAATATTCATGAACCTGAGGTTTTAGATATTGAATGGCTTGAGCCTGTCCTAAACCCAACTGCCAGGCTGGGAAAATGCGATTCTGTTGGGAAGGAGACAGTAGAGGCAGATGCCAGGAAGCTTCCAGCAAGTATCTGCTACAGTCCTCAAGCCTAACCAAAATCCAAATCACTGCCCCGAACGTGTTCCCTATTATCTGCGTATGTGGTGTCAACATCTCTTACTTGTACAAATTCAGACAGGATGGGAAGGTGTCTTGTCTAACACGAGTATCTATGGTCAGTCTCCGGAGCATCATCACTCTGGTGATAGGGTTTAGAAGGTGGCTTTGGGATGTGCATGTATTTGAATAGTTGAGGCTTCATCCTCTTTAATCCAAACAGCCTAAGTTGCGAGATCTTATTTTTCTTTATAAATCTACAAGTGTTCCAAGACTTTCCTGGATATAACTCTGGTCAGAGTGGAAAGAGGAGATTTGTGGTCTTTTTTGTACAATAATTAGAATAAACATGTATTGAGTGTTTTATTCAGTGTATGTTTATGGAATTTATAAACAAAACACAGAGACTGCCAAGTGGGTACTGAGTTAACGGCATAGTTTTCTCACGGCACACTCCGTTATCCGAAGATCTGCCCAGGGTAGGCGTTCTAGATCTGCACACTGCTTGTCACCAAGGATGGGTGGAGACAGTTAACTGTCCCCCAAATCGGTTCTTTCTTTTTTCTTTTCTACAGATATGATGATAATAGAATAAAGAATGGTATAAATAATAGCATAAGAAGCTACATTTCCCAGTGTCTGTTAAGACTACACATGGTTGGTCCAGGTGCGGTGACTATAGACCTGTAATCCCAGCACTCTGGGAGGCCGAGGCAGGTAGGTCACTGGAGCTTAAGAGGTCAAGACCAGCCTGAGCAAGACTGAGACTTAATTTCTAAAAATAGATTGATGTTGTGGTGGGCACCTGTAGTCCCAGCTACTTGGGAGGCTGAGGCAAGAGAATCGCTTGAGCACAAGAGTTTGAGGTTGCTGTGAGCTGTGATGCCACAACACTCTACATGGGCAAGAAAGTGAGACTCTTTTTATTTTCTTTTCTTTTCGAGACAGAATATCAAGCTGTTGCCCTGGGTAGAGTGCCGTAGCATCACAGCTCACAGCAACTCAAACTCTTGGGCTTTAATGATTCTCTTGTCTCAGCCTCCCAGGTAGCTGAGACCACAGGTGCCCACCACAATGCCCAGCTATATCTTTTTGCTATAGTTGTCATTGTTGTTGAGCAGGCCCAGGCTGGGTTTGAACCCACAGCCCTCATGTATGTGGCTGGCGTCCTAACCACTGAGCTACAGGCACCGAGCTGAGACTCAGTCTTTAAAAAAAAAAAAGAGTACCCATGACTGTGAGATTAAGTTCAGTGGGGAGTAAAAGTACGTGTGAAACTTCTAGGAAGCATTCTTGGAAGGGGATGTGATTTTTCTCCTCTTTTCTCTTCTGGCTGTCATGTAAACAGGTTGGCTTGAGTTACAGTTGCCATCTTGGATCAGAGGTGAGAATTGTGTGCTGAGGTTGGTGGATACGGGGTTCTTGGTGAGCATGGAGTCATCATGCCAGCGCTGGTCTGCCTATGTCTACGTGAAAGGAAAATAAACAGTGATGTGTGAACCATTCCAATGTCATTGTCCGCCATTTGCAACAGCACTTAATAACAATGATAGCTAATTGGTGGAACAATGGCCTGGCTTATAGAAGCTTCACAGAAGGAAGCCTTTACATAACTCCGTTAATCTTTATAATAACTGACAAGGGTTATTATTACAATATTTTGCCCATTTTTTACAGCCAAGTCCAAAGTCACAAGCATCCTGAGTGGTGAGAGAGAGATTTTTGAACACAGGCTATCTAGCTTCAGGGTCCCTGTAATTAATTTCCATGTTGCCTTTAGCTATTACAAATACAACTCGGCAAACTTTGGAAGGACCTGCTTTGAGAAGGAGCTTGAGTGTAGCACAGCAAGTTATTAAATTGTAGTTTCTATCAAAAATTGCAGTCTGATGAATCCAATATAAATAATCTGAACCATATGGATTAAATTGCCATTAAAATGTCCACATGGGTTTAAAAGTTGAGTGCAAATTTTGTGTTCCTATACACAGGGTTTTATTGAGCTTATGAGGTTGGGTAATTGGCCTGAGGTGCTGTGTGGCTACAGCCTGACGAGGTTCATCTATTCCTAATTAATGGGGTTTTGTGGTACCTTTTGAATATCTTTGGCCAAATTACAGATGAAGAAGAAGTCATGACTGGACCTTAGGTCAAGCTCCTGAGGGCAGATGTGTGTTTGGTGTTTCTACATTTAACTTACTGTTGTAACCTGAGAAATTCACTCCTGTCCATAGAGTATTTTTCTTGTTTCTCTGCCAGAATTTCATAGTTAAAAATCTCTTACAAGGGCAGTGCCCGTCGCTCAGTGGGTAGGGCACCGGCCACATACACGGAGGCTGGTTTGAACCTAGCCTGGGCCAGCTAGAACAACAACAAAAAATAGTCAGCATTATGACGGGTGCCTGTGGTCCCAGCTACTTGGGAAGCTCAGCCAAGAGAATCGCTTAAGTCCAAGAGTTTGAGTTGCTGTGAGCTGTGATGCCATAGCACTCTACCCAGGGTGACAACTTGAGACGCTGTCTCAAAAAAAAAAAAAAATCTCTTATAAGTCTTTTCAGAAGATGGGGCAAGCTATCTTGAATGAGATCAAGGTGAAGGATTCATATTCCCATCCAAGATGAGATCTTTTTTAAGTTTAATTTTTAAGTAAAATCATAACTGTATACACTTATGGGGTACCATGTGATGGTTTGATATATAGTATGGAATGCTTCAATCAAACTGATTAACATAACTACCACCTCACTTATTTTTTGTGATAAGACATTTTGTAATTTACTGTGCATTATCTTGAAATATACCCTTGCATTGTGCACCTTAGGTGAGATCCCACCAAATGCCCTCCTCTCTCTCCGCCTTGCTAGACTAAATTTGTTTTACCGTTCATATGAGTGTGTTAGTGTTTATATATTGGTTTCACAATAGTATTGAGTACATTGGATACTTTTCTTCCCATTCTTGAAATACTTTACTAAGAAAAATGTGTTTCAACTCCATCCAGGTAAACATAAAAGTTGTAAAGTCTCCATTTTTTATGGCTGAATAGTATTCCATCATATACATATACCACAATTTGTTAATCCATTCTTGGGTTGATGGGCATCTGGGCTGCTTCCATGACTTGCAATGGTAAGACAAGATTTTATCCTGACTTTTGTTGGGCTTTACAGAATGGTTTACTCACTCATTTATTGACAAGCAAACATTCACCAAATGCTGTCTATTAATACTGTGACTTGCCTCATACAGATTGTCTCTAATTTTTATGATAAATCTCAACTAGGTTGAAAGTGCTTTGCACAAAATAGGTAACTGAAAATGATAGTTGTTACTAAGTTCAAGGCCCTGTGCTAAGTGAAGAAGAAATTAGTGCCTCCCCTCTCTCCTTCATTTATTTAAATGTCAAACAAATATTTATTTGGTATCTGTTATGTTCCAGATGTATTTTGGGTACTGTACTAAAAGTCACATTGATGTTTGGTTCTAGTTTCAAGGACTAGAAAGTTGTGCAGTCCAACAAAAATATAATGTGAGCCACATATAATTCAGCTTTACTAGGGATCATGTAAGTAAGTACAAACAGGTGAAATAAGCCTGTTCACATGATAAGCCTGTTGTTAATGAACTTCATTCCCATTACCTTGATCATCAACATATGCTCAATATGAAAATTAAGATATTTTACATTATCTTTTTATACTAAGTCTTCACAATCCAGCATTGTATTTGATACATCCAGGACATCTCCATTCATATGCCAAGTTTCCATCACAAATATTTGATCTTAAAAGTAGACATACCAATTAAGGTCATGGTGGGGGTGGGGGAAGGGGAGAGCAGAGAGAGAAAGAAGGAGGGAGGGGTACGGAAAGGAAGAGCAGAGAGAGGGAAGGAGGGAGGGGGTGGGGCCTTGGTGTGTCCCACACCTTTTGGGGGCAAGACACGATTGCAAGAGGGACTTTACCTAACAAATGCAATCAGTGTAATCTGGTTTATTGTACCCTCAATGAATCCCCCCCCAAAAAAGTAGACATACCATTCAATCCTGCAATTCCTCTACCAGGTATATGCCCAAATGGTCAAAAATCATTTTACAACAAAGACATTTGCACCAGAATGTTTATTGCAGCCCAATTCATAATAGCCAAGACATGGAAACAGCCCAAGTGCCCATTGACCCATGAATGGACAAACAAATTGTGGTATATGTACACCAGGGAATACCATGCAGCCATAAAAAGAGGGAGACTTCACATCTTTTATGTTTACCTGGATGGAGCTGGAACATATTCTTCTTAGTAAAGTATCTCAAGAATGGGGGGAAAAGTATCCAATGTACTCAATACTACTATGAAATCAATATATAATCACCTACACCCTCAAATGAATGGCAAAACATAACTATAGTCCAGAAAGTAGAAGGGAAGAGGAGAGAGAGTGGAGGGGAGGAGGGATACAGGAGGAGGGATGGTGTTTGGGGGGACCTCACCTAATGTGCAAGATGCTGTGGTACATTTCAAAACTATTAAGAAATGAGTATAATGGTGATGGATGTGTTAACTTAGTTCAATGTAAGCATTTCACATTATATATGGAAGCAGTACCCTGAACCCCATAAATGCATCAATGTACACAGTTATGATTTAATAAAAAATAATTGAAAAAAAATTTGATCTTTTTTGACTTCCTAAAAATTTAAAGCTGAAAAAGTAGATTGACAGACTCCAATGATTCCGTACTTTTAAAACTTCCACTAAGGAAATAAAATATCCGTTGTATTTAAATTTTAATAAAAGCCTACGTCTATTTCCATGGTTACACTAGTGAGATTTCAAGTGCTCAGTAGCCTCCTGTGACCAGGGGTTGCTGTGTTGAACAGTGCTGGTCAAAAGAGGGTGGTAGCCCAGAGGAATGGCAATTCATTCACTAACGTGGAGGTGTTTTAAAGGAATGGTATAGAGTGTTAAGGTGGTGGCCTGGGATATGAGAACAGTTTCCTTGAAGAAAGGATTTTCCAAATGAGCTGATTGGGAATTTTTCAGATGAAGGAATTAAGAAGAGAAACCATGTGCAAAGGCCTCGTGGCAGAAGGAAATACAGAAATGAGGGAGAATGGAAGAAGGAAAGGGTAGCTGGAGTTCAAACAAACAAGGATTGGGAGAGATGAAGAGGCTGGTGAAGTTGTGAGGGTCCAGGATTTATGGACTGAAGACCCCAATCTAAACCATGACCTCACAGCCCTGGAAAGCTATTGAAAAGTTTTCAGCAGAGAAGTCATGCAATTGGATTTACTTTTTTTTTTTTTTAAATAACTTTTTCCATTATTGCTTGGTCTGAGTCTCCAACAGAGCGCTTCTGGAGTCACCAGATAGGTTTGTTTAAAGTAAAGAGCAAGTGAAAAGTAACCCACGTTCTTTCTATCTTGGGGTTAGAGGGTTTTGTTTACAGTTTACAACCCAGTAATCAAATGGTGGTTTCTTGCCCCTTAGATGATATTAACTCAACCCCTTCCCTGCCCATCCCATGGAAAATGAGATTCCCTCTCAGAGATGTTCAAATTCCCAGAGGCTTATGACCTCAAGGGCAATGGCAGCCGCATGACGCATAATTATGTAACAGAAATTCAGTAGATAGGAGGTGACCCAATGTTGGGCCCAATCGGTTATAGTAATCAGTAGCTTTTAGCTGTAAGACTTTAGGCAAGTTGCTGAAGCATTTAATGACTCAGTTTCTCTATCAGACAAACAAGAAAAAAAATCATTTTCATCTTGTAAAAGGAAGTAGTCCATAGTGCCCGGTACCTGGTGGGTGCTGGACAGATTTCAGTTCTTCACCTTCCGCTAGCCACCTTCTAACATGCTCTCATTATAGCATTTTATCTAGTAAGGGAAAGAGGACATAAAGAACTGTGTAATTTCCTGTCAACATTTTTGTTTGCTTTAGAGAAGGATTTATGCTTTGCATCTAGCACTGTGCCTGCTGATACATGGTAAATCACAAATATTGAGCAAAAATTAGACATGTGGAGAAGAGATAAATAGATCTTGTGGCTTTTGAAAATTGGCACTAAAAATTTAAAAGGTGACTATGGCCTGACTATGTTCTGTCTCCTGCCTTGTTTCTTGTTGGGAAACACCTGTGGGTGAAGGAATTGGGAGGTGAAATCAAAGGTGTGGAGTTTGTTGTTATTAATCATGTTTCCAGCTTTCTTTTTGATCTCAAACTCCCTAAGACTTTATCTTCCAAATGCCTTACTGGGCTGAAATCAAGTTGAGGAGAGGGACCATTTCAGCCAGTGCATCTCAAACTATAATATGGGTCACCCAGGGATCTCCTTAAATGCAGGTGCAAGGCCAGCACAGAGGCTTGAACCTGTAATCCTAGCACTCTGGGATGCCAAGGCAGGTGGATTGCCTGAGGTCAGGAGTTCAAGACCAGCCTGAGCAATAGCAAGACCCCACTTCTACTAAAAAATAGAAAAACTAGCTGAGTGTTGGTTGTGGTGAGCACCTGTGGTCCCAGTTACTCCAGGGGCTGAGGCAAGAGGATCGCTTGAGCCCAGAGTTTGAGGTTGCTGTGATGAAGGCACAGCACTCTACCCAGGGGGACAGTGAGACTCTGTATAAAAAAAAAATATATATATGCAGATGCAGATTCAGCAGGTCTGATGCGGCCTGAGAATACATTTCTTTTTTTTTTTTTTTATTGTTGGGGATTCATTGAGGGTACAATAAGCCAGGTTACATTGATTGCAATTGTTAGGCAAAGTCCCTCTTGCAATCATGTCTTGCCACCACAAAGTGAGACTACATTTCTAACAAGCATCCATTTTGGTTACATAGTTGCCTTTGTATATTTTAAGTCAAAGTGATCCTTGTGCCCTTCATCCAGAAAGTGTACAAGGAACCCATGCGGTCTCCCTGTTGGGTGGGAATTCTCCCATCTCCTCCCCTTCTCTGCTACTAGTATTTCATTGAGTTTTGTTTCCATATGAGCACTGAGTAACAGTTTTTTTTTTTTTTTTCAGATATGTGTTCTGCAAATACATATTTTTTAATTTTACACAAGCTATTGCCCTGTAGAGAGTGCAGTACCATCATAGCTCACAGCAACCTCAAACTCTTGGGTTTCAGCGATTCTCTTGCCTCAGCCTCTCAAGGAGCTGGGACTACAGGCACCTATTTTTTTTTGTTGTTGTTGTTGTTGTTGCAGTTGTCATTGTTTTTTAGCTGGCCCAAGCTGGGTTTGAACCCGCCAGCCTGGGTGTATGTGGCCAGTGCCCTATTCACTGAGCTACGGGCAACACCCCTGTACTGCAAATATTTTCTCCCCATCTGTGGCTTCTGTTCTCACTCTCTTGACAGTGTCTTTTATAGAACTGAACATCAATGAAATTGACCTTATCAATTATTTCTTTCATGGATCATGCCTTTGGTGTGTCCAACAATTTGTCGTTAAAACCAGGACCATCTAAGTTTTCTCTTGTTACTTTGTATGAATTTTATAGTTGTCCATTTTCCATTTACTTTTTTGGGGGGGCTTAATCTGTGAAGGGCATACAGTCTGTGTCTATGCAGATTTCCAGTTGTCTCGGGGCCATTTGTCGAAAGACATTCTCTTCTACTATATTTACCTTTGTTCTTTTGTCAAAGATCAGTTGACTATATTTAAGTATATTCTTTTTTTTGAGGCAGAGTCTCAGTTGCCCTGGGGTAGAGTGCCTTGGTATCATCACTCACAGCGACCTCAAACTCTTAGGCTCAAGTGATCCTCTTATCTTAGCCTCCCAAGTAGTTGGGACCACAGGTGCCTACCACAATGCCCAGCTATTTTCTTCTGTTTTGTAGAGAGGGGGTCTCTCTTGCTCAGGCTGGTCTCCAATTCCTCAGCTTAGGCAATGCACCTGCTTTGGCCTCTCAGAGCGCTAGGATTATAGGCATGAGCCTCCTTATCTAGCCGCATTTTTGTTATTAACTCCTTTTTAATGTATTATCTGAGGTGGCTAGAGGAGAAAGACCATTGAACCAGGAGTCAGAAGCCCTTCCCCTTGTCCATGGAGAGAACCCCGGACCTGGCACCGAATCTGCCATTGTGTCCTTCCTAAGGTCTGGTTAAAATATCATGTGTTTGTAAGTTTCAAGTGACATCAGGTGGTATTTTTTTTCAATCATCTTAACTGACAGGAGGAGATAGAACACAGTGCACAGTTCATCTTTTAAATTTTTAGGGCCATTTTTTTTTTTGACTGTGAAATTTTCAAAAGCTATAAGCCCTGGTAGCAATGATCTTTGTGCTGTCAGATCAGAGAGATTTATATTAATAGGAGCCTCAGTGAAAAGTCCACCAGGGGGAGAAGTTTGGTAGCACTGTGGCATCTCTCCAGGTCAGCCAGAAAGGAGGGTTTCCTCCTACCCACTCTGAAAAATCAGCTCCTCAGTAAATAGGAGACGGCGAGCAAAATGAAACAATCCCATACCAGATGGTCTGTGCATGTCCGAAGGTTTTCCTGCGGCACGTGTGAGTGAATGTCCCACAGAAACCTGGCTGGGCGTAGGGGAAGCGCTGATGTCTCCATCCCACGCACAGCCCAGCCTGGGAGCAGGAACCCGAGTGTGTCCAAATCCTGCAGCTGTGACTGTTTATTCACAATGAGTGAGGCAAACTCCCAGGTTGTTTGGAATAAGGAGTTGCTGAGAAGATTGTACCAGGCTCCCAAGGACGCTGCACATAGTGGGGCTGCTCTGAGCACGGAGGAGGAGTAGAAACCTTGCAAGTGCTGACAGCTTGCTCCCTAGGGCAGGGCGAGTGTGCCTAGAAAGAAGCTGAGGTTATCCAAATGGAAGGCATCTTTACCTCTGCGGACTGTTAGCTGCGTGGCATAATTTCAATGATACTGTGAGTGCTGCGTCTCCTTGCTCACAGTGCCGCAAGTTGCACCTTTGATGAATGATGTATTGGAAACCTTGGCCCAAGGCAGCCATTGTTTGCAGACCCTGTCCCAGCTGCCATGGCTATATGCCACATTTCTTTAGTTTTCTTTAATCCGAATCATTTTGGGGGGTTAAAATATTTTTAAAAAGAGACATGTAGCTGAATGTACAAAACAAGTTTCCCTTGCCATGAATAGAAAGTGTGTGTAAAAATTAAATTCAACAAGGATGCAACAATATTACTAAGTTGCCGTTAGATACTGCGGCCTTCTCAAGGTTCCCAGCCTGAGACCTATTTCCTGGGAAACAAGGGAATTAGCAAATGCTGGAAAGAGGGGTGAAAGGTGTTTTAGTTCCCAAATAAGTTTTTTTAATCCCCCTTGACAAAATAATCAAGATGCCTCAAAGGGAGTAGCTTTCTCCCTGTCTAATTCAGAATTATTTAGTGTCTGCACAAAACTAGCCATCCTGTACTCCACCTAAACCCACCATCAGTCTATACCTCAAACCCTTTGGTTAACATGGCTTTAAATCAAAAGATGGAAGTATCCTCTGCCAGAAAAATCTCGCACTGCTGTCTAAAGGTGAAAAGCCTTTGGAGTCTTCAAGAGCGAGGAGGCTGTGGGTCTGCGTCAAATGCTGTGTTGTCATAGATGACTCAGCAGATAAACTAGAATTTAAGAGCATCCTACCACTAGGTGAACAGGCTGTATTTCACTCTTTTAGTATCTCCACATAAAAATATTTGAGCTAGCGCTTTGAACCCTTGCTTTCCCAAACACGCTACATTCATTTGGCCACTATGCCCTGCTATTTTTGCCATCTTTTCCCTGCTTGGCATCCTAAATAATGATGCCCTAGTCTAAACCTTTACTGGCTGTTGCCTGAATGCTCATAGCACTTCCAGGCCCCTGTCTCTGCACCTGCATCTATCTTCAGAAAATGATCTTTGAATAACAGTGCATTCTTTTGCTTCACTATGTTGGTCTTCCTCTGCTTAAAGATCCCTAAATAACTGACTCGAAGTTGCACACCTTGTGAGCGGCAGAGCTGGGATCCAAATTCCATCACTGTGGCGCCAGACGCTGCCCGTAGTTTATCTCCACCAGAGTCGTCTTTGCCAAAGACTGAAGTTAAACAAGTGACCTTTTGCGAAGAGGTATTCTGTAGGCTTGAAGAACCCAAGTGTGCTTGACATTTCCCAAGTCTAAAAATGGGTATTAAATCAACCAATTTTCATTAAGCATTAAGAAATCTGGACTCTCGGTTGAAATGATAGAAGTAAAACTTAAAACTGGCTTCAATGTTGTTTTGTGTTATTGGCTGTACACTGGGTGTAACTGACAAGTTTGGGAGTCGGGCGAGCTCCTGGTTTGTCTGTGAGGACCCAGACACTGGCTCTGTATCTCTCAGCACTGCTGTGGTAGCAACACTGCTGGCAGAGCTCACGGGCTGGCAATGTACAGTAAAGAGGTGATTCTTTCCTTGGTTGTACTGGTGAAAGTTCCAGGACTGAATCTCATTGGTCTATTGTGGGTCATGTGACAACATGAGCCAATCCCCGTGACCAAGGGTAGATCGCAGGCCCTTACCTGGAATCAGGGTGAGGTTAGCGGCATAGAACCATCCAAAGCCAAAGGACACGGGCTCTGGAGGAAGATAGTTCTCCAAAGGGAAATTGAGATGCTGTTACTAAGAAAAAGTGGAGAGGAAAGGGATGTAGAGGTTGGGCAGGAGAAGGTAGCAAGCGTTGCTGTATCTGCTTTGTCCTCAAGATCGGGCGTATATCAGGTCGGTTAAGGAGACATTGAAAGCCTGTTTTGCTCTCAGCTGGCAATCAGGTAGCAGGTAATAAGAAACATGAAACAATTAGAGAACAAGTGAGAGAGATTATCTTGAGTTTATGGTTCACGATAAACAGCTAAACTTGGTGCAATAGGAATTCATAAATGGAGAAATCATTTTTTTCCTTTATTAAATCATAACTCATATTAGTGCATTTATGGGGTACAATGTGCTGATTTGATATGCAATGTGGAATGCTTACATCAAACTGATTAACATAACCATCTCCTCAGTTATTTGTCGTGGTAAGACAATTATACTCTATTCTTAATAGTTTTGAAATGTACCATTGCATTATGCACATTAGGTGTGCAAATACCCTCCAAATACCCTTCCCCTCTCCTGCCTCAGCCTCCAGAGTACTAGGATTAAGGTGTGGGCCACTGTGCCCAGCACAGAAAAGATGAATCTTAAAGGAATGATTTCTTATATTTATATAAGTAGCAGAAAAGGGCATTTCAGGCTGAGGAAATTGCTCATGGAAGGGACTTGAGAGGGGAAAGAGCTTGGTGTATTTGAAGAACTGCCGAGGAAGTGTCATGGAACATAATGAGATGAAAGTGGATAGAAAGTGAATATTAATGCTTTTACCTTATAGAAATGTGATTAATACTAAAGGAAAGGGGAGGTTGGGTGGCGTCTGTAGCTCAAAGGAGTAGGGTGCCAGCCCCATATGCCACAGGTGGTGGTTTCAAATCCAGCCCTGGCCAAAAACAGCAAATAAATAAATAAATAAATAAAAATAAAGGAAGGAGAGGCCGGTTTTCACTTACTTCCCTCTTCCCAAGACGTGGGCTATCCTGATGGTGATGGTAGCATGAATCAGAGAGAAGGGGAGGAGGGAAGAAAAAAGGGTTGGTTTTTCAACTTTCCCCACTCTTCTTCCCCCAAATGAGTCAGGTTATTACTTTAATACATGTGGCTTATCAAAATGTTCTAAAAATATAGGGATTGGATATGATGCTATTAGATTCACTTTCACTGAGTGCTTTATGCAAAGCCTCGTGATAGGTGACTTTGGGGATATTAATACAAGTTATATACTGACGCTCACCTCAAAGGGCTTGAAAACATTGGGAATAGGCTGGGTGAGGTGGCTCACACCTGTAATCCTAGCACTCTGGGAGGCTGAGGCAGGTGGATTGCCTGAGTTCACAGGTTTGAGACCAGCCTGCGACAAAGCGAGACCTCGTCTCTAAAAATAATATAGCGGGGTGTTGTGGCAAATGCCTGTAGTCCCAGCTACTTCAGAGGCTGAGGCAAGAGAACTGCTTGAGCCCAAGAGTTTGAAGTTGCTGTGAGCTATGACACCACAGCACTTTACCTAGGGTAACAAAGTGAGACTCTATGTCAAAAAAGCAAAAATTAGAAAGAGTTGTCAGGTATATAAATAAGTGCTGTGATAATTCCGAGTAGAAACAGATTATTTTTAGAAGGAGAAGACATTTAAGTCATATTTTGAATTATTGATTATTATCTGGGTGAGAAATGTAAGCTGGAGGGAATCTCAGGGAATCTCAGGCAGAGGGAACATTATAGACAGGGCAGCCAGACTTGATCATTAGTGTACATACCTATTGCTGGGAGATGGGTTCTGTTAAAATGAAGACAGTCAAGGTCCATCCCCAGACATTCTGATTCCCAAGGCCAAGGGTAGAACCTAGAAATACAAAATTTAAAAGCACTGCTGATCAATCTGATGTGTAAGGTCCAAGGACCACCCTTGGAAGAAGGCTGGTCTAGAGGAGAAAGGGTATGAATACTTGTTGAAGGGCATTAATGTGGGTTGAACTTGGAAATGTTGGTAGGAGGTGTGTGTACAGAAAAGTCTTGCATTCCATACCTACCTTTTTTTTTTTTTTTTTTTTTTTTTTTGAGCAGCTGCTATAAACTAGATCCTCAAAAGAACTTGGTGGGAAAGTTGTTCAGTCTCATTTAAGATGAGGGCACCTAACCTAAGGCAAGGATCACTGATGCATTCAAGAATGTAAGCAAAAAAGGTGGGATTCCAATCCAGATGGTACCATGGGTATAGGGGGCTCAATGCAGTCAGAATTGAGATTTAGAATGATAATTGGTGGCTGTATGATGAAAGAAAAGAAACTGATGGGTGGGCAGAGTAGTGCATGCAGAAACGGAGAAGGTGACAAGAATTAGGTACAAAAGATCCGTGCATTGAAAGAGAGGTGAGAATCCCCAGTTTTGTTTTGTGTTTGTGAGATTGAATGGCACAATGTTGAGTGGGGACCAGCCACACTTCTCAGTCTCTTGAGATTTCAGCAAGGTAGAAGATGTCTCACATAACCACTTTTCCCTTTGAGACTCTTGAGTACTTGGCTGTTGTGACTGTTGTATTTGCTCCCAAGTCATATAGCATAGCAGGAAGTGGTTAAGAACCAAGTGTTGATGTCAGACCTTCTAAATTCAAATCTTAACACATTACTTACTTTCTGGGTATTCTTGGGTTAGTTTTTAATTTGCTTCAATCCTCAGCATTCTCATCTGTGAAACGGGGAGGTGCTAACCTCTTCCAACAACAGTTATAGAATTTACGTGAAGTAATCTGAAGCCACTTTTGGCATAGAACAAACACTCACTGAATGGAGGGATATACTGCTATTGCTACTTTTTGCATTTTGTTTTGACTTTTATTCTTCTTATTTCTAGGCCTTGTGAAATTTAGATGCATCTCTTGCTAGGGTTACATTCCACAGGCTCCCTCATTCACTGTGGAGAGAATTTTCTGCATCCACTGTCCTTTGAAGAGCACAATGATAGCGATCATGGAGCAATTTTATTGCTTTTGCAGCATCTAAGAAGTACAGAGTACATACATAGGCTGGGGACTCCGTCTTAGAAGGGAACTGCAATATTAAAGAAGCAATCTGTTGTTGCAATCACATCAAACTTGGGTCTTGCAATGACAGTGCAAGCTCCATCATGGGCAGTATTTCCTTCTCTACAGGTGAGCAAGGCACTCACCTGAATGGAATTTCAAGACATGGGCAGAGAATATTTAATCATGCTGCTGGGTGATGGCTCTGTGGCTGTTACGGAGGTCCCTTTGATATGAGTCCATACATTTAATGACTATAAGTGGATCTCCTATTACTGTTTTCCTCTCCCCAACACTGAGCAATACAACACATCTATGTTTGAGGACTTTTCCTATTATCGTTTTTGGAATTGGCACCATTGCCTATATAAATCAAGGCAGTTCCAAGGGGGCTGGCTCCCAACAAGGCTGGCTGTGAAGAAAATAAGCTGGATTATTTAAAGAGCATCTTTGCATGGTGAGAAGGGAGGTTCTACTTTGGAGTTCTGAGAGGAAGTTAAATTTATGGAGACTAAAGAATGGGACTGAGCCAGATACTTAGACTATGGGGAAGAATGATCCAGGTGGAAAGAAGGGTTAGTGCAAAACTCATGAGCCCTTTTCCAGGAAAGAACATATTTGAGGAATGAGTGTGCCTGTGGATTGTAACCCAGGCATGAGATGCCTCTAGTTCTGTCTGCTTTTGAGCAAACAAGAGGATGGCGTGAGAGGATGAAGAAATTTTATTCGGGGCTTTGAAGTTCGTGATTTCCTTCAGAGCAGAATTGAAGCTATTAAAGACTTTTGAGCAGAGCATTAAGATATTCTGTTTGTTTGTTGTTGTTTTTTTTTTTTTTAAATCATTTGAGATCTGTTAGAAAATAGATGACAGAGCACCAAAGTAGTGGCAGAGAGTCATTCAGGAGGTTGTAACTGTCATGTAGTAGAAAACAGTAGATACTTAGTGAATGTTGTTAAAAAAAAAAAAAAAACACAAACCATTTTTTTGTTAAAAACAAACAAACCACATTTGTTTCCCATTTGGTACCTGACTTTAAAACAATTACAGATTATTCTAAACTTAGTTGTGTATGTGAGAATAAGTCATCGTAACCTCTGAAGAGTCGAAGGCTCTTCCTGACACTTTTGAAAATGGCTTCAGAGTTCTGAAAAGAAGCTCTCAGCTCCGTTGGCCTCTGTCCCTGTGAAAAGTTGGTGGCAGCTTGGTTTGTTCAACTGTAGAATGCAACAGAACAGCTTAAGAGAACATTGAGGAAAGTGAAACACCTGGTCTCTTCAAGAGGGGAAACCTCTGTCAGCAAAAGGGCATTTACTTAAAAATAATGAAACCAAACTGAAGTCGTGTATGAAGTGCTGATGTGTTAAATCTTTATATCTTAATAAAGGCCTAGGGGAAAGAGGGATCGGCAAATTAAAAAAATAGAATAATGAAAGCAGAAATAGAAGAACATGGTGGGAGAGGGTGTGGGAAAATGAAAAACAGAAAGAAGTCCTTAAGTATCATAGTTTCCACCAGGAGTTGGGTCAGGTGTGGGGGGAAATGAGGACAAAGGGGCAGCTGGCTTCATCTTGCATTAGGACTCAATAATGGACATGACCTCCCCACACCCAAGGAGCTTACTCAGCACCAGACAGGGACTAAGCTAATTTGGAAACTTCTGACACTCTTTAAAGTAATTTCGAGTCAATTTGGCCAAGGGCACATTACTGCCAATGGTGAAGTCATTTGGTAGAATTTTCCTTGCTTACCCAAATGCTACAGCTAAAGGAAACTAATGAAATTTAAGCAGTATATTGGACTCCCAAAGCGAAACTCCTAAGGTAGAAAATGAACACCAACTTTCAGAACCTCCGCTCTTTTCAGAAACCCATGGAATTGATGAAATCCAGCTCACTCTCCCCGGTTGACCTCAGTTTTCCTTTTTTTCACTTCAGGGCTGGGACTGAGAATCAGGTTTATAAAAGTTGTTATCTGAGCCTGCTTTGAATCACTTCATTCTTAACTGCCCACGGACAATAAAAAAAATCAATGAATAGAAGTTCTAGGAAAGTATACTTTAACTTTTTAGTAGTTATATCTACCCAACAATGGAACAGACTGCTTTGTGATGATGATGATGATACAAGGTTGTCATTTGTTGACTGTACACTGTGTGCCAGGCACTGGCTAAATGCTTTACAAGTATTATCTTATTTGGTGCACAGCATAACTTATTTTATAGATGATGAAATAGGGGTGTAGAAGACTTAAAATCCTGTGCCTATGGTCACACAATTATTCAGTACTATTATCATCTCTGAGGCAGAGGAAGTCTTTGATAAAGCGACCATATGTTTTAAAGAATGAATGAAGGGGTGGCGCCTGTGGCTCAAAGGAGTAGGGTGCCGGCCCCATATGCCAGAGGTGGTAGGTTCAAACCCAGCCCCAGCCAAAAACTGCATACACGCACACACAGACACACAAAAAGAATGAATGAAGTACTGAATTGGATTAAGTTCAAGATATGTTTTTGGAAAGGTACTGTGACATAATGTTAAGCATTTTCAGGAAAGCAAAGACCAATATGATCTAGATCATGGCTGGATTATCTTTCCATATAAATAGGAAAAATTCATCAGATGCTTTATAATTTATAAAATTAAACATTGATAAGACTCCAAAAGAAATGTGGTGGGAGCATTTTTTTTGGGCGGGAGGATTCATTGAGGGTACACTAAGCCAAGTTACACTGATTGCAATTGTTAGGCAAAGTCCTTCTTTTTTTTTTTTTTTTTTTTTTTTTTGGCCGGGGCTGGGTTTGAACCCGCCACCTCCGGCATATGGGACCGGCGCCCTACCCGCTGAGCCACAGGAGCCGCCCATGGCAAAGTCCTTCTTGCAATCATGTCTTGCCCCCATAAAGTGTGACACACACCAAGGCCCCACCCCCCTCCCTCCTTCCCTCTTTCTGTTTCCCCCCCCATAACCATAATTGTCATTAATTGTCCTCATATCAAAATTGAGTACATAGGATTCATGCTTCTCCATTCTTGTGATGCTTTACTAAGAATAATGTCTTCCACTTCCATCCAGGTTAATACGAAGGATGTGAAGTCTCCATTTTTTTTAATAGCTGAATAGTATTCCACGGTATACATATACCACAGCTTGTTAATCCATTCCTGGGTTGGTGGGCATTTAGGCTGTTTCCACATTTTGGCGATTGTAAATTGAGCTGCAATAAACAGTCTAGTGCAAGTGTCCTTATGATAAAAGGATTTTTTTTCCTTCTGGATAGATGCCCAGTAATGGGATTGCAGGATCAAATGGGAGGTCTAGCTTGAGTGCTTTGAGGTTTCTCCATACTTCCTTCCAGAAAGGTTGTACTAGTTTGCAGTCTGGTGGGAGCATTTGATTGCATCTTTGGATGGAAAAGAATTAGGAAAGGCTTTCTGCATAAAGTAGCATTTCATTTGATTATGGAAAGATCATGTGGAGATGTTGGAGACAGACTGGGCACTACCTGGGCTATTCTGAGCTATGAAGCTTACCTTTTATTTAGCAGAGTATGAAGAATCCATTAGTGCTTTTTCTAGTAGAAGATGATCTAATGAAGACACCTTGCTAAAAGAAAGAGTGGAGATCAGAGGGCCCTGGATTTCGGTGGCATGAAGCGAGAAGGTGGGGCAGGCAGCTAGAATGCTGTTTCTAGAGGCAGAATTGTTTACAAGTAGGGGATAACAAAGAGGACAGAGCCTGTGATATTTCTTATGTTTTGAAACTGATTAACTTGGAGGATAATGGTGCCAGAAATTAAGGAAAGGAGGGAATTTGGAGACCTGGGGGCCAGGAGAAAGAGGGAGAAATGAAATCTGATCAAGGTTTCACCATCCGTATGGGCTCCTGGAAAAAAATAAATTTCTTTCTTGGTTTCCAGGCAAGGCAGGTGTGAGTTAGGGGATGGCTTTGTTCTCTATGTGGCTACCCAGTGTTAGTTGCAGGTGTTAGCAAGGGCTGCCTTAAAAGTCTGTGAACTTACTAAATGCAGAATACTAATGTCTACATACAATAACTAAGAAAATGCCATGAAGGCTATATTAAACAGTTTGATGAAAATATTTCAGATGTATATGAAACCATCACATTGTACCCCTTGATTGCACTAATGTACACAGCTATGATTTAATTAAAAAAAAACAAGTCTGTGATACTAGGGTGGAGCCATGAACAAGATAGTTTTAATCCTTGCTCCCAGGGAACTTCAATTTTTGTGAACAGATACTGTCTGTATTAGTAAGTTACAATTATGGTGAGTGCTAAGGAGGAGGAATGTTACGAGTATGTGTTGCCTCTAACTAGGATTAGGTCAGACTTCTGTGAAAAATGAAAGTCAAGTTGATACATCGGTAGTCATTTAGTCCTGGCATACATATTTTGAGTGCTATGGTTTTAAAAATAATTTAAATAAAAGCAGGACAAGATGTTGGCACTTTAGGCTGCCTGAAGTCCATACACTCCAACCTTTGATTAAATTTTTAAAATTTCAGGTTAATATGAGAGTACATGTGATTAGGATACATACATTGTTTGCATTTGTAAGATAAAGTCCAAGTTGTGGTTGAGTCCTTTACCCAGGAGGTGTGCCCTATACCCCTCCATTGTACCTATTAGGTGGGAACTTCCTCGACCCCCTTCCTCCTTGACCCCCTTTTGAATTTAATTGTGTTTTTCTTCTGTGTAAGCCTGTAATTGTTCATATACTAATTTCAAATTAGTATTGAGTACATGGGATGCTTGCTTTTCCATTCTTGAGATACTTTATTCATTTTTTTTGAGAGAGTCTCCCTTTGTTACCCTTGGTAGAGTGCCATGATGTCATAGCTCACAGCAAATTTACACTCTTGGGCTCAAATGATCTTGCTTCAGCCTCCTGAGTAACTGGGACTACAGGTGCCCACCACAACACCTGGCTACTTTTTTTTTTTTTTTTTTTTTTAGAGACAGGGTCTCACTCTTGCTCAAGCTGGTCTTGAACTCCTGAGCTCAAGTAATCGCCTTGCCTTGGCCTCCCAGAGTGCTATGATTACAGGCATGAACCACCACACCCAGCCCTTGTGATACTTTATTAAGAAGAATCTTCTTCAACTCCTTCCAGTTAGATACAAAAGATATAAAATCTCCATCTTTTTATGGTTGAATAGTATCCCATGGTATACATATATGGCAGTTTATTAGTCCATTCATGGGTTCATGGGCACTCAGGTTGTTTGCACACCTTAGGGGTTGTGAATTGAGCTCCTGTAAACACTTAAGTGCAAACATCCTTATGATAAAATAATTTTTTTCCTTCTGGGTAGTTACCTAGTAATGGGATTGTGGGATCAAATGGAAGGTCTACTTTTAGCCCTTTGAGGATTCTCCATGTGGAGACTCTGATGAAATTCTTAATCCAGGTATAAAAGGTCTTTGTGATGGGAGGTGTTGCCCACATCTTGCCAGTATCAGCTCTTCCTTCTGCTGACTTCACCAACAGCCTTGTTGGTTGGCCTCAGGTTGCCTGGGTTATTCTTAAATTTTGAAAATGTGCTTCATATTCTCCAAAGCAATGACTTGGGGAGACCAGAAATGAGGCTGTGGTCAGAGAGTGACACTGGAATGTAGGACTGAGGGCTGAGACCCTGGCTGGAGATCACTCAGCCTGCCCACAAACCTAAAAATGCACAGTTGAATGCTGGAAAATATCTCCTAATGTCTTGGCTTCTGCCAACAGAAAAAGAGAAAGTTAAAATCACGGATGGCAGCAAGATTATTAATTCAGGAATCCTAGCATTCCAACACTGCCCTAATGATTTGAAAGAAAACCTAATTTTACAGGGAATTTGTCCTGAACCCTATGCAGCTTATTGATAAAAGGGAAGAAAAGAGAGTCACAGGGAGAGGAAACTAGGGGTTGAACACACACGGGGGACTATTCGGAGATGCCATTGTTCTTGCTGGGAGACAATGCTGGTATGGACAAGAAGGCTTGTCTGATCCTTGGTGCTACTCTGTCATTTTTCATTGCATGTTGTGTTGTTGATTTGATGGTTGGATGCCTTTTCCTAGTAGGTGGAAGCATATGCCAGGGTTGATGTAAGGGACTTGGAATTGGGCGGAGCTTCTTCATCACTCTGATCCAGATATCTCAGCTGCCTTCAGTTTTCTTATTAAAAAGCTCACACTTTTGCCAGTGTAGATTATTGACCCTCCCCAGTGAGAGTTTCAGTCTAGTATAAACCCAATAAAATACCAGGTATTAGGGAGAAAAGGCAACATTCGGATTGAAGTCTTCTGTATTCTCCTTTATAAAAGTAGGAGATAGGACTCCTCACATCTTCAAGGAATCTCTCACTGCAAATTCTTTTCACAGGTGACATTTATTTTCATTCAAAATATTTTCTGAGCATATTACATACAAAGTAGTGGGTTGGGTGTGGTGGGAGATACTAAGGTGGACAGACCCATTTCTCCCAAGATTATGAGCTTCTTGAGAGCAAGAAGTCAGACAGACATAGATAACTGCACTATGAGGTTACGATGTGGATATTGTTATAACAGAATACCTTTATTAATGAGCTAAATCAATTGAGGAATTGAGCATCCCCTCCCCCCCAACAAGGGTCTCAGACTTGTGGTCATAGAGATGCTGCCAAAGCACGCTGGGGTTTGGAGGGAAGCAAGAATTCACTTCTGTCTGGAGAAAGGGAAAGATTCCTTAGAGGTGGTGCCTGCCATGAAGCTGAGTTTCAAAAAATGAAAAAGATGTTAATAGGCAGAGATGGTGAGATGGGTGATTTGAAGCTGGGAATATGGCCTGGGCAAAAATGGGGAGGCTGAAGATTCTCATGTTTGGGAAAAGGTAAATGCCCAACTTGGCTGTGATGAACCTTCCCATAGAGCAATGAGTCACCTGTATTAGCCCTCTCCCCTGTTTTTTTTTGAATGTTTTATTAAAATATAAGATAAATATAAGAACATGTATGTTACATGTATAGCTCACAGAATTTTTACAAACTGAATACACCTATGTGACCGACACCCAGATCAAGAAACTAAAGATGATTATATTAATCTGAAATTTTAAAAAAGAAGGAAAAGAAACCAAATATTAAAAGCCTTTCCAGAAGCCTCCCTCACTCTTCCACTCACTATCCCTCATGTTTTTGAATATTATGTAAAGTGAATTACACACAGGGTACTTTCAAAGAGCCTGCTTCCGTTCCCCGTGTCACATCTGGGAGATTCATCCTGATGTGGGGTGTAGTTTCTCGTTCTTGTCACTGTGGGTAGTTCCACTGTGGGGCTGTATCACAATGCATCAACCCACTTCTGCAGCCTTTGAGTCATTCCCACTTTGGGGCAATTATGAACATACTTTGACCATTCCTGGATAATGCTTATTATTGATGAACAGATTGATGCATTTCTGTTGAGTAAATATCTAGGAATGGAATTTCTGGATTGTTGGATTGAAAATCCCTTTTTAATGACAAAAACATCTATTCCACATGATTCTAATTATACTTTTACTGTTCGTCAGTTGGGAAATAGACAATGATAAATACTTTTGGTGAATACAGTAACATTCTAGGATCCACTGGTTTATAACTGATCATGGAAATACCTTGATAGGCACGTGATATATTTTGTCTGTGAAGCTGGCTGGGTGCACATAGGGACATACAGGCCTCTTACAACTTAGGCGAATGGTGGGTGTCAGGCCAAGGAGCAATCATCAATTCAGTTCACTGACATTTCTGTCGTTAGAAATATTTAGAAAAATCTAGTGTGTTCTCCCCAGCTCTTTTTCTTTTTCCCCGAGAAAGCACACATTTTCCCCCTCATGATAATACGCCTACTGCATTATTAGGAAGATTATATGGCCAAGTGAAATAATTCTAACCATGGGAACAAAATGGGTCTGAGGCCCTAACAGGGAGGTTATGATTTGTGTGACTAGCTAAGGAATTAATCACTTATGGGCTCAATTTGGTTCATCTGTGAAATAAAAATGAGACTATCTTCTTAGTATATAGATTAGGAAAATCAAATAAGGTCATTAATAAATGCCACATGCCTAACTCTGGGCCTTCTCAATAACTGCAGTCATCAACGTCATTATAATTTTCCTCACTTTTTCCTACTTCTGCCTGTGTCTTCTCCTCTGGGCTATGTTCTTTTTCTGGGCATGTAATGTCCTTATCACACGATGCTTGTCACTGCCTCATTATTCTCATAACCTGGGGCAAAGCACTCTGATTTCTCAGCATTTGTGCCTAGGCATCTGCCCTTAGGTCCCTGAACAATGCATTTTGTGTCTGACACCCCATTTCATCATTCCTGCTGGTAGGTGGAGCAAATCGGACAAGTTCATTTCAGCTGGCATGCTTGTGGCGGGTAATGACTTCACACCTTCTCCATCTCTCTGGTCTGTGGCTGTCGTGTTTTTAATCTAGAGAAATGAGTAGTGGATTCTGGGTTTTAGGACAGGTATCTGAGGGAGTCATTTTTGGTCAAAGGGAACTTTTTTGATCCCCCTCTTAAAGCATTGTTTGTGGGATACTGATGAATGTTATATGTCAACTTGGCTAAGGGATGCCCAGATAGCTGGTGAAAGCTTATTTTGGGGTGTGTCTGTGTGAGTGCTTCTGGAAAAGAGGAGCATTTGAATTTATAAATGGAGTAAACAACATCCACCTTTGCCAATGGGGGTGGGCACCATCCAATCCATCCAAAGTCCAAGTGAAACACACCAAGGGGGAGGAAAGATGAACTCTCTGCTGGAGCTGGAGGAGCATCTGTCTTCTCTTGCCTTTGACAACAGTGCTCCTGGATCTTGGGCCTTTGGACTTGAACTGGGACTTATGCCATTGGCTCCCTGGTTCTCAGGCCTTTGGCTGGGCCACAGCATTGGCTTGTCCTGGCCTTCTAGTTTGGGGACAGATGGTGGGACTTCTCAGTCCCCGTAATCATGCAAGCCAATCCCTTGTGCTAAATGTCTTTCTATACATCCATAGATAGCCTGTTAGTTTTGTTTCTCCAGGGAATCTTAATACGTATATTTCCAAGGTAAACTTTGGGGGATACTTTGCATCTGAAGGGTGTGGGCATTGTAGGGAGTAGGTGAGATGTTCGTTGCCAGGGCTCTTAATTGAAGGCATCAGAGGTGGAAGTGTAGACAAGCGCTCATATCTCCCCCACCAGCAGAAACACAGCAGGAGGTCTAGGAAGATCGGGAACAATGTTTTCAGATGAACTCTCGACCCTTTAGAACAGTGATTCTCAACCTTTCTAATGCCATGGCCCTTTAATATAGTTCCTGTGGGTCGCAACTTGAGAACTGCTGCTTTAGAATAAACTTGGTTTCAGAGCTAAGCAAAGAGAAAGCCAGATGTTTTGGTCATTTGTCTGGGATAGGGTGAAACCACAGGACAGAGGGAAGTTTCTGGCAATGAGCCTGACAAAAACCTGAAAATCAAGAAGATTGACTAGGAAGGGAGTGAGTGACAGGCCATGGGGCACTAGGGCAGCCCTGACTTTGATGAAGAGCAATATGATGAAGTACATGACTGTCGATCCAGCCAGTCCTTCAGATCCTCAGAGCCAAGGAGGTGGAGTGTAAGAACTTTCTCATCTCTGTGTAATGCCTGGTCTGACCGCTGTCCGGCTGTCCTTGGACTTCACCAATTGTCTACCTTCCCAGGTATTTCTCTTACAAATAGCTCTGCAAGGCCAGGTTATCTGAAACCCTGCTAAGCTCTGTCCCTCTGTGAAAGTGTAGGATTTTCCCAAGAGATTTCAAGTTCAAATGTTCTCCTTCAGCCTGCAGAAATGTGTACAATTCAAATATGGGGAAAATCCAGTGTACCAAAAATCAAGCACAGTTTATTGAAATGCCTTCCGATAAAAGAGTAATCAGAAAATGCTTATCTGCCTGCATGAGCTAGAATATGATTTCATTTATAAAAACCAACTCATATTTAACACATATTAAAGTTGCTTTATAATTTCAGGGTTTGGAAATTAAAGCAAAGGAGTGGGGAGATGTTGCTGAGAAAAATATTAGGTTTTACTGAACTTCAAGTATCTGGAAACCAACTCGAGATCCTCAGCCAAACTTAAATCTCTGGCTAGTTTTTTACACCCCTGCTATTGACAGATAATTTCTTGAGCAAATTTAATCACTGTTTTTGGCCAAAAAGAAAATTGGCAACCCACAGCCACCTCAGATGTGTAGGCTGTTCAAAAATTCCTGAGTTCAACTTTCTTAGGCATTTGTTTTCTTCTTTGCTCTGAAAGAAAATTCTAGTGACATGACATATGATTGGACTGTAACCTTTCATCCAAAGACAGACAGGTGGAGAAGCCCTGATCACTTCTTGAAGATAAGGCAAAATGTATTGTCTCTAATGGTTTTATTTTTTTTCTCTCTCTCTCTCTTTTGATTTTGACAGTAGAATTCAGCTGCTGGTCTCAGGAGGAAATGTTTATATCTGTTTAAAACTTGGCATCTTGAGCTAGAATCTGATTTCATTTATAAAAACCAAATCATCTATTCAGTGTCTGTATCAGACCTTAAATCTAGGTCATGGTTCTTAACTTGCTTTGTGAGTAACTCTTTGTTTGGGTTTCTTCCCAAAGGGAGCCTTGAGACAAAAACTCAGATGCGGGTGCTTCACTGGGAAGTTGATTCTGGGAGATACAGCTGAGGAGGTAGAGTTAGGGGAACAGAAAGGAGAAACCCCAATAATAAGGGCACTCCTGGGTAGGTTTTCCCAATAGGTAGCCAGCACCCACTCCGTACAGAGTGCTCCCCATGCTGGGACACCAGAGCATTTATGTACCACTTCCCATCACTCCCCTGTACCCAGAGGCATCACTGGGGGCGGGAGGACATTCTCAGACAGTCACAGGAAACACGGGAGTTAAAGGTGGAAGCAAGTTGGAGACAGCCCAGGTCAGGGGAACTCCAGATGGCCAAGGGACACAGGGAGACATTGGCAGACTGTGCCTCAGTGCCTGTAGGCAAATGACATCCTCTGTAAGCCCTGTGTTCTCAGTTTCACAAGAAGGAATTAGAATTTCCAAACGGAGTCCCCTGGATAATAGATGCTCCTTTGAAAGAATGGTCCCTCGGTCAAACAACATTAGGAAATATTAGATTAAATGCCTTTTTTTGTTTTAACTGCAGGCCACCTCAGTGCCTTTAATAGACAAAAGTTGGAAGCGTGTAGGTGGTGTTTCCTTCATATGTCTTTTTTCTTGAGACAGTATCATGCTGTCACCCTGGGTAGAATCCCGTAGCATCATAACTCACAGCAACCTCCAACTCCTAGGCTCAGGGGATCTTCTTGCCTCAGCCTCCTGAGTAGCTAGGGCTACAGGTATGCACAACTATGCCAGGCTAGTTTTTCTATTTTTAGTAGACACAAAGTCTCACTCGTGCTCAGACTGGTTTCAAACTCCTGATCTTAAGCAATCTGCTGGCCTTGGTCTCCCAGAGTGCTAGGGTTAAAGGCATGAGCCACCACTCCTGGCCCTCCTTAAGATACTTAACCATGGAATGCCCTGGTTTTTCTTTGTTGTTTGTTTTTTCAGATGATACTTGTTAACATCTTGAGGATCTAGAAGACTGTGGCACATGGTTTGGGGCAAAACTTAAGATAGCTGCCTAAGTGCAGCTCAGCTCTAGGATAAACAATGTAAACAATAATCCTGTCTCTGGAACTTTAGGTTCAGAGATGTAGAAGCCATCAGAAGGGTTTCAGGTTCCCAAATCCCATTTTCATCTTTATCTATTGGACTTCTAAACCTATTTTTTCTTTTTTTTTTTTTTTTTGCACTTTTTGACCAGGGCTGGGTTTGAACCTGCCACCTCTGGTATATGGGGCCGGCACCCTGCTCCATTGAGCCACAGGCACTGGCCTAAGCCTATTTTCTTTTGATAAGAGCTTTCTGCTACTAAAAGTAGGAAAACCAGTGTATTTAGGAGAAAGAGCTGGAAAGTCATGACATGGGCCTGCTGAGAACAAGGGGACTAGACTCTGGTCTCAGCCAGCTCAAGGCATTCCCTCCCTGCTTTCCCATAGAGTGTTCCAACCTGGCCACACCTTAGAATTAACCTGAGGAGGTTTTAGAAGAAGACCCATGTTTGCACCTTCCTCCCACACGATCTGACTCCATTGCTCCAAGACAGGGGCGGAGCATCTCTGTATTTATTAAATGCTTCCCGGCTGGTTCTCATGTGGACTATAGTTAGGGTGGATACCTGCTTGAAAAAAAAAAAAAAAAAAAGGTTTTCATTATCATGGTTCTTAGTGTTTTTGAATGTTGTCAGATGGAAAAGCAGACAGGACAGAAATTATGTCAACTGTGATTTAAGAAATAAACAAGGACATACAGGATGTGATATTTCCAAGGGAGGGGAGAAGGTAGCTCGTGTTGCCGGAAGACCTAGTATATACACATTCTGTGAAAAAGGATATTTTGAAACTGATTTTCTCATAAAAGCCCTATATAAGATTCCTTTTGATTGCTGTTGTAGTAAATTACCATAGATTTTAGTGGCTTAAAACAAAACATATTTATTATTTCATACTTATGGAGGTCAGAAGTCCACAACGAGCTTTAAAAGGCTACAGGGAAGGTGTTGGCAGGGTTGTGTTCCTCCTGGGGGCTTATGGGGAGACTCTCTTTTCTTGCCTTTTCAGCTTTTAGGGAGCACCTGCATTCCATTGCCATGGCCCCGGCCCCTTCCTCCAGTTTCAAAGCCAGCAGTGTCCAGCTGAATTCCATCACCTTGGATTCTCTTTCTGGCTCCCTCTTCCCCATCTAAGTGTCCTGTGATTATACTCGGCCCATTTGGAAAATCTAGGCTATAGTCCCTGACTTCAAGCCAAATGATTGGCAATCTTAATTCCCCTTTGCCATAGATCCTCCCACAGTCACCGTTCCCAGGGACCAGGACATGGACATCTTTGGGGAAGAGGGTTTTCCTCAGCCTACCACAAATATGGAGGCCCGTGTTCTGTGTTTGAAGCTCAGCTCATTCTAAGAGCTCATTCTAAGAGATGTCAGGTCACTCAAGATGATTTACTTCGTAGTGACTTTCAAACACATTTCTCTATTTATCTGTCAAAGCATAGCATAGTAAAGATGGAGGCAAGTCTTTTGGCATGACCCGAGTTTGCTGCTCTTTCTCACAGAGATGATGTCAGGATAGGATGTATATGAAAACCTATTTATCTGGCCCATAAAATACCAGAGTCCTCTAAAGGATGATCACATGCACAGGTCGCACCAGTGGAGAACAAGAAAATGATTTTTAGCTCTAGGCATTCAATAGTCAAGAGGCCATGAGCTTACTAAAGGTATGGAATGTACCTTGTTATGCCTCTGGTCTGGAGCTACCTTAGACTGGATAATTTATAAACAATAGACATATATTTCTCACAGTTCTGGAGGCCAGCAGGTCTATGATCAAGGTATGTGGTAAGGGCCTGTTCCTCTTAATGGTGCCTCTATGTCCCCACATGGTGGAAGGGCCCAGGGAGCTCCCTTGGGCCAAGATCTTTTATAAAGGCACAAATCCCATTCATGAGCGTGGAACCCCCATGGCTTAATCACTTCCCAAAGGTCCTACCTCTTAATATTATCACGTCAGGTATTAAGGTCCAATGTATGAATTTGGGGGAGATGCTGACATTCAGACCAAAGTGGTGTTTAATATTCATTGCTGAGTTAAGTAATAAGTAAAAGGGTAGAAAGAAGATTATGTACACTGGGATCTGAGAAAGATGTGAAAATAAGTAAAATGTAACTTCCTTCCCCAAGGAATTAATGATCCAGAAGGAGAAAACAGAAATGTGTAAATGATAAAGAGTAGAATATATAATAGTAAGTATCATAAGAAAAACAGGAAGAGACAGCTTTTGAGTTTTAAGGAAGAAGAATACAACACAGAGTTGAGGAACTCAGGCAATGTTCAGCTGACACAGTGACATCCAACAACAGGACCTGTAAATCTATGGCCCTTATGCCACCACCCTCCACTGCCAGTACTATGACAGACATAACTAATCAATCTCACATTCTTTTCTGCTAATCCAAACATGAGAGTTTTAAATGCAGGGCTCCAATCAGTCGTTGTTTGAAACTGACAGGTAAGCACCTTAAGTTCAGTTTATCCTACTGGGTTCTAGGTAGGATTTCTCTACAGGTAGTTTAACAGATTAATTTTGCTTGAAATTCACTTATAGCAAAGTGTTATCTTGAGGTCCCCTTCAGCATCCACAGTAAAATAGCTCACTATTTTTAGATTTCCCTGGACGAACATTCCCAGCTGTACAGAGCTTTCTTTATGTCTCAGCACAATTTTTGTTGTGATTGAGTGCCAAGGTTGGAAGGCTCTGTCTACATCCACAGCTATGTAATTTAAGGGTCTGTTGTCGACTCTGCTGGTAATGAATATGCACTTGAAAACACAATGACATGACTAACTGCAGCCTGGAACAATGGCCTGCTTGTGAATCTGTTTGCACATCATGGTTCAGTGCTGTGCCCTAAAATCTTGGTGACAATATGATGAGGTGTGTCCCCCAGTTTGCGTAGAGAGCACCCCATCTGTTTCCATCCTCAGCAGTGAGGAGAGTGAGGAGAGGATTCCCCAGACAGAAGTTTTAGGCACAAACATACAAGACAGGAGAGGAGATCAGTCCTGGAGGGTGGCAAGATTTTACTTCCTAGTTCAGGAAAGGATTTATTCATATTTCATGAAAGAGGATGTTTACCTTTAATCACGATTCACTTGGTTCTGAGTCCATGACTAAATGAAAGATGGGATGAAGCTGATTCATTTAGAATTGTCTATTTCTGCTCTAGAAATATGAAGTGACATTCACTTTAGAAATTTTTCAGTAAAAATATGCAAAAACCTGTAGTCCAAACATTCACCTGAAACATCCACATCTCTTTTGCTGTGGGACTCTAATTTCTTAAAAGTAGGAAGAAATTTTATATTGAGCATTTTTACCTTTATTATAATGGATAAAAATGTTTTTGTGAGTATCATTATAAGTATACAGTGTTACCAGATTGATAGGTATTTACCTGGGAAGATAATCTGTGCTCTGAAAAAAAAAGCAAACAAACAGCATTCTGGGTTATATCTATAGTATACAAACTTGGAGATTGGTCTGTTTCATAAAGTCCTTTTTCTTTTCTTTTTTCTTTTTTTTTTTTTTTTTGCTTACCTGCAGGAATTAGACCAACCATAGGCAGGTGATTCCCTCACACTTTCATGCATCAGCCATTTTGTGAGAGCTTTGAACTGGTTCCCCATAGAAGAGAAATGTAGTGAGAGGTCTTAGGTAGAAGCTTTTGGCTAATTTAAATAGAAAAGGAGTTTTATGAAAGAGGAATATCAGGCTGGGTGAGGTGGCTCACGCCTGTAATCCCAGCACTCTGGGAAGACGAGGTGGTTGGATCACCTGAGCAAGAGAGAGACCCTATCTCTAGGAAAAATAGAAAAACCAACCAGGTATTGTGGTAGGCACCTGTAATCCCTGTTATTTGGGAGGCTGAGGCGAGAGGATCACTTGAGCCTAAGAGTTTGAGGTGCTGTGAGCTATGAAGCCACAGTACTCTACCCAGGGTGACAGAGTGAGACTCTGTCTGGAAAGCAAGAAAGAAGGGAAGGGAAGAGCTATTATTAAAAGAGCTGAAATCCAGGCCCAGCTTTATCTACACCCCAGGAACACAAAACCCTCAGGCCCTGAGTACTTCAGCTTACCCTCTAGCAGTTGTGCCCTGAGAGCTCAAGAACCCTACAACTTCTGTTGCTTCTAGAGACAGTTCAGCCCCCTGGCACCTCTGGGTCCTGTTTGCAAGTCCATTGTGGTGGCTCTCATGGATGAAGCCTGGGTCCTGTTCTCATTCTCTGGCTGTAAGGAAGGCTGGGAGATCAAGTATCTGACATTTTCTGCCTCTCTAGTAGGACATTAAGTCGACTTCTCCAAATACAGAAGAACATTGAGATGGTGGAAAGCAAACAAATACAAACTTGCCAAGTATCCTCTGTAAGCAAATGATGGCAGAGTAAGGAGCAAGACAAAGTCACAGCTGTACGAAAGATGATTTGAAAATAGCCTGGGTCCTCTCAGAGTTTATGGTTCATTAAAGGAGGTGGAACACAGCATGTCCTGCCTTGGCTTCTGGTGATCCTGGTTCCAACTCAGTGGAATAATGCTGTTGGGTACTAAGGGGAGTGAAGTGTGAAACAAAATTGTGATAGACTAAGTAGACATGACTATGGTTATAAAAGTAACATCTGTGTCTTACTCGTACACGAGAGAATGGTTAATGGGCATTATGCATATACATGCTATTTTCTATGGCATGACTTTTTTCTCCTACATTTTGAGAAAAGCTGGAGTTTGGAGAATGAAATATTTGTAAGAAAAAGGGGCCTTCTGCTAGTGTTGGAGTGGATCTTGCATTTCTGGATTTGTTTTAAGAGACTGTGAATTATCTCTAGGGTCCATGAAGGCATAGCTGCAGCCTGTAGATGAATAGGAGATGAAAGTTTCATGTGAATTTTACTCCCACTGTCTACCAAGGAGATGTGGGTCTCTGTTAGACTCAGTCATCGCACTAGGCAATAAAAGACTTACGTAAGATATCTAGGCCTGAACACCCTAAAGTTAAACAGATGAAAAATTAGGAACAGCCTTTAGCTACATGGAGCCACAAGCTGGCAATTAGTAAATCATTTTTAGTAAGGCTACATTCATTGTATTCTTTATTTAGGTGTGATATCTATCCCATTTAGCGAAGTTGGCTGTGGCCATTTCTAGCATCTTCTCTGTTATGCTGGGTAAATGAATACAAGAATACTTTGGTCACATGTGGGCTAAACATTGAAAAAAATGAGTATACCTGATCTACGTGTTTATGACTTAATAAAAAAAACGAGTTATGAGTAGTTTCTTTTCCAACACTACACAAGGTCAATGCAGTGGTAGCACTGGGAATGCTACAAGAGAAGTAAATCCTGGGGCCACACAGTGGCGCGTTCTGGTTTCCTTCCTCAACTGGAAACATCTCCTTGCAGTGTTACCCTCGAAGGTTATTGATCTTATACTTGGTACAGAAGAGAAAGGGGGATTTCTTTCCACTATGTTTGAGAAAAGTCAGGGAATAGATACACCTAACAACGAGAAATCGCACAGTAGAACTAGCAGTTTCTGACCACCTGAGCACTCGTCACTCAGTTGTGGCAAATAACATTTGGGAAGAGTAATGTTAAACACTGTTACCCTGTGTTGTCCCTTTGAAAGGAGAGTTTTAGCAGTGCTCTTTGGAAGAAAGACTTATTTTTTAAAGATACCGTCACAGATCACTGTGGGCTTTAATTGGTAGTGGTGATATCTGGCAAATCTTCTGGTTTGGCCACTTTTGCTGGGTGTACTTGATTTCACAGTTGTGGTTTTTATGCAGGACAACATTATTTTGATCTAGCAATTTTCATGCAAATTAAAGGCTGAAAATGTGTGCTGCAAGAGTGATACCAGAGTCCTACATTTTATGTGGAAATCAATTTAAAAGAGGACTAAAACCCCAGTGGGTGAGACTGTTGACTAGGCATTCCTTAAAATAGAGTCGAGAAAAGTCAAGGAAAGACCAATGTCTGAGCACTGACCACGACCCAGACATCTTACACAGCTTTTTTCCCATAGAATCCTCACTACAGCTTTGTGAGGCAGAAGATGTGATTCACAGGTTATGGATGGGTTCAACCTGGTGAAATCTTTCTGGGAGAAATCCCTAGGGAGGTTTCGAATCCTCTTTCCTGCCTGCCTCTTCAGCCTTGTCTAGAACCAACTTTAACCTCACTGTTTGTGTTCTAGCCACGCAGGCTTTCGTATACTTTTTTGATCTTTGCTCACTCCCATTCCTGTCTGAAACCTTGAGATGGGCTCCTCTCCCTGTCTTGAAATTATTTCTCTACCTTCTCAACTGTACATCTCTGTTAATAGTTTATGCCGGCGTCTCCTCCTGGTGTCCATCCAGGCAGGACATGAAGTTGCCATTCCAATTCTACAGCAGGGTTCTGTGTTAGAAACTCTAAGAGAACTATGTTCCCCTTCTTCAGGGCACCCTTCCCTGGTTTACAGTGTGGTCTCCCTGAAATCATGACTTATTCCATCCACCCAGGATCAGCACCCTCTTGTACTCTGAGCTCTGTGAGAACATGGCCCACTGCAGGCCATGAACTATGTGTCCCTAGCCCCTGACACATTGACCAACATCAGTCCTCAGCAATTGTTAAAGGAGCAAACACGATATATTTAGAGCAACAATTTTCAGAGGTTCACGCAGAATTCAGTAGCAGAGCTGAAATTCAAACCAAGACTGTTTGGTATCAAAGTCAGTACATAGTGTTTTAAGAGGGTGGGTTCTGGGATGAAGATGCCCATGTTTAAATCCCGACAGTGTCACTTCCTCGCTTTGTGATCTTGGGTATATTTAACCTTCCGTGACTTTGCTTCTTTACCCTAAAAATGTGATGAATAATAGTAACTACCTTAAAGAGTTTTTGTGCCAGGGGCTGCCTCCTCCTCAGTGTCGTCACATCAGACCATACGTATGCAGTGATCATATCACACAGTGGGCGGAGAGAGGGTGTATATGAGATGCCTGAAGTGAGAAGGTGCTTGCTTCTGTTTGAGAGTGGTGGACCAGGAAAAACATCACAGAAAAGGTATCATGTCACCTGGTCATACTTACCTTAAGAGAGCTGGACAAATGTCAACTCAGTGTAATTATACCGTGCTTAGAAGAAGAGAAAATTGAGCAACTCTAATGATTGCTCCACACACCACATCTAATAGCCTGGGGGGTACCCACTAGAGTGCCATCTTGGGAGGTCTTGCCCTGGCTTATCCAGTATATGTCTGCAATTGGAGAGATAGGATGGTCAAATCATATGAGATGGACAGTTTCTTTCTCTGGAAGGCCAGCAATACACAACTTTTGTGCTTTTAGAAATCTCCTTGGAGATTTCTACAAAGACAGATACTTGAGTTCTATCACTGATCTTTTCTGCAAAGTTCAACATTATTATCTATCCCTTTCTAACCTTATCTGAAAGATATGTTCCCTCAGAACAAAAGGAGAAGAATTTGGCAGTAATTTTCTACTCTCATTAGTAAAAGATACTGACTCTGCTGTAAATTCTGGTAACTAGTGAAAGGTCTTATTTTATGACAGAAAAAGGAGATGGATGGCTTGGACGAATCATCTCTCTAGGGCAGATATGGCATACAAGGTTTCATCTTTTAACACTGATTGGATGGGGCTGCCCAGGATACTGTGTGGAATAGGTGTTTAGGCTGCATTAGCGCTCAGCATCAAGTATGCAAAGATGGATTAACCATGTCTACCACTGGTGCAAGAGGGCTAATGCAGGCACATATCTATCTCCCCTATTCCAGATGATGACTTTCCACCCTACCTCTTCTGTTTTGGGGAAATGACATTCCCATTTAACAATCTGATTACTAATTTGTTTCCATGGGTCCCTTGCTGTGTATGTAGGTGTGATCTGAATGACAAGGCCCTGTTTTTCAGTTATAAGATTGGTGTATCCTGATCCTAAATTAAAACCAAAGCAAACTAAAACCAAAAGCTTGACATTATAATTTATATCAACTGTTTAGAAGTTTGATTACATTGAACTAGTCCCAGAGATCATGATCACCTAACTGATAATGAAAATTACTCAATGTGCAAATATGAACTTAAACATGATCTACCCAGAAGACACTTTCTGTTTGGGAAACTGGTCAGCTTTGCCTCTCTGACATCACTCTATTCTTTCTCTCCGACTTCAATAATTACCTACTGGATAGCATCAGAGAAAGAACCAATGGGAAATAACTCATATGACCAGAGTGAAAGAAAAAACATATGAGAAGAAGTTCAAGGGAAAAATACAATGTTAAGGATAAGTGATACTCTTGATAATTTATCAAGATAAGGCTGACCATCTCTACAGTTAGTGAAGAAAGAAAGTCTAGAGTATTCCAAAGAGCTGACTGAGGCTACTTTTACCATCAGTGTGTGATTTAGGGACTGAGACAATAATGCCTTCTTGGCTCCAGAATAGACATTTGATATTAAGTTTATTTTCCCACTTTTAAGGACAAGATGAGGCTAGTCTCTTTTCTAATGTGGTCATTGATCATTGGAAATAAGTATTTGGCAGGTGTGCAGTTACAGACACCCTTATAAGCTAGTGAGAGGTGGGATGCACATCAAGACATCAGAACAATTTAATCTGCCTAGTTACATGACTAGAAGGAAAATATTTCACTTTTTCATATTCTTCTTGACTTGAAACAATTTTATAATCCCATAAATCTTCAAGCTCTGAGTATATACTAGTAACTTGGACATAAATATATTCGCTAGGATGTAATGATATGTATCTAATGGGACTGAGTCGCTGGCCAGTTGCCCGTGTATGCTAGTTAGGGAAGTCTTTTCCAAATTCTTAGATTTAACCCCTTTTTCTCCTAAATGCCGTACAATATAATTTAATAATACCTAAACAATTTTACTATCAATTTCAGTTCACATTTTACATAGCATAGTTAAATAGGTAGAGTTTTCTGTTTTTTTCTGTTTTTGAGACAGAGTCTCAGTGTGTTGCCCAGGCTAGAGTGCCATGACATCAGCCTACCTCACAGCAACCTTAAACTCTGGGGTTCATTCGATTCTCCTGCCTCAGCCGCCGAGTAGCTGAGACTAGAGGTGTCTGCCACAATGCTTGGCTAAGTTTTCTATTTTTTGTAGAGACAGGATCTTGTTTTTGTACAGGCTGGTCTTGAACTCCCGAGCTCAAGGGAACCTCCCACGTCAGCCTCCCAGAGTGGCAGAATTACAGGTATGAGCCACCACGTTAATTTCTGAAGGGCATTTTTACTGGATATAGAATTCTGGGTTGATGGTTCTTCTCTTGCAGAAATTTAAAAATACTATCATTTTTTCTGATGTCCATGGTTTCTGATGAGAAATACATAGTAATTTGAGTTGTTCCCTTGTATGTTATGTGCTTTTTCTTCTGGCTGCTTTGTCTTTAGTTTTAAAGTTGTATTATGACATGTCTGGTATGGATTTCTTTGAATTTATCATTTTTAGTGTTTGGTGAGGACAGAGAAGAAAAAACAAACGGGCTATTTGCCTTATAGTTTGAGAACCATGATATCTAGTCAAACAAAAGATTCCCTTTTTCACGTTTAGGCATCTGCCTAGCCTCTGCAGCAACATGGAAGGATTTCCTGCGGGCTGGGATAGAAACTTGCTGTCTTTTCTCTTGGGAGCTCCTTTTCCTGATCTTAGAGCCAGAAAGCCATGTCTTTTCTAAAGCCCTCCTGGCCATGCCAGAGCATCTTTCTGGGCTTGGGGCTGAGTACGTGCCCAGGCTCGGTGATACCACACAGGGAAAAGTGAGAAACTTACCACTAGTTGGTGGTGCTGTGAATTCTGCCTTTCCCAATGTACCTGCTATCATTTACTTTTCATAGTCTTCAGATAACAAACTGCTCCATGCATTCTGACCGGGGTTTAGATTTGCACTCAGTGGAAAAGACAGGAAGTGTGTTTATTCCATCTTGTCCAGAATTGGTCCCAGCCTGTTTGAAATGTTCTTTCTTGGCTTATGACTTTCTGACAGGCCTACAGAGCTCCATATTCTCAATTAGTTCAATTTCTTAAATTTCAATATGGCTTCGATCCCTCAAGTAAAGAATCTTCTACCTTCTTGCAGCTCTGGATACCTGGGAGTTCAGGAGAGAATTTTAGAGGAGAGAAGTAAGATTCATTTATTCCTTGGAACAAAGGACTTTATGCATGTCGTTTCCACTGTAGTCCTTTTTTTGTGTACGTTGTTTTAGAGAATAGAAAAATTTAGTTCACCAAAGTCACATAATTGCATAAATGGTACATCCAAACTCAGGTTTATTTTCCTGATTTCAAAATCTGAGTTCTTTTCTTCATATCATGCTGATAATAGACTGACCTCATGTTTTCAAAATGGTGCATATTATTGGAAATTACCTATAATATTTTATAATCCGATATTTGAAAATGCACTGAACATACTCGTTTTGTGTTCATCTAAAAGAGGCCCACTGTCTTGGCCTGGGGGGTACTCAAGGACCCACTGGCCTCTAATTCTCTCTTAAGATCTTTTTTTAAGGCCAGTACAGTGGCACACACCTATAATCCTAGCACTCTAGGAGGCCGAGGAGATGGATTACTTGAGCTCAGGAGTTCAAACCAGCCTGAGCAAAGCAAGACCCCATCTCTAAAAATACCCAGGCGTTGTGGTAGTCCCACCTACCCAGAGGCTGAGGCAAGAGGATCATTAGAGCCCAAGAGTTTGAGGTTGCTATAAGCTATGATGCCATGGCACTCTACTGAGGGCAATTGAGTAGGTCTCAAAAAAAAAAAAACCATTTTTAAAAAATGTTGTGATTTCACTAATAACCACCTGATCCTGTAGTAGAATATTTGGTCTGAGAAGTTCAGGCTTTCAGTTTATCAAGAAAGGAACCAGCAACATTTAACTTAAACTGTTTAGCTTGGACAGAATATTAGTCTCATAAATACTAATTTGCGAGATGTCACTGGGGTCTGCGAGGATAAGTGGATTGACCTTTGGCGAGTGTATAGCCTAGGAGCCAGCTGGGCTGCCCTGTTGTCAGGAAATCGCTGAGATAATGGATTGGACACAGTGGGAGAAGGAGACCTGCCATCCTTGTTGCCTGATGAGATTGTCCTGGTGGCAGCTACATGTATTCTTTGGCAAATGGCCATTTCCACAGTCCCAAACCAGCAACAGTTCAGTGGTTGAGTTTCAGATGGAGCAACTCAGAATTTTTGGCAGGCTCCCAGAGTTAGTGATATGAAGGAGCTCTACGTAGATGGGGGGAAAGATAGTGAGGTTAGCTGGTCAGACAGCAATGGTTAGCTTTAAAAAAAAAAAATAGGTGAGACTTATCTACTCTACCGAGGGCCATAAAGTGAGACTCTGTCTCTACAAAAAAAAAAAAAATAGGTAAGACTTATCTCAAAGAGGGGTACCCTGGGATATGCAAACTATCTGAAATACATAGAATTATTTGTCTCTGCATTTTCTAGGGAGGATGATGCTTCTTTAAATTGGTCAAGGATCTCCGACAAAGAATCCCTGCTCTACCTGGTAGGCAAATGTGCAGATCTACCAAGTCAGAGTCTGTGCTGTGCTCAGAGGGAATCATTAATAATAACAGATAAAGTGTAAAGTGGTCAGCTGAGAGCCTCCTCCGCTAAGGAATGGTCACACATCCATTCAAGCACTATTAAAAGATCAGATGGTCTTTGGGTCTGTAGCTCCGTCAGATTGTGGTTTATCTGATTTCAGTTTGACAGTGATGATGTGAAGACTGATGGCAATATGAAAAAAACTGTGTTCTTTAGGGAATTTAGATGAAGGTGTTATGAAAGCTGTCTGTGTACTATTTCCTTCAAATCTTCAGCAATTCTAAAATTATTCATAGCTATTATGCACACATTTACATTTTGCCTTTGAAATAAGATAGACTATAGATGAAGACAAGTTGTATGACATGACTGGATGAGGTTGACCTTGGGAATTTTGATAGCAAGGATTCCTTTGTAAATCAGGTAAAGCTCATTATTTTTTAAGGTACATTTTTTAATTTGTAGTCACTTTTGAGTAAGAATGCTTCTTCACATTTTTATTCAAGGGCTTTGAGATTTTTTTTTTTTTTTTGTAATAGGAATCTGATTTGTTATCTTGATGAACTGTTATGGCCTTAGCTCTGAGAAAATTAGCTCCTCCCCCCAACCCGGGTGTGTGCACAATGACCTTCGAATGCTCTAGACCAACCTTCAAAATTTCACTCCATTAACCCAAGTGTGACAGTCAGAAACGAGTCCAAATATTATGAAAACAATGCAGTCATGATCTGTAATCATTTTCCTTCACTCTAACTCCAGACAAAGCATGTTATTTACCCCCTTGAACTTAACCATGATTTAAGCATGATATGTTATCATTTTAATGTCTGTGGTCTTACTCAAGAATTCAGTGATGAAAAACCAGGACACATGAAAAATGGCCCGTGGTAAAAGCCTATATTAAGAAAATGTTCAGAAAGAGATTAAGCTAATTGCAGCTAGGGGAACGTGGGTTGTGAGAGACTTGACTTATTCCTATTGTGGAGACTTGTTCCTATTTAGAGTTACAGTCTCTGAATGCATTTCTTTACTGTGTTACGAAGGAGTTTGCCTGAGTAATGAATGTAGTGAGAACTGAAAGGAAAAACAATATGAAACAGGAGAACTTTGGTTAAGCGAATGCTGGTGATGGTGTTGTGGGATGTATACATATATTTTAATTTATTGTTTTCACCAGTGGCAACATTTCAGTTTTATATGGTCCATATACTTACTGAGGTAGTTAATGTTGGAGTGTGTGTGTGTGTGTAGGGTGGTACTGGAAGTTAAAGCAAAGATCACTAGAACTAGGGAAAGCAATAGCTGAGAATAATATTTTTGAGACTATACAGGAAATACTGGGTATGAATATTCAGATTCTAGAAATCTAGAAATCAATCTATCATAATTGACAAAAGAAAGCTATTTTTCTCAATACCATTATCTTTTTAATAGAACTTTTCTATTTAATAGCACTTTTCTATTTCCCTTATTGTAAAAGTCATGCTTCTGTTTAGAAAATCTAGAAACGATAAAAAAGAAAAAAAAAGGAATACCCAGTATCTTTGTCATCAAAATAAACACTGATAACACTTTTTTGCATTTATTTTTTGCATTTTTTGCAAGTCAGACAAAATTGTTTATTGCTATGCAATTGTATGTCCATATCACTGCTAAAATACTATTTGAAAAAAATAGTTGGAAGTAGCTTAAGGAGAGCAGCTCCCACATGTCAGAAACAGAGCTCTAAGGAAATGTGTTTAAGGGGACGCCATAATCTGACAGATGCTGAATGTGACATCCTAGGCCTGATAGGTGATTGTGTGGTTTTGAGGAGAAAGGTCTCATGGCTTTGGATCTAGAGCTGATTTCTACTCTTGTTTCAGCCATATGTTGAATGACAATGATTCCCTTTTCAGAACCTCAGGTCCCCATCTTCCATTTGAGGAGTTTTAAGATGCTTTCAACTGGAGGGTGAGGGTGCTATCTCTAGAATTAGCACCTTAGTATCCAGGAACACGGGTTCATATCTTCTTTTATTTTTTTACCCTTCTATTCTTTCCACACCTTTGTGTGAAGTTGTAATTATCCTGTATTCCAGACATTGGCATATTTTCTCATGTAGCGTTTACTGTCACTCTGTGAAATAGGTGCTATTGTTACCCTCACGCTGTAGACTAGGAACGCAAACCTCTGGGGGAAGGAGGGTGGCAGGGCTGAGCTTTGCTCTGTTCCCTCACAGCTCTCCCCAAAACAGGCTGCCTCAGAGGAACTGAGCACTCATCACCCAGAGCTGGACGCTCATGGGTCAGTCTGCTAGTTACTTGCTTACTTACTCACTGGCTGATAGACAGAATAATCCCCACCCATTCTAAAGACACCCATGTCTTAATCCTCAGCATCCATAAATATATTAAACAATAAAGGAAAATTAAGGCTGTTGATGGAATTTTGATTGCTAATCAGCAAGGCTTAACATAGAGTGACACTTTCTTCAGATGGTCTCAAGCATCTTTAAAAGTGGAAACAGGCGGAGGGAAGGAGGAGTTATTTTCTAAACTTTGGTCCCTGGAGACCAGTTTTCATAACACCCCTGTTCTTCTAGGCATTTCACGCCTAGTCCCATCTCTTGGCAGAGAGCCAGCCTTTGTGGAGTAACTCAGAAAAGAAACTAAAGGCATATTCATGCCTCAGTTTCCCTTTTCTCCATTTCTGAAGTTATCTCATGTATTCATGCTTTTCTCCTGTCCTAAGTGAAGGGAAAGAAATCCTTAATTTTTTTTCTAAAACCATTTTTTTTCCAACTTTGCTAATGGTCTTTCACTTTTCTCACTTCTCTGGGGAGTTATTTCCTAATTTTTCACTCTCTCTGTGCTGTTTATTCCTTTCTCTCTGCCTGTATTTCTGTGCAAATGTTATTGTTGTATAAAAACTTTCTCTAATATCACACTTTTCATTAAGGTCAAATGATCTTTAAATGACCTTCAAGTGACCTCGAAACAAATCTCGCAATGACCTCCAAATGGCCTTCTATGACCTTAGAACGATCTCCAAATGATCTTCAAATGGCCTTGAAACAACCTCCAAATGACCTTCAAATGACCTCAAAATGACTTTGGGTTGACCCCCAGATGACCTTGAAGGCCCCTGCAAATGGCCTTGAAATGACCTTGAAGTGACTATGAGTGTCCTTCAGTGCTCCAATGCAGTATAACAACTATATACATTGTGTTGAGTATCTTAAACCAGAGATGATTTGAAGTAGATAGATTATATATACATAATATGCCATTGTATATGAGGGACCTGATCATCTGATTTTGGTAGCTGTTGGGTGGGGGTATCTAGAAACCAATCCCCTGGGATATCTAGAGATTACCATATTATAGCCATCTTACTTTTTTTTTTTTTTTTTGAGAGTTTCACTTTGTCATCCTGGGTAGAATGATGAGGTATCATAGCTCACAGCAACGTCAAACTCTTGGGCTCAAGTGATCCTCTTGCCTCAGATTCCCAAGTATCTGGGGCTATAGGCACCCTCTATAACATCTAACTACTTTTTCTATTTTTAGTAGAGATGGGGTCTAACTCTTGCTCAGGCTAGTCTCAAACTCCTCAGCTCAAGTGATCCACTTATCTTGGCCTCCCAGAGTGCTAGAATTATAGGTGTGAGCTACTGTGCCTGGCACTGTCATCTTACTTAATTAAAGTTAATATATTCATTGAACATATATTTAATGAGGATTTACTATGTAACAGGTATTATTTAAAGGGATATGATAGTGAAAATTCCCTTTGTAGAGTTTACATTTTGTAGAAAGACATACAATAGACATAATATTAAGCAGTTACAGATGCCCAGAGAGCATTAAATCTGGGTGGAATGTGATTAGCTTGCTTGTGATTTAGGTAGGGGAGGTAGAAAAGGTATCACATCTAAAAATTCCATCTTCAGAGAGAAAAATCTATGGCCATTTTGTCACCTTCAGTTCTTCTGATCACACAAGATTCAGAAATACATAATCATTTTTCATTACTATTTCCTCTTTAGCACCCCCTTTGGAAAAGGTAATTGGACTCTGAGAATTCCAAGCCCCCTTTCAGGGCTGGAAAGTGATGATGAGAGATGCTCTGCAGAGCAACAGAGGTTCTTATCAGAAATATCATGAACTTCACAAAACTCTCATATCTTCAGATCACAAACTTTCATTTCATGGCTATGTCTCCACAATCATGTTCCTTTGGCTCCCACTGTGGCACGGTGCATTTATGTGCACATGTGTGCATTTATCTGTTCAGTGTGTGTTATACATGAATGTCAGCTCACTGATTCTTGTTATTTCCAGCTCATTTTTCATTCCTCAACCTTAGCTAATGAGGTCATGAGAAAGAAGTGATGCTGAGAATATGGGTAAAAGGCAGCTGAGCCAGCACTGAATGCTTCTCCATGGCTCTTGTTTCGTTTCATGGTTTTAAAAACTAAGATGCTGGTATGCATCTTAGGGTAGCCTAAGCCATGTGTAGCCTCTTCCTCCCCTTTCCTCATCCTGTGGTGTTGTCTTCTCCGTGTGGACCCTTTCGCTCTAATTTAGGCAAAATTACATCCCATTCTTTGGTTTCTTCTATAGAGTCAGGGGATTCTTTCCTCTAGAATAGAGTTTCTTAGAGCTCACTGTCTAGATAGGGATCCTCTCATCTATACACTGCAGAAATTCCAACCTTAGCTATTCTCTAAACATGGCCCTAACTAATATCCCCCTTCCTATATAAGGATGATGGACTTTCTATCAAGAGGTAGAACTTACCTTCTCTGAATCCAAGCTGAGCTGGATCTGTGATTCCCTTTCTCAACAAAAGCAGAGAAAATGGTATTCTGGGAAATCCAAGTTCAGGCATGAAGAAGACAAGGCAGTTTCTACTTTTCCCCTCTTGCCACAATCACTTTGAGGTTCCTGAGCCACCATGTAAGGTGGAAATCTGGCAGCCCCTTTGGAGCATTTGGCCAGGAGATGCTATAAGACATCAGCCACCACCCCAGTTGGGCTTCCAGATGACACCAGCTCCAGCTGCCATCTGACTGTTATGAAACGAAAGACCTCAAGAAAGACCAGAAGAATTGTCCAGCTAAGCCAACTCAACTCACTGGAATGTCTTGTCATGCAGTGACAGGTAACCAGAATAGACTCTGAGCTTCATTTCCCCACTACATGAGCAGCCAAGATGGAAATTGTATTTTACACTGTTGTTCTAAAAACAACAAAATTGATGCCAATTGGCACCCAAAAAAGCCATGGAATAGCCTGTTTAGGGGTAGATTCAAAGACAGCCCCTTGCCACAGGTCACACCTTTCCCCAGGCAACCTGAACCTAATGACCAATCAATGTGGAAACATAAAGGCCAGGATATTTTAGCTCCCGAGCAACGTGTGTGGGCCTGTTGAGGCTGTTGTGAGCCCTGAATTTAATTTCTCCCTCTGCTCTCCCTTCCATCCTTACTGATCTAATAAATGTCCTGCAGGCTGAAAAAAAAAAAAACAATAAAAAGAGCCATTGTACCTATGCACATATATACACATATGTACCTGTATGTGTGTGTGTATATGTAAAGGTCAGTTTCTCCAAAGGCAGAATCACAGATGGGGATTCAGGGCATGGGGTTAACTGAGGGAAAGCTCTTTGAAACAAATCTGCAAGAGAGGTAACGCCAGAGAGAAGGGTAAAGTGCTGAACAAGGATATGGTCTCTGGTAAAAGTCTATTCTTAACCTACATAATTCATGAGAGAAGAATGAATGGACCAGGAGTATAACACATAAATTGTATCTCAAGATAGTCCCCACCTTGGGACAACAGTGACTGTTTTATTCATTACCAGGAATGCAGCTGCACCTAGGGTAGAAGGAATAACTTTTGAGTGAGGAGACTCCTCTCAGTATATCATAGGATGATCGTAAGATTCAAAATTAAAACATAGAGGGGCTTTGGTAAGGGGTCCTTGCTTATGGTAAACACCCAATCAATCTTATCTATGGTGTTAATGGTTATTATCCAAGGTTATTCTTTTATATTTTATTTTTTGAGACAGTCTCACTATGTTGCCCTCGGTAGAGTGTTGTGGCGTCAGCTCACAGCAATCTCAAACTCTTGGTTTCAAGAGATTCTCTTGCCTCAGCCTCCAGAGTAGCTGGGACTACCAGGCACCCACCACAATGTATGGCCATTTTTTGTTGTGGTTGCCATTGTTGTTCAGCTGGCTCATGCCAGGTTCAAACCCACTATCTTTAGTGTATGTGGCTGGTGCTATCACCACTGTGCTATGGGTGGTGAGCCCCCAAGGTTATTTTTAATATCACTTTACTTTGCAGACATTTTAATGTCTGAAGGTAAAAAAATACTTGACCACACTCATATGATAAATTAATGTCAAAACTATAATAGAATCCTTTTGCCATGAAACCAAATCTTACCTTTATTGCAAACTAGATCAGTTGTAGTATACGATATTTTGGCTTACTAATAATTCATGGTTTATTTTCTTTCAGTCCTGCAAGGTGTATCGTAAGTAAAGAAATATCAGTCTGGTTCATTTCAACAAGAAAGTTGAACATAGGGAACTTAACTAGAAGATGGGTCAGAGTTTTAAGTAAACTTTCCTCTGTAAAGTGAGAAATGTGCCTGTGTAGAGATGCTATCTCCAAGGTCAAACATCTCTCAACTGCAAGGCATGGAAATTGTGGAATGGGGTTGTCAGTAATTTTACACATTCATAAATATTGATAGGCTGACAAGGAATTTTAATTTTGAGATGTCTGACTCTGATTATTTTTGAAACATAAACACCTTTTTATTCTCCCCTTAGGCCAAAGATCAAACTTGGGTTGTCGTCTTTCAGATAAGGTGTCTGACTGCTAAATGTAAGCCAGATTTGTACACGTCTCTGCCCAGGGAAGCTCACCATTCAGTTGTCAGAGGAGTGAATGAGAAAGCCTGTGCCTGGGACCTCCTCTTTTGTTTAGCTGTGTAATTCTCGGCCAAACCCTGGGGGAGAACTTGTGTAGGTGGATGTAGGTAGGGTGCTTCTAAGTAACCTTTTGCTTTTCAAAATCCAAGCCTCCAGCATCTTACCAGTGCATTAAGAACAAAATCTGAGCTTGCAGCTATGGCCATGAAGGCCTTACAGTCTTTCTCTCCTTTCCCTCCTTTCCCTCTCTTAGCCAGCGTGCTTCTTGCCCACCACTCCAGCCACAGAAATCTTTCCATGCCCATAGCATTCTCTCTACCATTTCCTGTCTGAAGAATTTTGCCCACATCCTTCCATCTTTTAGGATGTCCTTCCCAGACCTGCTGAAAGTTTGTCTCATTGAGGCCATTCTTGACCATCACAGGTCACCGAAGTTACTTTGTATTTGGTGCTCTGCTTTGTATTTTCCTTCAGGAGTTTTATCTTAAAGGGTAAATATTGATCTGCTTCTTTCATTAATGTCATGAGCAGAGACCACATTTGTCTTGTCTCCATCCTCTATTTCACCATCTTGTTGAGTGGCCTTCATTATTCTTGTTGTGTTTTGGTTGTGTGCCATACGATGGTTGTTCCAGAAAAAGAGTTCGAACTTCAGCACATAACTTCCCAAGGGGAGTACTGTGAAGGGGACTGTAGTAGTATTTAGCAATGAGGTATGTAGCACTTTTACTAGGATGAGTTTGTGAACTTAATTGTCAGGACTTGTATTCAGGGAAGTCAACCTACTGCCAACTGGGGGTAAAATACTTACAGGCTTCCTTTTACATTCTCCCATATCACCTGTGTTGCATGTTGACTAATTCTATCTCTGTGGCACCCACACACTTATGTTCTTTAATGGATTAGCAGAATGTTGAATCTTTCTTGTAAATGATATTCAGAACCCTAAGATTGGGATTATGAATAGTGCAGATAATGTTTTCAAGTTCGTGTATATTTTTAGGAGGTATCGCGAGTACCCTTTGAACACTCATTATTAAAATATTTACAAGAGAAGAAGGAAAAGAGTTATAATAAGAAAAAGTAGAGGAGTGGCTAAGAATGGCATACCCACAGCATGGATGTATTATTAAATCTTAAATTGTTAAATCACATCGAGTTTTTAATAACACAGATGTATCAGCTTTTTGGTATGCTATGCAACCTTTTTATCGCATGGAATGTTTCATTTGACAGTGCTGATCTATAAAATAATTTAAAAGAAGTCAGAAAGAAAACAATTCTTATATGTGAATTCTCTGTTTTGTTCCATTGGCCTATGTCTTTATTTTTGTGCCAGTACCATGCTGTTTTGGTTACTATAGGCTTGTAGTGTGGTTTAAAGTCTGATAAAGTGATATCTTCAGATTTGTTCCTTTTGCTTAAGGTTGCTTCAGCTATTTGGGCTCTTATCTTGTTCCAGACGAAACATAGAATTATTTTGCCCAATTACATGTTCCTGACTAGGAAAATAGTATATTTGCACTATGCCCTTTTCAGCCCTCTGAAACTTGCATATATAGTGACACTGCCCATTTTTTTCATTGCTCTGCTATTTCTGAAACAGTTATCAGTGAAGCACGTTACATCCTTCAGAAATTGCTTCCTATCTTTGATATAAATATGCTTTTTTTCCTAGAGAGTATCCCTTATGGAAATAACCAGAACCAAATAAAATTAAGAATAATAACAATCAAGACCGCTGCTCTTCATGAAATTTTCACATTCTAAACACATGTGGCTGGTATCAAGAGTATATGCAATGTCACAAAAATAACCATTTCTGTTTTCATGTAGAGTGGATACTAGCAATTCTCTGCCCACCCCCCAACATACTGCACCACACCCAGACTTTTTTTAGTGGTGTACAATCCATCAGGACTTTTAAGGCAGATGGCAGCATTTCTTTTTCATTGCCAGATGAAGTTTCCAATGAAAATTAAAGATTAATGATGTAAGTACCTAAAAGTCAATAAGAAGAAAAGTCCAGGACTCTCAAACATTTGTAAACAGGGTAAAACTTTGTACTGATCAAATGGCTGCAGACAGGGAAAGCTAATACCAATGCTATAAAAACCAAGGGATAACCTTTCATTGCATGTCTGGTGCTGAGCTCTTAGTATTTGATGAATGACTACCTTGTGCCAGGGTGTCATTGGGGAGTGTCTGGGTCTTTCATGTGGTTGGGACAGCTGTGGGCAATCTGTGGATATAGGTTACCCTGCTGAGAGAGGCATCTATGTGTGAAGGCAACATCATACACTTAGGGGGCGTCAGAAAATAGATGAATATCAAGGACCAATTTACATCTTGGGAGAAGTCTTTGTGGGATTTTCAACTCGACAGACATCAGCTCCTTGGTTTTTGATGTCTCCTTGAAACAATATCATTTTGTCTCTGATTCAGTATTTACTTGAGGGCCATTAGGTTTTGCTATTCATCATCCCTGTCATCCTCAAGCTGTGTGAGATAGGCACTGCGTACCCTGCCTTGTCCTCCTACAAAGGCTCAGAGAAGCTCAGTGACTTGGCCACGGTGGTAGAGCTAATGAGTGGCTGAGGGGGACTTGAACCTAGGCCTGATTCCAAAGCTCGTGTTACCATGCAATCGAAAGTGAACCATAGCTTTTGGTGAAGGTAAACTTCTTGCTTTCCTGTATTAAGAGCTATTGTTTATTTTTATTAGGGGAGGCTGTCAGGGGAAGGGTAGGGTGTGTCTCTTGACTCTGAAATCCAGAAAGGGTCAACTATTAACCTCTATTTCCCTTTCTCCTTTGTCTTAATATCCCCAGTTGGATCAGGAACCAGAGGAATGGGTTTCCCTTCATTGTTTTTGAGAAGGAAATGCTTGCTGAACTTTGACATCAATGTTCATGATTGCCAGAGACCCTCAATTTATTATTTGTGTCCCAGGAGTCCTATATAAATTTCCTTTGAAAACAGTCTCCTCATCAATATTAATAATCTCTTGATGTTGTGCACATTTTGTGTTTGTCAAAATCCTCTGTGTATGTGACCTCATTCCATCTTTAAATTATTATTGGAAGTCTTCTATGTGTGAAATGCTGTGTTAGAGGTAGGTGGCCAAAAGACCTTTCGGTATCACTTCCAACAACTTTCCTGTCATCCTTTCTACTCTATCAGTGTTCTTGTATTTATGCTTCCTTAAACATTTATGAGTAATTCAACATTGCTCATTTTCATCTCTAAGCTTTTTCTCACTCTTCATTTCTTCTTGAGCCACAGGTGTCACCCCACTCTTTATTTCTTCTTGATCCTTTTTCTGACATTTTTTCTACATGTCCAAATGGGATTCATCTGTTAAAACCCAAGGTAAGGTCTACTCCCTGACAGTTACTCAAAGATCGACTGATCTCTTCTTCCTCTCAATTTTTACTGCAGTTATTGTCAACATCTTGTGTTTGAGGCTTGGAATATAATGTTCTTTGATAGAAACACATTTTGTTGTTCCCAAGTAGTTGGCTTCGTGGCATATCTATAAATACAGAAAGGAAAAGCCTGTTGAGGGCTATTCTAAATAAATATATTAGAACATTGTTCAATCTGCATGATTCTTACTGAAAAGAATATTATGGTGGGATTGCAAACTAATGCAGCCTCTTTGGAAAGAAGTATGGAGAGTCCTCAGAGAAGTATAAATAACCTTTCCACTTTACCCTGAAATTCCTTTACTATGTATCTATCCAGAAGAAAAATAAAATTATTGTGTGATGCCACGGCACTCTACCCGAGGGCAGTACAGTGAGACTCTGTCTGTACAAAAAAAAAAAAAAGAAAAAGAAAAAGAAAATTATTTTACCATAAGGACATTTGCACTATAATGTTCATTGCAGCTCAATTCATAATTGCCAAGATGTGGAATCAATCCAAGTGCCCATCAACCTATGAATGGATTAATAAACTATGGTATATGTGTACTGTGGAATACTATTCAGTCATAAAAGATGGAGGCTTTAAATCTTTTGTACTTACCTAGATAGATCTGGAGAACATTCTCCTAAGTAAAGTATCACAGGAATGCAAAAGCAAGTACCCAATGTACTTAATACTAATAAGAAACAAGTAGATGAACAATTGTACTCCGACACAAGAGAAAAACACAGCTACATCCAAATGTGGGGAGAAGGGGGAAAAGGAAGGGGGAAAGGAAAGGAGGAGGGAGATTTGGTGTACAACCACCTAACAGGCACAATGCAAGAGTATATGGCATGCCTATTGAATGAAGGGCTCAACTACTACTTAGACTCTACCTAACAAATGCAAACCTAATTGTACCCATATATCAATCTCAAATTTAAAAAACAATACTAGGAATAATTCAGAATCCAAACTGGAGATCAATGCCATGTTTAACACCAAGATATGTATTATTTAGCCAGCAAAATATCGGCGTACATAGTTTTAATTGATTGCCAATATCTAAAGGTTGGGAGATCTGACATAGCAGTCTAGATGTGTGGCTTCCCTTGAAGTTCTTGAAAAGCCAGAGGGGGCACATAGCCTGTTTTTTGCATGGTGACCATCTATCTGCCGGGGCTGAGAAGCATGGTGGTGGATGATAATCCCTTTACCTTTTATCATCACATTCATCCTGAGTAGTTCTTACAACAGTGTTAAAAGGAAAGTGAAGTTTCTTGTTACCTATAGCTCTGTCTCAGGAAACACAAAAATTAGCATGAAAGATCTTGGAGCGTAACAGATACATGTTGAGTGGATAAATGATACTTGTAAAGCAGTTATGCACTTGGTTCAGAGAAGGCCATCGGCAAATCTGGACACATTTCTAAGGAGCAAATCACACTTGTCACTAAGGGCAGAAACTAGTCCTTCCTCTCTTAGCAGGTAGGCACAACACACAGTAGATGACTAATACTCATTTGTGGACTAAATAAGGTCTGATAATCCACCATTGGGCAATCTTTCTTAAAGAGTGTGCCCTCAGGTCAGGCTGCCATTTTTCTTTTTTTCCTCCCTGGAGTGAAAGATTCATTCTGCTTTTCAATGAGGCAGAGGCCTCATGTTTTTCTTTCTTTTTATAGTTTGGGACATGGCTGAAGGAGGGTGGAATCTTCTTAAGAATGTTTATTTCACTTTTCCCAGCTACCCTGCACTTCCCCCAAAGCCATTCAAACAACTTCCCAGCTGGCAGATGTGAGATGGGTAACAACGTAGCTGTCACAAACATCTTTGACAAGAAGGGTCAGAGTGAGCAGGTTAACATTCAGAGGGCAGAGGTTTGTTATGACATCCACCCCCTGTCTCCTTTTACCAGCGAGTCAGTCTTGAGCAGTGCAGTTGGGCCAGTCATTATTGTGCAATCTTGGTTCTTCCTTTGTGTCTTTTCTTACGTGACATTAGGGAGTGATATTTATTTATTTATTTTTTGAGACAGAGTCTCACTATGTCACCCTCAGTAAAAGGCTGTGGCATCACAGCTCACAGCAACCTCCAACTCTTGGGCTTAAGCGATTCTCTTGTCTCAGCCTCCTAAGTAGCTGAGACTACAGGCGCCCACCACAATGCCCAGCTATTTTTTTGTTGCAGTTGTCATTGTTGTTTAGCAGCTCTGTGCCAGGCTCGAATCTGCCAGCCTTGGTGTATGTGACCAGCACCCTACTCATTTAGCTATAGGTGCTGAGCCAAGGAGTGATCTTTAATGTTTCATTAAGATATTTGTAAGAAGAGAAAAAAATGAGTCAAAAATATGCCTCAGTATCACATGCTCAATAACATGCATGTATTAACTTCTGTAACTCTCTGATTTTTTTCTTTTTTTTGAGACAGAGTCTCACTTTGTCGCTCTTGGTAGAGTACCTTGGTGTCAGAGCTCACAGCAACCTCAAACTCTTGGGCACAAGCGATCCTCTTGCCTCAGCCTCCCAAGTAGCTGGAACTACAGGCACCTGCCACATCACCCAGCTAACTTTCTAGAGACAGGGTCTCATTTTTGCTCAGGCTGGTCTCAAGTCTCACTCCTGAGCTCAGGAAATGCATCTGCCTTGGCCTCCCAGAGTGCTGGAATTATAGGTGTGAGCCACAACATACCTGGCCTTTCTCTCCAATGTTTTGTAGTTACCTTTCCAGCTCTCTCAAGTTCATCTTGTGTTTGCACTTTGATCTTGAGCATTTGGGGCTCAGTGGAGGCTGGCGGAATGAGGGGTCCCGAGTGCCAGGCTTTGTGTTGGAAACTTTTACAACTGCTGACTTGTTTGTTCACAGAATTTGCTGGCCTCGTAATGGCACATAACTTATCAAAAACATCTTGAGGTTCTCCACTGTGGTTGCAGTTCAGTTTTACTATCTCCCAGGAAAACACATTCCAGACTTTTGGGGATTGTGGTGACAGGCTCATCAGAACAGTTAATCTCTTTGAGATGAGTAGTTATTCTATTGTTTTTATATATCATTCTCAAAGTAGGTAGTAACTGGTGGTGGTGATGGGTGCAGTTTGCATGGTCAGGAATATTTGTGAGGCATTAGTTGAATATTTGTTCTGGACATGGTACTTTACAAGGCCTCCTGAATGTAAAAGAAAAAAAGGTGATTTGGACCCATCAGAAGTAGTTAATAAATGCTTACTTACTAAAACATAAGTTTGTTTTTGACTTGATTGAGATATACTTTTAAGTAACATGTTTTTAAAATTATAACAGTAATGTATATTCCTTGTGGGTCTTCCAGCATATATAAAAATGCAAATGTTTAAACAATGAACTACTCATTGAGCACCTAGAATGTTCCAGACATAAGGGATACTACTACAAAGTCTGTTGCGGACTTTGCATTCCTATCAGGGAGATATATAAAACAATTCTTTTTTTTTTTTTTTTTTTTGACCTAAGTGCCGTAAAAGAAAAGCAAAATAAGATAGTGACAAGATAGCAAATTTAGATAGTGACGATGAGGTAACCCCATAGCCCCTCCAGTAACTACTGTCAGTGTTTTGATGTGTTTCTCTTCAGTCATTTGTCCGTGCATTGTGAGTGAGTGAATCTATGCTAACATCTGGATTCCATTTGGTTTCACTTTGTTTCAATTAATGACCCATGTTAGATTGCCGAGCAAGGTGGACGTGTGAATGCAAGCTTGTGTTCTCCCACTCTCCTAGATGAGAGGAGGCAAGATTTCCCGTGAGGTGCCTTTTCTCCCTCTGGACTTAGACCCTCATTCCTCAAGTCCACCATCCCAGAAAGAAGCCTGGCCTAGGCCCAGCGCACCTGGTCAGGCAACCTGGGCCACTGTGGGCTGAGCCCCAACTGCACACACGCTCTCTCCTCCCCTCTTGAGCTCCAGATTGTGGTCTTGCCATGGGTGTTTTCAGCTGAAATAGCATGAAAAATGAGTTCTTGTGGTATTTTCAATGTAAATAGTGGCGATGCCACAGGAATTCAAGCTCTCAAGGGATGTGCTTTCTTACAGGGCTTCATATGTCCTGGGAAGACTTTTGAGTTCAGCCTCACCACCAGCCCTGCCCTCAGAGGAGGGAGGGCTGGCAGTGTTCAAGGCCTGGGAATGTCCCTTAAGGTGACGGCTCTGTCTGGTGCTGCCAGCACAGAGTTCGTTCACTGGGCCATGTGGGCCAAGAGAGCTTTGGAGCCTAGGTCTGCAGACTTTTTCTGTGAAGGGCCAGGTAGTAATAATAGATACTCTGTTGTATCTATTCAACTCTCCTGTCATAGCATGGAAGCGGCCATATTCAATATGTAAATGAATGAGCACGTCTGTGTTCCAATAAAACTTTATATGAGCAGGTGGCATGCTAGATTTGCACCTCCACCATGCTATGATTTTCAGATCCCTGCTCCAAAGACTGTGTCAAAGGCCTCTGGCATCCTACCTGGGCTCCACTGCTTACCTGCAGGGACTGTAGGAGGGTAGTTACACTTCCTTAGTCTGTTAAATGAGATTACTAAAAGCAGACTTTGTAGCTGTGTTAGTGAGACAACAGAAGGACGCCAGATAGTGTCCCCTATGAGTGCCAGCTGAATAATCCTAGCTATAGTCTATCTGTCTTCCCAGGTGGTTCTGGATTCTGAAAATATTACTCTGGTCTGAGAAGGCCTTCCCCCACAAAAAACGTTGGCTAATTCTCCTCTTCCAGAACGAAGATTTTCATGCCCATGTGTCTAAATCTTGTTAAGCTTGAAGGACAATCTATCCAGCAGATTTTTCCTGATCTGTCCCCTGTGAGTCATATTACACTCATGTCCACAGTTTTTCTCAACACTTTAGTGCAGCTTTTGAATGGTATTCATCCCTTTTTTTACTCCAATTCATTCATTCATCCATCTATTACCATATGGAATGTAGACACCCCATCGTCCCGACAGCTCAGTGCTACGTGTTTTAATTAGCACTTTTATTAGACTACAGGCCTTTTGGGGTCAGAGATCCTGTTTTGTTTCTCCCAAGTGCCTACCCCTAGGCTGGGATTCTGTATATGCTTGGTAGATTTTTTTGTAATGAATGAAAGGGATCTAAATACTCTTCCTGAAGTTTACTTGCCTCTGTGCCAATGTGTGCTCTTAGCTTAGTTCCAATTTAATAGTGAGTACATGTGGTGTTTGGTTTTCCATTTTTGAGCTGCATCACTTAGGTGAATGGTCTCCAGTTCCATCCAGATTGTTGTAAAGGGTAGTATTTCATCTTATTTATGGCTGTGTAGTACTCCATGGTGTACATATACCACATTTTATTAACAAATTATTGGCATAATGGGCATACCTATAGCCAGGATTCAAATATTATAAAATAATCCATGTAACCTAAAACCTCGGTTCCCCCTTAATATTCTCAGATAAAAAAAATACTCTTCCTGGTTCAACTTCCCAATCTTTACTACTCTTAGCACAGAACCTTGTATACAGTAGGCATCCAAAAATGCCTGGGGATTGAGTGTTTCCTCCATATCATTTCAGTCAGCCAGTAAGGGTGTCTCTTTGCTTGAGGAATTTGATTGCCAAATACCTTGACCTTTCACCTTTTCCCTGATGAAAAGGAAGCACTTCTGAATGCGGGGGCTGTGGGGGGGCTCTAAGGCCTGGAGGGGTGGGGTCTGAAAGGGAGGGGAGTGAGTTTAGGGCACTGATGGTGCACAGAGAGTTTCCAGTTCTTTGTCCTCAACACCCACCTGGGTGGCCTCTGAAACCAGACAGGGTGATTATCTCTCTAGCCCCTGCACTCTAAATTATTTATGTTTCCCAGACAAGATTCTAAGAGGGGAAATACAGAAGGATCCTGCCACCTCCTACAATCAGAATGGACTGTCTTGTTTCTCCCACAGCTTGATATGAGATGTTTTATGGAATTCAGAAAAGGACACCAGATTCAGAGTCCAGGAATCTTGGGTTTGAATCCCAGCTCTGTGATTTTGAAAGGTTGCTTTAGCCAGAGAGGTATCAGTTTCCCTTCTTGTAATAGGCAGAGAGCTATCAGTTTCCCTTTCTGTAATATGAGATAATAAAAGCACCTGTCTTGTATAGGCCTGCTATATTAAAAACAAGGCAAATAAAAAAAAGAACCAAAACAAATAAAAACCAAATTAACATGTAAACTGCAGTGATGTGTGTTCAGTACATCAATAAACACGTGTCTTTTCCTTCCCTCTAGCTTCTTTATAAGGATTTGAGAGCTTCTTTATCTTGCCTCTGAAGGAAATATTAATACTTTAAGAGACACCAGCTTTGTAGGCGAAGAATTAAAAATTGAATGAACCCCTAACCCAGGTCACTGTTGACAACTGGCACCAGGTACTTCTTTGTGGTGGAGGCCTGTGGGACTGGGGACTGTGGCATGTCCAGCAGTATCCCTGGCTTTGACATAGTCAGTGCCAGTGGCACCACCCCCCACTCGTGACAGCCAACAATATCTGTGTAGATTGCCAGAGATCCTCTGGGAAGCCATGCGGAATTTCCACCTTAGTTCTGAAAGTGTGTCCTTAAAAAAAAAAAAAAAAAAATGATGTACACTGTAAATGCATATAATTTTCTCTATCAATTAAAAAAAGTAAAAACTTATACTCTGGATACTACTACCACTTATAATAATAATAATGGCTAATACGTGACTAGTGCTCTATAAGGAGAAAAAAATGACGGGTTAGTGTCTAAAGACCACAGATATTAGCATCTCGAGGTCTGCTTTCAACCTTGTGGATCAAAGCTGGGGTGAAGCCCTGGAAGGTTTTCTTTTAAGTGGTGTTATAAGGAATTCTGGTAACCAAAGTCTTAGGATCTCCGCCCCCTTGGCGAGGTCATGAGCTTCAGCAGCACTGAATTCCAACCCCTCTAATCCAAAGATTTATGGAATACGTGATTTTTTTTTTTGCAGTTTTTGGCCGGGGCTGGGTTTGAACCTGCCACCTCCGGTATATGGAGCCAGCGCCCTACTCCTTTGAGCCACAGGCACTGCCCGAAAATCAGAATACATGATCTTAAAAATGTGATGCTCAGCTGTCACTGAGTATTAAAACACTGGTTAAAACCGGTTCAACCATATTTGCCCTTCTGCATAATTCTAAGGATAAAATACCCTTTTCTGAGCACTCACTACAGTGGTGAGCGCCTTTCATCAGTAATTACAACATCCATTTTTAGAAACTTCCAAAGATAGAGAGTAACTTTACTTTTCATCACATGACTCTACTGTGAGGAATATTATGGTCGTTTAATGGAAAGATTAGAGAAACTGAGCCTTAGTAAGTCACTTTTTCAAGGGTGACTGGCACAGGCCGGGAGCAGCCAGGTGAGGGCTCCCTGTAGGCTTCCTGCTCTGCACCCATCCATCTCCCCTCCCCAGGAAAGTGCGGTGCTGGCTTCTCAGCTTTGGACACAACCCTTATTCAGTGTTTAAGCCTAAGGTTCTGTACCACTGAGAAAAACCCAATCAGATTCCAACAAGATGGTTTTATCTATGAAACTGATGTTAACTTTCCAACCTGGCAGGCAGGAAATGCTTTCGCTGGAATCTTTTGTCATTTCTAGAAACGAGGAGAGACAGGTAGAAGGACCAGCGAGGGAGGGGTGGAGCTTTGTGTCCCGTTCTGGGCATGGGGTCCAGATCCGTGTAATCCCGGTATCATTATACGTCTCACCTCCCACCGTGGTTCGTTTTGACCTAATGCCAGCATGAGGGGCTTTAGCCATCGACATCAATATCCTTTCAGCTTCCCCTTTGACGTAGGAAATAACTACTGTGGAGACTGAAGGCAAAGGTCAGCCCCTGTCATATGAACTCCACTCACGACCCTCTTTTTTTTTCTCTGGTCCAATCAGCTACAAGTGTTTGGAAGCTGATCACAATCACTCCTTGGGATTGTTCAGGATGCAGAGGCAGAAATGAATTGATGGAAGTGGGTAGCACTTTTCCTTATATTATCAGTGGCTTTACTTGAAAACTCAGGAAATTGTGGGCATTATTTAACAAGTGCTGCTTTGACCGCCCGACTTCCACAGACTAATTGTGGAAACTGTGTGTTGGTGAATGGGGGGTGATTACCTGTGTAATGCAGGGAAGTGTGACTTGCAAACTGTAAACGAGGTCCAAACACTTGCACAGACACATGGTGTGGCATTTCTGTGAATGCTGGGGCTGCCTCAGACTGTCTCCGGGCCAGTAAATGGGGCTACGGGATGGCTACATGGTGGTTATGTGGTTGTGTGATGGTTGCGTGATGGAAAGATCATCAACCCATTTCACAGGCATGGGGAAATTAAGCCTTAGAAGGCTGGAAATGTGTCCACTATTACACAGTTGGGGTTCACACCTGGAGTCATCTGATCCTTAAAGCAATGTTCTTAATGCGTTATCATTGAATGGGCTCCTAGGATTTGCCCTGTGTAGAATTTCCTTTCTGCTCCTTTTTGTCCATATATTCACCACCCAGAGAACCAGTTGTATGTTGCAAGTGGGTCTTCCTGGAAGGTGATTGGATGCTTTAGAGGGAACAGATGTTTCTGTAGGGTTTTCTGTTGACCAAGCCAGCTGCTAGTAGAATGAGTGCAACTCAACATGGGCTTTGTCTTTTTCTTGTCAGTTGATTTAGCTTAGGGTTTAATGGATGGTTAATATGCTTTGAAGTGATGCTAATTTTCACTTAAATTTCTTAGAGACAGTAAGTAGACAGGGTGGAGCCTCTATCTAAACTAAAGACTAGGCCCCCGAAAATGCAGTGACCTTTTCAGTAGCCAAAGTAGTTGTTTTCCTTCTAAAATGTTTGTTCTTTTTTGGAAATGTTACTTGTGTGTTCTTCCAGGAGCTATGAATGGTGGCAGACACAATTGTCATTTGGAGGGCCCCGGGAATAGTAGCACAGAGGTTTGCTGTTTTTATGATTGTCCACAAGGTGGCAACCTCTCCAAGGAAACGGAAATGAAAATCCAGTTTTTAAGCAACGATTATTATTTAAATGTTTATTGGACAACTCCAATGTGCTTGGCACTGTACTGAATACTTAAAAGATTTAGCCTCTGCCTTCAAGGAGCTTAACTAATATCTATCTCGAAAAGTCCCTTGAATTAGACCATTTCTCAGCCTCTTGATTGAATCAACCTCTGTCATCCTTAGATCCGAGTCCTTGAAAGAGAGAATAAGATTTAGGCAAGAGAAAAAATGAATTTCGTGGAGTCCTACTATGTGTGCCAGGGGCAGTGCCTACACATACAATCTTCACTACAAACCTGTGAAGAGGGGTGATGGTCTTCTATTTACAGAAAGGGAAACTCAGCAGGCATTTTAATCTTGGAACTCCAATACCAAAGAGCTAGTGAACGGCAGAGGCAGACACAAAGCCATATTTATTTGGCACTACAGTCTTCCCACTTTCACTGTGTCTCACTGAGGGAAAATTGTGTGGGATACATCATTCCCAAGATGTGGCCCGAAGATAGAAATTGCTGTAACACCTTCTTCAGGATTTTGGAGGGTGTTTGTGAAGGAAGAGTTTTTGAGGCATGCTTGACCGTGGAAGGGTGATGTCAGTGGGACAGCCTGTTTTCCTACAAACTTTCCTTTGAGAGAAGGAGTCATAAAGCATCTCTTTTATGCCTCATCAACAGAGCATCTGCATTTTAGCATTAGGCATTCAATTTTTCCTGTTTACTTTTATCTTGCAGCCCAGGCTCTATATATCCATACATGTATGCACACATACACAAGATTTACATACATGCATGTATGTAGTTTTTAACTTCTCACATAGTAGGTTAGATATTGTTCCCATTGGACTGTGAGTTCACCGATGCAAGGGTCTTCAATGTGTTTGAGGCCATAATGGTTGCTTTTATGTAAATATGTGTACTGTATTAGGATCCCCTAGAGAAACAGGGCCGATGGGGAATCTATAGATGTAGGAATAAATAGGCTGAGACCCCATTCTTTCAAAATCCAGGGTGAATCCCACAGGGGGGCCACCCCTATAATCCTAACTGAAAAGAAAGGAGTCTGAAGGTGCCCAGTCAGGAGGATGTCTGCATGACTCTCCCTGTGTGGGGACGTCAGCAGTGCAGGCAGCTGAGACCAACAACCAGTAGCTTAGGCCAGAGAAGCTGAGATGTCTGTGTAGGGGATGAGACTTGCTCTCCCTCCTCTCACTTCTCATTGCACCATTATGTGGCTGCTTCAGATGGTCCATTGCACTGTGTCCTGGTTTATTCTTTACCTGACCTTCCTGGGGGTTATAATTTCCCCCATTTCTCATTCTTAACCTTGAATTATAACTGCTAACTGCTATACATCCTTGCATGTATATTCTGTTATATACCTAATGAAAAGACTCCGGGAAACAGGATGGGTGCTGCATTGTTCACATGCTGCCACCAGGTGTGTGAAGCAGGGTATGCCCTTACAGGCTTCCAGTTTTATGCACTGTTTGGTGTAAGTTTTTTTTTTTTTTTTGTAGAGACAGAATCTCACTTTACCGCCCTTGGTAGAGTGCCACGATGTCACAGGACTCACAGCAACCTCTAGCTCTTGGGCTTAGGCGATTCTCCTGCCTCAGCCTCCCGAGCAGCTGGGACTACAGGCACCTGCCACAGTGCCTGGCTATTTTTTGGTTGCAGTTTGGCCGGGGCTGGGTTTGAACCTGCCACCCTTGGTATATGGGGCCAGCACCCTACTCACTGAGCCACAGGTGCCATCTTGGTCTAAGTTTTGTCCTTTCCTCAGCGCTGTCTCCCTTGCTGGCCACTGTCTCAGTTTGGGGTCCGCTAGACACCCAACATAAAGATCTCTAGACAGATTTGTTATGAGGGATGGCTTACACAGTTTGGAGGCTGAGAAGTCCTAGGATGTGCCATCCATCTGCAAGCTGAAGGCCTAGCTGTGGTTGCAGGATCAGCCAGAGAACAAGAGGAGCTATAGTGTAAGTCCCAGAGCAAGTCTAAAGGCCCAAAAATCAGGAGTGCCAGGGTCTGAGTGCAGGAGAAGACAGATGGCCAGATAATGCAGAGAAAGCAAATTTACTTTTCTTCTGCCTTTTGTTCTGTTAAGATCCCTCATATGAAAGTAGTGAAAGTAGTTCTCTTTTACTCAGTCTATAGAGTCAAATGCTAGTCTTCCAGAAAGATCCTCATCGACACCCAGAAATAATGTTCTACCCACTATCTGGTCCCTTCTTAGTTTAGTTTGCCTTGCCTTCACTTTTGAAAGTGCTGCTGCAGGGGTGAGCAGAATATTAGAGTTGATGACATTAAGATGACCCCCAGCAGCAGACCCTGGGATGAGCCGCCTTGTGCAAGAAAAGGCTCCCAGAGAAGAACAGAAAACAGTCAAGGGAGCCAAGGGAAGGTGCCAAGGAGATGGAAAATTTGGACAAAGTCCTACAGAGGGGAGCTTCAGCCTGATCCCATCAGGGAAGCTTTGGAGGGGGAGCTACACTGTAGAATCTGGAGCAAGGGAGATGGGGGTTTCCTACTCTGCACCTTTCAGACAATTGTGAAGTGGCAGGAAGAGGGTGATAGGACGTTATGGCTTCCCATGCCTGTGAGCAGAGCCAGCTTCTCTCGTGTTCCTGTTTCTGGCAGTTAGGATAAAATCACATAGAAACTAGGGATCATGCACATTGCACACAGCTATTCCAGGGAGTCCAGATGAGGTTTCGACTCTCCACTGTGCTTGTAGACTCTTGGTTCTGACATTTTCATCTTGATGGATTTAAGTCACAATGGAGGCCTGTGATTTGTAGTAGTTTACAGCTTCACTACCTATTGGTGCATAACTTAGCAAGTTGGTAGTTTATACACATACCTGAAAATAAGGAATTCTAACCCATTTCATTTCTGACGTGCACTGATTTGCTAAAGATTCACAATGCTGGTAGAGACTGTTCAATTTGCTGAAGGTGGCACACTTTCTCTCTCTCTGGCTTCAGCTGCCCTGCTGTAATAGGAGTTACCTGGACTTGCCATCAGAGCTTGCTTGCCACAGTGCTAAATCCATCCAGATGAGAAGGGAGGGGAGTGGATAGGAGGCTGCCAGCAGTGATAAACTCCCACTATCGTTCATGGGTGTGAAGCAGATGACAAGCTCTGGCACACTTTCAGCCAAGTCCAGACCCCACTGTGGGGTGGTGCATGAGCCTGAGAGTCTGATCTGAGGTACTAGAGTTGGATGTCAGCTTTCAAAGTCACCTGTGGCCTCTGGAATTTGAAGCTTGAATCTCTACCTCCCAGAAACCCCTTTTGATGCTCTCAGTTTGGGCCATGGTTGGGGCTGAGCTGTACATTTTGGGAGGACTTGACCAGCGTCATAATGTTGAAAACCACAAACCTCCACTGTTCAGAAAATGGTAGGTAAGACCATGAAGGAAGGGCGCTGTAAATAATGTTTTAGGAATTTTCAGATGGAAAACATTCTATGTCGGCTGCTGCCAGCCATGTTGGGACCCCAAAGCATCCAAGAAGAGCAGCCCTTAGTGTGTGTACATGCCAAGTGAGGCAACCCTCCCGGTTTCCTGATTAGCTCTGCATTCCAAAGCTCACCCCTGTGGGAAGCACTGGCCCTACCCGGGGACAGCACAGAGGTGGTGAAGTCCTTGGGACAACCAGGGAGCAGGATTCTACTCTGTTCCCATTTTGGTGTTTTTCCCTCAGCTGAAGGCTTGTACTTGGCTGAAATTGCTCCAAGCTGCCTGGAAGCTCCCAGCCACGATGACAGCTGTGCACACGTGTGGACAGTCTGTGAAGAAGCATGTGCTGTAACAGCCCAGGCTTTGCTTCTGAGCCTGTCTTGGACCAGCCTCTCAGCAGCTCCCACTCAGCTATCTCAGAACGTGCTGATTGCCCCCAATTTATACGCCAATGCTGTAGTAGCCGAGGAAGTGACCATAAACTTCACGGAATGATTCAACCCTCAAGTGTAGTATGTCAACTTGAGGTCTCCTGTAATTTCATTTTTCCTGATCTGGGAAAGACATACTCAGGATTCTGGCAACATTTGAGATTTTGAAGAATCATTAAAGGGGAGAAGTACTGACAGAGGCAAAGGGAATTAACAAGGGGCTCGAAGCACTCGAGGACCAGTCACCCAGCCACTCCTAGACCTGTGGGAGAGTTGAGAGCTGGGGCCATAGCAGAGGGTGCTTGTTCTTGGTACGCTAGTGGGGCTTCTCTAAGGAAGTGATGCTAGAATGGAAACATGTAGAAGGATGGGGGTGAACTGGACACAGAGCACGTGTGTGAGCATCAAGGCAGAGTGATGAGAAAGAATTTGAGGTGTTTGGTGGCAGAGGAGAGATGCAGAGCATGGGGTGAGCTGATGCTTCAGCATGAGGAAGGAACAGCCCTATTGTGACAGAAAGGAGTTGTGCTTTCTTCTTGTGGCAGTAGGAAGCCTGAAGGGTTTTAGCAAGGGAATAATTCAACTTCCCTAGATGGTTTTTGTCCTCCGCAGAAGCTACCTCTCTGAGCGCTTCTTTAGAATCTACTTTGAAGGACACTTCTTTCTGGGGGGCATCAGGTACTATCTCTTCCAACAATGGTGATCTTTCCTTTTTGACCCCTCCCCACTCCTGTAGAGGGACCGTTACTCCCTGGCATCTCCTCCTTGGGTGGTTTCATTGCTGACATGCTCTCAGTATTCCCACTGCTAGCACAAACCACGACGGTGCCTATTGTCCAGCAGGGGTGTCCAGCCTTTTGGCTTTTCTGTGCCATTTTGGAAGAAGAAGAGTTATCTTGGTCCACACATTAAATATACAAACACTAACAAAAGCCGATGAGCAAAAAAAATTCCACGTATAATTTCCATGACACCTGCCACCACAGATAAGCAAAACAGTCTTCACGTAATGCTCATGTGGCCTGGGGGCTGCAGGTGGACACACCTGGTTCTAGATGGTTCTTGAGGATGGCCTAGAAAGGACCTAGATGGGGTCCTCTAGGATCCCTTAGGTGCCAGAGAATGGTGTGTCCTGGACTACTCACCCAGCTCTTGAAGTCTTATTTCAGGCTGGGTAAATCCTTCTAGCAGGAATCATTCCTCATTGGAATATCAATGCTTACTGTTCTCCTTGCTATTAATGTAACAGTTCACACAGAGATGATACTCAGCACTTACATTAATTATTTTACTTAAATTTCACAATGATGCTAAGTCTACTGTCCTCCTCTTCTCCCAGTTGAACCATGAAAGTGGCTGGGAAAGTTTAAGTAAACTCCTTGTATGTAAGGGCGTGGAGCTACTGCGTGGCAGGGCAGGACGTGGACCTCTCTGCTGGATCGGGCCATTCTCAGATCTGTGCCAAGCCCTTGAGCTTGCTCACATCACGCACAAACATTTAACATTCCCTGGGGTCAGTCTTAGCTCCACACTGGCCAAACCCTTTGGCCTTCCTGTTTCCAGATCACCAGGTGCTGAGCACTGTTTGGCCAGCACTGTCATCCTTCACAACCGGCCATCTGGGGTCATAACCATCATCCCCTTTTGAAGAAATCTCAGAAACAGTGGAACCTCAGGCTTGGAACCATTTAGTCACTTTCAAGGTGATAATCTGTCAGGGTCAAGAGCAAGAAGAAAAGGGAAAAATCAGAGGAGTTAATAAATTCATGTTTGGGGGCCAGCTGGAGGCGAGCCACCATTTGTGAATTAAGTTTACATCAGTTAGATCACTTTACAGGCAAGCAGCTCGGCGTTAGAAATTGCCAGTGTTTATTTGCACAGATGCGGCAGAGAAAAACAGACCTCTGCCGGGTCATGTTAGCCCAGCTGATGGGCTGATAAGGGAAGCCATGCCATCTGCCAACAGCCGGGCCTCTGAGTGCTTTTGAGAACACTGTTAACCGTGTTCATGATAATAGGAGAAAAATAGATCATTTTGGTTTCTCCCTCTCTCAAGCTTTTTTTTTAAACCAAACATGGGCCCTCTTTTCTGCCTGGACCCTCCCTCTACATCCCTGTTGCCTTCCAGGCTCCATTTACTTCCCAGGACACTTGCCAGTTTGAGCCGTTTCTGTCTCGTGCAATACGGGGCTTACATCACAGGGTATGACAGCCCGTCTGGTGAAGCAGACTTCAGAGGCTTCCTCTGCTGTTGAGCAAAGAGGAAGTATTAGCAAACGTGTAACCAAGATACTGAGAAGCCATTAGCCCAAGTGCTAATTTCATTGGAAGTGGATATCAGACCCATCATTTGTACTTCTTTGAAAACAAGGGGATCCAAACAGTCCCCCCTTGTGCACAAGCTTCAGCATCTCTGTGGGGCTGGGGCGTGGGCAAGGCAGGGATAGGCTGTGTCCTGGGTGGTACCACTGGATGCTTCTCTCTTGGGGTTGAGGAGGAATTACACTGCACTGGGACAGACGTGGATTCTGACCCTGACCTCTTCTTACTGGCTACATGACCTTTGCTAGTCTCTTGTCTGCTATGAGCCTCCCTCGGTGTGTAACTCTGATGGCCGTTCCAGAAAAAGACTTTCAATGTTGCCATGAAGGGTGGACTGACAGTGGCATTGATGCATACCCTCCCAAAGGGAGGACTTCAAAGGTGACCACAGTGACATTCATTAATGAGGTATGTAGTGCTTTTTCTAGGATGAGTTTGCAAAGTTAATCGTCGGACCGCGTGTATAGAATGGAGAGAATGGTCTCTTGAGTGAGCACCATTTGACCACTGCCTATGTGCCAGATACTGACCACTGTGCCTGGACATGATGAGAAGGTATGGTCCACGCACTTGGGAAATTTGTTGTCAACTGGCAACACTGCTGGGTGTCACCAACCAGTAAGCAAGATAGGAAGTGAAGAGATGATTTCAATATACCTTTTTTTTTTTGCTTGTGTTTGAGACTGGGTCTCACACTGTTGCCTTGGGTAGAGTACCCTGGTGTCATAGCTCACAGCAACCTCAAACTCCTGGACTCAAAAGATCCTCCTGCCTCAGCCTCCTTAGTAGCTGGGATACAGGAGCCTGCCATAACACCCAGCTAATTTTTTACATTTTTAGTAGAGATGTGATCTCACTCTTGCTCAGGCTGGTCTCAAACTCCTAAGCTCAAGCAATCCACTCGCCTCGGCCTCCCCATGCTAAGATTACAGGCATGAGCCACCACACCTGGCTTGATTTCAATATACCTTTATGAACAGGGCACACAGGAAGGAACAGAAAGGCAGCCCATGAGCCTGAGAGATAAAGGAGGAAGGTGAGTGACAGAGATGATAATACGAAAGTGCTTTAAAAAATTCTCAATGTCAAAATCAAAGTTAAATTCGGACGATTCCTGGTTTTAAAGACGTATCTGTCAGGGCAGGCTATGCTATATACTGCAAAAGCCGTGTAACTCAGTGGCTTTGAGGAATGAAAGTTTGGTTTTTTTTTTTTTTTCCCCCTGATCTTCAATGTCTAGTTGGTTGGCTGGGGAGGTGGGGCAGTGTCTGTCATAGTCACTTGAAAGACCCAGCTTTTGATGACGAGTCTGACACGTCTGTGCGCTGACTCTCCAAACTTCTATCTGGAGGACACGTTCTCGCTTCCAGCCACATTTTATTGGCCAAAACAAGTCTCATAGTCATGGCTCACTTCAAAGGGGTGGGAGGCAAGGACCATCCCACTGAATGCCTGGATATTGGAAAAAGAAAAATTTGAGAACTCTAACATCTTCAGATATTTCCTATAGAAATACCACTAGCCTGCTTGAGAGTCAGAAAGGATATAATATTTATTGCTTCTTCTGAAATGATGTAGTACCATTACTATAAACCCGACTTGAAATTTAGTAATACCATCCCGGGTGTGAGTGTGTAAATATATACATATATACTCACAGAGAAATTCTCTCATAAGTGTGCTAGGGTGTATATGGAGGTACTATTTGTTTCAAAAAGGAATTGGTGTCTTTTATTTCCCTGGAGATAGAAAACTAGGTTGAGGTGGGAGGATCACTTGAGCTTGGGAGTTCAAGACCAGTCTGGGCAACACATTGAGACACTACCTTAATTAAAAAAATATATATATATATATATATACATATATATATAGACACACAATATGGATTACGCCTATGATAATACATATTATAATAGCAATAGTAATATTATGTGGACTAACACAATATAGGATGATTTCCTGCCTGTCCCTGGCCACCTCCAAAGGCCCACGTTCTAATCCCAGAAGCCTGTGAATGTGTCATCTTACATGGAAGAGAGGAATTCAGGTTGCTGATGGAAGTAAGATAACTAATCAGCTGATTTAAAAACAGATTATTTTGGATTATCCTCTTGGGCCCTGTGTAATCAGGGTCCTTGAGTGCAAGAGGGAGAGATAGGAAAGTCAGTGTTGGTGTGAAGTGGTGTGAAAAGATGTGACCCTGCCCTCGCTGGCGTTGGAAATGGCGGGAGGGGCCCCCTGCCAAAGAACGTGGGTGGCCCCTGGAGGCTGGAAAGTGCAAGGGCACAGATTCTCCCGAGGGCCATAGAACCTAGAGAGCAGAGTCCCCCCCTTGAAAGGAAGACAGCTCTGTCAATTAAATACATTACAGTAAAGCTTATGGGGTAGAGAATGGGAGCGGAAATCTTGGGTAAAAGACAGAAAAAAAGAAAGAAAGAAAAGCCAGAGGCACTCCCTAAACTAAGGAAAAGAATGGGCTGTGTTGGTATGATTTAAAATCAACTATTTTCCTATCTCAGCTGCAGATTGTTGATTTCTAGGACTTTTTAAAAACTGTAAATCCCAATTATTGGCATGACTTGGAGAAACTGCATGAACGAGTGAAAACTCTTGGAAATACAAAAGAGAAAGATTTTCTTTATAAGTGTATGTCACTCTGGCAGGCATCAATCCTTGCTGCTGAGGATGATGTTTCTCCCTCTGTTATGGTGCCTGGCATGCAGGGGGCATCCTGGCAGTAGTTGTGGGGTGGTGAGTGAGCAAATGTTCCAAGTCCAAGGTGAGAAGCGGAGTGTTTGCTGTCGGAAACCTTTGACCAATTTCTCCACGAATGTTGACAGCTCACCGGACACCTGGTCAGTGTCCAGCACAGAGCGATGTGGTGTTGGGGATAAAAAACAAAGTTAGCATATACTCTGTTACCTGTCTTCAGTGGAGGTTTAATATGTTAACAGGCAGCATCTTCCACCCAGGAAACGGCAGGGATGACAGTCTCAGATTATGAGTAAAGAAGGCAGTGATGGAGGAGGGGTGACAAAGGACATTTTAGAGGGGAACACAGTACTTCACTGTGCCAGCTGCTTAAAGGGCTTACCTTGAGTGTTTGAATTAGCGTTCAACTTGAGGAAGCCCTCTCCATGGGCCCATCTGACTTTGAACCCAGAGCAAGAGGGTTCTTCAGGGTGGGAAGTGGGGGACAGAGGAGGAAGGAAGGAAGGGAGATGCCATCCCCTGCTGCTCCCTGGGCCTGGCTTGCAGGCCACACTGCTGAGTTGGGGTTGGGGGTGGCAGCTGGGGCTCGGGGTTTCTGCTGCCTCTCTTCACAAGCTGGCCTTTGTCAGGCAGCTCTGATGAGCCCGCTGCCTGGGAAGTTTTTCTCTTGGAAAGAATGGTGGGGAAGTTGACTTGCTGTCAGATAAGGAGGCAGGACTGTTAGGGTGGCCGCAGTCCTTGGCAGGTCCTCTCCAGGATTTCCCTGGGCCATGGTGAGAGCATCACAGGAGATGAGAGGTCAGGCACAGGCTGGGTGGAAAACTCCGGAATCTCCCAGGCAACCATGGTGACCAAGGGAGAAAAAAAAGCCCTCTGGTGTTCAGCCAGGACCTCCACTCTGGGTTAGTCATCTGGACTTAGGCATTCTTTCCATCGGGGGAAAAATGAATTACTATAAAGAAACCTCACAGGCTCAGCTTCTCAACTTGCATCTACTGAGCACCCTGGAAATTCAGGTAGGCTGGGCTCAGAAATTGAAATAGACAAAAAAAGAAAGAAAACTAAAAAAAGGAAACCTCCCCAAACTGCCCTCTTTTTTTCTCCCACTTATTAAAATTTGCTTTCTGTCTAAAGCCGCTTGTTCTCTTTTTCTACCTTTTGCTCCTTTGATATCCCTCTGAATCAGTAGCCTTTAACTGGGGACCTGGGGGAAATTTGGTAATGTGTGGATTCATTTGTAATTCTCACAATTAGGCTGGGCGGAGAGGCTCACGCCAATGATTCCAGCACTCTGGGAAGCTGAGGCAGGTGGATTGCTTGCGCTCAGGAGTTGGAGACCAGCAAGAACAAGACTACGTCTCTGAAAATAGAAAAACTAGCGGGGCTTCATGGCAGATGCCTGTAGCAACTTGGGAGGCTAAGGCAAGAGGATTGCTTGAGCCCAAGAGTTTGAGGTTGCTCTGAGCTCCACTGATGCCACGGCACTCTACCCAGGGTGACAGAGTGAGGCTTCGTCTCAAAAAAAAAAAGAAAAGAAAAATGTTCTCACAGTTGTGGCCCCATTGCTCTCTGGTGGTTAGAGGCCAAGGATGTTGCCAGACTTCCAATGACACACAGGACAGTTCCCACACAAAGAAGTATCCAGTCCCCTAGTATCAACAGTGCTGCGGTCGAGAAGCCCTGCTCTAAGTCTTGCTAATTTCTGCATCGCTCATTCCAACCCCCTCCATTTCTCTATTTATCTTAATTTCCCTCCAAGACCCCAGAGTCCATGTTATTTCTGCTTGATTATGGCAATGTAGTGTGGGGGCATGAAGCTTAGGCACGCTGAGTTCAGGAGGACGATGTGACTTGCAAGGGGACATGTAGAAAATAATGGAAATGGTGACGAGGACGCCAGTTGCGGCATTCGCTGTCCTAATGGAAACATCATTACACCACCATGATTTATTCTAATTAACTCTTAAGACAAATTGAGAACAGGGTACCATTCCTGTCCCCTTTTCACAGATGAGGAAACAACCTTGGAGAAAATTAATTCTTGCTCAGTCAAGGTCCCGTTTAGTCAAACTTCTCGGCCTGTTTTGTTGTACTTTTTCCCTTGTAGATTGTGCTTCTGGGAAACTAATTTTTTGTTTTATTAACAAATTTACATTTCCTGCCTCCTTTCCTACTACTGGAAGGACTTGTGAACCTTAAACTACCTTTCAAAGTTGAAGTCTCTTCTTCTCCGTGGGCCTTCCCTGTCTCCTGCTGTCTCGACTGGGCGCTCTTTCCTCTGTTCCCACCAGTGGCTGCACAAGTCATGATTTGGGACCTTTGGTGTCATAGGCCAGGAGATTACACAGGAGCATGTGTCAAAATCTGCAGGTTTTGGGGAAAATACCTTGTCCTGGAGCCTTTCCCAGAAATGTGCTGAGTCAGGTTCTGACACTAGGGTTTGGGTAAGTGAGTGCTTTAAAGGCTGCATGAGTAATCCCTAAGTGCACACCACTGATCTAGTGATGAGTGAGCTGATGGGGAAACTGAGGCTCAGAGAGGGGAGGTGAGCTGGGACCAGCATCTGCTTGCCATTTCCGGTCTCCTTTCCTACCACGAGGCCATTTAATTCCTGGGTCTCTCCCCTAACTCCAGATTGAGGAGAAACTAAGTAACTATTTCCTGCCTGAGTAATACAAAAACAAAACAAAAATCCTCAAGCAAAAACTTTTGTCCTCTCCTCTTCCAATCTTTTACGTTCCACCTTATTCCTTCAGGTAAAAGTAATGCTATTTGGCTCACAGCTCATCATTGTAAATGTTTTTCTCCCCATTTTTCTCCCAAAATTAAAATGATGTGTTTCTCTCGCCTTTACTGAAAAATGTTCGCTTTCAGTTCTTTTGGAATCTTTCAGATTCCTGTGGCTAATTAGCATGCACTACAAATGAGGCTCATTCACTCCTTGTCTTTGTGTCAGGGACTGCGTGTTTCTATTTTGCGTGCACGATTTCTGACTTGTGAAACAAGACTGCAACACGGGATTTTTTAATATTGAAAAAACATGAGACTCGGGCTAAAATAATTTGCCTTAAGTGACCCAGCTAGGACAAGCTAGTGGTTATTTAGTTCTGAGGACAAAGCCTGTGGTTATTTCACACGGATTCTCTATACAACACCAATTTCACGTGATTTGAATCATGCCAATGGTTACCACCTCTCTTTTGTACGTCGTGCTTTGATTCCAGTGGTAGTTTTGGTTTTTTTTTTTTTTTTTTTTTTTTTTGAGACAGTCTCACTATGTCACCTGGGGTAGAGTGCTGTGGCATCATAGATCACAGCAACCACAAACTCTTAGGCTCAAATGATGCTTTGGCCTCACCCTCCCAATTAGCTGGGATGACAGGTACCTGCCACACCGTCTGTTTTTAGAGATGGGGTCTTGCTCTTGATTAGGCTTGTCTGGAACTCCTGACCTCAGGTGATCTACCCACCTTGGCCTTCTAGAGTGCTAGGAATATAGGTGTGAGCCATTAACTACTACCCACCAGCTGTAGTTTTAATATTGGTGGTAAAATGCTCTAGATAATGTTTGCTGGTTTTCTGAAAGATGTGTGTATCAGCCAGGGGGATAGAAACCTGTCTAGACCTTTCAGACAGAGGTGGCTCAGTGCATGGTGTTGGCTGCAGGGCTAATACAAGAGCAGAGCAATCAAACGGGAGATGAAGTGGTAACCCAGAGATTAGCATCAGCTCTGCTGCCCCAGTGGGTGGAGGAATAATAGGAATAGGTATCCTTATCAGAGATCGGGTCCCAGATCTGTGCTGGAGCTTCTGCAGGAGGCAGGGAGGGAGAAGGGGCGGAGGACAATGCCTTGGCTGCTGTCTACCGCTTTCATCTCCTGCCAGCACCTTCCATTATGAAACCATCCGGAAGCCAACGGACGGTGGGAAATGCGGTTTCCTGGAAGGCAGTGCCAACCAGGGCGTGGGAGAGAACGGACATGAGAGAAAAGAGACAGATAACCAAGTAGGTGAGAACAGCTTCACTTTCTCGTCACCCCCAGGCTAATAGATGCAAACGCCACCATCATCAGAGTTACGCAGGTTCAAGTGGAGTCTCCGTCTCGCCATTTCTGTAACTATCACTTGAGCACGCCAGGCCTGGACAACATCCTCTTTAATAAGGGAATAAAAGTATTTCCTATGCTCACAGCATTGTTGTCAAGATGAGAAAGCTGGAAGGTGAAAAGCGTGGTCTCCAGAACAGAAAGGGCCCTCAACCGAATAGAAAATAAAAGGGCTCTTTCTTGTATTGCATTTTTAAATATCTGTAAAATTAAGATTTGACGGCAGTGTTTTCAGGGGGACCGGAGGTTGCAGCGTGACAATTTCCACTCTATTCCTCTACAGGCAAGGTCAAGGTCACAAGACACTCTCAGAGTTTCAAGTCTTATTCATGGTGTTGCGCACTCCCCTTTTTCATGTTTTTTGCTGTTTCCTTTCCCAGCACGCGGACATACATCCCTACTTCCACATTTTTCAATTTAAATCCTAGTAGATGTTGAGTCCTGTAACATTTTCTGCACCCGAGTCCTTTCACTAATGCCTGGAGCTGCTCCCTTTCCCTTTCAGAGGAGAGAGAAAGTCTCCATCCAAGCTCACAGAGGAAGAGACTTCCAAACACTGTAATTCAAGCTCTCCTCCTCCTGCCCCAGACGCACAGGCAGTCTGACCTGCTGGCGAGGTTACCCGAAGTGCGAGTTTCCCGAGGATGTGTGAGTTCTTGTCCAAGAACAATACTCTCCCTGGTGACCTCAGTTTATGATAAAGATGGAAATAATTCATTTGCGCTTGAGCAGACACACTTGGGTAGCTGAGACAACCAGAGGCGTTTCAAATTCAACTTGGTTCCCACAGAAAGACTTAGGCTAGCCTCCTTGATTAAAAAGCCATCTTTCCAACAGAGATGCTGTGCCTTTCTTGGAAAATATGAGCGGTTTCTTCTGAAAAGTGGCAAGTAAAGAAAATAGAGGCAGCCTATTAACATTTGAGTGCACAGAGACTAATAAAGATTGAATAGCTCACCAAGTGGTGTGATAGAAATCTCCTTAGATGTGGGAATGAGGTTGCAAAACCTATGTTTCTTTTAATTGTTTATATATTGGTTTCATATTAGTATGGAGTACATTGGATATTTATTTTTCCATTCTTGTGATATTTCACTAAGAATGTATTTCAATGCCATCCAGGTAAATATAAAAGATGTAAAGTCTCCATCTTTTTTAATGGCTGAATATTCCATGGTATACACATATCACAGTTTGTTGATCCATTCATGGGTTGATGGGCACTTAGGTTGCTTCCACGACTTGGCAATGATGAACTGAGCTGCAGTGAACACTCTAGTGCAAATGTGTTTGTGGGAAAATGGTTTTTGTTCTTCTGTGTAGATACCTAGTAATGGGATTGCAGGGTCAAATGGAAGGTCTACTTTTAGATCTTTGAGGATTCTCCATACTTCTCTCCAAAAAGGCTGTGTTTAGTTTGCAATCCCACCAGCAGTGTAGAAGTGTTCCCTTCTCTCCACATCCACACCAGCATCTGGTGTTTTGGGACTTTGTGAGGTGGGCTAATTTTGCTGGGGTTAGGTGATATCTTGGAGCACAAACCTACATGTGAATGCAAATGTAAAAGAATCACTCATGTATTTGTTCAAGAAATACTTAGCGAGTAGACAATATGTGCTGACTTTTTTAGGTGTTAGGGATACAGCAACAAATGAAAAGAAAAAAAATCTCATTTGTAGAACTTGGCGAAGAGAGATAAACAATACACAAGATAAATGAAGCATTATGTACATGTTTTTAAGCGCTAAGTAGTAAAACTCGAATGGGGGGCAGTGATGCAAGTTCTGTTGCAGTTTTAGATGTGGTGACGTTGCTGAGAAGTGCCCTGAGACCTTGGTGTCTGTAGATGAGCAGAGGAAACCTAGGTACGCAAGACCCATGGTGGAACCATGCCTGGGTATGGAGGAGGCCAAGTTGGCTGAGACATGTTGCCTTCCTAAATGACTACTACTTTCTTTATTTTTATTATTTTGACAGGGAAACGTACTAGAGAACAAAAATGCCAGTTCTAAAGAAAGCTGCTGACACGTTGTCCATTCAGTCAACAAAAGGTTCAAACATCTGCTCTGTGCCTGATGTAGTGTGTGGAGAATGTTAAGAATCTTATACATTATGACGCAGTTGGGGAGAATGTCAGATGAAGTTTATGAGCCATTTAACCAGTAGTTACTGGCAACCTGCCGCAGGAGACACCGTATCATCCATGGTGAAGCTTGATACATTTGATATAGATATTCTGGGTACAAAGAAGAAAAGACACCAGCCGCCTTGTGTTTAAAGAAATTTACAGTTGGATTAGAGACATGGCGTATATTTGATGTAACCCATAAGCCCGAGCTAGTGACCCATAAATGAAGTTGGTGGAATATTCCCGTCCTCAATCTGTCCTTTGTTCTTATCCTGGGCCAAAGGGTACCTCCCCTCCCTGATTCAGGGGCTGAGCAAAGACAAAAGGAGCAGACAAAAAAAAAAAAAGAGGCCTTTTGTAATGCGACCAAAGCAGAAAGTTGATGTGTACAATTTGGGCTTAGGTGGACTTATTCTATAGATGTTTCATGCTGATACGAGTCAGGGCTCTGTCTGGCACATGCCTCCCAAGCAGAAGTCCCATGCTATGTCAGCTGTCGGCTGAGCTCAAGGGGTAAAGGCTTTGACCACCATATTCCATTGAGGGTGGACCCCTCGGGGCCTGCGATCAACTGCTTGAACCTGGATTCTGTGCAACTCCTTATGGACTCACTATGGGGAATGGATAGGCCAACACTAGGACTCGGTCCGTTTTCCTTTTCCTGCTCAATGGAATATATTATCTCCTCTTCCTTATGATGTGTAGTAAGGGAGTTATGAAGGGCCAGTAGGAATAAGTAGTAAAACTGGATTAACAAGCCTAGAATTAAAAAAGAGTGCATGGGTGGGGCAGTGCCTATAGCTCAAGGAGTGGGGCACTGACCCCAAATGCTGGAGGTGGTGGGTTCAAACCCAGCCCTGGCCAAAAAAAAAAAAAAAAGGAGTGTGTGTATCTAATTCCACTGAAGAGAGCATTCTGAGGACAGTTTTCTCAACTTGTAGGGCATCAGGGTTGCCTTGGGCTTATAAAGTTTTGAGGTGCATGAAGCCTTTGTGTACCATAACAACACCATTTTTTTTCCTATTTTATTTTCCTCCTGGGATGTACATGGACACTCACCTCTCCTAAACCTAGAAGGATTCTAACCCATCTCTGGTTCTAAGGTGCCATCCTGTTGGGATGTAGGAGGACAAGCCCAGAGCCTCTTTGTCAAACAAGTAGACGCTTTCTATAGCTCAGTGATAGCTGAGGCACTCGTGGCTCTCATTGGCCCCCTTCTCTTAGAATTTCTTTCTACTTGTATAAGAGCAGGCTCACCCAGGAAGTTACACCCAAAGGGGAAGAGCCCACAGCCCACTGATAGAGAGAAACCTGCTCAAAGCCCCTTGAGTTGTTGACTCAGCAGAGCAATTTATACTCTAGAGTCCACCTTGAACCAGACCAAAGCTAGAACATACTCAGGACCACATCCTTGTTCAGTTTTTACCCCCTTCCTTTCCTGCCTTAATCCTTCCCTTAGAGGTTTTCCCTGGAGATAACTCTTCCCATAAATGATATACACTCAAATCCCAAGCTTGGAAGGAACTTAACCTATATCAGCTAGATTGCCATGTAATAAATCAGTTCAAAACTTAGGAGATAAAAACGGCAATAGACATTTATAATCTCATGAGGTTTTTATAAGTCAGGAATTTGGGAGCAGCTTAGAATCCCTAGTGATTTTGCATTTGAGACCTCTGCTGCGGCTGCAGTCATCCAGAGGTGTGACTGAGGTGGGAGGATCAGCTTCCATGTTGCTTCACACATATGGCTGGGAGGTTGGTGCTGGCTGTTGGCTAGAGGCTTTGATTCCTTGCCCTGTGGGGACCTCCCCTTTGTGCCCATTGAACATCTTCATGGAGTGGGTAGTTGGCTTCCCTCAGAAGAGGGACCTAACAATGGGTAGGGCAGAGGCTGCCATATTTTTATGACCTCACCTTAGAAGGTATATACTGTAGCTTCTCCAATACACTATCGATTATGCAGACCAGCAGTATTCATGGTCAGAGTGAACTATGCCATGGCAGGAATACCAGAAGGCAAGGAATTCTGGGGTGGTCATGGAGTCTGGCTACTCCCCAAGTCAAAGAGGATTCAGTGTGAATTGTCATCATTCCCATGCCCTAGAACTATTTGCTCTTCCTTTCAGCTTTCTATGTTATTTTTCAAGAGTAAGTTTCTTTGTTTTTTTCTCTTTCCAAAATGGATATCTCAAATCCTGGTCCAAGAGAATCTGAAACTATTTGTCTTAACCGCAAACTTAACAGTCTGCTCCATAGTTACAAAAAGAAGAAATAGCATGAAGAGGCAGTGTCTTGCCATGGCACTGAACAGCTATCATCACTCTACGTGTGATCACGTGATGCTCCCATTAAATAGGAAACCCTATCCTCCCTCTGGCTGTTCTGTTCAAGAACATTTGGTTTAGGCCATATTAAGTGACTAGGGGGAAACCATGCAGGACTGAGAAGTAGGAAACTGGGGCCAGGAGCTGTATTTCTGTTTTAGACACGTGTCCAACATACAGATACAGAGGAATGCTGTTAATTTATTGTGAAATAGATACATCTCATTTCATATTGCTTTATCATTTTCTTTTCCTTCAGGAATCTAGGGAAAAGGTTGTAAGAAAATCATTATAAATCTGGTGTGCGGGTGGAGGTAGGGCATGTAGCATTGCTGTTTGACGTGAATTAGGAATGGTCAGCACGTGCTGTCTTATGGGGGCTCAGTTTCTATTGTGGGAGGCCATCTTTAATTTCTCTCCCACAGTCCTCTCTCTCTTTCATTTGATAGGAAGAGTCATTGAGAAGAAGCAGAGCATAGGATGTTGGTGTTAGGTGCACAGTTCTAGCCTCTCCACTTGACAGACCCAAAGTACTTATTGTGAGATAATCTACTTGGAAAGAGCACAGGCTTTCACATAAGTAAGAACTGAGTTTGAATCCTAGCTCTGTCCCTTTATAGCCATTTGCCCTTGGGAATTTTGCTCCCTGTAAACCTGCTGTGGGACATTAACACAGCACAGTTCTAAGAACAATGACCGAATTGTGAGTGCTCTAGAAATCTCAGGTCCATAGTGGCTCCTCCTTCAACCTGTCTAGGTTTTTCCTCATTTCATGAAAGTGTCATGCTCAGTAGCATCTGAGGCAATTTCCCAAATTAGGGATGTTCTTCCCTCTCCCTACTCCTCTGCAAATTCCACCACCATTTAAGATCAGAGTCTAGCCTCGAAAGTCTTCCTCAAATTTCTCAGGTCTTCTCTCTTTCTCCCTACCTGAGAAAGAAGTAGAAACTTCAAGGATAGTCAGATCATTGGGGCACGTGCATTGTGGACCAGCCCTATGTGGGTAGAGGGATGTTGAGGCTCTTCCCTTTCCAAAGACGATAGATTCATGTTGGAAGCTGGTGGAGAGCCCGTCCTGATTCAGAACAGGACTGTGATGAGAGAGGAGCAGGGCTGAGGGACATAGTTGACAAGGCTTTCAGAGAAAGTATCCCTGAAGAAGTGACATTTGAATTGAGAGAACTAAATTGCAATACTGACTGCATCCTAATGGAAGTAGGAATAGGTGTGGTAGGAATGGAATTGTTTTGGAGGGAGTGAAGAGCTTTACAGGAACACCCAAGGCCCGAGAGATACTAACACAGAGGAGGTCATTTGAGCCCTTAGTGGCTGGAATGCAGACTCTTGAGGCTGAGAAGGTACAAGAGACTGGGCTGTCGGGGGTCCTGGCTGCCACAGCACAAGTTGAGATTGAGAACCAGGGGTGGTGAGCAGAAGCATGGCTCTGTTAGGCTTCCGTGGTTATGGATGGTTGTTTCACTACGTTTGCATCTGTGTTCCTCACTGTGACCTCCCTGATGACGTCCAAGTCATTTCTCTGAGTCTTAATTTGTTCCTTTCTGCAAGACGGTAATAAGTTCATCCCTCTGCTGAGAACACTGTGAGATAATTTGTACAGGGGAAAGTATAACATAAATCCCTGGAGCTGTCTACGTGTCACAGGCGTCATTATTAATTTTGGATGCAGGGTGTGGCCTCATGGATCTTGGTGGGCTGGAAAAGTGGAGTTCCCATCCCAGTGTTCCCATTCTTGGGGAAAATTGCTTAATTTTTACATGCTGATGACATGATTTTCACTTTATAGATGAAGTTACCATCTAACGCTTAAGGCTCTGAGGAAGAAGTGTTTATGGTGTGTGAGTTTGGGACACAGAATAGTGTTTAATGCTCTGTAGACACACACGTGTGTGCATACCACATGTATCACACCACACATACCTGCTGCAATCTACTTTCCTTATTAAGAGCAAAGCACCTACATCTTAAACACCAAACAGCTAGCACAGGGCATGTCAGAGTACATTTTGTGATAACACATATATTTTTTTCCTTAATAATTTTTTTTTTTTTTTATTATTGGGGATTCATTGAGGGTACAATAAGCCAGGTTACACTGATTGCAATTGTTAGGTAAAGTCCCTCTTGCAATCATGTCTTGCCCCCATAAAGTGTGACACACACCAAGGCCCCAGAATTGATATTTGGGGTATATTAAGTTAAAGAAAATTTATTACTAAAATTAACTTCTTTTTACTTTACCATGGCTACTAAAAATTTTTTGTAGGTTTTTTGAGGGATTTTTTTTTTTTTTATGGTTTGAGGTTCATTGAGGGTATAAAGAATTAGGTCACACTGATTTTATTTGTTATATAAAGTCCCTCTTATAATTGTGTCCCGCCAACATATATGTATTTTTGAGACCAAGTTTCACTCTGCCACCCTAGGTAGAGTGCAGTGGCATCATTGTAGCTCACAGCACCTTCAAACTCCTGGGTTCAAGAGATTCTCTTGCCTCCGCCTCCTGAGTAACTGGGACTACCGGTGCCCACTACCATGACCAGCTTAATTTTTCTATTTTTAGTTGAGATGGGTTCACTCTTGCTCAGGCTGGTCTCAGACAAGCAGTCCACCACTTCATTTTCCCAAAGTGTTAGGATTACAGTGACACACTGTAACAGGGAATTGTGATAATATTAAAATAGATGGTGAAATAATGATTATTGTACTGTGTCTCACATTGGGCCAACTAAGCCACAGTCCCATCTCCATCTTCCCCACTCTGAAACATACACACACACACTTGTGCACACCAATACACACTCTCTATCAGATCCGCTGTGCTGGTCATGGGAGTGAAGGCTCATGGTCCCTCGTCTCAGTCTCTTTAATCAGCATAACCCTGCTTTCAGCAGGGGCTCAGCATGCCCTGTGTTCCTTTCCTAAGCGACAACTCGGATCCGTGCAATAACCCGAGGTAATGATAAAATACACTCTGCGGAGAGTGGAGTGGGGTTTAGAGAAAAAGTTCTTTAGCTTGCAGAATGTTGTTGAAGCCTTCCCAGGACCCAGGGAACTACTAGTAATTTTAAAGTCTCCTCCTTAATGCTTAGGGGTTTTCCACCAAATTACACAGACAGTCTGGCTCATGCCTTGTAACACTCATGGCTTTCATTTTCTGGGATCCGATAAGTCAAGAGCACACAAGATTAATTAAAAACAGGTGTCTAGAGTGATTACTCTTTCCACATCTAGTTCGAAGAACAGCTTATCGTGTCAATCTTTGGTTGGTGCTCATTAATATAATTTGGAAACATGATTACTCTCTCCTTCTAGGTAAGATGTTTAATTTTATAAGGAGGGTGGGGGAAAAACTTCAGTCATGGATTTCTTAAGTACTTGAGAACTGGAAGTGGTCTTGGAAAGACTGGCCAGCCAGAGGAATCAGTTGATGAACTTCCAGCTTTATCTTAAGTGTGATTTTTTTTTTTTTTTTCTTAACTGTAGTTTACCGTGGGATTGACCTTTATGTTGGAAATCTGGCATTACTTAAAAGTTGGCCCATCTAAAAGTGCCTCTTAGATTTTTACCAGGGACTTTGTGCTGTCTCTAGGAGGCCTTCAATGTATTACACAAAGGTGGGCTGTGTTCTATCTATTGGCTGCCGCGAGGCAGTGCAGAGGCCACAGTGGCCTGTGAGGTTAGGCGAAAATGAGAAAAGTGTGGTGCTGGAGGCTGAATCACCCGGTGGAGGTATTTACTCAGAGGGAAGCCCAGCATCTCCTGGTCTCTCTCTTCTGCTGTGATCTATCCACCCAGTGGTGACATGACACAGGGAACTGTGCTTGCCCTCTGACAACGATGGGATCTGTGCTCTGTCCCAGGACCCGGGCTTGGTGCTCACGCTCTGGTTGGAGAGACAGCAGACTCACGTGTTTTAGATATGGCTACGTGCCACCATTGCCACCTATGCTTGTGAGCTGAGCAGGGCTGTGAGCTGAGCGTTCAGGGCTGTGGGAGAGGAGAGGGAGTCCTCTGTGCTGAGGGGACCGTATATACCCCTAATGGGAGAGAAGTAGGGTTAAAGACCTTGGAAAACGGAAGGACACAGGAATGCAAAGGTATTTCCCCCATGAAAACAGTATGATTGGAGAACATTGACCCAAGTTCAACTTCATGAGAAAAGAAGGTAATCTAAGTAAGCTACTATGTTTTATAATATTGACAACATTTTTTTCTTCATTGAAATCTCCCAAGACTAACAAGAATGAAATAACCACATAAAGACACCATAAGGAGTCTGATATATCAGCCAATCCATTTTCTATCTAAAGGGTTAAAACAAAGATAATCAGGTCGATACATTATGAGAAAATAATAAATATGGGAAAATTAAATAGCCTACAGCAAGGAATAGTTCACGACTCTGAATAGATTAAAATTTATGTAGCTCTCCTAAGTAACATATATGAAGAGTTCATAATAAAATACCAAAGTTCTTAGGAAATATTAAGTGGAAAACGTCAGAAAAATGTTGACCTATAAGTGAAGTGATTTCCGATGCACATAATAAAGCATAAAAGAAACGTAACAATATGCTACTAGGGTTACTCTTAATATTTCATAATTAAAAAGAGATGGGCTGGGATTTTGATTGGATGGTGGTTCCAGATGGGAGGAAGCTGTGTAAAATGCATTTTCATAAAAGAGTCAAGGAGCTCTCATCGCAAGCCTCCTAGTTCGTATGGATTTTATTTAAAATTATTTTTGATGATTCAGATTTCTGCTTTCCAGAATACATTTCAGGAATTTTATAGTAAAAATTACATAATCCTTAGATATGCCTATCAAACCAGCAGGGCTTGCTATATATGTGGTAGTTTTAGTTTGCGTCTAGACCAGCCCTACTGGGGCCTGCCTTAGCTGTGGGCAAGAGCTTGCACAGTGACAGCCACACTCAGGAGAGAAACAAAAGTCACAAAATGAGTTCCTTCTCAGAACTACAGATCAAAATCCCAAGAACGTATCCAGAGAGAAAAGTTATACTTGATTTAAAACCAAACAAGCCACCACCACTTTTTATTTCTCCCTCAATTCTCCATTAAATTGAAAAGTAGGAGAAAGAGCTGGTTTGAGGATCAGCTCTGATACGTGTTCACTATGGGACACTGGTCCAGAGTCTCTCCGTTCACTGGGCCTCAGTTTTACCATCCATAAAATGTGTTTGCGACAGCTCCAGACAGCAGGAGGTGGGGCTGAAGCCAGCTGAATTTAAGAGCAAAATTTCTTAAGGATAAACAAGAGACCACAAAAATCCACGTGTTGTTTGTTTATTCTACTGTAATATAAACAGCTGTCAGGAAGATTTGCAAAGCAGCAGGATATAATGTGATCAAGTTTTGGCATGGAGTGGAGACTTCAGCTACTCCTGTTTCAGAAACACAGGATGTTGAATTATCACCAAGAACGCGTCTTCGCATCCTTGCATACGTGGGGTTTGAATTACCACTTAACCTCGCTGGGAGCTCTGTGTGTGAGATGGGCATTTGGTCCATGCTTGTCCTCAGCATCCTTTGTGGTACCCAGGAAAACAGTTGAAGCTTCAGTTTTTCTTCTTTAGGCCAAGATCTTGGTAAAGCATCTTATGCATTTCACATAGAGCATATGGTGTTTCCCCAACCATCAGTGATTCAAGTGGGGGAATCTAGCATCCATTGTTACGTGGGTCATCCCTCCCATCCTCCCTCATCTGCCCCGAACCTGGGGCCCAGCTAAGACTTTTACCGGTGCTAAGGAAGAAGTTAACGTCCCTACTATTGCCCCTAGGTACAGCGACAATAACAACTGCTATTAGGGATACAAACTACAATTGTTGCTAATGTTGACCGACTTGGGTAAGGTTGTTGAGATGCAGCCTGCTAAATCTTCTCTGCAATTAACAAAAAAGAAATTTGCTAGTATCCTGTTTCCCTGAAAATAAGACAGTGTCTTATTTTAAGGTGTGCTCCCAAAGATGCGCTAGGTCTTATTTTCAGGGGACGTCTTATCTTTCCTAGAAGTAGGTCTTATTTTCGGAGGATGTCTTATTTTCAGGGACACAGGGTAAAAAGCCTTGATGCTTGAAGGATCAAAGGAGGAATTGGACCTCAGCAGAGATTGGAATGAGTCTATTACTTTCTGCAACCTAAAAACACCCTGTGTTTCGGGTTGTCAACACAAGGAAACTAGCATTGGCACATTACTATTAATTAAATTCCAGACTTCCCCACTTTCCCCGTGAATGTCATCTGTCTGTCCCAGGATCCAATCCAGGGTACCATGTCACATTCAGTCAGCATGTCTCCCTGGTGTGCTCTGGTCTGTGACATTTTCTTAGTCTTTCATATTTTTTTTTTCTTGACCCTGATGAGCTGATACTGAATGTATATCACATAGGACGTTCTCATCTTTCCCCCGGTGGTTTTGACACCATGCCAGACTCTCAGCTTCTTGGGGACAGGGCCACTTCTGCACCGTCACTGTTAGGTACTGCACATTTGGGGTGTGCTGGGCACAGAGCCAGAGTTCAGCAGACACCTGTTAGGTCAGATGCAATGCCTGTCTCCCTTACCTGCACCACCCTGCATCAGGAGCCAGGCTGTACGTGTCCCTGTATTCTGTGACAGGGCTCAGAGGCGCCCACACTATCGGATGGAATGCATTTGACTCAACTAGGATTTTCAGACAGAAATCATCACGTAATGACAAACAAAACCTTTCATTGTGATCGTGTGATCACTTGTTGACATGTCTCTTTCCAGTCATTCCTCGATAAAATGAAAGGAAGGAGAAACAGACTACTGGTGTGTTCTCATCACCGCCAAGAAGACAGGTGCTTGCTGTAGGCGTGTTTATAAATTTAAAAATATTTCAGATGCTTTTGCAATGCTGTTTCTTCTGGTTCAGTGAGCAGGGGGAATGCTGGAGGGGGGTCGGTGTGGTGTTTCATGTTGTGGGACTGCTGGATTACGGGGCACCTCATTCTGCCAAAGGGGAAACGCTGCCATGCTTGGGACTGCTGTCACGAAGTTAGACGGAGTCGAGTCCATTCAAACTCTAACTGAAAACAACAGGGAGCATTTATAGAGTGGAGTCTAGCAGGTCTTCGTGCTGTGTTAAGTACATTCTAGATACGGAGGGCATCAAAAAGTAGGCACACCTTCAGAAAGAAAAAACTGTATTAAAATTGTAATACTCAAGTCATGTACTTCTGCTATTACAAGAGATACAAGATACAATATACAGTGTAACAAAGGTCACCAAGTATTACAATTTTCATGTAGTTTTTCCTTTCTTAAAATATGTATACATTTTGGCACCCTCTGTATGAATGTCTAATAATGACACTATTCTAAAAAGCAGATGATTTTAGCTCTACTTGAATAATTAATAGTAAATGATGAGTGGTGAAAGCAATGTATTTCAACCTTTTTTTTCTTATGATGCCCTTGAACCTATAGCTAAACTCCCAAGGCACACTTAAATTATGTTGATCAAAGAAAGAAGCAATAAAGGCTGGGTGTGGTCACTCATGCCTGTAATTCCAGCACTCTGGGAGGCTGAGGCAGGTGGATTGCCTGATTTCACAGGTTCCAGACCAGCCTGATCGAGAATGAGACCCTGCCTCTAAAAATAGCTGGGCGTTATGGTGGACACCGGTAGTCCTAGCTTCTAGGGAGGCTGAGGCAAGAGAATAACTTAAGCCCAGGAGTCTGAGGTTGTTGTGAGCTATGATGCCACAGCACTCTACAGGGGTGACAAAATGAGACTCTTTCTTAAAAAAAAAAAAAAAAAGAATACACTTTGCTTTGAATTTCTTTTGAAAATAATTTGATTAATGATCTTTAAAAATTTTGGGGGGGCATACCTACGATTCTCATAGACCACAGCACACCAGTTGAAAATCACTGGATTAAAGGCTCGAGATGCCAGGGAGGGGCTCCAGATCTCTATATACCTAGGCATGCATGCATTTATCCATCATTGATGATTTTTACTATTAAACACCTTGAATATTTTTGCTCATAAATACACTTCATATCTAGCTTTATGTGGTGCAACATTACTCAGATGGGATCCATGAAACAACCACATCGACCCCACCCCACCGCCCGGGAGCTTGTGAGAAGTGCTTATTCCTGGACTCCAGTTCGGATCTCCAGAAACTGAATTCCAGGGGTGGGACCGGGGCCCGAAAAACAAGCTCCACCATTGACGTATGTTCTTACCGAAGTTCATGGATCTCTGCTCTGGGGAAGGATACAGGCCTGGGAGTCAGAGGGCCTGTCGTGCTTCAGTTCTGGGATGTGCTGTCTGGTTGATTTTGAGCAAATCAAAGCCTCCGCTATAAAACAGGTGGCTTCTCACTTCACGTGGTTGCTGTTAGGATCTTAAGAGGCAGCTATGAGCCTGCTATTCCTGAGAAATACGGAGGGAGAGGTCCATGTCAGCTATCACAAAACTGGTGGCAGGAAGGTTTTGTTTTGTTCTTTACTAAAAGGAAGAGACTGAAACGAAAACAGAAAAGCCAGCAGGATGGTCACAGTTAACAGCAGAGGCTCCAAACCAGGCCTTCTCAGCCTCAGCATTACTGACACTTAGGGTCTGATAATACTTTGCTGTGGCAGGGCTTGTCCCGAGCACTGCAGGGATGTTTAGCAAACATCCATGGCCCCTACTCACTAGATGCCAGGAGCACCTGTCCCTGGTTGTGCCCCAGGATGTCCACAGACATTGCCAAGTGTCCCCTGGGGGAAGAATTGGTCAGGTTTGAGAACTGCTGTTCTCAAGGAAGAGGAATTTGTTCAAAATCCTGGCCGTCACATTTACCATGTATGTGAACTTTGGCAACATATTTAACCACCCCCAAGCCTCAGTTTTCTAAGCTATAAAATGGGAGGAGTGTTCTATATCCCTATTGTACTGGGTTGTTGCAAGGATTACATAAGAAAAATACACGTCAAAAGTGGTGTAGTTTTCTTAGCTCTGTGCTGTGTCTTTGTGTGTGCATGTGGTTCAATAAATCTTGGGTTTTGTTAAGACTGTAGAAATTTGAAAACTAGGCCTAGTGCAGTGGCTCATGCCTGTAATCCTAGCACTCTGAGTGGCTGAGGAGAGATGATTGCTTAAGGCTAAGAGTTCAAGATTAGCTACAGCAAGTGCAAGATCCCATATCTTCAAAAATGAAAAAAATTAGCTAGGTGTGATGGGACACACCTGTAGTCGCAGGTGCTTGGGAGGCTGAGGCAGGGGCTTTGCTTGAGCCCAGCAATTCAAGTTTGCAGTGAGCTTTTGATACCATTGTACTCTAGGCTGAGTGACAAAGCAAGACTGTCTCAAAGAGAAAAAGTTAAAAAAAGAAAGAAAGTATGCAAATATGCTCCTACCCTTTCTCCTTTGTAATAGAAACAGGTTTTCAAAGTGGAATAATTCTTCAGGTCAGAGGTAAACCAAGGACATTACCATTAAGATGTAGGTACACAACGGAGCTGAATCCGAGATGTTATCTGACTCTGGAAGCAGACAACTGTTGGCACCTCATATTCTATAGCCGATAGCTACCGAGATTTAAATGGATTAAATTAAACCAGACTCTGAAAGAAAATTAAAATATGCCAGGACTGGGCTTCAGCTTCTAAAGCTTCCGGCTTATAACTTGTTCACAAAACACACTCCAAGGTGCCCTTTGTGACTTCCCCGTACAACAGGCCACCGTGTTGGACCCAGCGCACATCTCAACTGCTCTTCGGGCTGTGAGCAGAAATTATTCATCTCCTGTGGATCCGCAGGCAGGGCTGGGGCTGAGGAGTTTGGTTTAGCTCTCCTCTGACTCTGCAGACTACTGATCTTTCAAGAGAATGGGAGGTGGGTTTTTTTTTTTTTTTTAACATTTGGGACAAATTAACCAGTTTGACAAAAGCAAAACAGTTCCCCCTTTAAGATGAAGTGTTGCTTAAGTGCTTACTCTGTTTCCAGCCCGGACGTTTCTCCTCCCCTGTCTGCTCTGAAGGGGCACTGGAATCCGACGTGCCAGCAGAGTAATCAGACGCTGTGGTCCTCCTGCGGGCTGGGCTGTGTGCAGCTGAGTGATTAGGTCATGATAACAATCTCCGTGGAACCTGAACTTGGCCTGAACCCGGAGCTTTCTGCCTTCCTTGCTGTTACTTCGGATGACTTTAATGTCGCCCCAACCTTTTTACCTCCAATCATTTGAATACTTTCTCTTCCATTGTTTCTCTTTCAACAATAACCGTGATACACAGCTTGATACTTTCTTGGCAGGGGCCCAGTGCTCACAAATAGTCATCAGTCATCCTGATCCTTTCTTCCACAGACGCTCCTATATTTCCAGGGAATGTCGCGTCCTGCCTGTCGTTGGAACAAATGTCACAAGGAATCAGGTTGGTGGATGTTTGACTCTCTTGGCCTTTAGCAGCAACCCATGGTGGCAGGATCATCAGCTGGTCATTTACCCTTTGATTAAATACTTCCAGGGATGGGGAGGTCATTACCTTGCAAGATGGTATTTTCCCTGGTAGGACATTGACCCTGCTGCTCTCCACTGTGGCAGCCTGGTGTGTCCTTAATGCTTATCAGCACCTGCAACTATTCAGTTAATTAATTTGTTCATTGAAGATCTGGGTCCCCCTTTCCCCTGATAAATGTAAGTTCCATGAAGATAGAGAAGTTTTTGATCTGCTGTGTTTGTTCAGATGCCCAGATGGGCTCACTGAAAATGAGCTGGATCACGTCTTGGTTTTGGAAGTGTAAATCCTTTACTTTCTGAGCTCAACACATCTCCTACTGTCTATATTAATTACTTATGTCGATATTCATAGTTTACCTGCAGGGTAACCATTATGATGCTGTGGAAAGAACATAGACCTAAGCTAGAGATGCAGGGATCCCACATTTGAAGCTAGACCGGGACCTCCCATTTCCTGGGCCTGGGCAATTTCATGGAAGCCCTGTCATTTTGCACCTAGCTGGAGGGACTGTATTCATTTGTTAATACACTCATTAGCATTGAATAGGTGTCTTCCATCTACCGATTCCTAGCCAAATATAACTGTCCAGACCTTATATTTCTAGACAAAAGACCCACTCAAATACTTCCCACTTGGGTCTTCCCCTGTACCAGAAGCTTTGGTGCTTTTTATTCTTCTGTATTCCTTTCTGTCCAATAAATCCCATCTTACCACTGATCTGTGGTCTGTGGGTTCATTCTTCAAGTCCCTGAGACCAAGGACTACTGCAGAAAGAAATTCCACCAACACTAGGAGCCCACTCACTCTACTTTCTCACATATAATCAGTTCAATCTGTAAAATAAAGTTAACTCTACAATAAATACCCAAGTCGTACATTGTTGTGAAGATCAAAAGAGATTTTTCTAAAGTATTTAGCAGTGCCCAGCACATAGTAGGTGTTCAGCAAATATGGTTTTAATGGCATTGAGATGATTATTACTAGCATGGTCAGCAAAGGTAAGTGGGAGTAGGTGGAGTGGGGTGGGGATCATCTGTCTCTCCCAACCAGACTCCAGGCCTTTCCAGAGCTTTGCCAACTGAAATGATACGTTAATTCATTCTTGAAAGCCATTTTAGTATTCTGGGCATCTCTAGAAGTACATCTCCAGATGAGGTAGCACCAGCAAAGGAAGCCTATGTGTTTATTTTCCTTTCCCTCCAACTTGTGGCTGCCTGGATTTCTAACTATTTATTCCCCCAAATGTTCCTGGATGCCATAAAAATACAACACATTCTCTATCCCCCTCCCTCCCAGGATTTGTCTGTCACTACCCTAAATTAGGAACAAATCACAGTCAGTTTTAATCTCCCGATTTAATAAACACCAGATCACCCAAATGTCAGAGAGTCTAGTATTCTGCAAAGTCTTTAGTTTGTGGCTCGTATTTGAGACTAAGGGAAAAAATGGTAAATGACATGAAATAGGGAGCATCTGGGTTACTCACTAGGCTAAGAATGTGCAGACAAGTGGTTTGGGACCAATCTCTACCATGCAGCTGGACGTGGACGAGGCTCTGGTCTCCGAGGACCCTGCCAGGGGTCTTGAGTTCTGATTAGGGCAGTCCAGACTTCTGCTTCGTGATGAGCGGTTAGCTGTTAACAAATGAGGATTTTTTCTCTTCAGATGGTTCCAGAGTGGAAAGCCTTCTAAGTAATAGCAGGCTGGTAGCCTCCCAGGGCCCAAGGCATCCTCATCCCTGGGGCTTTTTTTCTTTTTTTGCTTAGAAAGGGATAAATATTAATATTATGAAATACTATTATAAAAAAATTTGGGGAAATTAAAAAATGATTACTTGAAAATTAGAAAGGTAGATTTGAAATTTTATTAACATGGGCAGTGAGCTATTTATACTTTTGTTGTAGATAAAATTTGGTCTAGGAAGTTTTATATATTTATTATTTTTTTAATCCATGCACCTTTATTTTATAAAACTATTTGATGATTTTGACCATGGCTCATGCTATATCAGAACTATGCTTCTTTTTCTCTCACTATTGATGTTGTTCAAGGAAAGGCCTTTTAAAGTAGTGGGGTAGGAGGAAATAGCAGTGGCTAGGAGTTAACTCTAAGTCTTGTATTGTCCATAAAATTATTTTATAGGTCACTTCCTGCCCCTCCTTTTATCATCTGCCATCTGAGGACAGCCTCAGATGACTTGCTTCAAAATCACGGTCTGTGCAGCAGTGAGAAGTTTCTACATACTGGGGCCCTTTACCTCCCAGCTGCCCTCTACTCAGAACAACCTCACTGTGGTTGGTTGAGGAATGGTCCCAAAAGATGTCCATACCTAATCCCTAGAACTTGTGATATATCACCTATGTGGCAGAAGGGATTTTGCAGATGTGATTCAGTGAAGGATGCTGACATGGGGCAATCGACCAGGACAATCTGGGTACATTTAGTATAATCATACAACTCCTTGTAAGAAGGAAGACTTAGAGTCAGAGAGGAGGAGGCGGTAGACTGGGGGAGAGATTCGGACAAGGGGAAAGAGACCATGAGCCAAGGGGTGCAGGTGGCCTCCAGAAGCTGAAAACAGCCAGGAAGGAAGGAACAAAGCCCAACTGATGCCTTGATTGGTCCCCTCTAGGACCAACTGACCCCGTGGCTTTCAGACATTTTTGATTTCTGAAATCCTTTCTCAGATGAAATCTTGGGTGAATCCCAATGTGTACATCAAATATAGACAGGTGTATTTGTTCCCTCTGACGGCCATAACAAATCACCACAAACTTAGTGTCCAAAAACAATGTCAACGTATTGTTTGGAGGTCAGGGGTCCTAGAGGTTCATTTCAGTTGGAGATGACTGTAATTGACTCCTTAATGTCAAAGGACAATATGAACACTCGAAGTCCCCTGGGGAATCACAGCATTCTTCAAGCCTGTTTGGTGCCATCCTTCCTCATAACATCTAGACAGTTCTCCACGAGACAGCAAGGCCAGGAAGGCAGGGCCAATTCTCTTTTGTTCCCTATGGTATTCCCCATGCTGGGCCTGTCATGGTGCTCAGTAACTATTTTTGGAAGAAGCATATAAATAAAAGGCCACCTGGTAGGAGTGTGCAGTGGTCTGACTACTTTGAAGGACAGTCTAGCTGTGTTGTGTTGTTTTACAAAACCAGATGTAGCGTTATTATACAAGCCATCTAATGGGTCTTTGGTATTCACCAACTTAAATTGAAAAAAATAACACCCACACAACACTCTGCACATTTATAGCAGTTTTATTCGTAATTGCCAAAACTTGGAAGTAACCGAGATGTCCCCCATTAAATAAACTGCCTTATATCTAGACAATGGAATATTATTCAGCACTGAACTGAAGTCAGCTATTAAGCTGTGAAAAATGTAAGGAGGAAACTTACATGTATATTACTGAGTAAAAGAAGCTGTCCTGAAAAGGCTGCCTGCTGCAGGATTTCAACTCTTTTGGAAAAGGCAAAGCTGTGGAGACAGTAAAAAGATTAGTGATAGACAGGGGCAATGGGGAGAGAAGGGTGGCCTCAGGGCTTGAAATTGGTCTGTTCAGGAGCTCTATTTCTTCCTGGCTAAGTCTAGGGAGAGGGCGTGATTCCAAATATTGATCCATTTCTTTCACATTGTCAAATTTCTTCACTGCATACCTTTGGAGAATATTAACATACTAACTCAGGGAAATGAATGGAGACAACAGAATATCTGTTCTTAGTGAGATGGGAGGCATCTGTGAGAGGATAAAAAATGTGTTTGGAATGGAGAATCCCCGCAGGGATCTCCCACCCGCCCAGTTAGACAGCTCCATCCACTGACTTTTAGGTGGAGTACAGCAGACATTTAGGGCAATGGAACAATTCTGAGTGACACTACCGAGGTGAATATGTATCATTATACATTTCTCTAAACCCACAGAACATACGACACCAAGAGTGCCCGTTAATGTAAGCTATGGACGTTGGGTGAGCGTACCGTGTCTACGAAGGTTCATCAGTTATGACAAACGTATCACCCTGGTAGGGGTGTGAGTGTTGATAGTGGGAGAAGGTCGTGTGGGTGGAGCTATGCTGTGCCCTCTCTGCTGTCCCCAGTGTGTCCAGAGATAACCTCTATCCAGGCACTAATCCACACTGCCCTGTCATTGTCAATACTTAACTCATGAACCCGCTGAGTGGTGAGTTCTTGAGGGGCTAAAAATGCCCTTTATTTCTGAATTCCTAAGCTTTAGCATGGTTCCTCACACAGAGCAGGGCCCAATATATACTCATCGTCTAAATGATTAAAGTTAAAACACTGACCTATATTTTGCAACGTCCGTCCTAGCTTTGCCCAACCCATCTTTGCCAAATTTCCAATTCTCTTCTCTAATCTTTTCTCACTCATTTCCTGCTTTTACTTGTATCTGTGTCAGATCGTCTTTTCTACTAGTTCTGAAGTGTAAAGTACTGACTTCTGTTCTAAACCAGGACAATCTCCAACTTCCAGAATCTTGAACGTGTTAATGAGGCTACTTAAAAGAGTCTGTAATGGGTAAGGCTTGTTACTGAAATGAATATTTTGTTTTCCTGACTAGCGCTGAGATGTCTCAAATCCTTGTCGAGTGACGTGGTGTACATATACACAAATACAGTGACACCTGAGCACCCTCTCTGGGATGAGTGATTGGAGGCAACATGTGAGAATATAGTTTCATGGCAAAATTCAAGCATAATGACAAAGGGGAAACTCCATTCATTAAAAGTCAGTGGATGGAGCTGTCTAACTGGGCAGGTGGGAGATCCCTGTGGGGATTCTCCATTCCAAACACGTTTTTCATCCTCTCACAGATGCCTGCCCTCTCACTGAGAACAGATATTCTGTTGTCTCCATTCATTTCCCTGAGTTAGTATGTTAATATCCTCCAAAGGTATGCAGTGAAGAAATTTGACAATGTGAAAGAAATGGATCAATATTTGGAATCACACCCTCTCCCTAGACTTAGCCAGGAAGAAATAGATCTCTTGAACAGACTAATTTCAAGCACTGAGGTCAAACAATAAAAAATCTCTCAAGAAAAGAATGCCCTGGTCCGGATGGCTTCATACCGCAATTCTATCAAATCTTCGAAGAAGAACTTTTTCCCCATACTGCAGAAATTATTCCAAAAAATTGAGGCAAAAGGAATCTTCCCCCAACATGTTCTATGTAGCAAACATCACCATGATACCAAAACCAGGAAAAGACCCAACTGGAAAGGAGAATTTCAGACCAATTTCACTAATGAAGATAGATGTAAAAATTCTCAACAAAATCCTAGCCAATCCTTATGATCCTCTCAATAGATACAGAAAAAGCATTTCATAAAATCAGCATCCTTTTCTAATTAGAACACTGAAGAGTATAGGTGACTGATTTTAACATGAGGTTTAGTTCCTTAGTTCCCTTCCAGAAGGGGAAGTTCAATGTTCAGAGATAATAAGGGTTTGTGAGAGAAAAGTTTTGGGAAAAGTCTGGAATGGACAGGAAAGATCAGAGGGGAATTTGAGGAAGAGATTGTAAAGTTCCAGAATGCTACTGAATCATTGAAACCTCATGCTCCTGTTGTTTGGAGGTGAACCTGAAAGTTGGAATGCCACAAGGCGTGAGTCTGACACATGGAAAGGCCAAAGTGGCCCTTCTTAGATAGGATGTGGTTTCCATACCACCAGTGGCGTGCAACGATGGGAGGAACTGGCATGTGAAACTTGGAGCACACCCTTAGGGCGGAGACACAAGTACACCAGGTCCAGACAGCTCATTGCTGACACTTGGAGGAGAGAGCAGATGTGTGGGGTGTGACTCCAGAAAGCAGAACACGTCCCATGGGAGTTGTTGAGGGGATAGTAGATTCCAGGTCCTTGTAAAGAATGGTTTTCTGTCTATGGGATGGTGACAGACACCCAGTGCTGGAGATGTCCAGGCAGAGGTGGGAGTTTGGGTAGAGACCCACTGACAACTGATTTGATTATAGGACAAGGTGGGCTCTGGAAGTGAGTCCAGGCAGGGTCTTGAGGACAGGGCTCAAATTTATTTACAGAAACTCTAATTCACTGTGTCATGTCAAAGGCTTAACAAACATAAACTGGACATATCTTTAAGCTAGGCAAAGCTAAATTCTAATCCTGGCTCCTCCGATTGACCATGTAAGGCAGCGGTTCTCAACCTGTGGGTTGCGACCCCTTTGTAACAATGAAAATACGTTGCGGCATTAGGGAAGTTGAGAACCACTGATCTAATGACATCTTTGAGGAAACTAAGGCCTTGAAAGTTTTAACAACTTGCCTTGGTAGGATGGAGGAAAGAATGTTGTTGTCAGGCTAAGTAGGATGAAGTATGTAACGTGCTTGCCACACAGGATGTGTCAAGCAACGTCAGTTTCCTCATGTGCATGACCTCAGGGCACCAGCTGTCTGCATGGAGCATTTGTGTGACCCTGTCTCCCTAGTGACTCATACTTGGGTCACAAACTATAAACTTCATCCCTTTTAATGAGGTTACCTGGGCTGCAAGATCCTAGGTGGGGACAAATGAGCAACATCTCAGCCCAGCACAAAGAGTGGGTTCAAGAAAGTGGCTCTCTGTTCCCTGCTGTTCTTCATTCACACCACGGTACTAACGCAGTGTCGTTCACCTCCAAACTATCTTAATGACATCTTCACGTCTTCCTGCAAATTACTAATTGCTGTTACTCTAGAAACATCGAGAAAGCAGAAGGAACCTCTGGATGTTCCTTTCTGATGAGATTTATCTATCTAAACTCTATGGAACATGATAGAAAAATAGGCTTAAGCATTTAAAATGTATTTTCGAGGGAAAAAAGACTGAAACTTTTTTTTCTGGTAAACTTACTTCAGTCTTCCTATGGTTGAAAACGTCTGTGTCTGTCCAACTGTATATCCACAGCCCTGCCTGTCTGTGTGTCTCCTTTGCCTTATTCCACAAGGTAGCTTAGTTGATCTCATTGCTTTGGGAAGTATCTGCTTTCTGTCCTGATTCAAGAGCATAGGGTGGAAATAACTTTAAAACAGCAGTTCTCAACCTGTGGATCACAACCCCTTTTTTCCATTTGTAACAACGCGGCAATTAGGAAGGTTGAGAACCACTGCTTTAAAATGCCTAACAAGGCCAGGAATGGTGGCTCATGCCTATAATCCTAGCACTCTGGGAGGCTGAGGCAGGTGGATTGCTTGAGCTCAGACGTTCAAGACCAGCCTGAGCAAGAGTGAGACCCCCCACCCTGTCTCTAAAAATTGCCAGGCATTGTGGCAGGTGCCTATAGTCCCAGCTACTTGGGAGGCTGAGGAAAGAGGATGGCTTGAGGCCAAGAGTTTGAGTTTGCTGTGAGCTATGACGTAACAGCACTCTACCCAGGACAACAAAGTGAGACTCTGTCTCAAAAAATAACTAACTAAAATAAAATATCTTTAACAAAACGCTAAGACAATTTGGTTGTTGATTTCCTCCTACTTTTTGCAAAGGTTGAATACTGAAAATTTTTTGGTTGGCTAGGTTTTTATGCACTACACACACTGACCACTGGATTTGAGAGTCCCCATATAAAATGTCTCTTTTACTAGGTAGAAGACTTTTTGGTTTCTAAATGCAAATATTAAAATGAATATCATCTTTATTTTCTGTTTCCTTCGGGAAAATTTGAGGAGGTCCTTAACTTCCTCTCCTTTCTTCCCTTCATTCCATTGTAAACATTCATTTCCAAACCATAGCTCTTGAACTTTGAAGACTTTTTTTGCCTCTATTTAAATAAAAGTTTAAATTCAACTGAATTTAGGGATTTGTAAATAAATCTTTGGAAGCAAACTTGGAAAAGGAAGCAATGATCACTAAGCATTGATACAGAGGCAGTCATGTTAATTTTGCCTTTCTTGTTTCAGAATAGGCCAGTAGAGAGAGAAATACTGAGGCCATAGTATCTCTGTGTTTTTTTTTTTTTTTTTGCAAAGCATATGATAGTCATTGAGAAAATCAGAAAAATATGGTTGGATTTTCATGCATTGAGCAAAGGAGTTGATATTCAGAATGAGGTTGATGGACCACAAGTAACTGGAGGTGTTTTATCAACACAGAGAAAACAAAAACATTCAATTAGAGCCTTATAGAAGGGATTAGACTCACAGGTGTGTCCTCATGTAGACTATGTGAGGACTCCTTTGTTTATCTTTGGTGGTAAATATCATGAAAATTATACACAGACCTTTGTTTTTTTGCTCATCAGCTTTTGTTAATGTTTGTGTATTTAATATGTGGCCTATGACAACTCTTCTCCTTCCAATACGCCAAAAGGTTGGACACCCCCTGGGAGGATCTGATGGCATATTTGACCAAGAAGACCTCTACTGGTCCCTCCACTCCTAACAGCCTAAGATTCCATGAAAATAAACATCCAATCCAGGTACCAGAATTTTCAGATAGGAGCAGAAAAAAGTCCTTGACCCTCACGACAACAGCATTCCTTTAGTCTTTTAGGATTTTATTAGCTTAATTCTGGCCAGTTATTTTTTTATAGCTCCCATGAATTTAATTCAAAACACATTGAGAAGCCAAATTGTTGCTGGGCCTGAGAATGTAACTAATAAAAAGACAAATACACCAAGGTTGCCAAACACTGCAAAAGAGAAGTATATGACACCAGCTCTAATGTGAGAAATTGTAGAGCCTTATTTTTGTTCGCCTTTTGATAGGAAACATACGGGTTTTTTCATGTTCTTGGAGAAAGGCCCTTGCAAGACTTAGCAATGACTTTAAAAATATCATTATTATCAAATGAGAAGAACCTTCACACTGTGGCAATGAACTAGGTATAATCCAGGCATTACCCTTTCCTCTGGGGACCTCTATGCAAGGCGATGCTTCTCAAGTTTAATGTCCTTTGGCAGCCAGTAAAACCTCAAGTCTTCAAGTTGAAAAGCCCAAACCTCACATCATGGTCCCTACGATGATGTTGAGGTCATGCAGGTGGCTGCAGGAAAGTAGTCATGAAGCCAGTGTGGGTAGACCTTCAAGTGAGGACGTCCTCTTCACCTTTATTGCCTGGTCTTACTTCCCTACCTCCTGCCCCAGTCCACAAAGTGGCAGGTAAACAGCACCATGGTCCCAAACAGCCTATATGGAGGCCCCAACAGACAGAGAATTGGCCTGACTGTTCCTTCTGCAAAGGTTCCTTTTGCAAACAAATAGTGCCAAGTGACCAAAGGGCTCCTCTACTTCACTCTTCCAAGTGAGATCCTTGAAATGTACTGACAATAGAATTTTATTTTAAAAATCTAGTTGTAGAGATTAGTGCCTTTCCCATGGCTGGTATAAAATATGGACACATATGGTCACATTTTCTTGTTGAACTGTAGTTTTGAGAATAATCTCAGGCTATCTGGAAAACTTTGTATTACTCCTGCTATAAAGATGAATCTCCTTCCCATAGCTTTGTAGTCATTGACTCGGCAGAACATTTTCTATCTACCTATACCCACCCTGATCCTTCTACCGACAGGGCTTTCTATAAGTGAAATACTCTTTTTGTTCACCTGGTCAACTCCAGAGTAGGCTTCAGACCTCAGCTCAACCATCATTTCTGCAGGGGAGGCATCACCACCAGCAAATCCATCCGTTATGTTCTAGGAACACCACACCACACCATAAGGATCTCCTTTTCTAGCATTTACTGTTGTGCTAAAATTTTACCACCAGAGTGATTACTGACCAATGGGTATCACTTCAACTACATCATCATCAAAGAGAGAGCTTCTTTTTCCGTATTTTATCGCTAACATCTCACATCATGTTTAGTATATCCCGAAAGCTCAGTAGTATTTGTTGAATGAATAAATGAGCAAATCAATGAATTTACTGTAGTCTCAGCTCTTCTGCCATCAACTGGTTGATGGACACCTTCATTCTATAATATGAGAATAATAAAACCTACACTTCTTACTTTAAGGGATTTTTTTTTAAATTTCTCCACTGACTTTTCTTTTTATTTATTTATTTATTTTTTTATTGTTGGGGACTCATTGAGGGTACAATAAGCCAGGTTACACTGATTGCAATTGTTAGGTAAAGTCCCTCTTGCAATCATGTCTTGCCCCCATAAAGTGTGACACACACCAAGGCCCCACCCCCTGCCCTCCGTCCCTACCTTAAGGGATTTTTATTGGACTCCTGTGAAATACTGCACAGCATTTCACATGTTGTAGGAACTTAAACATTGGCTGCAACAAATGGCTAAATTTTTAAATGTTTGGGAGTATCTTACATTTGTATTTTTCTTTTGCTCAGAAAACATGTTATTCTGGACCATCTCTTTTTGTCTCCTCCCCCCCCCACTAAAATTTTACTGCTCAATATTTTTCTCTGAAGGCCTCTGTGGCTTTACAGTAATGATAATAATGTCTTACCCTGGCATGTTCCTTATGAGTTTACGGATTGCTCAGCATGTACTCATATGTTCCCATCAACAGTAGAATGGATTTGAAAAAACAGTAGTATGTTCTTAGAACAGAATAGAATATTATACAGCAGTGAGAACAAATGAGCAAAATGACTCACAAAAATATAGTTGAGTATTACAAACATGAGAGAGACACAAAGTATTTTATATATATTACAAGATCCCGTTCCTACACAGAAAGAGGCGCAACTAATTTTTGGTATTCGAATCAGGACAGGACTTACCCTGTAAGGAGAGAAAGTGGATTATAAGGGGGGCCCACAGAAGTTCTAGGTCATGTTTTGGTTTTTGATCTGGGTGCTGGTTCAGTGCAGGGAAATCCACCATGCTTTGTCCTTCCGAAAAGCACATTCTCAGTATGTATAGTTTATCTCCTTACAGAGTTTGTAAATTGCTTTTCCATGCGTGATTTGAATGTGACTTCTACCAAAGCTTTGTGAGATTTGATGGGGTATTTTTAATTCCATTGTAGAAGAAGGAAATCATGCTTGGAGAGTAAATGCTTTTATGAAACTCACATCTAAATGTAGCACATGTTATAGCTGAGATTGAAACCCAGGTGTTCTTCGTCTAAGAACTCCTTCTACCAGACCACATTTTTATAGTAGGTAATGGTACAGCATTTCAATGAGCACATCTCTCAGAGGCCCAGGAGGAGTGGAATGAATGATGGGAAACTTAAGGTAATTGCTGAGGGTCTGAGCATGGATTGGGAAACATTCTGGTATACCCCACAACCCACCATGTTGGTGGCCATCTGTTTGGCTGTCCCCTGTTCATTCTAGTTGAAATAGAGTAAAGCGATATTTACCATGGAGGGTCTACCTCCTTGTGCTACCTCCCACATCAGCTGCTGATGGCTGTCTGAGGAGATCCAGATGAATCCTGAAGACGGAGGCAATGACATTGAAGATGTAAGCAGGGCAAGACACAGCTCAGCAGATGTGAAGCAGCTGGAACCCTCTGTAGCATCCCCAGTCGGGTCCCAAATGTCCTTGACTCCCTGTCTGTGTTCAGTTCAGCGTACCATGTGCTAATCCTTGCAGTGGGAAAGCAGAGCCCAGGCTTGCACCTCATCATGGAGGCTTAATAGAGGGGAAAAGATTTAGTGGGATTTTTTTTAAAGACACAAGGGGCTTGATGGTTGATGGGAAGAAAAAGTTTCCAGATGTAGGTACATAACAGGAATTGTCTGAGTTCGTGGGAAAAGTGGCTACAGGATTCCATGGGTTCAAAGCAAACACAAAATGATGGGAGAGATAGGAGAAGTTTGTTTCTGAAGATGGAAGATGTGCAAAGGGAGAAAATGAGATCTTCTTTTAAGGTGCAGAACTTGAACCTGTAAGCTACAGGCTAGAATCCAAGTCTTCTCAACTTCTCTTCACCGCTTTCTGTTTTAACCATCTGCTGTGTGACCTCAAGCAAGTCATCCCACATCTCTGACCATGAATATGGTGCTTACCTACTAGAACATGTGGTTATGGCCCTGCTGGAGTTTAGCAATGCATCCCAGCAACCAGAGCCTGTTTGTGGATGAGGAACAGAAAAACAAGTTGGAGAGATCATAAAAATATGTTCCATTGAAGAAAAAGTGAACATTCCACACTTTCCTTTGCAAAAACATGAACATGTACCTCAAAATATTTGACAGATTGTATCTGAATAGAAACCTTATTTAAGATAAATGCATAGCATTCCCTTGATTTCCTCTTTGGGGGAATTAAGATGATTTTCATTTGCTTGATTTTCTTACTATTTTTCTAAACTTGCATCATGTCATGGGACTTGACTTGGACCCATCTGTGTGTGTGTTGGGGGGGCTTTGCTGAAGAGCAATTTCTTTGTTTTAAATTGAGGTTTTCTGAAATCTGGTTTTATTTTCTCAATAAATGCACGAAAATCTGTATTTTGATCTTCTTACATATCTTTTGGGTCTTCATGGATGTTAATAACATTGCGTGCTCAATGCCCTTGCAGAAGTTCACTCATCAGAGTTCATACTCCTTTCACACAAATATTCTACCCTGCCAGGTTTTCAACCTACTTCGAGCAGCCCAGTGCACATTTGGAGACCTTCATCTTGCACATCGAGTAGGGCGCCCTAGCTCTCATCCTTAAGTCACATATCGCAGAGCTCATGTTTTTACCTCTGGACTGCTTCGATCAGCATGATCAACGTGGAGGCATTGGCTGTTGAAAGTGGGTTCTACCCCGGTGGACTACTGCTTATTTTGGCTGTGTGTCTCCCGTGCAATCTCATATTTTATTGAGCACATAATTTCCTACCAGCTTCAGACACCAGAGTCATCAGCTGAGACACAGTTTGGGAGGCCAGTCTTTGACAGTGGTAAATTTGATTGTGCTTTAAAAAACCCCAACCAACACATACCATATGCTGTCATCTGAAGGAAGACTTATTTCATGGTTTCAACTTTACAGCCTGAGATTGCAGCATGACATGAGTGATGTGGAAGGGAAGTCCATGCGGATGATAAGAGGAGGATAATTTGTACTGGGAAATTATTCACAACTGTGATAAATAATCCCTGGAACACAGTCACAGAAAATCTCAACCCTTGAACTGAATTATAGATGTTTGTGTCTCATAAACAAGGTAGGAAATACATTTTTTTGAACTGCTGTGTTTGCAAAGTTCTTTTCACTTCCAAGCTACCCTCGTTAATAATCATAAAGAAACACATTTCCAAGCCCAGAATCGCATTAATCTCCCCACACGTGACCTGATCGTGCACTTGGGGGAAAGCGGACGGGATGTGGTTGCCTTTGTGTGTCCTTGTGTGTATGTGTGAGTTTTCGATTTTCCTGGTGGAGAGCTTGGAAATGCAGCATCTGGGAGAATGGATGGAGAAACCAGTAAGATGAAAAATGACTGTTTCAAGAAAATTGGACTTCGTACAGTTTATCACTAAAACAATGATGGAGTGAAAAGATAAGGCTGTTTGCCCCCCCCTTCTCTTCCTTCACTCACAGAAGGTGAGAAGGGACTAATGTCTCTGTTCTTACTCATGAACCTTACCATCATATCTGGAAGAGTTGATAGAGAGACTTAACAGGATTTTTTTCTCCCTGAAAGCCTGTGCTTATAAATGCTATAGAGTTGGCTTTTGCATGAGGGAGAGGTTATCCAAGGGTTGGTGGACAGGGGAATGGCTCTACGCAAGAAAGAATGCAGAGACTGCTCAAGAAGTTGGTGGGAGTGGGAGAAGAGAACAGTGGAGTGAAGTAGAAGAAAGATAAGATGAATAGGCGAGGAAGGCTTCTGCCTCCCTTCCAGGCTGCCCCAGGGAGAGGTGAGACCTGGATGGTGCGTGATGACTCAGTCGTATCTATGGAGGTTGGGTACTAAACATGGATCCTTGATAGAAGTGAAGGTTCATAGCTCAGACCACCTAACAGGAGGAGCTGTATCAGAAACCACCATGGTGGATCAGAAGTGGGCTCCATACTCATCATCTTAGCACCACATCTGGCCTGCTGCTCCTTTCACCTTGGCAGCTCAACCTCTGTTTATTATTTGAAGGTGTTGTACAGAATTTTGTCTGAAAAAAAACAGATCCTTTGATAAAACCCCAAATTTGAAAACCATGGATTGAATTCAACCACTGTTATTTATCAGAGACAGAAAATAAGACCTGAAATGATGACTCCTCAGAGTACACTGTAGGTGAAGGGAATGCAAAGCCTGGAAGCAGCCTCTGGATCATGCAAAGGGGTGGGAGAAGGGATATAGGAGGAATGGTGACACTGTTTTGACCCGTCACGAGTTATCATGAGGATCAAATGAGATCAAGGGCATGAAATAATTTAGGATATAATCAAGCATGATCATCTCTGCCACTTATCTCTTGAGTAAGCTCATTCAATGCATGTTTGTTAACCTTCTATGACTATGGTATAATGTGTTCTGAGTGACCATAAAAGCTAACATGATAGAATTCCTATTTCGGGAATCTTACGGTGGAATGCTTTCCAAGTTGAATTCTGCAATCTGATGAAAAAAGAAAAGATTTCCTAGAGCTCAGTACACAGAAGAGCACCCTCTGGTTTTGTAGAAAGAGCTCACCTATACATCAGGGGAGTTTGGGTGAGCCCAGAAGAATTGCTAATGTTTGCCTAGAAGCTGGATCTAGAAATAGAAGAAAGTTTAGAGACCCCTAATCCAATTTCTATTCAATGGTAGGAAATTCCTGGGTGTAATCTTTCAGGAATTATCTGCTTGAGCTCTCAAGGAGCTTAGATGATGCTATTGCCTGATTCCATACTATATTCTTGGCTTTTATTACCATCAAACATGCAACTTTATAAAGCTGTGATATCTCTATTTCATAGGAGGAGCAAAGGTCTGTGATCTTTGGTGACCTACTGGGTTTGGCTGAACAGTAAGGTTAAGCTTTGTGAGTCAATTAGAGCTTTGGAACCAGACAGGGCTGCATTTGAATCCTGGCTTTGGCAGCTCATAGCTGGAAAATTTATATAACCTCTTGGGGCCTCAGTTTCCTGGTGTGTAGAATGGAGAGATCAGCCTCATATATCCCACGTAGCATTATCATGAGAATTAAATTTGAGTTGCTGGACAATGTTGTAACACAGAGAAGTGTCTGGTGTGTTTCGGCCTAGACAAATGATGTGTTTTTTGTTATCAGGGAAGAGAGAGGAAAGAAACACAGATGGGGCTGCGAATTCATGTGCAGCTTTGGGGAGGGAAATGCCATCATAAGAAACAGAGGGTTCAGGTTCAGATGCAGGTCTGGGCGTCAGTCTTGTCTGCTGTGCATAGTGACGAACTTGCCTTTGTCCATATGTTTTACTCATGTGTTCTCACCTTCAGCATGATTGGTATTTGGGGCTGGCTAAATTCTTTTTTGTGGGGATGGGGTGTTTGCAGGGGTGGGGGCTGTCCTCATTGTAGGATATTTAGTGACATCCTTGGCTTCTGCTCATTAGATGCCAGTAGATTCCCCTGCCTCTGTGACAAACAGAATGCCAACAGACATGGTCAAGTGTCCCCTAGGAAACAAAACTAACCCTGGTTGAGAAGCACTGGTCTCCCCATCACCTCTGCTCCTTTTGGTGTTGAAAAGGCTCCCTGCGAGCATCTCGGCTGTGATGCTCCTAGCCGCTCACAGCTGGAAAGCCCTTGCACGATGTCACCAGGAATACATAAAAGTCACCCCAAGACTGTTCTTCCCCGCCTTCATTCCCACAATCGTACAGTGTTTCTTTTCAGTTTTCAGTTCTGGGAATTTGTTGTTTCTTGCTCGCCAAAGCCGCAGTTCCAAGCAGCCATCAGAAAATGATTAACACGGGGTGCCTGTGTCGGAGCTGTTGAACAATCGCAGGGGACACATGTCGCGAGGACACTTTGAACTTGCTCTGTGACCCCTGTTGAAGACCGCACAGTTTATGTTTTTTACCGTAAGAATTTTATGGAGAATATTTTTTTTTTACTTTGCTTTCTTTTACAGCTGTTAGAAAAACTAACATTCTTTATCCTTATGTTTCTCTGTGTCTTTTAAGATAATCAGTTAGAATTTTAGTGAGGGGTTAGGGAGGCTTCAGCTGGTCATCTGGCTTAGATGAGTATGTATGGGTGTCTAGTACAGTCTAGCTCTTAGGGGTGGGAGGTATGTCCCATAGGGTCTAGGATTTTGGATATCACTCTTGGTGGGACGAAGAAAACTTAGATGGATATAGGTTTGGGGAAGTGGTGAATAGCCTTGATGTTAATTAAGCACCAAACTGAGCATCTCACACCATTGTCTTGTTAAACCCTCACAAAGGCTTTATGTAACATGGGAATGACAGTAAGATCAGTACAGAGAAAGTGAAAAAGGCTCAGAGAAATTCACTGACTCTGTATCACACAATGTGTAATCCCAGCTGAGATTCAACCCCAGGCTCTCTGATTCCAAAGTCTGCGCTCTCTGCAGTAATCACCAGGACCCCTCCACACAGAGGGGGGCTGACGTATTCGGATTTTCTCCAGCCTGTCCACACCATTCCTTTCCTTGAGTCTCGATAGCGTGCAAAGCCTTAAATCCATACAGGCTAGCCAGGAGGAGCAGCCAAGGACTTTGGCTAAATCACAGGGTTGCAAATGACTAAGTAGGTAGGTCAAACCTTGCTTCATCTCCAACGACTTTGCATACTGTAGCTTCAGGATTCCCTGATAACGGGTGGCCAGGGAAACCGCACGGGCAAATCCAGGTCTGTGTGACCCTGGGCAAGTCATCTCTTAGTTTTCTCACCTTGGAAATGATGAGACCACTTCACAGGTTGGGAGATTATCTAGGGAAGAGAAAATACCCCATAAATGACTCTTTGTGTCTTTCTTCTCTACCATGATGTTCTTATCAGGACCATTACTGGGGATATTCCCAAGAGTCAATCTCTTTATCTGTGACTCACTGCCTTTCTAAACTTTGTTCCCATTCCACATTTGAGGGACTCTGTCTCTCCCAAGGTCAGCCTTCTCTGAATTATCTGCTTCCCGTCTGAAACAGCCTTGTCTACTCTGCTTGGTGATCTCTTATGAACATCCTGTCATCTTCCTTTGCTTGGAGCTTGGGTTTCCAAAAGAGATGTTGATGGCTGCTTGTTTAGTCTTAATTCATTCATCTTTAAATGAACAAATAAACTTTTTGTTTTTTTTTTGTTTTATGGTGGTGACTGTAGACAACAGAGAAGAAATTATGTCTCCTGGTGCAAATATGAGTAGGCACGGTCTGACCAAGAAATGTTTCCACCTTAGTTTCATTTAATAGAACAAACATTTCCAAACAATGCATCTTTTTTTTTTTTTCAGACATTGTTGGAAGCCCATGTTGCATTTTAACACGTGTAATTCTCAGAAGAAAGTCAAAGAGGCAGGATCTTTTCTTATCTCCATTTTACAGATGAGGAAACAGGCAGGAGAGGTGAAGTAACTTATCTGAGGTCACATAGCTGCTAGACAGTGGGACTGAGTCCCAAGTCTCGGTGCGTATGTGATCTTAGGGGAGATTGTTCTACAAAAAGTCTTACAATGGTGTGAAATCCATTATCTCATTAGCAGATGTAAAATGAGATTTCAGTGCCGTATTAGTAATAGAAAGAATACTGACCGTATGAAATTGAGACCTGTCTGGATCATTCTATTTCTAGGGAATTGTACTTCTTGATGTGTTTGAGTTAGCTCAGAGGGTTCTATCAGGGGAGCAATTAGAGTTTACAGATTACCTCTGATGATCCCTTTAGCTCTGTGTGTCTGGCTGGGGGTCAGCAGGGTGGGGGTCACCTCATAATGAGCTGAGGTGTTGACTCCTCTCTTTTCATCAGCTTGGAATGAAAGCAGGGACCCCAGTCTTCCTGCCCCTCTGCTTTCCCACATTGTACACACTCAGAAATATCCCCCGTGCATGCACACACACACACGCGCGTGCGCACACACACACACCCTCTTTTCCCCTGCTCTTCCTCCTGTACTCTGCCTGGACAGAGCTGGAAAAAAACAGCTTCATTTGGTTGTGTCTGTGAATTTCATTAGTTGTTCATTTCTTAAAATCTCCAAACTCCAAATAAATTTTATAAGGCGTAAACCATTGTATAGAACAGAATGAAATGGTAAGACATTTATTTATTTTTATTTTAAAGGTGATACAAGTTCTGTGTAAGTGGTTGGGGAAAAAAATCAAACACTCTAAGAAGGGAATAAAAACTAACCATATATATAATTTTAATTCTATCTTACTGTGTAAACTGGTTTGAATTCTGATTTTTCAATCCAACTTTTTATCAATAGCAATTTCTCATCTCATTGAATAGTGTCTTAACACATCCTCTCAGATGGCTACCTGAATGGATAAACCACCCTGGGTAAACTATTTCTCTACTCATTAGATGTCTAGCTTATTTCCTGTGTTTTGCCAAAATAATAAACATTTTTCTACATATGCCTTTATTTTTTTTTCCCCCTCTTTCTTTGCCTGTGTAAATATTTTTGTTATAAAGTACAGAGAGAGACGTAAAGTTTAACTTTCTTAGGACAGATAGATTTGGGGCTCATGTCATGGGAAGTGAGTTTTTTTGAAGGATTTTACTCATATTATAGAATTGTTTTCCGGATAATGTCTACTATTTTGTACTCCCATTTGTTCCAGGATTCCTTTGCTAAAACTATTTCATCTTTTTGACTTATCCAATGATCTTAGCTTATTTTTGATAAGCTTTTTAAGTTAAAGAATATTTTGATGTTTAGTTTTCTAAAAATGTTGAGATTTTGAGGCTTTTCTTAACAATTTTTATGAATACATTTCCTACTTACCTATTAATTTTGTCCATCAAATTTTTTTGGTCCATCAATTTTTAATATATATTTTCAGATAGGCCCATGAGTGGTCCTTCATATGGAATTTAAAAACACCTATGCCTACGCACATCTCGACAGAATTTAAAAACAGATAATTTCTTTATCATCTAGAAATTGTAAACTTCTGTGTTGATACCCTCAGATGTCTCGGGTAATAAATACTTCTTGTCTCTTTGCTTTTCAGTGAGTTTTCTTAGAGATTTCTTTCACCTTCCTGCAGACTTTTCTAGGGAAGAAAAGCCATATTTTTGAATTTCCCAAAGCATTTTCTTGTTCTCTGTTCCATATTTTGTGCACATTTTATGGATACATTTTCAAATCCCTTTGAAACACTGATAAGAATTTGCTTTTTACCTGATCTTCTGTTCTTTATGTCATCTCTGTTTCCTCTGGGGTCATTTCCTTTCCTACCATATGTTTATCGTCTCTAAATTTTATATTGGAAACTTTTCTCAATTATTCAGTGGTCAATATTTAATATTGATTTAGAGTTCTATGTATTGGAGAGGGGTGTATAGAGAGGTGGGCTTTGAATTGTGGGGGATCAGTGAGCATGCTTCATGCTGGGGGTGGGGTACTAAAGGCCATGAACTAAAGACCTCAAACAACTATGAGGTTTGCTGTGTGAGCTGGATGACATCTGTACAGGGTCACTTTCCATCTCTATCCTTCCACTTCCAACACATTTCTTACATCAACCCTCAATGACGCCTGCTATTAAGACTGTGTTGGGTTCTGCTGGGCTAACAGACATCCTCTTCTGTGGGAGCCCCATTGGTATATCTGGGCTTCTTTCACCCTGCCCAGCAGATGTTCCTGGTCCCCAAACTTGAACCCATTCAGCCTCACCACTGACACCAGCTGCAGCGGGTGGTTTGTGTAGGTTCTGACTCAATTCACCCTGCAGCCACCGGCCTCAGGCATGTGCAGAATGACTTGCAATGCCTAGTTGTTCATTCTTTACAGATGCAAAGAACCTTGCTTGCTGCTCATCAGACAGGTATGGAAACCTGAATTTATGAAATTAAGGTCACCCCATATAACATCAACCAAAATGGGGATGGGAGTGAAGGAATTGATACTTCCTCAGTCAAACCTTGGGTAGACAATTCATTCTATATTATCATCAGAAGATGTGGGTAGGATTGTTTCAACTGCTCTTATTAGTGACCTTGGCAACCTTTAAAATATATGAATTCTTCCTCCCTCTCCTTGGGCCCCCTCTCCACCTCCCTGAAATTTCAAGCTGTATCAGGGGACCCCATAATTCTTCAACAATTATGATTCCATCTTCTTTCACCTTTATTTCACTTTTTTTCCCTGAGGATCCCTCTCCCATTCACTTCAATATTGTGGAATTACACTCAGAGACAATATTTACTATCATATTGTTGTGAAATCAGCAAGAGTTTTTAGATACGTGTTTTATTAATTCTATTGATATTTTCTTATACATTTTTTCAAATTGCTTTTGAGTTTAGAATATACGTCCTGGTTCAGGTGAACCAGGTATTTTCTGTGGGAAAAACAAAGAGATATAATTCAATTTGCCTGACTTAGAAAATGCTTGTTGAATAAATGAGTATGTTGTCAAAACCCTTCATCCAAAGATCACCAAAAATATACCTGTAGTTGACAGAGTGGGTTTACTAGCTTGTGATAAGGGAGAAAGCATACTTTTTGAAACTCTGGGTTTTCTCAGTAAGGGGATGTTTGGAAAGACTTCTTTTTTTTTGTTTGCTTTTTTTTTTTTTTTTTTTTTTTGAGACAGTCTCATTATGTTGCCCTCAGTAGAGTGCCATGATGTCACAGCTTACAACAACCTCAAACTCTTGGGCTTAAGTGATTCTCTTGCCTCAGCCTCCCAAGTGGCTGGAGCTACAGGCACCCGCCACAACGCCGGCTATTTTTTGTTGTTGTCATTGTTGTTTGTTTGGCAGGGCCTTGCTGGGTTCTAACCTGCCACCTCCAGTGTATGTGGCCGGCGCCCTAGCCACTGAACTAAAGGTGCCGAGCCTGGAAGAGCTTCTTATGTGCTTGTGTTAGGTGGTTTGGGGGAGGGTCCTAGCAAGTGTTCTGTATTGGATGCTGTTAGATGTAAAGGTAATTCTAGGATTAGATATTTTAGTAATTTTTGTTTAGAAGGCAAGTGGCACAAAGCAAAGCTCAAACTACAATTGATAAAGAAGTAGCAGTAGTAACTTGTATTAGCCAGGAAGGATGCTGTTTGGCCTCTTAATTAATAGTTTGATTTTTTTATTGCATGGACAGGAGTTTTACCTTTCTCAACCATGGTTTTGGATTGGTCTTGTCTCTTGTCTGTCTTTGTCTTGCTCCAACGTAATCATATTCTAATCATGGTCGTTGGTCTTTGTTAAGGTTGATAGTCTATGAAATTATTTAACAGACAAATATCACAGCCTTGTCTGAGTGCCAGTTGCTTCTTACCAACATTAAGGCTTGCTTGGCTGATGGAGCCAGACCCGTTCCCAGCTGTTAAGAACTGTCTTTCTTCCCCAGGGGGCAGTGGTTCACTCCTGTAATTCCAACATGCTGTGAGGCCGAGGTGGGTGTATTGCTTGAGCTCAGAAGTTTGAGACCAGCCTGAGCAAGAATGAGACCCCTGTCTCTACTAAAAATAGAAAAACTAGATAGGCATAGTAGTGCACACCTGTAGTCCCAGCTACTTAGGAGGCTGAGGCAAGAGGATCGCTCAAACCCAAGTTTGAGGTTGCTGTGAGCTAAGATGATGCATGGCTGCATGGCACTCACCTCAGGGCTATAGAGTGAGATTCACTCTCTCTCAAAAAGAAAAAAAAAGAGTTGCCTTTCTCTTTCAACCTTAAAGCAAGTTCCTTGCAAACTGTAAAGTGATGTAATTTCCATGCAATTTTGCCAAAGCAATAGCATATCATGGATGTGGACATGGCTTAGAGTCTATGATACTTGGGTTTTGAATTCCAGTTTTGACACTTGCTAAATACATCTTATTAACTATGTTCAGTTCTCCTAGGATATTCCATCCTGTGGAAATGGTGATAATGAGCCTCAGAGAAATCTTATGTAAGATAGTAAGTGATGTAATAGATTATACAAAATACCTTAAAGACTATTTAATACCTAATAGGTGCATACACAATATATGTTCTCTTCCCACCTTTTCATTCTCATTTTTGATAAGAACATTCTCCTAAACATATCTGTTGTCCATAAAAGACACACCTGCACCTGAATGTCTAGGAACACCTCCCCCCAAATTCAAATGAATATGTTCTCCTGTTCCCCACCATCTTCTTTTTTGTCTTGCTCATGTGGATAATTTTCACTCTGACACATAGTTGGAAGGCTGAGATCTTTTTTCCCCCCACTAACTCAGGTTTATATTACATATGAAATGTTTTGGATCAGACCTTTTCTTTTTCTTTCCTTTATTATTATTTTTTTTAGAAAGCTGGTAATAATTAATCCTGTACTTGGAACAATGGAAAAATTACTAGAAATTTTAGAAGCTGTTAAAACTCGAACAATATAAAGTGGTCTTTCAAAATAATGCAGTTGTGACAATAATGTGTTCTATTTAACTGCAAGCATCAACTTCTTGGGCATAATTTTGGCTAATTAAAGAAAAACACACAAGGGTCTAGAAAAATGGGCATGATGTTGTATGATAGAATTTATGAACAGATTCACATATATACCAAAAATTTTGCTCTGATAGTTAGCTTAAGTTGGGCTCCCCCTAGAAGCAGACCCTGAGCAAGGATTGGAGTGAAAGCCATTCACTTGGAGGAGGAAAGAAATACCAGTAGAGGAATGGGCAGGCGAGAGAGGAAGAGGAAGACAGCTGATAATAGACATCTTTTCAAGCTAGGAACAACACAGAGATGATGTCCAGGTGTCTGGAGTTCATGTGAACAACACAGAGATGATGTCCAGGTGTCTGGAGTTCATGTGAACAACACAGAGATGATGTCCAGGTGTCTGGAGTTCATGTGAACAACACAGAGATGATGTCCAGGTGTCTGGAGTTCATGTGAACAACACAGAGATGATGTCCAGGTGTCTGGAGTTCTGTTGGCTTTTCCTGCCAGGAGTCCTGGTTCCATGGGGTAGAAGCTGAACACTGCCTGGTCTTCCTTTGTTCATTAGTGGCCTCTGATTATTGAAATACAACATGTTTTTTCTGCTAATGAAATCCGTTCTCATCAAGTGGCCTTGATGGTAACCTCCAACACCTCAAGCCTAGGCAAATGTTCACCTCTGGTTGGTCCTTGCATGAATTAATAGACAACCACCTTCTTTCTTTTCATGTCCTTTGGTTGAGAGAACATCAAGCCTTTGCCATTGGTATCTTCTGTGACTATTACTGCTGCTACTAGTACTAATAAATACTGTGAGAGCAATGATGATGATGGTGCCTACTGCTATGTTATGACTATTATTATTACTAATGTTATTATACTGCTGCTGCTGCTGCTACTACTAATATTATACTATTACTATTTAATGCTACCCTTCTTACTGCTACTGCTGTTGTCACTGTTACTACTACTGTTAATGCTGCTGCTGATGCTTTTGCTAGTTGCTGGGACATTGCCAACACAGTGCGTGGCTGAGAGATACTATAAATAATACATGCAAATAGTGTGCTTGGGATCTTTATCTTTGTAACAACATTGCAAAACAGGCACCATTTTTGCTCCATTTTAAGAGGCCGATTCTAAAGCTGAGGGAAGCTGACTAACTTGTCTTCCTTCAAGAGCCAGGATCAGAATGGATTTGAAATCTGCTTGACACTCACCCTTAGCTCCCAAACATTACCACTCTCTACAGCTCTTACGAACACCACCTCTCATATTTTCGATGGTTGACCACATCACTCTTTTCAGGATAGATGTAATTAGGGTTAGAGACATAGGTGGTGGGTAGGCATGAGTCATATTTGAAGATTTAAATCCACTTTCTAGATTTTTATCCAAAGAAAGTCAACTATCACTCAGTGGAGTTTGGCCACCACCAGAATTCTGCTTAGAGAGTTTAGGGGCAGAGACTACCGACAGGAGTGAATTGACCATGACCTGACCTGAGAGATGGACCAAAGTGTCCCCTGTACCTGCCCCTGATTTTCCATCATGCATTTTTGTTCTGTGTGTATCTTGTCACACGGATATTTAATCAGAGAACTTGACTTTCACATTAGATTGTTGTGCCTCTGGCTGTTTCTTTTTAACCTCAGGTGCAACATTCCTCAGTGCAATTAGGTAAAATAAGATATATTAAACATGATTTTGATTCCATTTATATGGACAGATAATATAGCTTAATTAAATATATATATAATTTTCTTAGCTAAGGTATAATTATGTCCTTAAATATTTGGGCTAAAAATAAATTTAAGTCTTTTTATGGAGAACGCTAAAAGAATACATAGGCACTTTTACAATAATTATTAATAAGAAAACATGGGAAGGGGAGAGAAGGGAGGAGGGCGGGAGAAGGCTGTGCTCCCACCTAATGAGCACCACGTAAGTGTATATGACACTTCTCTTGGGGGAGGGGACACAATTGCAACAGAGACTTCTCCTAACAAATGCCAACATTGTAACCTAATCATTTGTACCCTCATATCAGTCTGAAATGAAGAAAAAGAATAAACAAAAACATTTGACAGAATGTTTCTCAAGAGCATCAAATTCACAAACTTCTTTCTACATGGTGAGATCTGGGGGGCTCCAGTTTCAGAAAGAGTATATAAACTTGACATCTGAGGAAATGTATGTAAGAAAGACCCAGGAGAGCATCTACTGAATTCTTTTTCCTTCGTCAGAATTAGTTTCACAGATGAACGAGCTGGACTTGGTGTGGGGTCCTGAGATTGTGCCTGGCGTGATTTTAGGACTCAAGGGCATAACTGGTCCCGCACCTCTGCAGTTGTTCCTGGGAGTCTGTTCATGTATACTCAGTACCCTATCCAGATGCTGTCCTCTTTGGCATCATCTTGGTGCTCTTAGCTTCTGCTTGCAGCAGACAGAATAGCCGACTGTCTCCAGTGCGTGCAGCTGTCGGGTAAGGCTCCTCAACTCAGCTCCCTCACCCCAGAATTATAACTCTACCCCTCTGTTGAACTGTAAATCACAGATGGAATAGTTAAAAGAACACAAAATGTAACACAAGACACTTCTCTCCCCCGGCTACCAATTTGTCTTGCACTTTATTAGGAGGCAGTGTGCTGGGAGTCGCTCTAAGAACTTGCCGCAGCTTGGGGAGTTGCCGCACGATGCTGAAAGGCCTGCCTGCCAAGAAACAGACCCTAGAAAAAAGTGCGATTTTATGACTTGGCTCTGCTGAGAATTTAAAGTGGGGGGTCTTTCTGAAAGGTAAGACTTTGGCTTCCAGTTATGATGAGAGTCGAGAGATGCTTGGGGTCTTAGCAACCTTCGAGATGAGGCCTGGCTTTCCTAAAAGGCAGTTTTCCAGATTCTGGTTAAGTAGGACCAATAGGAGGAGCTCACTATGTCCCAAAATATCCTGGATGGGACTAGTGTTGGCTAATCTTTGCTCATGGTAATTAAAGTAATAATAAAATAACCAGCGTTTATTGAGTGTTATTTTTTTTTAATGCCAGACCTATCCTAAGCATTTTGCTTAGAATAAATTAATATAAATTGTTTATACACTGAGAAAGATACTACTCAGTGTTATTACTATTTAACAGAGAGGGAAACTGAAGGTCACGGCTATCAATGTACTTACCCAAGGTCACGCAGGTTAGCTTTCTGAGCCCCGTCCCATGGCTGTACCCAGTGAGCCTTGCTTTCCACATTCTCATGTCTGTCCTGTATCTCTGCTCTGGGGCTGTGTGGGGAAAGTGAACCCATCTGGTTTCCTATTTGCATTCTGATACGGTCTGCATGTCTGTCCTTCCTCTGTCCCAAGTTAGTATGTTGAATCCTAATGCCAAAGGTGTTGGTATAAGATGGTGGGAGGTGATTAGGGTATGTGGGTGGAGCCTTCAGGACCAGGATTAGTAGTGTTTTTATAAAAGAGGCTGTAGACACCTGCATCTCCCCTTCTATCATGCAAAGACACAGCAAGAAATTGGCATCTGTGAATTAAGAGATGGGCCCACATTAGACATAGAATCTGCTAGCTCTTTGATCTTGGACTTCCAGCATCCAGAAGTGTAAGATGCAAATTTCTGCACTTATAAATTACAGGTTTATGATATTTTGTTATAGCAGCTTGAATAGACTGAGACATATTTATTTTGAAACAACTTATAGAGTAGGCCTATGCTCCAGCCACTTTAAGTATCTAGTTCTTAAGTATCTAGCTTAGCTCCCATGGCTCTCCTAGTAAATAGGTGTTAACACTGGCATCCTGCAGAAAAATAACTTGCACTGTTTTCTTTAATCTCATTGCTGGTCAGAGATGATCAGCGGCTCTTTTGACCTAAGCTTCCAGTTGATCTAAGGGAAGGGTTATTTTTGGCATATTAGCAAATATCCATTCTCCTGCCTTCATTTCTTATGCATTTTATTTATTGCTTGGACAAGATATGATAAGACGTTGGCTAGTCATCTCAGAGTTGACTGATTTTTTTTCATGCACTTTGCGTATTATTCAGCTGGCACTTAACATGCAAAGATGCACTTTTGCCAAGAACTGGATATAGTAGGGTACAGGTGGCCTTTCCTGTTGTTCTATGCTATGGTATGGAAAGTTCGGATGTGTCAAATCATTGTAGTTTGAGAAATACAAATCACATTGTCCAGAAGCGTGTTCAATTAGGGGGGAAAATGAAAATGCTGAAATGTCTATTCTACTTCTGTCTCCTCTTTATCACTCCTACAAGTTCGGTTTGAACTCTGCTGCTGAATCATATCTGTGACAGTTCTCCTCTCTAGCCATGAAGTATCTGTACAAGTTTCAGGTCAGCATTCAGAGGTAGTAAGTCATTTTTCCTAGTGCTTTTCTTGGATTCCCCCAGTAGGCCAAGCAAGAGGAATTTCCTCAGAATGCATAATTTATAGTTCTCTCACGTATGATGGATTAACAGTTTTGTGGTGAAAGTGGAACCCTCATCCCAGCTACCATTTGTTTGGAGGTTGCACTTTGGAAGAAAGACATGTATTTAAAATGATCTTGAGCTTATACTTAGCCTAGCTCTGAGTTGCAGGGCATACAAACTATTTATGTTACAATTATAATATAGGATTAACAAACTTCTAGTATTTTAAATATTTTGATAACTTCTTGACTATATTAAAGAGAACTTATTCAAATATGGAGAGTCTCTTGAAGATTCTCTTTTTGTTGGATACAGTGATAAAAATTTCTGAGAATATACTTTGATCTTAAAGTTTAAAAATCTAATGTGTATAGCATTTTAGATTTTCCTCTTTGATGTTTCTTGTCATTGAGTTTTGTTTATTTTCTTTCATTCTTCATAAGATCAGTAGAAAAATCCCAATGTCCCCTAGTATTTTGTAAAGTCTGTACATAATGGATAATTTACCATTTAATATCCAAAAAATACTAAGAGTAAGTATATCCGGGAAAAAATATTAGTTAGCTATCAAGTAAATTTTTGTATGTTGAAGTTTATTTTTTCTATTTACTCCTTACATAAAATAGGGGCTATCCCTTAGCAAAATACTAGAAGATCCTTTCCCACCCCACCACCCAGACATGATATGCAGAACCTCTCATAAGGTTGGAAGTAGCTCATCTTAGACAGTGCTAAATTATCTTGTGGCAATGGGAGAAACAATCTGTATTCCATGTTTTCTCCTCTCACCCTAAGGCAATTATTGTCAGCTAGGGTTTCTCAGATTCAGCACTATTGACATTATGGGCCAGATAATTCTTTGTTGTAGGGGGCTGTCCTATACATAGAGGGAGGTTGAGCATCATCTTTGGCCTCTGCCCCCTAAATTCCAATAGCACCCTACTCTCCATTTGTAACAACCAAAATGTCTCCAGACATTGCCACATATCCCTGGAGGCCCCAAATCACTCTTGGTTGAGAATTGTGGTCTAAGTTCTGGTTGCTTCATTTATTTTGAGTTAGTAGGGACAGCTTTCAGAACCCTTGTTGTCATGGTTTCTAGTAAGGTGAAATTCTACAGTTAGAGTCTATGTGTCATTGATTTCTCTTGGGAAGTTGCTGGTCAAAGAAGACAATATAGTGCAATGGGAACAGTACTGTCCTTGGAACAGGTGTCACCATATTTTAAATGCAAAGTTTTCAGCAGTTTCCCTGACCTTTCTGAGACTGTATTTCCTTTCCTACAACCTGCCCTGAGATGCTTTGCTACCATAAATCTGAAATTAAATAATGCATATGAAAGGCTTTTGCATGCTCCAAGAGTTCTTTGTTCAGCAATATCAGGTTGTTATAGCAAAAAAAATGATGACAATGCATTTGTTAATTAGCATGCTATCTCATCTGTTCTGGAAAGGCCATGTAGAAGTTGTTCACATGCCCAAATTATCTTCTAGCTCAGAAGTAGAAATGTACACGTGAGCGTGTGTGACTTGATGAATATATAACTTGGATGGCTATTTTGGAAACTGGAAAAAAAATAACTGGTAAGGCATGGATTTAATGACTGTAGTAACACTTGAGGAGGTGCACACATGCTTGATATTGTGTTCAGCAGTGAAGAAATTGGGCTGTGAGTGTCTTTACTGGGATGAGCTCTCTAAATTGAAAAGTCCACTTACGATGTGGCCCAAGAGTTCTGGATAATCGCTTCATGGTCCATTTGGTAATTTATAGATTAAGTCTTCATAGCTTAAGTCATTGATGACTTGATTTGGGATATTATTCATCATGATGACCACCTATTGAAAAACTATGGAAAAGATATTACTTCTGTTTCCTTACCTTGGGAAACCAGTGCTTGGAGAAGCCAAATGTCATTCAACTTGAGTTTACCATGCACAACTGGAACTTGATACCAAGACTACTTCTCTACCCCTGTGCTCTTAAAGAATTAACAGAAAGATAGCCTTCTTTTTTTCATTCCTTGATTTATTTAAAATTGATGGAGCACTTTCCAAGAAGGAATGATTAACAACACAAACCCACAGTTATTATTTCACTTGGCTTTATTTTTCATGTTTCTTGACATGCCCTTCTTCCTCATATAAGCCTACCGGTTTCCTAGCATTTTTCCAAACCAACCTTGAACATCTTGAGAGAGGTCATGTCTTTTGGTGTCCCAGAGTGTCTTCGCTAATTCTTCTTTATGATACTCTGTGTCGTATTGTGAAATTGAGGGTATTAGACCTCAAAAAGGGGATGGCATAGAGTAAGGGACCAATAAATGAGAGGGACTTAATAAATTTTATTCAACTAATTTGATTACATTAAAATAAATGGGTTGACACTAATTTGTGGGCAGATACACCAGCTAACTTTAAAAGAATTTAAGAAGTTGGCTCAGAGAAGGTGTGTAATTTTCACATTCTTATGCCTTTAAGAGAACTAGTGAGCTAAACCCAGAGCAACAGGATGCTAATTAACTCTGATCAGAGAATTTATTTTCAGTACTTTGTAGAAGGATAGATAATTGTAATGTTTGTAGTGAACAAATTACTTACTATCTCTTTGAGGCATTCCCTCTTGGCCAAGAGCTCTTTGATCATGGGGACATAGACACACAGGCGATCGTGTATTAGTTTTACATATGAAAGCCTTGAGTTCCTTTAATCCTTATGGGACAGCAAGATTTATCAGTGGAAAACAGATCTGAACTCTCTTGACCTCACCTTGACACAGAAATCCTTAATTCGGGTATAACGACAGGCTGGAAAGAGCAAATACTTTTAACTAACGTCAACACACTCTGGCACTCTTTGTAATTAATCAGGGCAGAAAATTTGCAGACAAGAGAGTACCAGGGGCTGCTGCAAGTCATATTCTTGTCTAATCAGCAATAGCACGCACTTTTTCTTCACTCCACTTGGCGTTTCAAAAGGACCATCATTCGAAAATGACAACTACTATTGTTGGGAATCACTGGAAACTTGGCCAGCCTTTGAAGACCCAGTGTTTATTGTTGCAGGCAAGGAATGGTAATGTGCTTTGGTTTCAATTAGTTATCCCAAATAATTCCCCCCCAAAACCACTAAATCCATCCCTCTTACTGCCACAAAGCCTGTCTCTATTAAATCTATGTATTATTTTATAACAAGGGAGTTTAAAAGCATGAAAAAATGATGGCTGAGAATATAAATAAATATAAGCATAAGAATTGAAGTGCAAAAGTGAGTGATTTTATTAGCGCAGTGTGTAAAGGAGGTGACTTCACATTCTCAGCACGTGGGACGAGAGTCCCCACTGTAGGAAGAAACAGGCGACTGCCAGGATAGAGTCTGAATGATTTCGCGTTTTCATTATGGGTTGGTAAACACAATAAAATGATGACCTAAAATAAAAAGTGGTTAGCTTTTGAAAATGAAGTAGAATGGGTGACAATGATTTTCATGTTTTTTAACTGGGAATTTATTTTTATTATTATTTTTTTTAATTAATATTAAATCACAGCCGTGTACATTAATGCGATCATGGGGCACTAACACTGGTTTTATAAACAGTTTGACACATTTTCATCATACTGGTTAACATCGCCTTCCTGGCATTTTCTTAGTTATTGAATTAAGACAATTATATTCTACATTCACTAAGTTTCACCTGTACCCTTGTAAGATGCACTGCAGGTGTAATCCCACCAATCACCCTTCCTCTCCCCCTTCCCTATATTCTTAGGTTATAACTGGGTTATAGCTTTCATGTGAAAGCCCTAAGTTAGTTTCATAGTAGGGCTGAGTACATTGGATACTTTTTCTTCCATTATTGAGATACTTTACTAAGAAGAATATGTTCCAGCTCCATCCATGTAAACATGAAAGAGGTAAAGTCTCCATCTTTCTTTAAGGCTGCATAATATTCCATGGTGTACATATACCGCAATTTATTGATCCATTCGTGGATTGAAGGACACTTGGGCTTCTTCCATGACTTAGAAATTATGAATTGGACTGTAATAAACTATCTGAATTTCAGAATCTCTTGGTGTGTCTGGAAAATTCTCTTTCATAATTTTATGCAGAAGGGCCTCTGTGCCCTGCAAGGCCACTTCATCACTTTCAGGTATTCCAGTGAGGCGGGTATTCTTTGAATTATCCCAGAGCTCTCTGAGAGAATGATCTGTTTTTGCTCTCCATTTCTCTCCCTCTTTGAGAGTTTGGGAGCATTCAAAAGTTTTGTCTTCAATATCAGAAATCCTTTCTTCCGCTTGCTCCACTCTGTTACTGAGGGATTCTACTGTATATTTTAGATCTTTGAGGGCTGCAAATTCTTGCTTCAGTGCATCAAAATCTTTGGTGGTTTTGTCTTTAAATTCATTAAATTCTTGAGACAACTTTTGAATTTCTCCTCAAATTTCTAATTCTGACTTTTGAATTGCTCTTTGAATTTCTACTTCCAAATTTTCTTCCATTCTATTAATCTTGTTTGCAATCCAAATTCTGAATTCGATTTCTGACATCTCGGCCAGGTGTTTATGAGTGGGATCTTCTGTTACATCTGCCATATCTTTCCTTGGGGTGGGTTGATCTATTCTGGTTATTCATGTTACCAGAGTGTTTCCGCTGATTCCACCCCCATGATTCTTTTACACCATTTGACTTTTCCCCTGGAGCTTTGTTGTTGACCTGTACAGTGCTATGGCCTGAGAAACTGGGGACCTGTTTGGTGTGGTAGGGCTAAGTGGTTCTGTCTTGTTTTCAGCTGGTCTCTGTTCGACCCTAGTGAAACAGTTACTCTAGGTTGAAGTCTCAGCTGTGGAGAAACATCAGCAATTAAGTCACCCTGCCCCCCACAGGCAACAATTGGAAAAGGAAAATCAAACCTTCCTACAACCACACACCCAGGGCACCACTTGAATAGTCCTCAGGCGATTGGCTCAGTTCAAAAGGTCCAAATCAGTTGTCTCAGTCAGCACCTGTCTCAGGTGGGAGAGTTTCAAAGGTCTCTGAGAACTGGATCACAGGGGTCTGGTGACAACTGAAATATGAATTGCTCCGGTGCTCCGTGAAGTCCAGAGGACCCACCTAGCAAATAGAGTAATCTGGGAAGGTTGATGCCTCCTTCCCCACCTTGCACCTTTGTCATAACCAGTCACTGATAGCCCCGCAGGGCTTTGACTCAGTTGCCCCATGAACAGATACTCCAGGGCTTTGCACTGGCCTGAATCACAAGGACATCTGTATCTGCTCAGCCAGGCCACTGTGCTCTGCCTCTATCCAGCAGGGGGTGGTGAGGCCTGACAACCTTGGGTGCTTGATGGAGGCTGGGGGTGTTCACTCAGTTCTAGCCCCGCCTCTGATTGATGTTATTGACAGAACAGAACAACTTTGTGGGAATTTGTTTCTGTCCCTGCTAAATTCCTCTGCAGAAGAGAAGCTGTTTTGAGTTCCCAGAACCTGTGCCTCAGGCCCTGTCTTACTCCTGCAGGTTTGTATTCATAGCACGGTCAGCTCTAGCCTCTTGCCTTCCTTTGTCTATAGGCTGATGATTCCCTGAGGGCCAGGTGCATCTTAGGCTCAGTAACGTGGTCCTCTGGGTCAACCCCCAGAAATTCCTCTGGGAATTTCCAGGCTCTGCGCATGCGTTTTCTAATCCCCGCACTCTACCCAGGCTGGTACCACCACAGGCAGACCCTTTACTCATGAGGCCTGTGTTTCAGTCCCAGATCTGTTCCGTGATGGTTGCCTTCTGAGAAGATGCCCAGCCTCCTCTGGTTGCCCCGGGAGACAGGGGTTGTGGTTTCAGAATATCTGGGGGTGGACTTGTATTGTTGCCAAAAACAGCTGCTGCTCTGCGCCTCGGGACACTGCTGCTCCAGTGTGTTTCCCTCTCAGCTGACTGTCATCTCCTCACTCCTGTGCTGCAGAATCAGCACTGACCAGCTGCAGTCCAGGCCCTGTCTACACCCCTCGAGAAATCACCCAAGAATCTGGACTCCTGGGGGACAGGCCTTCAGACCTCAGAGTGAGAGTGAAGGGGAGTGCTGGGAGCTCAGAATTGCAGGTCGAAACACCAAACTCATTGAGACCAAATGAGCAAATAGATAAAAAGGCTACCAGACACACAAGCCCACAGACGCACAATCAATCAGAAACACATAGACATACAGACAACAACAACAACAATAACAAGAAAACAACTACAATAAAAATAACGATAATCATAAAATGAGAAAAATAGAAAAGGGCAAAAAACATACAAACAAAAACAAACAACCCTCTAGAAATCTGATGTTAGCACTCTCAGAAACCATAGGAAGGGAAGAAGAGGAAGCCAGAAGGGAGAAAAAAAAAATGATGTTCATAAAAAAGTTAAAAAAGAAGAAAGAAAAAATTAAAAATACAGAAAATAAAAATAAAAAATATATAAAAAAAAATAAAAATTGACTATAGTTCCTCCAAGAAGGGAATTTATTTTTAAATGGCTTTTGATACACAAAACAGGAAAGATGATGAGGCGTGGAAGAAAGACTCAGACTGAAAGGGACCCAGATGTTGGTGCTGAGGAACTTAATCAACCACTCTGTGCTTGGGGCTCTTTATTTGTGTAAGACAAGGACCCTGATGCCTACTCTGTACTCTGTATGTTTATTTGGAAATTAAATGAAACTGTGCCCCTTAACAGAATAGAGTAGGTACTTAATAAATGATAGTAGCTGCTACATTTTCTCTAATTGCAAGAGGGTCAATTATATGATCCTCTAGGTAAGAGGTAGAGGTCTAGGGGAACAGAAAGGAGTATACAGTCCAGAGATATTAGAAAATGGGTAGTGTGACATTACACATCTTCTAAAACATCTCTGTAGGATATGGTGATATTTAAAATATTAACAACTTGTATGATATAGGCACCAAACAGAATGTACAAAAGCCACACCTCTGAGTTTGGGAATGGGGGTCAGAGAAGCCAAGCTTTAACCTTTAATACTTTGGTTGCTGTGAACCATGTGTCAGTGTTGTTTGGGGCAGTCAAGACAGCTGGAGGCTCTGCAAGGGTTGGGGTAACTTTTTATGTTGGAAGCCTACATTAATTTAGCTGTAATAAAATAGAGCTGCATTCAAGAAACTTCAACTAGCTGTACTTTTAAAAAGTACATTATTTTTCGATAATCTAACTACCATGTACTTCATAATTTTGAAAATGAAAACTGTAATTTTAAAGTTAACCTTTTTAATGACTGTTGTGTCTGCTTTTTGTTGGAAGTATTTTTGGTTATAGCGTGGAGGTCTGCCGTTTCAGTTGATCCTCCAGATGGGTGTCAGTCATCTGTGACCTTAATGGCATCTTGATTTGGATTGGGTAGGAGAAGGTAGATTTGCAGCAATAAGTAGCTGAGAAATAAGAAAGAATTTTTCAAATACCTTGCTGAAGGTGTGAGTATTTTACATTCTTCTGTATTTCAATTGGATCTTTCTAAGCAACAAACAATGATTCCAAATATCATCTACTGAGAGCTCAGTCGATTCCATCTGAAGTTCTTTAGGTGCCTTGGTGACATCAACTAGGTGAGGCTGAAATGCTAATTTGAGTGTGATGTCATGATTTTCAAGATCATTGAAACTTTCATTATATTCTCCAAATGATAGGTCTTATAACAGCTGCCTGTTCTTCAAATGATTCAAATTTATCATCCTGCTCATCAAGGACCTTTGCTAACTTGGGAAAATGTTCATCCAAAATTTCCTTTTGAAGAAGTGTTCTGAAAAAAACATAACTGTTTTTGAAATTCTTGGGATTTTGGCCAAAAATCATATGTAGACTTATATATGACATATACAAACTTCTTGGAAAGAAATATTCAGGTCATTTTGATTTGATATGGTATCACACCATATCAAATGCACCAAATGCTGCATTTCTAAAGAAATCTTTCAATAGTTCACATTGCTGATTCTGTTCTTCATAAAATTTTCATATCTGTTCTCACAGAGATAAAATTTTGGCTAACACCTGTCCTCATGATAGCCAACACATTTTAGAATGTTATAGCCAACTCAGATCGAATAGTTCATCATTCAACTTCAGCATTTTACAAAACTGAAGACACCCTGTTGCAAGACCAAGACTATAATTAACAATATATTGTTGCAAAGTATCACTAAAAATAACAGTTTTAGCACAGAAATTTTGCTGATGCAAGGTACAATGAAAAGAAATGGGAACCTCTAGATCTGTTTGGCTAGTTAGGTGAAAAATAAAGACCAGGTACGCACATAAAAAAATATATATGTGCCTCATTACATTTAAAATAAAGTTTTGGGGTTTGGTGATCACTTAAATTTTATTTAGACCTATGTCTATTCTTATGTTAATATCACACTGTCTTGGTAACTACAGCATTTTATCAAAAAAAATTCTGAATCTCCCCAAATTGATTCCTAGATTTGATGCAATCCCAATGAAAATCTCAGAATTTTTTTTGATAAATTGACAACCAACTTTATAATTTTATGGTATGGAAACATAGTACTTGTGATAATCAAAGTGAATTTGAAAAAGATCAAAGTTGGATGACTTATTACAGGCACTATTAAAATGTTGTAGTTACCAAGACAGTGTGATATTAACATAAGAATAGACATTTATAAATTAAATAGAATGTGGAATCTAAAAATATAACTACATAGTTAAAGAGACTAGGACAATTCAGTAGAGAAAAGATATCCTTTTTGAAAGATGATACACATCATTTGTTACATATTCAAATGAGATTTAAAAAACAACTTTGACCTTCAAATCATGCCATATAGAAAAAGTAATTAGAATTGTAGGCTTAAATGTAAAACTTAAAGCTGGAAGACATAACACAGAAAATCTCTGTGACTTAGCAGCAAGTGAAGATTTATTTGATAAAGGATAAAATCATAAACTGTAATTAAAAGGTTAATTAAACATTGTCAGTATTAAACAAGTTTGGCATTTGAAAGGCATCATTCAGATAATAAAAAACCATGAACTTGGAAAAAAATCTGTATATATGACAAAGAACTAGAGATCAGGCTATTTAGAAATTCCTACAATTCAGAACTCAGAAGATGAATAACCTAAGAATAAAAATAGGGCAAAATATTTGAACTAACAATTCACAAAAAAAGATACATGAATGATTAATAAGCACATGAAAAGAAGATCAGCATTACTAGTCATTAGGAAAATGCATATTAAAATGAGACATGACAAATGACCCACTGAATGCTCGAAGATTAAAAAGATTGACAATAAGTAATGTTGGCGTAGATGTGATGCCATAGGAATACTCATACATTGCTGGTGGGTGGGCAAAATGCTACAACCTATTTGGAAAACTGGCAGCTTCTTGAAAAGCTAACCATGCACTTAGCAGACAGCTAGAAATTCTATCCCTAGAAACTTACCCAAGAAAAATGAAAGCAAATTTTCAAAGACTTGTGCACAAATGTTCATAACAACTTTATTTGCAATGGCCCCAAACTGGAAATGACTCGCTAGCAGATAAATGGATAAACAACATGAAGAATATTCATATGGTAGAATACCTCAGAGAAAAATGAGGAATGAAAATACTGAGACATGTTCAGCTGAGTGGAGCTCAGAAACATTATTCTAAGAAGCTTGACAAAAATAGCTCCATATTGTTCAACTCTATTTACATAATGTGATAGTCCAGAAAAGAGAAATTCATAGAAAATAAAATCAAACTAATGATTGCCTAAAGGTGGAGGTGAAAAATTGACCCTAAAGGGAGATGAGGGAAGATTTTAGAATGAGAAGAATGGCATATTCTGTATCATGAAGATAGTGATGCTTACCTACACGCATAAGCTCATCAAACTCTGCTTTTTGTTGTATGTAATTACAGCTCATAAAGTTGATCTAAATATTTGCACAAATAGTAAATAATTTTAACATGAAACTTTACACCATATGTTAAATGAAGCAATGTGTTATCTAATAAATGCCAAGAAAACACGCAGTAGTATATTCTCAACATTTCTTTACTTCCTTTCTTATCTTTGCCTCCTCTCTCTGCCTCCTCCCTTTGACCTTCTTCCTCTTTTCCTTTCTTACTCCATTCTTTCCCTGCTTTTTTCTGCTATACAGTTCACCATTGCTAATCTTTGCTAAGGTGTGAATGGCCAATGGTATGTCAATGTGTGATTGCTCTCAGGGGTCTCTTAATGAGAGACTCTTGAGAGGGTCTACCATGGCCTTTGTGAGGGATTGGTCCCCTGGGGGTAGAATTTTTTCTACACAGTGACTTTGAAAGAAAGCTGTTATTAATTAGCCCAACATACTCTTGGCTGGGGAAATGTTATAACCATTCATTTAGTAGAAAAACAAACATAAATCTCCAGATAGGCACTCAGTATTAATCAGACAAGTGGAATTTCTAGCTTTCCTTTTCAAGTTTAGTCTTTGTGACTATTGGAGACAGGGTAGCTGTGGAAAGAGCATCACCTTCGAAGTCCAGCAGACCTCAGTTTGAATAATAACATCACTTGCAAGCTATGTGTCAGGGAGCTCCTAACCTTAAATTCTTACTAAAGTTTGATGTTTGGAAATGAGGCATTAAAGAGTTATGTGGGGTAGACTAAAAAAAGAAAGGGTTCCCACAGAAACAAACCCAAAAAAGTTTCAACCTCTTGTGTAAAACTAGAAACGCTTGTTTTGGGGATTTAACTAATCAGGCAGCATATGTTATTCTTATGGGGTAGTACATGGAATCTGCTTTTATTTTTATTTCCTATTTTATTAGAGGGTATAGGATTGCAGACATAATCAAAAGTACATTACAGATTAACTATCCAGTTTGTTAGTTTGAGCTCTAATTACCTAAGCTGATGGCTGGAAAAGAAAATCTAGAATATATGTTAAAAAATTCTTAACCATTATAGCCATAAAGCATCATCTCATTCTCTTAAAGGGATCTTTACATATATTATTGTTCGTTTATCACAAAGGCCAAGTGATGAAGGGAGTCTAAAGAAACAGAAGCCTGGATGTGTTAACTGGGTGTTCAAGAGGCACAGTTGCTTTGTAGAAAAGGGTGGCCCCAAATTCTCCTCTTCAATGTGGTGCAGTATTGCTGAGTAATGTTGTCTGTCCCCAGCAAAATGCAGTTTTAGTGTTGTCTCATGTTTTAGTTTAACTTTAGAGTCATGATTTGTGGCCCTTTGAGTGGTCCCATACATTTAAAAATCTGAGTTATGTATCAAATGTCAGTTCTTCTTAGCTTCCAGATACAGAAACATCCTGTAAGGTCACACATCAGAATTTTATGGAGGCAGCCTGTTTATTGACGAGTGTATGGGGTTTGGGAACAGATAGACCTGGGCTGACATCTCTGTGATAGCACTCTGTGTTTGGATAATTTTCTGCAAGCTTCTTATAATCACGAAATCTTTTCCTCATTCAAAATAAATAAAAAAGAAATATGCGCAATCCCTGGCCTGTAATAGTCATCAACAATTAATGATCTGCCTTTCCATCTTCCCTTCCTATCCAATGTGGGCCAGGCTTCTTGTTACAAAGAAAGGAAGTCATTGAAAGTGGTGGTGAAATCAGTGGAGGAACCAGGAGGAAAACAGAGACTCACTCCTGCCTTTTCTTCCAGTATTTTGCTGAGAGATCTTTGCAGCTTATTATGGTTGATTCTCTGATGCTTTTCATAATTCTGAGGATTTTTTTTAAACACAAGGAAATCTGTTAATTCTCTAAGCAGAGGCAAAATTTGACCACTGGTTTATTTTCTACTCTTGAGCCCTTATTTATTCTTGCTACTTCTGCAGGAAAATCTTGTTCTTCTGTTCACATAAACACCAAAATTTAAGTATTGAATTCTCCCCAGTATTAAAGGTCTATCAAAATTCTTGAAGGGTTGGTGATATAGGTATTTGTTGTTGCCTTTGCTGGAAGAAACTTTAAAGGACCTATAGCATAATCCTTTCATTTCACAGATGAAAAAAATTTCCAAGTTCATCCAGGAAGAATCTAGGGTAATCTTTGGGTTCCTCCTGAAACTTCTCTTGTAGACATCCTCATTTTGATGCCTACACAAACAATGAAAATCCCAGAGGTGACCTTTTCGATATCAGCAAAATGGAACTTGTCCATAAGAAACACAACTAGAAGAAGTTTAGGGGTAGGATTTTTACATCCTTTGAAGGGTGATTTTATGTACAATTTATTTGCTTACTCTTTCTTTGTAGAGGACCAGGGGACCATGAATACCCCAAATCAAATGCAAACTTCTTGTGTATTTTCAAAGGAAAGGGTTGGGTAGACGTTAGAACCTCCACAGTCCACCAAATATAAATTCCTTTTGAAGGTGGTTCTACATAGTAACAAAGGAACGATTTTTATACCATTTTTTTTTTAAATTGGAGCAACTTCTAGACTTTTTTTTTATTTGATGGGCTTACACCCACCTTATTGTTTGTGGTAGTCAGTGGAGATGGAAAGATGCAGTGGAAACTCCAATAACCCATCTATTCCTCTGAAGCTTTGTCAGTTGTCAGGATCCCAGAATAGGACCAGACTTAGGAAGGACACCTCAGGGAAATGCCATTGGATTTTCAATCTCTCTTTGTGCATTCCAGTGCAAGGCATAGGTCAAAGACGTTAGCCTTAGAACTTATCCAAGAAGGCTGACATTGTATTTTAATATAAAATTCTTGAATATTAACATCCAATATCTGAGTATTTTTTAACTTTTGCTTTAGATCCAATCATTATAAAAATTGCTAAATGACACAAGCTGCTGCTTGTCTGCCAGTGTGCTTATGGGTCAGAAGGTATAAAACACCTCAAGTATTTCTCAAGGGATGGTCCATTGTATCGATATGTTTTAGCTTAGCCTAATTAGGGGAAGGCAAGAAAGGCTGTGTGAATCCAAAGTTTCTTTACCTCTTTACCAAGGATTTGAGTTTATGTAGCTTGGATACCACTCAAATTTATTTCTTGGAGGAGCTTAGAAAAATCTGGTAGGAACTTTTGACTTCCCTGTTATCCCAGCACCTTTCTTTCTAACAATCAGTGACATATCAGTTCCCAGATGTGTCACAGCCTTGCCAGCATCATCCCAGGGCTACGTAACAAAGCCATCACTCCTGCCTTTTCCCTTCATTGTTGAAAAAGTGCTTCAAGGGTAATGTTATATTACAGATGGTTTGTTATTTACATGGTGACGTAAAAACCTTACGCTTGTGACGTGTGTGACCACATGCACATGTGTGTCATGACCTCTCTGACTTCCAGAGTTGTGCTGGTCTCCTTTACTGGGACAATCTTTCTCCCAATCTTTCCTACTGTTTTTGTAGTGAGAATAATGTAACATAATATACTTTGGGAATACTGAATCCCTAGAAATTTTGAACACCTGATATTTTTATCCATGGTGATCAGAGCTACAAAAAATAAAGATGGGCATCTTTTTATGCCACTATAGGGAGTACTATTTCACTTTCTGTCCCCCACTTTTTACCAAGTTCCCACAATGAACAAGGTGCCAGGAGTACAAGGGGAAATTCCCTAAGTCTTGCTTTCAATCCAGTACCCACTGAATTCAGTATGCCACTCAAAGACATGGTCACAGAAGGAAGATGATGTGATGATGGAAGCCTAGATTGAAATTATGCAGCTGAGACTGAAGAGACTTCAACATTTACCTCACCCACCAGAATCTGGGAGAGAGCATGGTTACCAACACTGTAGTGGTAGCCTTTTCAATTTCTAAAAGTCTTTATAACCATGAAGGGGAAAAAATTCTGTTATTTAAAGCCATCCAATTTATTGTAGTCTGTTAGGGCAGTTCTGGGGAACTGACACAATGACTCATTATTTGTAATGAACAACTGAGCATGATCTATCCACTTTCCCAGAAAGTCTCCAATGTGATCCTTTCCCAGAGTGGACTTCGTTGGAAGGTGAGATACCTTGGAGATTGACAGTCCCAATGTCCGGGTGGATACACAAGCAGTAGGTGGGCTGATATTTGCAGCCTGGCCTCAGTCCTAAACTGAGGAACTGGTTATATCTCTTGGCCTAGCAAAAGGTTTTCTCGCTGCCTAAGCTTATTGGCCTCATATCATCTTTTGTTCCAAAAGAATGAGTGACCTGGGTCACTCTCAGGTCTTCATATATTCTGCAATTGGAAAAGGTGGGGGAAGGGTTATGCAGACTTCATCCTCTCTGTGGGGAGGTTTGGATTACCCCAACATGGATTTCAGATAATTTAGGGAAAAAATAAAGTTTCATTTGCCCCAGAGTTCTTCTTTGCTTGAACAAGTGTTCTTTATTAACCAAACAAGGGTGTTATTTTTTTTAAATTTATTTTCACCCTGAGTAGTGATGGCTTCTTCTCACTAGCACGAGGTTCTTTGTCTGAAAAATTATTTTTAAGAATTGAAAGGAATACGTTTTAAGAATAGTGATGAATTCATGGGGTGGCAGGAGAAAGAGGGAATCTCCAGGGACTGGTAGTGATGGGTATGGCTTCAGACACAGATGGGGATCACCTCTACGACCTGCATGGCTTAGTTGCCTTTCTAAGAGCAATAATTCTGTATTTGTAGAATTAATATCGGTATTCAATGAAATAATACATAAGGCTGTCAGAAGCATCTTCCATTCTTGAGTCAGATGTTGTTAACGTTAGTTGAGTGCCCTCATTGTGTAGATACACAGCAGCCTTGGGAATGCTAGTGTTTGTTCAGGAATTGGGGCCTGGTGGGGATGGCCAGTCCAGGGTATTTTCTAGGTTGCCTTGCCTACGGATGCATGGGGGGCCTGAAAGTTCTGTGGCCTGTGTGCTACATGAGGACAACTGGATTTTGTTTTGATGCCAGAAGATGAGTAGGACTATACTTAAGGAATTCTCTACTTAGGGGAAGAAACAAATAGGATATAGCATACCCTACTACAATTTACTAAAAGAAATGAAGCCAAGGTGCAGAGGAGGAAGCCAGGAACTCTTCCTAGAGAAACCCACTAATTTGGCTGTAAGATGAAGTCAAACTCCTCAGCTTGGGGAAAAATCTCTGCATAACTGGTTTCTTCTAACTATATAATCCCATCACAAAGAGAAAAGAAAAGGTCTGTGCCACACTTGTCTTCGTGTTGTTCTTGGCATGTGTTTTTTCCTCTGCTTAAAAATATTTCTTCCTGACCCTTGAACTCTTTTATACATCCTTAAAAGAATCATAGGGCCTTGCCTGAATCCCTAAAACATTAAGTAGCTACATGCACTTTGCTTCCATAAAACCCTGGGTCCATAAATTGAACAGCATGTGAACATGAATTGTGAATGTGACTCTAACCTGTAAGCTTGTTGGTGATAGAATATGTTGTCTTAATTTGTTCCTCCTCAGTGCAAGGCTGGCACCCATCAATTTCTCAGCAACACTTGTGAAGAGTGCATTGAAAAGAAAGGTGAAATCCAGGTGGCAGGGATGCCTTTCTCTAACTCTAATAAGCCATTCCACATTCACCTAATCTTTCCCTTCAGCTCATGTATGTGTCCATTGAACTTCCATCTGCCTGCATCTCAGCAGGAATGTCTGCTGTCTATCTTGTAGTTGGTGAGAAGGTCCAACATGCCCACCCAGAAATTAGAAACCTGAACATCTCCATCTCTTCGGAGAGTTTAGTACAGTCTTTGAAAGACACATCTGTCTTCAAAAGATCTTGAGTTCCTACATGAAAGTCAGGGATAAAAATATTGTCTTCACATTTAGTAGACAGGTTCCCAAAGTGTAAATATCTCTGGTCTGGATCATTTTTCTTCTTGTTACCACCCCAGGCTAAGTCTTTCTCAGTTTGTATCAGGTGATCTTAAAGGAGTTGCTGGATTGCCTACGAGGTGCTCTGTGATCTTGAAAGTACAAACTTCCATTACAGTATCTTATGTGTGATCTTCAATGTGTCTTTTCTAAGGCTTTAAAACAAAATTTACTATGTTCTTTCCAAAGTCTCACTCTATAATTATTTCTGTCCTTTTAACCTAGGCCTAATATTGTTGGTGATAATAAAAATAGTGATAATAGCAACTGCAATTTTGAGCTTTTATCATGTGCCAAGAACTACACTAGGTGCTTTCTATACACATTTGTCTTGTTTTCCCAGTTCACTCTCTAAAGCTATCTGAGGTTAACATTGCTAATACATTTTGCAAATGAGAAAATTTAGGTCCAAAGAAATGTTTGAAGGCAGATGGAAAATAGAAATTTTAGGGGAACCAGGAAAAAGCCTCAGTTCCTAGCTGAGGCCTTTGTTTTTCCTACCCCATTCTGTCTCATGACTTTCAAACCTTGGGAATAAAACCTCTTGTTCCCCAGTGAGACATGAAATAAATGTACATGAGGCTGCAGAATCAGGAACTCACAGTCACACTAAGATATAAGTAACGTATCAATAACAATAATTACATCTTGGTTTGGAGACAGGTTTCAATAAAAAGGAATGGGGGAAGGATGGAAGATGATGGGAAGTCTAACCAAGAAGGCTAAATAACTAAAAAGGAAGGATAGGATTGTCTCTCTTTTTCCCATTAGAAAATGACTAAACTGGTTAAGGTTGGTTGGACTGAAGATAAGACTGGATCAATAATTGTGACATATTCTTACAGTTTCATCATGTTTACTCATTCCTTAATTCAGCAAGTATGCTTGTGTCTGTCCATCTTATAGGATTAGATGAAACACCTAACTGGAAAATGCGCCCCTCAAATTTAGTTTCTTCTGCTTTCTCTGATGAAGCACGCTGCTGTGTTCTGAGTTTCCCAATGGAGAAACCACCTGTCCAGCAGCCAACTAAGAACTAGGTTCTTTTTTTTTTTTTTTTTTTTTTTTGAGACAGAGCCTCAAGCTGTTGCCCTGGGTAGAATGCCGTGGCATCACAGCTCACAGCTCCAACTCCAGGGCTCAAGCGATTCTCCTACCTCCACCTCCCAAGTAGCTGGGACTACAGGTGCCTGCCACAATGCCTGGCTATTTTTTGAAGAACTCCGGTTCTTAATCCAACAGTCCTCCAGGAACTGAATTATACCAATAATGTCACATGACTTAGAAGCTCATGCTTCTCAGCTGAACTTCCGGGTGAGATCCCAGTGCTGGTCAGCTGTCTGGTATAGCCTTATGAGGGACCCTGAATACCAGAGGCCAGCCAAGCTGTGCCATATTCTTAATTGAAAGAAGTTGCAAGATGATAATTATATGTTGTTTGGAGTAATTAAGTTCGTGGCAATTTGTTATACAGCAATAGATAAATTAATACAGTGATGATCTAAGATATACTGAGGCAAAAATGTTGAGAAAAAGCATGTAGGATGGGAGAGAAGCCCTAAGGTGTCCCCCTCATTGGCCACCTGTTCCTAGAGCAGTGGGGCTGGCAGATTTCTTGTTGTGGCACTGCTGAGACCTTGGTACAGACGTGCTACAGACAACTCTAGCAACTTTGGAAGGAACTTTCTCCTGAAAAGAGTCAATGAATCCAAATCTTTGCTCTAACCCTCACAGTTCTTAATAGGAACATTCTGGAATCTTCTGGGATCACAATGACATGGAAGAGCCTACTTATATTTCAGCAAATATTACAAAGACCAACAGCTGTCTACACAGGCTAGGGAGTCAAAGCAAGGACTTGGCAGGCCAGAGAGAAGTTGTTTAAGAGGAATACCACATAGCTCATTCAGAAAATCTCTGTTTTCCACTGAATGCTTTTTTGGGTCTGAAAGACAAATGACAATATCAACAATGGTCTTTTTCTTTCTCTGTTCTGCTTCTGAAGTTCAGCAGGAAGTATCTCCAAGGATTCAACTTGCTGTATCATATGCATTGTACTTTAAAGAAAATTCCCCAATCTAGTGAATACCACATCTTTCTTTAGGATCCTCCCTTATATATTTCCTCACTAAAAATATTGGAACATTTTTTTCCAAAGCATGTTTTGTTGCTATTTTAATGTTTTAATTGAGGTTTATTTAGAGTTGTAGCATTTGCAGTTTCCTCCAAGTGAAGGATTTGGATTTGGAGTTGTGCTTCAGGGATACTGCAAATGCTGAAATTTCTTGCCAAGTTACACATACTTAGTTTCTTTTATCTGTTTTACATATTAAGGTTCTGGGTAAGATTCCATCTGAAAAGCACAAAAAAGGTTCAGTGCAAAAAACTAATAATAACAACTTTTAAGGTGTGCCTAAAATGGATGATACAAAACATCTGCAAGAAATTTGACCATTTAAACCATAACATTATACTCATTTTTATGTCTAAAATATACTTATTAATATAATTTATTAAATACTCATACCAGGCACCTGGGTGAATTTATTTCAAGCATCAGTGTGTCATTCATTCAATTCAAATGTACTCATAGCCCCTAGCAGAGAAAAAATGAGTTCTCATGAAAGGCAGCTAAGTCATCATCATCACTGCTCTGAAGGATCTTATGATGAAGCAAAGAAGATACAGGAATCACCACAAATGTGGTGAGGATCACAGTAGGATCCAGTTTTCCAAGAACTTCCCACATTGCCTGGAATAATTCAAAACACTCCTTTTTACTCTCAGAAAGATTCCAGTTTGGAAGATAAAGGGCAGATGGGCCAAAAGTCCTGTGTGTGTAAAAAGAAGTATCTTTTGGTAAAATCGATCCTATTTTTTTGCTTCTACTTAATGCAAAGAAAAGTTGATCATTAACATTTATCTGTTTACTTATTGATAGTTTAGGTTCATTCTGGGGATTTACTATATCATAAAGTATTGCTGATTTTCTAATTTTCTTCACCACTATGTAAAATTAGTCTTGTTTTTACCCAGGTCAAGGGAAAACTATCAGTAGTTGACTCACTTCTCCCAGCTCTGACAGTTTTCCAGTTGCCATGGACAACATTCATCCATACGAAAAGCATAAATATCTGCTTTCCTATATGGATCTTATGACCATTATGAACTTCTGGGGAAGGAACCTACCACCCACACTCTACTTTCTTTTACATTTTCTTCCTCCAAGGAGTAATTGTGAATCAGAGAATACTATATGGAAATCAGAGCTGAAATAGCCTATAAATCACACTTGTCATCATTTCCCCAAACTGTGGTTGATTTATGATACACCCAATGCCTCACTGCCATGGCCACATCATTCTCATGATGTGAAATCACATACAGACAACCATGAGGGACTACTTAAAAACTATACAAAGGGGGAAATAAAAACAAAACAAAATGAAAGTTGGAGAACATAGAGACATGTATGGGATGCAGACATATCACCGAAACATCTGGGAATGATGGAAATAAATGTTCACACCATGGACAGCAAGGGGAACAATCCTATGGGTTATCTAGGCTAATGGAGAATAGGGAAAGGCATATGAACACCAACATAATTGAATGCTTGTCTCTAGGTACAAAGGTGCTCCCTCCTCTGAAACTCTGAGTTGTTCATTTCTAAGCAGAGGAGTTGGCAACTTTATCTCCCATCAAAGCTGGGTGAGGGTTCCCAGTCATGTTGGTGGCAAAGCATGCTGGGAGAAAGAAAAGAGCATACATAGTATGGGAAAAGAAAATTCAAGAAAGCAGTGCTGATTAATTGCTGTTTTTCATCCTCATCTGAGCTAGACTTTGGAGACCTGGGGAGAAACTTGAGGAGCTACCCCATGTCCATGTCCATCCATATTAAAATTGCAGAGCTGAGATTCCAATATCATTGGCATGACCCCGAGAATGTCCTTCCTCCAGCAAGTAATATTTAAGCTTGCTCTGTGTGAAATGTCCTTCATTTAAAAAAGAAAAAATCTCCAAGTCCCATGTATTCCAGAAATCTGTCTGGGGTTATTTTCTAAAATATTTCAACCAAGAGAGACAGTTGATGATGAAGTCATGAAAGAAGATCATGTGAACCCTAATTGTCCTTCTTTGGGGCTGCCATGAATGTTCTCTCTCTCCAGGGCACGTCCAGAGTCAGCTAAAACCCATCAACTGAGTGTGAGAAATAGGAAGAGACAGAGAGAGGCAGGGATCTGCCTTGGGCTTGCCTTTGCCAGGGCGGGCCTGTGTCTTCCAGCAGCCTGTCTTCCCCAATTGTACATGATTTCACTGGTGATGGTTATTAGGAGATGATTCCACACTTGTGGGCCTCTCCCTTCACATGTTCTACTGCTTCATTTGTTTCATTTAGCCTAGTTATTTGTCATCACTTTTGAAGTCTCTGGACCAGACAGACATGAGTTCAAGTCCTAGCTTCATCTCTAGTGAGCTGTGAAACATTGGTCAAGTTGTCTAAACTTTCTGAGTCTCATTTCTCTTATCTGTGAAAGATAATAATGGCTAGGTTGTAAAGTGTGTATGAGGATTAGGGGAATGTCAATAGGCTGCCATATTGTCTGACCCATACTGGGCACTTAGTGTGACTGTGCATGTGTGTGAATGTATTAGTCAAGGCTTTCCAGAAAAATAGAATCAATGGGAGATGATTGACTGATTTATTTTAAGGAATTGGCTCACTGAATTGTGGGGACTTGGTAAATTCAAAATTTACAGAGTGGTCCAACATCTTAGCAAGGCTGCGGTAGTGGCTTCTCTTCTCAAAGCTTCAAGATTCCACCCAAGGACTATAAGAAGAAGAAAGATACTGGACAGTCAGCCAAGAAAGATAAAGACCCGGGGAATAAATCTGGGGGCAAGGCCAAAAAGAAGTGGTCCAAAGCAAAGTTCAAGACATACTCAACAACCTAGTCTTGTTTGACAAAGCTACATATGACAAACTCTGAAAGGAAGTTCCCAACTATAAGCTCATAACCCCAGCTGTGGTCTCTGAGAGACTGAAGATTTGAGGTTCTCTGGCTAGGGCAGTCCTGCAGCAGTCCGTAGTAAAGGACTTATCAAACTGGTTTCAAAGCACAGAGCTCAAGTAATTTACACTAGAAATACCAAGGATGGAGAAGCCCAGCTGCTGGTGAAGATAGGTCAACAGGGTCCAACCAACTGTATATTTGGAAAAATAAAACTTGATTGAACCAATGAAAAAAAACATCTCCAGAGTAGTCCGCAGGCTGAACATCTTGGCAGAATTTCCTCTTGCTCAGGGGAGGTCAGTCTTTGTTCTGTGAAGGCCTTGAAGTGAGTGAATGAGGTGTACTCACATCATGGAGGGCAGTCTGCTTTACTCAAAACCCATCAAGTTAAGTGTTAATTTTATCAAAAACAAACAACAACAATAATAAAAAACACCTTTGGAGAAACACTCAGAATAATGTTTTACCAAATATCTGGGCTCTGTAGCCAAGTCAAGTTGACACACACAATGAGCAATCACAGCATCTGTTTTTTAAAGTTAGGAACTATATGGTTCCTCGTATGTGTCAAATAATTATAGGCAATATAAACCTTCTAGTGCTTTGCGAATAGTCACTGTGTGGAAAAAAATGTTTAATAACTATCTGTTCATTCTAGACCCCTTATTTTGGAATTTTCAGAGTTTACCCCACTCTGGTGGTCTGTGCCAAATCTCTGGATGAACTGGAACAGATTATTGTGTGGGGGGGTGTGCAGTAGAAACCTCCCCAAAACAAACATGAAGCATGTCTAGGCAGAGGTAGCTACTGAAGAGAAGGAAAATCCAGTCACTCCTCAAAGAGACGTGTGACCCTTTTTGGAACTGTAACTCTGAATTTTGGCTTCCTTGGCATCAGGCCATAGCTTTGATGAAGAGACCATTTGGATTTTTCAGTTCCTGGAGGTCTGTGGGTCTTCTTGCAGTGGGCAATGAGCTAGCTATCCATTCTGTTACCACTAACCACACAGGGCACATTTTTTCATTCATGGCAATCTTTGGGCCCCCTTGAAATGAGCCTTTTAGATATATTATGATGGCTCAGTCAAAAGGACTCTTGGATACTCGTATGAAGTCACTAACATTGCAAATTCGTGCTGCAGACAACGATGGTTCGTGAGACTTGCTTTCCAAATCTTGCCTCTTTGCCTTTGAGACACTAGTTTTGACTTCCTCACTGTCACTTGGTGTCACTCAACTATGAGTGACTTTGCCCCACCCTCAGAAGAATATGCAGAGAAAATGTTTCGGTCTTCCTTTTGTATCTGCTCACGTTCCTCTTGATGCCAGTAGCCATCTTGACAAGGCAAGTAAGATAAATAGGTCCTTAGATATTTTAGGTGACTCTAAAACAACTATTCTAGACCACCTTTGCACTGATTCCTTCACGTTAGAGATTTCCTGAAGGTGCTCAACTCTCAAAAGTTTTTCTGAGGTCGCCAGTGTTCCTACTTTTTCAGCTTTCTCTCCCTTCGGTGTCTGGCACATGGATGAAGGGAAGGCTTTCTCTCTCTCATCTGTGCATGGCCTGTTGCGTATCTTTGCCATTTTCCTAAATTGTCCCTGTCTCTCCTTCTAGGTCACTGAGCACACTCTTGCTCACCCCACAGAGTTTAGTTCATTTGTAACTCCTTTTACAATGCCTTTCTTGGAAATGTAAGCACTTTCTTCTCTGTGTTTCCATAGAAATAAGATGTCTCTATTCTAGTGCTTATCATGTTAGTGCAATTGTTGCATATTTCCCTCTCTCTCCCTTAGACTAGTAAGCTCCCAAAACACGAGGAATGGAGAGTTTTCATCATTTAATATCCAGCATCTAGAATGGTTAACAGCAAAGAACACCTTTAATAGAAGTTTGCAGAATGGATGGATGAATGGAAGATCTCAGGAAGATCTCGGAGGTGTTCCCAAGATTTGCCAACTTTACCCACTTCACCACTAAATTGCTATGTGACATCAGGCAACTTGCTTGCTCCTCTGATTTTCTGCGTGTTTCAAAATGAAGCTGGTTTTCAGTTTATTATCAAGTCCTTTCCTATTCAAGTAACCGGAGCTCCCAGCAATCCACCGTATGTGTGTCTGGTGGGCTGCTTCTAAGCAAAGATCCATCACTTTTGTGTACCAACATCCTACAGTGAGCCCAAGTCCTACTGTTGTTCCAGCTGGGACTCAAGCAAAAGCCTTGATCTTTGAATGCTGTTCATTGACTTATTTATTGGTATGATAATAAAACCTCCACTAAACTCTCAGAAATCCTTCTTTTTGGAATTTCCATGTACTTTCCTATAGAGGGAGCTTAGCAGTATGGTCAAGACCATTTATACCTTGTTCACATCAATAGGCACCACAATATTGAGAGACATACATGGGGAAGTTAAAAGTAGTGGGGCAAGAGGTAAAGCCCAGAAAGCAAATCATGAGAGCCACAGACACCCAATATTGGAAAAGACCATAGGTTCAGCCTGGGTCAGAGGCATCTTTTCTCAGTGGACATTCTGCACCTGCTTAGTTCTCCTCTGTGACTTAAGCTTGCCATGTGCTGAGAGGCATTTCATGGTCTCATTAGAACATGGAGAATGAACCCTGGTCAAATTCTAGTCACACTCCAGCAAACCTGTGGCCTACCTTGCTTGAGAATAAAAACAGCTGTGATCTCAAATATTCACATGCCTCAGTAATGAGGAGGACAGGTTCTGCAGTCAGAGGCTGTGTGTTCTAATCCTGGGTTAACCACATGCCAGCTGTGTGACTTCGTGAGAGAGACTGAACCTCTCTCAGCCCCGGTTCTCTCACTGAAAAATGAGGGTAATTACAGGACAGAACATGTGGCATAGTTATGAGTTTTAAATAAGGTGACGTATATCTGATACTTAACGCAATGATTGGCACACTCATGTTTAATCAGCACTTAACTACATCAAGAAACATATCACTTGCCAATCATGAGTTCCTCATTTCCTTTCTTTAGTGGGGAGCCAATTAGAACAGACCCCAAAGCATGTACTTGTGGCCACTGAATATGTGAATGTGAGAAGAAGGGATTTGAGTTTGGCATCAGGGCAATAGGTTCTAAGTCCCAAACTTCCCACTTTCACTAGCTAGGTTGCTTTGTATGAATTACTCTGGACTCTGTAAATTAGAAGTTGGCTCAATCCCTTGAAATTCCCAAATAGATTGAATTGCTTGAATGACATGAAATCTAAGCTATGGGATAATTTTTAGAATCTTTCTATGTGTATGCATGAATTTCCACTGGGTAAATCTTTTTTTTTTTTTTTTTTTGGCCAGGGCTGGGTTTGAACCCACCACCTCTGGTGGTATATGGGGCTGGCGCCCTACTCTTTTGAGTCACAGGCACTACCCTCCCCTAGGTAAATCTTATATGCACCTTTTTCTTCTCCCTTCCCCTCGATACACACACACACACCAACTTACAGTCACTCTCCTAGAAGTTATCTAAGTTTTCTTTCCTAGCCTGCATGTTAGCTCATTATGCTCGAGAAAAACAACCAATGGAAGTTATTACACAGAAATAATCATGGACATCTGTTCAACTGTCAAAAAATAACAAGAAAATTGCATGGAGAGGAACAGTGGTATGATATTTCCTGAGCTCTCTCAGTGGTATATATGAGAATCAAGTGAGCCAATATGAAGTAGAAAGACACGATGCACCAGATTAATATTTATTACCTTAAAATATTGTAAGTACACTGAACTGTGTGTAGTCCTGTGATTCACCCCATGAAGAATTGAAAAATCATTAAACCCATCCTAATTCCATTTGTCCACATTGTCTGGGTTCATTTTCCCTTTTTCTCTGCCCATTCACTGATGGCTCCATCTTTTTCTTCTTATCAGCTTCTATTCTCCCACCTCTGCCCATCTCAGACTAGACCAAAGAAGGTTGGCAAATATCTGAACAATAGGCTTCCTGGGCCGGGCGGCGTCTTGGCTGTGCCTCTGCCCCACATTTCCTTGGCTCCTACCCTGACAAAGAAACAATAGGTGTCAGCCCCGGCCAAGTGGTGTTTTTCTGAGATGCAGCTGAATAATCAATTATTGGGTAAGTGTAAAGTGTATCTGAATTTCCCTGGCTGCCTTCCACATGGCTTTGAAACATCAAAGTCAACAGGACGGGTCTGTTCGGCCCTCCTCCCATGTTCTGTCCCCATCCTCTCTCTCCACCTGAGTCCTCACCACAGCTCTTACCTCTTTACCAGCCTCACCTGGCTTCCTCCATCCTCCCACAGGGTGTCTAGAAAGACAGACCTCTGTCCCCTTTGGAAAGAGAAGAAAGTACAGACAGTGATATTCGGCAACTTTGTGGCTTGGGGCATGGACTGGGAACTGTGAGATAAATACTTTAAACAATTTATATTTTCATTCTGGGGTATGAAGTGGCTCTATTAAAATAAAGCAAATAGATCTGAACTGTGAGGACCTTTAATGAGAAAACAGAACCCTGAATGTTCTCCTATTTCCATGTACCCAGAACCTACCCAGTTAAAAAGGGTACCTGTGCTTCTGGTTGTTATGGAGTTTACATGCAAGAAAAGTCAGAATAGCAAGTGATTCAGCAGAGGCATCTTGCCAACGATGACAGCAAGCTGGGAAACAGTTTAAGGAACAGAAAAATTCTTGTCTGTGACAATGTCCAGTTCCTTTGGTAGCGATATTTAATGTCACTTTGGGGAAACAGTGCCACCGTCAGAATGCTGGATATGAAGGTGGTCGGCAGGCAGATCAGACAGCAGGTTCTGATTCACTTTCAGATCAAATACTGTTTATGTAGCAGATTGTGCACCTAGGCCAAAAGAAGCCCTATGAAGACAGTATTTTCTAAGAAGCATGGAATTGCATTTTTGTTTGTTTGTTTTTTTATTTGCTCAGCTGAAGCTGAGAACTCCGTGTTGAGCACGGCAGTTAACAAGTCTCAAACTCAGCCTCCTACTCAGACGGGAGTCAGACTTGAGTGTTCTCATCTGTATAATGGAAGTGATATTTGTACCCTTCACAAATGTCTGTGGTGGAAGCAAAATGGGATAATTATCCCCTGCCAGATTGTGGGATTTTAGTTGTTTATTCTGGGTACCAAGACAAAATGATAAATGTCTGCCAAATACCAATATGTATTTAGAAAAAAATTTGGAGGGCGTTTTTAACCTTGAGAATGGAACATAACAGCTAATAGGGATGAGATGTCTTTTGTAGGGGCAAAAAATTGTAAGATTACATTGTGGTGATATGTGCACAATTCTGTAAATAGACTAAAAAACGTTGAATTGTACATTTCAATGGGTAAATTGTACGCTTTGTGAGTTGTATGTCAGTAAGCGTGCCACACCTTCTGGGGGCAAGACATGATTGCAAGAGGGACTTTACCTAAAAATGCAATGAGTGTAACCTGGCTTATTGTACCCTCAATGAATCCCCAACAACAACAAAAATATTGTATGAAAGCAGTATAAAACTAAATGGGGGAAAAAAGGAGCTGCAGTGTGGCAGGTATTGGTAATCACCCCACAAAATATATGCTCATTTGCCCTGTGAGCCGTAATCCTCCCTGAGGTTAGCGAGGACACGCCAAAAAGACAGCTGGCTAAGTGGCCCTCCCTAGATGGAATCTGTCAGGGCCTCCATCCTAACTTTCAGTCCCCAGAGTTATAAGCCATAAGCTTCTGTTCTTACAAGCCATCCAATCTATGGTACTTGGTTATAGCAGCCCAAACGGAAGGCGACAATGGTGGGAATCAAGACAGAAGGAAAGAGGCTTCACTGTGGCCTACATACTATTTCAGACTCCCTGGCTGTTGTCAGACTCTATGTGAGGGTAGACGTATTAATACATTTCTATTCTGAGTGAGCCTCTGAATTCCAGGCAACTTTGTCGCACCCGCTTAGTTAAGAAGCAAGAAGTTGCATCAAGAAGATCTTTAAGGAAATTTGAATACGAAATTTAATTTAAATTTAAATTTTGAATACGAAAGTATTAGCATGCAGCGTGAAAGAAGAGTGGTTCTAGGCAGAGGGACAGCATGCAAGTGCCCTGGGAAAGAGGATGCTGTAGCCCAGGGGACTCCCGGGAGATCATGTGATTAACCAGAGGGGAGCAGGGTTGAGGATGCAGCGTCAAGGCAGTGTCTTGGAAGTGGAGAGCAGCCCTCTCCACACAGTAGAGCTACCCTTGATCATGGACTTCCGAACTTCCAGAACTGTGAGAAACACATTTCTGATCTTGATGAATTGTCCAGTCTCAGGTATTTTGTTACAGCAGCACAAATCGACTGAGATAACTCGTTTTTGATGAGAATGGAAATTAGGAATTGTGTTTTTATTTGTTGAGTGTGATCTTCTAGCTCTCATTCTAGAAAGCAGGTTTGATTTCCAGATCAGTAAAATGGACATAAATACCTACAGCAATAATTATGTACTTATAGGAGTCTGATCTTAATTTTCTACTCGTTCCCAGTGAACACTGCCCCGGTAAGACGATCACCCACCCACCAGGTAGTGGCTGTGTTTGGATCTTGAGTGTCTCCACTTTTCTTGATCCTCTGTATTCCACACAGATATGCATTTTCTCATAATTGTCTTGTTTCAACTCTCATCACTAATCTCTTTCTGTGATCTGCAAAGGCTCAGTGATCACAGTCTATACTGAGACATTACTTCCTTCCAATTTGCTCAGCAAAATAGCAAATGATCTTTTAGATATTGTACTCAGAAAGGACTTTTATATTTTGCATTCCTCCTTCTAAACTCACTTATTTCTAGTGACTTTTTTTTTTAGTTTCCATTGGAATTTCTACATAAACAATTATTGTATCTGCAATTAAGACATTTTACTTCTTCCTTTCCAAAGTAAATGACTTTACTTTCTGGGGTTTTTTTTGTGTGTGTGTGTCTTATTTTGCTTCTGCCTGATTGCACATGTCAGGACCTCCAATAAAATGTTAGCAGAAATGGTGAAAGGCAGAATCTCATTCTGTTTTTAATCCTGAAGGGCAACTGTGTGGTCTTTTCCCATTAGGTGTGATGTTAGCTGTAAGTGATTTTTAATTTATGCCCTTCATTAAGTTGAGGTGGTTACCCATTTATCTTAGTTTGCTCTTCTCCCCCTGACCCCAGAAATGGATGTGGGATTTTTTTCAAATGGTTTTGCTATATTTGTTGAGATGGTAATATGGCTTTTCTCTTTTAGGGTTGGTAAATTACACAGATTGAATTTCATCTTGGATTGCATTTCTTTTTTTTTTTTGTAGAGACAGAGTCTCACTTTATGGCCCTCGGTAGAGTGCCGTGGCCTCACACAGCTCACAGCAACCTCCAACTCCTGGGCTTAAGCGATTCTCTTGCCTCAGCCTCCCGAGTAGCTGGGACTGCAGGCGCCTGCCACAACGCCCGGCTATTTTTTGGTTGCAGTTTGGTCGGGGCCGGGTTTGAACCCACCACCCTCGGTATATGGGGCCGGCGCCCTACCGACTGAGCCACAGGCGCCGCCCGCATTTCTTAGATTAAACTCCACTCGATGTATTATTCTTTACATACATTGTTAGATATTTTGGTTCTAAATAAGATGTTGACAAATCAAATCCATATGTATGAGGAATATTGGTCTGAAGCTCTCTTATTTTGTTCCTGTTTGGTTTTTTTGGCATAAGGGTGATGCTGGCCTCAGAATTGAGAAGTATTTGTATGGAATTATAATAACACATTACTTGAATGTTTGATAGAATTCACCAGTGAAGCTACTAATTATGGGGATGGAGTCTTATTTTTTACAAAGTTTTTAAACTGAAAGTTCAGTTTCTTTGACAGACATAGGGCTGTTTAGGTTATCTCTGTCTTTTTGAGTGAGGTTTGGTGGGTAATGGCTTTCAAAAAAATTGTCAGTTTCATCTAAGTTGTCAAAATTATAGTTAAGTGGTTCATGACTTTCCCTTAGTACTGTCTTAAGATCTCTAGAGTCTGGTAATGTTGCTTCTCTCTTTCCGATACTATAGGTGATTTTGGGTGTGTGTGTGTGTTGTGTTCGGGAGGAGGGCTTGGAAGCTTGGTCTTCTCAAAGAACAAGCTTTTGGCTTTATTTTCTCAATTATTTTTCTGTTTCTATTATATTATTTCTCACTTTAATTTTTATTATGTCCTTTATGCTAATTCCTGTTTTTTTCATTGCTCTTTTTTCTATTTTTTTATGGTGAAAGATGATGTAATTGATTTGAGACTTTTAAAAATGTTATAATATAAGCATTTAGTGCTATAAATTATTTTATAAATAGTTACTCCTGCCCCATTTTACAAAGGGTGAAGATGAGGTTCAGATAGTGAGTTGCTGAGTTCAAATAGCTTGTAAGTGGCAGAGCCCAGATTTCCTCCTAAGTTTGTCTGTTGGAAATAGTTGTCTGTGTGATTTCCTTTGCTTTGTATTCCTTTCATTCAAAATACCCTGGAGCAGTGATGTTCTTTCTTTTTTTTTTTTATTAGATCATAAAACTGTGTATATTACTGTGCTTATGGGGTACAATGTGCTGATTTTATACACAATTTGAAATTTCACATCAGACTGGTTAACATAGCAGTGATTTTTCAACCTGTGTGCCAGAACACACTGGTATGCCTTGATAATTTTTAAAGACCATTAATTGATTTTTTTTTTTTTTTTGAGACTGAGTCTCACTCTGTTGCCTTGGGTAGAGTGCCATAGCCTCATAGCTCACACCAACCTCAAACTCTTAGGCTTGAGTAATCCCCTTGCCTCAGCCTCCTGAGTAGCTGGGACTACTGGCATGTGCCACTAAACACCCCGGTAGTTTTTCTGTTCTTAGTAGAGATGGGCTCTTAATCTTGCTCAGGCTGATTAATGGCAGGTCATGGTGGCTCACACCTGTAATCCTAGCATCTGGGAGGCTGAGACAGGTGGATTGCTTGAGCTCAGAAGTTCAAGATGAGCCTGAGCAAGAGCAAGATCTGCTCTTTAAAAATAGGCAGGCATCATGGTGGATGCCTGTAGTCCCAGCTACTCAGGAGGCAACAGGATCTCTTGAACCCAGGAGTTTGAGGTTGCTGTGAGCTATGATGACACCACGGCACTCTACCCAGGGCAACAGAGTGAGACTCTATCTCAAAAAAAGAAAGAAAGAAAAAAAAAAGAACCACTGATATACAGGTAGAAATTCTTCAACATTGAAATTCATTCTTGGAGTCAGAATGTACCACTATTCTTTTTTTCTTTTTTTTTTTGAACACTCTTCTTTCTGGAGTGGGTGTTCTCCACCCCATAGAGCGCAGGTCTGCTGAGATATGGCTGCAGTCCCAGGCGATCATAAGAACCACACTTCTCCATCATGGCAGGTGCTTACTTTCCTGCCGTAAGCTGCGTCATTCCAACTGCTTTTCTAGGGCTTTGTTCATGTAGAGCTGAGAGAAGAAGGGCTTTGTTTTGGGGGAACAGAATCGGGAAGCACAAATAAGGGTTATCTGGGAGCACGCAAACCACTCCACAGAAATCGTGTGTGTGTGTGAGAGTGTGTGTGTGTGTGTGTGCAGTAGGCAAGAACAGGACAACGCACAACAGGAACACAGCCAGGAATTAGAGTAGACTAGGGACAGGGAGTAATGCATCAGGAGAAAAGAAGATCACCCAAGCTAAGTCATTTATAATCCTCAGATCCAGGAGCACCTGAGGCCAGTACCTGGACTTCCCAGCTGCACGATCCAGTAAGTTTCATTGTAGGCTTAATGATGTGAGTTGGGCTCCTGCCACTGACAAGAATCCCAGTAAATACAGAAAGGAAGTAATTTACCCAGTGTTAGGACTATGAAGTAGTAGCAGAGTTGGGAGGAAAATTCTACTTCCCATTCAATTTCAAATGCACCAAAGAGGGAGAAAATGGAGCACCCTGTCGCTTCACCTTAGAGTGAACAAAGGCTCCCCAATGCCCCAAAACTGTTAACAACATTAGTCACTGGTAGCCTATCAAAACCACAAAAGCTTAGTGTCAGGCCCATTCTAAAGGTATTATATGATCCGTCCACAACTTGTGAAGGTAATCTTGTTACAATCTCCCCTCGGAAGAGAAGGAATGGAGGCTTGGTGCAGTTGTCACATGCCTGGAGTGTCAGAACTGGGATTCCCAGATGAGGGCACCCCACTCTTCTCCCGTGTTTTGTGAACTCTCATCTTCATGAACAGCAGGTGTTCTCAGGAAATGGCCTTTGATGGGTTGCTGATAGCACAGTATGGATTTTCATTCTGTATATGAGTAGATATTTGGGGATTTCTCAGTGAAGAAAGAGAGCAGTCGAAGCTACAATTTAGGACAGAGGGAGAGATCTGTCTTGTTACATTTCCTCATCCAAATGATTTCTCATTTGATACGGCATTCCATGTAAGACACTGCCTATTAAGACCACTGTGGGCAAATTCTGGCACAGAGAGGGATATCCTGATCATAAGTTTGTGAAAAGGTTCCCTCTCCCAGCTTGGGTGTTCATTCTAGCAGACTTCTCTTGCTGCACCAGTGAATCTTATTTGCTGGTGTATTAAACAAACCAATGTACTTTTCCTTTGCTGACACCAAAGCACTTGATTTTATAGAATTCCCAGGTATCCTGTTTACAAAATGAAAAAAAGAAAACCCAGAAGGTAAAAATTTGGGCTAATGTAATCTCTGCATATTTTGGTATCGGAATGTATACACCATTCATGACTCAGTGGCATGGCTGCCCCTGTAAGTGGACAGATGTCTATTTGGAAAAGTGAGGCTGGGAAGTAACTTCCCTATGGCAATTTTTTTCACTTAAAATATTTATTTTGCTGCTAGAAAGTAAGTAGACCTTCAGCTATAAGTGGGGCCAAATCTAATAAACAAAATGACAAATAGACATCTCTGGCATTTGTTACGATGGCTCTTGGCTTTCCCCAGCAGTAGGCTGAGCAGAGTTTTGCTGGGGTGGCTGAAGAAAGCTCAGTAGGGGCTGCATGTTTAGACAGGGTGGGGCTGGGAAGTACTCACAGAGGGCCCACCCTGGGGCTGAGCTGTGGGAACAGTAAACACGGGTCGTCTCCCACGTCATAGGAAGGAAGAGACCATCATGGGCTCTCTGGAAGAACGGAACTGCAGGGTCTCCAGTGGCTTTGGGCCTGGTGTCATCTCATCTCTGAGGTTGTCATCACACATATCTTTCTTGTACACCAGATGGTTTCTGCCTTGGAGTTGGCGAGCTGAGGCTTCTCTTTCCCATTTGGCCCATACCTACAGGCAAGATTTGGCAGGATACAAGTGCACTTGGAATTGGGGAAGAGTGGGATACTTCTGCAAACCTGCTCAGGCAGCTCCGCTCGGGCAAATGGAAAACAGGAAGCCCTGGGTCCTTGCATTGCCTTTGCCTCCATCTAGTCCCATGAATTTGGGTAAATTCCACTACCTCTCTAAGCCCCCAGATTCTCATTGAAAAACATGAGCAGCCATAGTTTGAACAGACCTTAGAGGTTATCTAATTAAAACAGGCTGTGACTCTACAAATGGAGGACTATCCAAGGGGACATTATTCTAGTCTCTGCAGGATTTTCAAGAAATTAAAAATTCCCCATGTTCATTTTTTTAATACATAGGTTGGAATTAAAGGGGCAAAATGTAGGTTATAGAGACAGGCCCACTGATGGAAAAATCACAATCTCTCAGCATATATCCTAAGGACCCGTGCATTAATATTTCTATAATATTTGTCATGAAGCTCACTTAAGACAACATACCTGTTTTTTTCCCCCCCAAATAGAAATATATAGGCAGGAAGCTTTGTATCATTTGTCACAATAAGAATTTTAAAACATTGTGTTTTCATTTTTTTTATTGTATTTTTAAAACTTATCTTCTAATTAGATACTGTTGCCTGCCAGAGGTTCTAGCCAGAAGCCTGTTCTCTCCTTAATACTCACTAATCTTCCTTTTTAACACAGAGGTATAAAGGACATAGTAGGGCTGAGCCAGAGCAGAGCTTCCCTTGATGTATTCAGCACATAGAAAGTGAGTCCTTTTGCAATTATGTTCAGTCCCTGAGATTTCATCGTTATTCACACCCTTCTGAAAATTATCTGCTGTCCAGCCATTGGTATCTGGTCCCCATTTTCTGCCCCCCAGGGAAGGGTCATGAAGGCTCTTGGTCCAGTTAAACAGTTTTCTCCTTGATAGATTAAAATCAGTCCTAGCTATTCGAGGTATTTCTTTGCAAAGGGAAGAACCCTGCATTTTTCTTTCTTTCTTTTTTTTGTCACTGCTTGCTTTGGTACAAGCTTTATACAGGTCCTCCATAAAAATAAATTATTCTTTACCAATGCTGGTCCTGCCCAGTGCTTTCTGGAGAGTGGAAAACAGAATCCCCAGGACCCTAGTACCAAGCACCGTACAAGTCACCCTTCTACCACTTTACAAAGTCCAATTTTCTTGTGGACTGGTGAAGTTTATATTCAGACATAGACAGCCACAGATGTCAGGCTCTTCCCAACCACACAGAAAATTCCCTGCAAAAGTCCACATGAGTGACAAAAATAAAACAACCACCAAGGCCCAGCGGTAACATTCAAAAGCAGAGGAATTGGTCAAAAATCTGTTTTTCTTGGTAAAGGGTAAATTTTGAATATCAACTGCATCGGGGGCACTTGAGAAGGAGGATGCTGTTAACGATGTTGGTATGATAGGGGACCACTGCTGACAGTTTAGGAATTGCATATACACGGTGACTCAGGGGCCTGGTTCTTCAGAAAAGCAATCACATTTTCTTCTCCAGGATGTGAGCCTTGCCAGACCAGGGGCCCAGCCAGTACATGAAAGGACCTGGGCTCCATCATGGAGCATGGGGGTTCTGGCTATGGGGGCATATGGTTCTCATTCTGTCATATACATTGCTTCATTTACTTTGTTAAAAGGGAAAGGTACTGGTGGTGGTGGCCGTGGGGACGTGGAGAATTGCTTCATTAACCTCCTGAAATTGCGAGCACCTTTACTTATCATCACCTTTAAACCCTCACCATGATCACACAGGTCAAAAGATTCTACTTTTACAACAAAGCCTGTGAGGCCGAAAGAGATTAAGATGCCCCTAGCAGCAGAAGAGCCTCCTGGATCTGATGAGAAAAGGGTTCCATCTTCAAGGTCAGGCTCTCCCCATCTTGCTTTCTGAAGACTTTGGTCCCTCTCTCTGCCCTCATGGTGGTTCTGCTGTCCCCATCCCTCCGAAAGCCCTTCACCTTCTGCAACATGAGCTTTGGTTCTGTAGAAAAATCCAACTGGAGCATTTCAGTATAGAGAGCATGTGTGCTGATGACATTTATAACTTACACAGACATATACACACTCCTAAGATGAGATGTGTTTGGAGTTTACTAAGCTTGCTTACTGGAAGTAACTAAAAGAGACATGCACCATTTTGAAGAATACTTTGAGCTTAAAAAACTTTATTTTTGCTGGCGAGTGCCTATTGAAGATGGGGGGACAAAAAAAGAATGCTCACTCTAATTTGACAATTTCACTAGGGAGATTGATGTTCGATATGAAGTTAAATTGCTATAGTTTGTCATTATGGCCCCAGAAAGTTAGGATATTTTTGCTTCATAGTTGCTAATTGCACCCTTTCATATGTTTTTATTGAGAATATACTATGAGCCAGATACCATGCTCAGGACATCAGTATTAATGAGCATCATGAAAAAGTACAGGTGGTGATGGGATGCCTTGACAGGGAGTGTAACCCTAGCCTAGGCTTTAGGGAAGATTTTCCATAAGACATGATTTTTAAATTTGCTTCCAGAGAAAAATATATGTAGGGTGTGAAGACCCACAACTTGGAGGCATTTTCATTTTCCCAACAGATTTCTTCAAGGAGATATGATTTCCACTACTAGAAAAAAAATCTTTCTGAAATGCAATGAATTCTCTATACTTCATTAATCTTTGTATGTCCTGCGCCTGACACACACTCAATGATTCAACAAACCCTTAGATTCATACATGGATAATGATTAAATGGGTTTTTTTTAAATCACACATCCATTGATTCCACACAAATATATGGAAATCATATCACTATACTCTAAAGAAAATTAGAAATAATAGTCAAGTAGAAAAAAGATACCTCTTAAACATAATATCAGGTATCTCAACTACTGATAACAAAAATCTAATCTGGGGAAAAAAAATAAAGGACTAGTGTTATAAATCATTTAAATTTTCAAAAACATTTTTGGGGTAAAATACATATAACACGACATTTTCCTATTTTAGCAGTGTTTCAGTGTACAATTCAGTGACATTAATTAAATTCACAGTATTATGCAGTCATCACTATTTCCAAAACTTTTTCATCACTTCAAACAGAAACCACTACCTCCTCTCCATACCCTTCTAGATACGAGTTCTCTCTCCGTGATTTCCCTATTACAGAGGTTACATGTTAGTTGAATCATGCAGTCGTATATGTGTGGCTTATTTCACTGAGCATGATGATTTTAAGGTTTGCCCATGTCATAGAACTTCCTTCCTTCTAATGATGGAATCCGGGTCATGCGCCATTGTGTAGAAATCCTACCTTGTGTTATCCATTCATCTGTTGGTCGCTTGTATTGTTCCACACTTTGGCCACTGTGAATAACATTGCAATGAACATTCGTGTTCAAATAGCTGCTTTAGTCCCTGTGTTTAACTCTTTTGGGCATATACCTAGAAGTAGAATTGCTAGGTTATGTGGTAATTTTATGCTTAACTTTTTGAGGAACTTCAAGATTATTTTCTATACCCATGGTACCATTTTACCTTCCCACTAGCAATGGACAAATGTTCTTGTTTCTCCAGATCTTTACCAACGCTTATTCTTTTCTTTCTTTTATTTTCGGTATAGCCATTCTAGTAGGTGTGAAAGAGTATCTCCCTATGGTTCACTTCCCTAAGACTTAATGATGGTGAGTGTCTTTTCAAGTGCCTCTTGGCTATTTGTATATCTTATTTGGAGAAGTGTCTGTTCAAGTCTCTTGCTCATTTTTTCTTAAATTGGGCTGTTTCTTTTTGCTGCTGAGTTATAGTTTTTAAACATATATTTTGGATAGTTACCCCTTACCAGATACATGATTTGGGATTTTTCTACCTTGTGTAGGTGGTCTCTTCATTTTCTTGATAATGGTCTTTGATGTACAAATGTTTTTCATATGGATGAAATACAATTTCCTATTTTGCCGTGTTGCTGTTAATTGTGTTTTTGGTGTCATACCTCAGAACCCATTCATTGCCAAGTCCCACTCTTTTAACTTTGCCCTCAACAAATATTTGAATGCTGACCCTATGCCAGACAATGTGTCAGGCACTAAAGCTAAGTAAACTCAGGAAAAGCTCCCTCCTGCCTGAAGTTTACATGTTCATTAAAGGACACAGTAAATAAATAAGCAAATAAGACAATTTTAGATAGTTACAAGTTCTGTGATAAAAATGAATAAATAGAAAATTAAGCAATAATAATACAATATGAGAATATGAATGGGATAGAGAGTGATGGAGGATGGTACTCACGTAGATCAATCAGCGATGTCCTGTCTGAGGAGTTGATCATTCAAGTAACACTGGAGTGATGAGACAGGGTCAGGGATTTAAGGATCTAGGAGAAGATTCAGTCTCATTGCCTGGGAAGCCACACACTTGAATCCTAGAGGCAGAGCCAAGATTTGTACCCAGCCCTTTCCAACTTCCTTTGGAAACCAATGGTACCGTGCATTTCAGTGAAGTTGAATGACTTAATAGTCATTAACACTATGAGTGATGTACTAAAGGAGGGAAAAAGGATGTGATTTGTGTTTCTTTACATATCAGATTTGTGGAATCTTTGGCAGCCATGAGGGGGTCATCAAATGGCATATTAACTCGACCAGTATTTTGACAAGCTGGCCTGGAATGCAGGCTCCCACATTTCCTCAAGATCAATAAACAATGTTTCTCTCAGGGTAAGGCAGCAGGAACCCTGATCAGCTATCCTGGAAAGGAATGTGCTGCATACATTCCATTCTGCAGACCCAGGGCGAGCAGAGATGGGACTTCTGGAGGGCAGAGGAAAACCCAGAAGATGCAAGTGTTTGGTCTTGCCTGATAAATATTGAAATGACAAATTGTCTTCCAGTGTCCCTAGCACGGGATGACAAAACGTGCTGGTGGCTCAGTGTACAAGTCACATTCCACTCTTGCAGATCATGAGGAACCAAGCCCAGTTTCCTGAGTATCTCTGGACCCCAGACCAAACTCTTCTCCTTGGGAAAATTCCACCCAAAAGCAAACACACCCCAAACATGGTACATTCTCCCACAGCCCAAGTCCCCCAGAGTTACATTTCTCAGCACAATCTCTGCTTTCACAAACAATAAGAGAAAGCCTTTCTCTAGGGAGCAGAGTTTATTTCTGATTTCCCAGAAATTAGCCTTTTGGGGCACTCTTCTCTAACTTGAGCAGCATACAAAGTGTCTGTTTTGGGCTTCGATAAATCTCAATCACTCTGAACTCCATCACCCTCTCCTTCCCTAAGCAGGGAGTTTTAAATCCCAAATTCATTTCTTCATCCCTAAATGCCCACAGCATTCTATTCCACTAAGGCATCTTCCACATTCTGCCTTCTCTTTCTGTAGGATTTTTTTTTTTTTGAGATTTCCATTATCATCCCTCAGCAATTACATATTTCTAAATCTAAGGGATTTGTCTTACTCATCTTTGCCTCTGCCACCACACCTACCATGGAACAAATGGGTCCTTAACATTTTTTTAATGATAAATGTGGCAAATTTTGAAAGCTGCCCCAAATTTTGCATGTGCGTTGGCAGTTTGCAGCTGCCATTGTTGGTTGGTGTAGAGATGTAATAAAGTTAGCATTACAACCAACTCTCTGATAAATGTACTAGGTAGATACCACAGGAAAAAAGGACATAAGTTTGTCACATCACAAAAATCTAACTATTTCAAAAGGAGAGGAAGAAAACTAAAAGCAATATTTACATTTTAGTTTATCTTTGAAAAAATTGATATTACAAATGTCATAATTTGCATATCATCTGAATATCTACAAGCCACAATTATAAGATCAATGGAATAAATACAAATGAGAAAGGACTATGTTAAAACAGAGTGACTGGAAAATTAAAAGTACAAGCAATGTATTTGTATATGCGTGGTAGCACTATAAGTTATTTTAATCAGGCCAGGCATGGCAGCTAAGACGTGTCATCCTAGGAGGAGGCCAAGGGTGAGTTGCTTGAGCTCCGGAGTTCAAGCCCAGCTTGCGCAAAAGTGAGACTCTAGTTCTACTAAAAATAGAAAAAAAATAGCCTGACATGGTGGTACATGCCTGTAGTCTCAGATACTTGGGATATGGAAACAAGAGGCTCTTTTGACCCCCAAGAGTGTGAGGGTGCTGTGAGCTATGATGATGTCATAGCACTCTACCCAGGGTGACAGAGTAAGACTTGGTCTCAGAAAAAGAAAATTCTTTAATCATATGTACAAGGAATGAAAACAGTCATTCACTTTGACCTAATTCTCTCTCTCAGGGGAATTAATTGCTAAGAAAAAATTCAAATGAATAAAAATTCTTAGTATAGATAGAATTTTTCAAATATACATATAAAAATTAACTAGTTATGTAGTTCAATGTATTAAGCTCCCAATGTATTAAAATCTATACCATTTAGTCCAGGTAGCTGATATATCAAACTTGGCTTAAATCTTACCACTAGAATATATATAATAGCACAAATGAGGGTATATTTTGATACTAGTTTAAAAATGCAAATATCTAAGATTATAAATAGGTAAAATATGGATACACATAAACCAAAACTGGTTTCCTTTAGTTATTGTGGTGAGGTACCTGTATTAAAGAAGCTCCTGAAAATAAGGCATTTTAAAAGTTTCCTAAATCATTTCTATCATTTAAAATGCAACAGATAAACTAGAAATAATACAAGAAGAGTCAAAAGCAGCTAAGATGTTTGATAAAATATTAAGATACTGGTTGTGTCGTGTCCATTTTTCTCCCTCATTTAATATGACAGGAAGCTGTATGGCTCCGTCTTCTGACAGCAAAGAAAAGATCAAACAAATTTTTGACAAGTGGAAACTTCTCGAAAGGAAAGAAGATAATGATCGGACACATAAAAGCAGACATCTTCCTTTAGAGATCGTGAAAACAGTTCTAAGATCTGAAGATTCATTACAGCAATTTTCTGTCCCTACTGAATTTTTTTGGAGAATGGGAAGAATGCCATTAGATTAATGCCATTGGAGTGTCCTAAACTGGAAGCCATCTCTATGTCACTTGCAGAAATCAAGGACACAACCATATTTTTAAGGAAAGCAATCCCTGAACCCTGAATAGCCTGGTGTCAGGTGTTGTATTGATGAGCGTTAATAAATAAGTGTTGATGCTCAGGAAGTTTATGGTTTCTGTCTCCAAATAATTCCCCATCTTTTTTTTTTTTTTTTTTTTTTTTTTGCAGTTTTTTGGCTGGGCCTGGGTTTGAACCTGCCACATTTGGCATATGGGGCTGGCACCCTACTCCTTGAGCCACATGCGCCACCCATAATTCCCCATCTTTATGCTGATGGCTAGGAGGCTGGTGGATGGTTCCGGGCCAGATGTATATTGGTTTCAGAGATGTGTTTGGTAAAGTTCCCCCATAGCCAAGTGCACAGGATCCTCACATGGGAACGAGGGAAAGATCCTCACATCTTACAACTGCTGGACACAGTCACAGCAAAGGTGGAGCTCTGGCCAGCCAGCATTGATTAATGACATCTTGTTAACTCAGTGGGAGGTCTGCAGCAGAGTGACATGGGAGCACTCCTTGGCCCTGTCTTTTTTGTCATTTTTTAAAAAATCAGTTCCTTGGGCTGAAAGTAAGCTTATCACACTTTCAGCGGCCACAAAGTGGTGAGGGATTGCTAATAGCATAGATGACAGACTCAAGACCCGATGGGGTCAGCAGGCAAGAACAATGGACCAAAAACTAGGAAATAGAACCCAAAAGCAAGAAAAAGTGGTGTTGGGGACTAACACGAAGATCAAGTTTAACATGAGAAACATGGGACTTGGTTAAGAAGCAGGGAAAACGAATCTGATTTTGTCCTCCCATCCATTTCTAGCATAATGTGTTAGAATGTCTTTGGAATGATGAAGACATTGTCTGAAAAAAATCAGACTGTTTATGTGATGGGATCTGGTCATCCTTATCTTCCTTTTCATGTGGAGAACTGTGTCTATAAGGCAGTAGGATCTCATATTTCAAGAGGTTCATAAAAACACCAGAGAGAAATCAGAGGAAGATCAACAAGACAGTGAAAGAAAACAAAACCAGTAGGTCTCAGGTCCTTACCTGGTGCCTGGCACTGTGGTGTACAGGGAGGGACCTTCATATTTGTCCTCTAAGCCCTGTGGCACTATATTTCTCAATTTGTGAATGAGGATCTTGGATGGTAAAGGTTTGGGTTACATATAGAGTGTACGTAACACTCTCCCTTTCCCTCAGAATGTAGGGAACTTGCCCAAAGATGAATGTTTGGCAATGAACCAGACTGAGGTCCGAGTCCAGGCTCTACTTTCTCTTGTAGAGAAATCATCCAAATTGATTGTGGACACAAGCACATGTTCATATATTTCAAAGATTATTATATTATTCTGTGGAAGAGGAAACAGACTTAACTCTTCAGATCCAAGAACCCAGGTCTTCGTTGTTTGCAGGGCAACCGATTACTGCTTAATTTAAGCTGAGTTATCTAATAGTGCAGAAATTGGTTCACATAAATCTTGAATTTCCTTTTACTAGAGCTGTTTAAGCAGAGAATGGAAGGTCATCTTTCACAGATATGTGCAAACTATTCTTTACACTCTCTCTTACTGAGAGAGAGGCTAAACTCAGACTTATACCACCCCCTACAACACTAAAAATTCTAAGTCTATAAGCCAAGCTTACAAGAAATTCAGCTGTCTTCAGAATGGACTGACTTGTTGACTTCCCTGCTTTAGTACTTTTGAGTTCCTGCTGTTTAATCCCACATAGCAATTCCAGATGGCTGGAATTTAGTTTCCAGTTTCACAACTGGCTAGCCCTGTGGTCGTGGATCAGTTAACTAAATTCTGTAGTGTATGTACAAAGTGGGAACGATGATGATGGCTTCTTTAAATAGTTGCACAAATATTAAACAAAGCATTCATTTAACAAGTACTAAGGACAATTTCAAAACCATAACAAAATTACGATAACTGTGAATGATTGATAGTTATAGTGTTGCCACGATCATTACAATAAACAGAGTGGAGATGTTTGTTAAAGGCTTATGTTTTCATCTTGTCTTTTTTTTTTTTTGTAATGCCTTAAGAAAGGATTTCAGTCTGTTTAATAAGGCATTTTGAGCCTTGAATGAACTAGGATTTCTGGGGCGCTGCTTTTAATGTGACCCCGTGTACAGCGTACCTTAGAATCAAGGCAGCCCCTGGCAGAATGCCAGCAGTTTGGGAAATTGAAGAACCCAGATTAGAAATTCTGCTGTTTCCTGTGGTTCAGGATCCAAAGCAAGAACCAAGAACCTCTTCCTTTTATCTTCTTGCTGCTGTTGTTGTTCTTAAATGTCTTTTTCATCCTTGACATTTATTTACAAGGTATGTTCATTTGAATATGTCATTCAAATAGTCTGGAAGTGTGTAAAATACAAAACAAGAATCTTTCATCACCGCGAGTACTGAATCCCCCCGCCTCGAGAGACACCTTCACGCATCCACCCACCCCTAAAAGGAGAGCTTAGTTGAGAATTTGATGTGTATCCTTGTAGGTATTTATTTTTCTGTCCAACAGCAAAGAGTACCCACTTCACTATTCCATTTCTGTCCCCAACAATCATGTGAAGTGTGGCCACTTTATGTAGCATGAATATAGCCACCAGAGAGGTCAAGTGAATGAGACAGTCTTCTACAGGCAGCGTGTAGCAATCAGGGTTAGAAGTCTGTCCTTCCTCCTAAATCAGTGAATTCTTAACCCAACACCAGTCTGCCTTGAGGTTGTGTAAACCAGCCTTCTGACATCTGATATTTAAAAATCATAATTATAAAACCAAAATATTTAATTAGTATTAACCATTGAAGATTGCATATTTAAGAGAAAAAAACGAATCTTATGAAACTCTATTAAAAAAACTCTATATGTAACCCAAACCTTTACCATCCAAGAATGTGTCACAATTATTTTCTTTAAATGGAAGACAAAGCCACTACATTGCTAAACTTTTAAGAGTCAGTTCAGGCATTTCAGTATCTTACATTTGGAATGCACAGTCACTTGATAGATCCCCCATTTCTAGCTAGTTTAGTCTTTTCCTACCACCAACTCATGGTAGATGTTCAAAATGCTGCAGTTTTAGGGGAAGAAAATGTTTGTCCCTATTCATAACAGTTCTTTTTTTAGGAGTTGTTTGTTTGGTAATCAGAATCAGACATTTTTTTTTTTTTTTTTTTTTTTTGCAGGGTTGGCAAGTGGCTACCAGTTTTGTATCCATTCTGATTTGATTAATTGGACCACAAATAATTCAGAGGAGCAGAAGTGACTCGATGTTTCCAATCTTTTTTGAAACTAAACATTTGGGCTTTGGTGCTTTTTTTTTTGCCTGTATGCATGAGACCACAGTGTTATGTGTTTTTAAATCCACATTTGAATTCAGAACATTTTGTGTTTTATTTTGTAATGACTTTCCTTCCTGGTGGGTGGCTGTTGCACTTTAAATTCAGAGCTTGTTATGCACAAAATGTGCAGATGATGTCTATGACAGGTCCCTGGTGTGGCTAACGGGCTGTTCCATCTGTCATGGGATGACATGTGGTCAGGCTATACAGACAGGAGTTTCCCAGGTAACGGAGTCCTGCCCGATGCAGATTCCTTGGGAAGTTGACAAAGGATGTTAGAGATGAGAAGCCTGGAGCCTCCACGTCTAGTAGCCACTGTTTGCCGTCTTTTGTCTTCCTCTGCTGTTCCCCATGGTCATTCTAACCGGGAGTCTCCAACCTGAAGAACACATTCCATTTTAGGCACTCCTGGGGGCACAAAGACTTTTTAATCATTTTAATAGTTTAATGCTTTAAACTTAACAGACTCACATTAGACAAAATCATTACAAAGTTTGTTTGTAAAGTCATGCTTTGGGTGGTTGTCAGATCTGGCCAAATGAACCCACAAATCTGAGGTTGGCACACAAGCCCACAAGCCCCTGGACTTAGTTTCCAAAATTTCTGTTGTTCTGTTTTTAAAATTTCTGTTGGTTTTCTCATTTTTTTAGCAATAGCGGTGATGATCCCTAATGCTTTAATGTCTTCCAAATTCCCAAAATTTGCATCCAAGTAACTGTGTGATCTTCCTTGCCTATGTATTTTCAACAAAGAATGAGAGTTATTATTGGCTGGAGGGAGAGATCTATGAAAGTTCCTTCTAGTTCCTGTTAAGAGACTTTAGTCTGAAGCCACGTGAGGCTTTTTCTTAATCTTAGCTTCATCATTCCTAGTCAGCTGGCCCTGGGCAAGTGACCTGGGATTATCCGACTGCTCTGTGCCTCAGTTTCTTTCTCTGTGAAATGGGGAAAGCAACAGTTTCTTTCCTCTTAGGATTACCGTGAGGATGAAATGGCTAATGCATAAAAATGCTTACCGTGGTTCCCAGCACAATATAAGCAGGTGATAATGTGGGTTATGGCTTTTCTTACCATCATCATCATGTTTGTAAAATGATATTAGCTGCACGATACCTTATCTCCTAGTGGTTAAAATATGAAGCAGAGTATGTCTCAGAATGATGGTACATGATGCCTTCCCTGAGATTTTTGGTGTCACTGTACACGCTCTGTCCCTTGCATTATTCATTCGTGTTATCCCTTTGTAATCTGTGAGATTTCAGACAAAATCCCTGGTTCTGTGACTTCCTCCATGGTGAAAGCCAACTTATGGTTGTTGGCTGGGGACACCTGTGGAGTTAAGAATCTTCAAATCATTTTTTAGGCTATGGCATTTTTATGACATGCTGCTTCCTTGTTCTCAGAGGACCAAGCAAAGACAAGGTGACATTGCTTGAATCAATTTTTTTCAACAACTTCTTCTTTTTTTTTTTTTTATTGTTTGGGATTCATTGACAGTACAAAGAATTAGGTTACACTGATTGCATTTGTTAGGGAAAGTCCCTCTTATAATTGTGTTCCACCCCCGAGACGTGTGCCATACAGTGTGACCTCTCCATCCCCCCTCCTCCCCTCTCCCCACTCCCACACTCTCCTACCTCCTCCTTGTGTGAGCTCATCGACTGCCTTCATATTAGACTTGAGTACCTTGGATTCTTGCTTCTCCCTTCTTGTGATGCTTTACTAAGAAGAATGTCTTCCACTTCCATCCAGGTTAATACTAAGGATATAAAGTCTCCATTTTTTAAATGGCCGAATAGTATTCCATGGTGTACATATACCACAACTTATTAATGCATTCCTGGGTTGGTGGGCATTTAGGCTGTTTCTGCATTTTGGCAATTGTAAATTAAGCTGCAGGGGGGCGGAGCAAGATGGCGGCCGAGTAACAGCTTCCTTGCATCTGGGCACCATGAGTCTGGGGAGATAGGACTCCAGGCATCTCTGGCTGGTGGGATCTGCCTATCATCACCCCTGAGAGGATACAGGGAGTCAGCGAGAGACTTCGGGACCCCAAGAGGAGGACTAAAACAGTGGAAAACCGGCAAGTGGTCGCGTGTGTTCAATCCGTCTAAACCCGCCCACAACTGTAAGTTCAGTAGCAGCGAGACTGCAAACCAGAAAGGCCTTACCTGTGAACTGTTTTCGTGTCTTTGGACTTGGCACTCAGTTGAACTGCCTTGGGGAGAGCCTGAGCGGGAGTGCGGAGAACTTTGGCCTTTGTCTAGGGCCCCAGTCTGAGCCGCTGAGCCAGACGGAGCTAATAGTGTTTGGCTGTGGGCCACAGGGAGCCATTGTGAGCCATCTGCCCCCGCAAGCTCCGTCCTCAGGGTCACAGAGCTAGAATTGGGTGGGAGCTGGTAACCCAGCGACCAAGTAGCCTAAGGGCGGGGTCTGAGCCGCTTTGCAGCCCTGACCCTCAAGGGCAGAGGGAGACCAGTTTTGGCACACTGGGTAAGTGGATAGCCACTTCAGCAGTGATTCCAGCGGCAAGCACTTTCCTGGGAAAGCTTCTGCTCAGCAAGTGAACAAGTTCAAAGTGCCTTTTAAGTGGGCTGAAGAGAGATTTAGGGTGTCTACCTGCTGGGGTTTGAGAAATCAGCAGCCTCCAGTCATATCAGAACTGTGATTAATATCTCATACCCCAGAAGACCACATGTTGCCCAGACAATATTCAATAACATATACATACAGCTTTGGTTTTGGTTGTGTTTTTTTTTTTTTTTTTGGTTCGGTTGTTTTTTTAGTTTATTTTGATGTTGTTGATGTTGTTTTGTTTTTTAAGTTCAACCTTTTCCATACAGATCCTTTTTCTTTCTCAATTTTTCTAGTTTAATTATAATTTCCCCTTACTGCCTTTTTCAATAATTAGAACTTCATTTTTGCTAGTGTTTCTACCGCTATTATTTGGTTTTCCACCCAATTTTATCCCGTAAAGTTTTCTGTTTGCTTGTTTTGGTTTGATTTATGGCATTTTTGTCTTTCCTCTCTACTTGGTGGAGGTGGGGTACTGTGTCTGATCAGGTTAGCAAAGAGCTGCTGACCTCAAGGGAACCACCCAACCGGGCACCCCCAGAAGGCGGGGTTTTTTTTTTTTTTTTTTTTTTTTGGCCGGGGCTAGGTTTGAACCCGCCACCTCCGGCATATGGGACCGGCACCCTACTCCTTGAGCCACAGGCGCCACCCGAAGGCGGGGTTTTTTTAAGGTTGTGTCAAAGTACCCTACTGTACACCTATATTGCTCTGTCTCCCTCTTTCTGTGCCTCTCTTCTTTTTGTCAACATTCCTTTTACCCACCCTCTCTCCTTTCTCTATTTTTCTTTGTTTTTCTTATCACTCAGTCCTTTCTTTCATCCCTTTTTTGCTCTTCAACCTTTTCACCCTTCTGGGCCTGTAACCCTTAGTCCACAGGCACGAGAACTTAAAGAGCAAGAGGAAGTGAAAGGAAAATTAGGGCAAGGAAACAGATAAAAGAAATCACTCATGAGGAAGAATCAGCAGAAAACTCCAGGCAACATGAAGAACCAGTCCAGAACAACCCTGCCAAGGGACCATGAGGTAGCTACTGCAAATGATTCCACCTATAAAGAAATGTTAGGAATGACAGAAAGGGAATTTAGAATACACATGTTGAAAACAATGAAAGAAATGATGCAAACAATGAAGGAAACTGCTAATAAAGTGGAAAACAACCGAAAGGAAATCCAAAAACAGAATCAAATAAGAGATGAACGATATGAAGAATATAAAAAGGATATAGCAGAGCTGAAGGAACTGAAACAGTCAATTAGGGAACTTAAAGATGCAATGGAAAGTATCAGCAACAGGTTAGACCATGCAGAAGAAAGAATTTCAGAGGTAGAAGACAAAGTTCTTGAGATAACTCAGATAGTAAAAGAGGCAGAAAACAAGAGAGAGAAAGCAGAACATTCACTGTCAGAATTATGGGACTTTATGAAGTGTTCCAACATACAAGTTACAGGTATTCCAGAAGGGGAAGAAGAATGCCCCAGAGGAATGGAAGCCATACTAGAGAATATTATAAAAGAAAATTTCCCAAATATCACCAAAGATTCTGACACACTGCTTTCAGAGGGATATCGGACCCCAGGTCGCCTCAACTCTAACCGAGCTTCTCCAAGACACATTGTGATGAACCTGTCCAAAGTCAAGACAAAAGAAAAGATTCTGAAAGCTGCCAGGAGTAAGCGCCAGTTGACCTACAGGGGCAAATCCATCAGAGTGACTGCAGACTTCTTTAGTAAATTAAGCTGCCATAAACAGTCCAGTGCAAATGTCCTTATGATAAAATGATTATTTTTCTTCTGGGTAGATGCCTACTAATGGGATTGCAGGATCAAAAGGAAGGTCTAATTTAAGTTCTTTGAGGATTTTCCATACTTCCTTCCAAAAAGGTTGTATTAGTTTGCAGTCTCCCCGCAGTGTAAAAGTATTCCCTTCTCTTCACATCCATGCCAGCATCTGCAGCTTTGAGACTTTGTGACGTGGGCCATTCTCGCTGAGGTTAGGTGCTATCTCAGGGTGGTTTTGATTTGCATGTCTCTGATGATTAGGGATCCTTGAATCAATCTTAAGAATATACTTATTTCTACCGAAAGATGCAATAGTGCTGTTAATCATTCTTTCCATTTGCTTTCTAGGAACAACATTGGCTTTTTTTATTGTTACATTTTCAGCCATTAAATGTATTATAGACACCCCCCAAAATACGGTGACAGTAGGTTCTCAAGTCACTCCCATTACCGTTTCTTTTTAATTCATGCAGATATCTGGTGCTAATTAAACTGAATGATAATATGAAGAGAAGGCTGGTTGCGCTGGTATACCTAAGTGTTGGCAATGAGAGATACCTCTTTATTTTTGCTGGCTGCATAGAAACCAGGCTTTGTGAGTTTGGGCTTACTCCCAGCCTTCTAGAAACCTCTCACTTGTCCAGCCATTTTGGTGTCTTACAGCTTCTGATGTTTGCCTTTTCATTTTATTGTGAAAGTGCAGAAGGGATAATAGTTCTGAAAAAGATGAGGTCATATGGACTTTTGAAAATGATGCATTTAAGCAAAGTGGAAAGGTCAGATGGAACATTTGGCACAATCCATTCTGATACATGGAACACAGGGTTGCTTTTACTTCCCTTGAGAATAGTGACACCACAAAGATCATCTAATCTGTCTTTTAAAAAATCTTGCCATATTTAAATCCTGCCTCGACATTTCCCATTTCTTCAATGAGACGGAAGCTTGAAGGGAATGCCCAAGGCACTGCATGGAACCCAAAACTCAAATACACTCTCTTCCCTGCACCCTGACTCCACTAGTATATATTGGATTTGGGAAAAATAATTCTATGAGAAAGGAGATAGGCAGATAGATTGATTTGACAAATCATTCATTCATTCAGCACTCCTGTAAACAATATTAAGAGCCTGCCTTATGCCTCACACAGGATGATGATTGAGAAGGTTGCCAAGCACCCCTCTCTCTCTCTCTCTCTCTCTCTCTCTATATATATATATATATATATATACACACACACACACACACCCCAAATGTTATGTAATTCAATCCACACAATACATGTATGAGGTATGGACCACTTTCATCCCCACCCCCATTTTACAGATGGGAGAACTGAGGCTTGGAAGGAGTAAGAAACTTGTTCAAATGCCAGAGCCAGAGTTTGAACCCAACTACAGTCTGCCCCACTCTTATTTTTGTCATCCATTTTCCTCTGTGCCATTTTCGTTATTTATGGTATTGTGTGAAGTTTTATTGCACTTCTGCTGAATGCGAGTAGCACGTATTGGAGTCCTCCAGGCCAGATTCTGAAAAATAACCTTCCCGTTCTAGACTCTCTTTCTGTGCTTCAGCCCTGAGGTGCAAATGCGTGAGTCATGTCACATTTTAAATGCTTTAATCTGTGTGACTCATCACCCACCCTGTCCCAAACCTCATGCTTTTCAGAGATGTCACCTTCTTGAATAGTATCCTGGTCCCTCTCACATGGACCATGCATGGCAGAAGCATCATCGTGACACCTTTATCTCCCTCTCCCCAGCACTGTGATGGGCTCTTCCCAATACCTCTTAATTCCTTCCGTGTTTCAAGTTTCCACCTCCACCACCCCCATCTTCCAGACCTTGTGTCTGGCCTGGACAACTGCAGGTTGTCTTTTTCAACCATTCTCTACACATCAACCAGAAGGGGATTTCTTTAAATGTCAATCTGCTCATGTGGCTCCTGCCTCTGTCTTCAATCTCTTCTGCTATTTCTTGTGGCTCTTGCAACCAAGGCCAACATTTTGAACATGACTCCAAGCATCCTTTACTCATCCTGTTTCATAATCCCATGCCCTTGAATTCCTACCCTTTGGCTACCCTGATCTTCCGCCAGCTGAATGAGATACTTTCACCCAGATGCAGGGTCTTGGCTATGCTGTTTCTTTTGCCTAAAATGCCACCTCTATTCCAACTTTTACCAATTCCTATGCTTCATTTATATCTCAAGTATCATTTTCCCACTGAAGCTTTTCTTAACCATCTACATTGGATCGGGTCTTTTGGTATTATGTTATTAAGGAACTTGGTATCTTTTTTCATAGCACATTAATTAATAGGTGCTTACACACTTAGCTTGTTAGAACAAGGACCAGATCTCTTTTTATTTGCCTTTATACACTCCTATGCCTAGCATGGTAGTAGTTAAGTGCAAATACACTGTGATGTCACACACACTTGGTCCCTTTGCATCCCTATACAGGAATACCCAAGGCTGGGTCATTTACAAAGAAAAAAAGGCTGATTTAGTTTATGGTTCTGCAGGCTGTACCAGAAATGTGGGTCAGTAGCTGCTTCTGGTGAGGACTTCAGGAAGCTTCCACTCCCGCAGAAGGGGAGTTGTCAGCATGTGAAGAGAACACAGGGAGAAAGAGGAGGGGGTTGAGGGTGGAGGAAGGGAGGCATTTAATAACCAGTTTTCTTGGGAACAAACACAGCAAGAACTCATTACCTGGAGGGAGAGTGCCAAGGCACTCATAAGAGATATGCCTCCCCACCCAGGCCTTTCCCTCTTTACTCTGCCCCCACCCCTCCACAACCCAAGCATCTCCATCTAGACTCTACTTCCAACAGTGGGGATCAAATTTCAACATGAGGTTTGGAGGACAAACATCCATTTTACAGCAGCCTGATAGAATTATTTTTTTTATTAAGTCTTTTGTACATAGATCATAAATACATTTATGCCAATTTCAGTGTGTTGATTATTTGTACACATTGGAGTGCTTACATCATACTAATCAGCATAGCTTGCACCTCACTTACCCAATTATAGCATTAGGACATTTATGTTCTACACAAGATAGAACCAACTTGTACTTGCAATGTGCTCCATAGTTGTGGTCCCCCTACTATCCCCTGCTATCCCTCCCACCCCCTCCTCATCCCTCTCCCTCCCCTTCCCTCCTTCATCCTAGGCTAAAATTGTGTTTCATTTTTTATATGCAAGTGTGAGTGATTATAAATTGGTTTCACAGTAGTACTGAGTACATTGGATACTTTTTTTCCATTCCTGAGATACTTTACTAAGAAGAATATTTTCCAGCTCCATCTGTGTAAATGTAAAAGAGGTAAAGTCTCCTCTTTTTTTTTACTACTGCATAATATTCCATGGTATACATATAACACAATTTATTAATCCATTCATGGGTCATTGGGCACTTGGGCTTCTTCCATGACTTGGCAATTATGAATTGAGCTGCAGTGAACAATCTGGTGCAAATATCTTTATTGCCAAATGATTTTTGGTCCTTTGGATATACATCTAGAAGAGGAATTGCAGGATCAAACGGCAGATCTACATTTAGATCCCTGAGTGTTCTCCAGACTTCCTTCCAAAAGAAACGTACTAGCTTGCATTCAGCCTGATAGAATTATTACATAATTAAGGAAACTATTTTGTGTTCTAGTTATTTATGGGAGGGGAAAAAAAAACTTTGTGTCTCCAGCCAGGATTCTCAAACTTTAGAGGTGATCAGAATCCCCTGCTGAGCTTGTTAAAATAGAATGCTGGGTCCTATCCCTCCCTACAAGTTCCTGATTCAGTGGGAGTGGGTGTGTCAAATGAATTTCCTGGTGATGCTGGTGGTGCTGGGCTGGGATCCGCACTCTGAGAACCACTGTGCTAGCCCATGCATGTGTTTGTACTGTTGGTAGATAACTGTGTTTCAACTTTTTTTTTTTTTTTGAGAACTCAACCTTGTCTAATTTACTACACTAGGCACAACCTTGGACACTATAGGAGATGGACAGGTTTTCCCTTTTCTCACCCATTTCTAGAGCTGGGAGAAGCTTCAATATTTCTACAGCCGTGCCTGCATTGCTCAGGGATTCAAATTCTAGCAGCTGAATTTGCTTCACAGCAACTCTCCTGATTTTCAACAGCCACCAGTGCCTGCCACTGAAAATAAAATGCAGAGGGAGGGGCAGGGGCTTAGGTTTCAAACATCTTTCAGTGAGGAATTAATTTTAAAGAGAGACACAACAATAAAACATGGACCCAGTGCAGACACCCCCTTTTGGGGTTAGCTTGCCCTCTGAAATTGGCACTGTGCCAGCGGAGCCAGGTGCCTCTCTTGGACCTGAGTCAAGTGCCCTGCAGCCACCTATGAAGCACTCAGGTAAGATCCTGAAAGCCCCTCACCTCCGGCTGGCTTGCTTGATTACTATTTCAGGTCCCACCAAAGGACTCCCAGCTGGCTGGCCGGGGTCCAGTGGCTCAGGCGTGCCCCTTACGTCAACCATGCTGCCATGAGCAGGACAGGCGGGACCCCTGGGATAAAGGAAGACTGTTGGGGCTCCCTCTTTGTTTGGAGCTCACCTCAGAGAGGAATTGTTTACACATGATTACGGTGTTTACCGCTTATTATCTTGGGAGTAGTGGCTGCAGAAAGAAATGGGAGGGCCAGACAATCAAAGCTGAGATCCAGGTTTTAATAGGAAACAAAAGTAAATAATAGGTCTTTTTTCAGGGGAAGGTAGGGTGGAATGGGAGAAGATCAACCGTGCACAGACAGGGGCATTTATAACTCATCCTGGGAGCTGATGAGCTCACTGCCTTCGAGCTAGAACCACAAAGTAGTTCTCAAGTAGGGCTCAGAGGAAAGGCAGGTGACATGTTGCTTTCTTGCCCAAAGGGCATGTGTTGGGTACACAGATGTCTGGATGAATTGAAGGCAGAGGATTTGTGCTTGTTTCAGCAAACATTTAAAAGTGCCTAACACGGTGGTCATGAGGACGCGCCTCCCACACATTCGACTACAGGGAGGTGACTGATGGAGGACCTGGGCCACACTTCTGGTGGGCTGCTCCTAGCCAGTGAATGCTTTTTGGAGACAAGTTGGAAACACTAAGCAGGCCCATTCCAAGGAGACTTAATCAGGACTTTTCTGATGCTGAGCTTTGGCTTCCAGAACCTTCCTCGTACTGCACAGACATCTAAATTGAGTCTCAGCCTGTGTTCCAGCTTCACAATTTTTTCCTCTCTCCTTCACTGGGCACACACCTGTATCACATGTGTTCAGGTGGGTTTCCCAGCCCTCTCAGATCCTTCCCAGATCCTTCCCCACTTCTTATGGCTGTTTCCCCTGAGACTGATGGATGCTTCATCTTGGTAATAGGAGAGGGTACAGAACATTCTTTACTTGTGTGAGGAAATAGAAACGTTTACAGAAAAGGGTAGATGGAGATCTGAAGAACTTCCCTTTTGTCTGTGGGTCCCACTTGTCGACAATATCTTCTCCCAGGACTCTCTCTCTCTTGCTGTTTTCACCCATTCATTAAGTTCCCCTTCCCCTAACACACAGTCACTCTCCTGCAGAGAGTCTTCAGAGAAAGGCTCATTGTCCCTGGGGAATCATTTGGCCTTCTAGATACCCTACAAACATGGCCCCTTTTTAGATTTCCCATCTTCTCTCTCACCTCAAGGGACAATCTAGTATCTCTAAAACTACCCATCATGGTAAAGGCCATTGTCAAGATTCTAGGCTAAAAGACTACTATGTTGGAGGGGTCATTGAATACACAGACAAGATAGCATACATAATCTCTATAATAGTCCTCTAATGTCAGTACTGTGATGCCCAAATTATTGCTTTGTTAGCTGGTAGAAAATTGTGTATAGTGGTTAAGAATCGTGAAATGTAAATCAATGGTGTGTTGACTTGGGAAAATTACCCAAACCCTCTGAGCTTATGCTCTTATCATTTGTTTAAAAAGGAAGGGGGCCGGGCTTGGTGGCTCATGCCTATAATCTCAGCACTCTGGGAGACCAAGGCAGGTGGATCACCTGAGCTCAGAAGTTAAGAGACCAGCCTAAGGAAAAGCTGGACCCCCATCTCTATTAAAAATAGAAAAAAGCTACCTAGGTGTTTGGGCAGGCACCTGTAGTCCCAGCTACTCAAGAGGCTGAGGCAAGAGAATCACTTGAGCCCAAGAGTTTGAGGTTGCTGTGAGCTGTGATGCCACGGTACTCTACCCAGGGTGACAGAATAAAGCTCTCCCTCAAAAATAAAGTAAGATAAAATAAAAAGGAAGGGAAGGGGGAAGAGGAGATAGTAACATTACAGAGCTGTGATGATTATATAGGATAATATTGTATGTGTGAAGGAGTTAATATAGAACCCTAGACCCTTTAATGCTTATCGAATGTTCACTGTCATTATCAAAGAAATAGCTACAGTAAGCAAACAGGAAATCCTTAGCACAAGGTATGACACATAGCTGGTACTTAGTAAACATTTGCTAAATAAATAACCTTTAATACCAAGATTTCTCAATCTTAGCACTATTGGCATTTTGGGCTGAATAACTCTATTGTGTGGGGATTCTGTTCTGTGTGGTGAATAATGTTGGGCAGTACCCTTGGACTGTGCACACTGGAGACCCATAGCAGCTCCCAGCCTTGTTGTGACATCCAGTGATGCCTCCAGACATAGCCATAGGTCCCCTGGATCGAGAATGTTCCTGGTAAAGTGCTACTTTAAAAATAACATGAACATAGCCCTGGGAGCTTAGCATCTCAAAATTCAATAGAAAAGTCATCCCATTTGATCTAAATTTTTGGTTTAACTTCCTAGGTCCTACGGCAAAGCAAAATACAGGAGGTTCAAGAGCGTAGGGAAGGGACATGAATCCATACTGAAGGGGTTGAGGATGCTTTGAAGTGTTCCTGTGAAGATGCCTGATGCCAATCTGAGTGCTCCTTCGATCACGCCCATGGTGGACCTCCCACAGGTTATCTATTAATAGACCCGTTTACTCAATCTGAGCTCATGATGGGAAGACTGGGCTTGGTTTCACTCCCAGCTCCATGGTTGAGAAAATTCATTCCAGCTTTCATATTTTAGAAATTGACAACAGCAGCAATGTTTTGTTTAAGCCAGAAATGATGATTAATATTTGTGTCCTTGAGGGAAATGGTACCCTTCACAACCAGGAGGAGGTTCACCTCAGCTCCGCTATCCACTGTTGGAAAATGGACAGGCAGAAAGGGGGTCTGAACTCCGTCTATCAGTTACTCTGCCCTACTGAGGAGCCAGGTAAGGAATGAATGACCTTTTACTTCTTCTGAGCACATTCATGAGTTATTCGATATGCTCAGATGGCCTGGAGCTGAACAGGGGCACAGGCTAAATTGTTCTGCACAAAAAGTAGGAGAAAAGGAGAGGAAGGGGGGTCTCCGAGGAACACACAGACCTCAAACAGCACAGCGGTTGGCCACATGGCTCGTAGGAAAGGGATATCTGATATTCACCTTAAATTGCTTTCCACCTGCATGGATGGCGGGGATGGTCCTACAACACTGTAAGTGCACTTATTGCTTCTGAATAACACACTTTCAAATGACCAAAATGGTCGATTTTGTGTTATATGTATTTTACCACCATAAATTAAAATCAGCTTGAGTCTTCAGACTTTAGTAACAACTGATGCACATATGTGCCTCCCTTAAGTGGTTTGGGACAAAACCAAGGAACTACATCCTATAAACTCTGTCCTGCTTGGATAGACACTGGACAGAGGGGAGAATAGTGGGAGGGTTAAGAGAGGGTGAATATGAGAAAGCAGATCCTTGGGAAGTCACTCACATTCCCACAAGGCCACCAGATTTCCTATAGTACATGAGATTTCGGGGTCACATTGATTGTGTTCACATCTCAAGGGACAGGGTGAACTGGGCTGTTATTGTCTAGTTTATACAGAAGGAGAAAAAACAAGATTGTACCCAATCTTTAGCTTGAAGTTTGTTAATTGTTATTTGTTACCTGTCTTGGAGGCTGTTGTAAGGGGCAGAGGGGCTACTTAGCTGCTTGAATTAATATACATTAATTTTCATTATCTAATCCCATCTTTTCACACACTTTTCCCTCCCTCTGTGTCTGTTACATGGTTCATTTTACATTATATTATGGTCCCTTCATAGTTACTGCCTTTGGGTTTTGTCCAACTTAGAAGTTGATTGTTTTCCTACAAATTTCTTGCTCGAGATCCCTAACATGTCCTGGGTTTTGCCTCTTTCAATTAGTAGTACTTTTCCCTTCTAATTTAAGAATAAAAATGCCATTTGGGGTCAGGCTTGCCTGGGTAAGCATTTTGATACTGAGGGATAGTCTGTGGATTATGTAGGTTCTTTTTGGTGTAATTCTGAAAGAATGACAGGACTTCCAAATATGAATCCCATTGCCAGCTGAAGCATCCTCTGGTCAAGGCTTCAGAATGGCCATGCAGTCATCAGTGGCTGACTCCAGGAGCATAAGGGCCTTCTCTCCCCATACTACACACTCTGGACCTGAAACCACTGCTGGAATGATCAGGGGTGAGTCACATCCACTGGCTGAACCCCTTATGCTACCTGTAAAGAATGGGGATATGGACCTATCCTATATTTCTGGAATGCTACAGATCTAATCCAGGTTCAAATTCTACCCTTGTCTGTCATGCAAATTATGTCATCTGGAAATAACTTCTTTTCACGTTAGACATGCTTACTTTCTTTGTTCATCAGCTTGAGTAGAGTACCATGACGTCCAGCTCACAGCAACCTCAAACTCTTCGACTCAAGCCAACCTCTTGCCTCAGCCTCCTGAGTAGCTGGGACTACAGGCTCCTGCCATGATGCCTGGCTAATTTTTCTGTTTTAGTAGAGATGGGGTATCACTCTTGCTTAGGCTGGTCTCAAACTCTGAGTTCAGGTAATCCACCTACCTCAGCCTCCCAGAGTGCTAGGATTATAGGCGTGAGTCACTGGGGGCAGACATTCTTACTTTCATTTTCCAGTTTAGAAAACTACCGCTTTGGTGCCTATTTGCTTTAAATGCTCACAGTGATTGGCTCAGATCCAAGTAAGTTTTCTCGTTGTTGTTATTACTACTCTTCACTTCTCAACCAAACTAGGGTCTCTGGAAGTTTCTGAGATATGTTTAGGCCTTCTCTTGCATCTATATGCCTGGTTTTTAGATTCTTAACTAAACCTATGATATCCGTCATTGGTAAAGTTGAATTCTGCATTGTAGCACTTGTGAGAAGATATGGCCTTCTGAATCTAATATTTTGAGGGTACAATCGCCAGGTTTGTGAGTGATAGCATTCACAAAATTTTAATGGAAATAAAAGGCATTTAGGCAACAAGTATTAGCTGGGCAACTTACATTTGCGACGTGTAAGACGACTAACACAGGGACTCCAGATCTGTGCCTTTTTGACGCCACTGCTGTGAATGTAGACACGAATGAATGAGGAACAAAAATGAAGGGGGCGTTCGACAGACCTGGTCTTCATCCTGGCTCTGTTTCACTAGCTCTGTGACCTTGGCCAATGACCTTGCCTATCAATGGACACCACTTGCCTTATCTGTTAAAGGACATATGAGTAATAACCTCCTCATAGTGTGGTTGAACCAAGTACCTTCTAGAACATTCCCTGGCATAATGGTTGGTGCAAAGTAACTCAAGGAGCTTTAGTGCCCACCTCCCTTCCACATTACATGGTACAGAATTCATTGCGTCTATTATTTTTTAATAGCTTGGCTGTTCCGCAACAAGGGGGCTTCCAAAGTTTTGGTAAGTGCATTGCATTATAGTCCTTTAATGGATTATAACCTGGGCATTAACAATGATAGTTCAGGGAATTTTAATACCTACAATATAGTCCATATGTAGGACTAGTCAAACAAAGTAGGGCACAAAAGTGTATGCCATGCGACTCAGCTACGTGAAACAGTGTGTCATATTCACTATGGTCACCTTGGAGGGCTGGATGGTGAATTATTCATTATTCTTTTATACTTTTCTAAATTTTTGAAGTTTAAGACAAACTGGCATTGATTTCATCATCATAAAAAAAATTATGACTATTTTAAAGTGAAATCCTGTCTAAAACCCCTCCATAGTAAGCCTACTTGTCATTTCTATAGTGGATGTGGCTTTTTATCTGATTTGTATCGGGGCAGGGGGGAGAGAGGGGAGTGTTTTTGTTTTGTTTTTATTCTGTTTTTGTTTTCTTTTTGGGCTTTTAAACCAAATAAATGTGGCATAATTAAAGCAGCATGCTCCAGGCTGTGTTTGTAAGAGATCTTTCACTTACTATATAGTTAACTCACTGAGCAAAGCAATATTTAGGCAATTCTAAAGAAGTGTTTCTTTCTTTCTTTTTTTTTAAGAGGGAGGGTACAGGAGGAGGCGGAGGAGGCGTTTCAATTGTAATGATTTTCCTCTGTGTCATTTAGCAATTTTCCAGGGCTTTTTCATTATGGCCGCGCTGGGCCATTTGAGGTACCTGCTCTTTAATCAGCCCTGGCTGACGTCCAGTGAGCCTGGGCGGAAACTCACTAGGCACAGGGTTTAATTGGGGCCACCCACCATGGAAGCGCTTCTCCCCTTTGTCCAGAGAGAGATGGAAGCTCTTAATGTGATGTACATAAAAACGTCCTGCACTGCAGAGCAAGCCCAAGAGGACTCTGCTGTCCCCAGGCTGTTGTTATGTCCCAATTCAATGTTAGCTTTGCAGACTTTTTCAAAGGGTTCCTTTCTGTTGACAGACAACATAAAATGTGAGGTGCCCCATCCAATCACGGGGGGACGATGGAACTCCATGGAAAGAGGGTGGTAGTATAAAGTATTAGCTTGCTGTCTGGACTCAACCCCGATGCTTGGAACCTCTTTAAATAGACCCTAGACTGCTTTAAAAAGAAGTACATCCTCCCCCCTCTGTCTCTTCTGCCGTTATCTCACCAGCACCTTGGATTCGTTAAATTCATTTCTTGCAAAAGCCATTTGCGTTCCAATAATTACTTTTAAATGATCTGCCTCTTGAAATTGTGCCTTGCAGTCTTGTGGAAACACCAGCCGCACACGTGGTGGGGCTAAGCCACGAGGCAGCTTCTGGAAACAAATTGGCCGTGTAGCGGGGTGCAGCCTGCAGTAGCACTCTCAGCGGGGTGGGCATTGTGTTTCTGGGTGGATGGGCTGTCTAGAGGCTGGTAGGTGTTTGGGGTGATACAGATGAGTCAAGGGAGCTGTGACCTTTTTATGTGCTCAAAATTGGAAATGTTTAATTTGGATGTGAATATGGCATCTGTAAGCCTTCTACTGGCTGTGCTTCCTGGCACCACGTACCCAGTATCCTGGGGATAGAGCGTGTACTCCCCATGCTCCTACCCCCACCATAGTGGGCAGAGGGAGAATGGTAACAAGGCTACACTTATCCAGGGCTTAATCTGGACCTGATTGAACCTGATGACCAGGATTGGTCATCATTTTTGCTCCTTCCTTACATCTGTGTGAGGCAGCACTGTTATTTTTATCATTTAATGGATAAGAAAGCTAAAGCTTACTGAGGGCAGGACACACCCCATATTCACCTTGTTTAGTGCCAAGGTCCTGTTTGATTCCACAACAGCACTTCTCAGATTTATTTATTTATTCATTTATTTATTGGAGACAGTCTCACTTGGTCATCCTGGATAGACTGCCATGGTGCACACAGCAGCCTCAAACTCTTGCACTCAAGCAACCCTCTTGCCTCAACCTCCCAAGTAGCTGGGACTAGAGGTGCCCACCCAAGTAGCTGGGACTAGAGGTGCCCACCACAACACCCAGCTAGTAGAGATTGGGGTCTTGCTCTTGTTCAGGCTGGTCTTGAACTCCTGAGCTTCAACAATCCACCTGTCTCAGCCTCCCAGATTGCTGGGATTATAGGCATGAGCCACCGCGCCTGGCCTCACTTCTCAGATTTTAATGTGCCAACAGCTGGGGATTTGGATCTGATGGCAGGTTAGGACTCGGCAGGCCTGGGGCAAGGCCTGAGACTCCCCACGAGTAATGTGCTCTGAGGTCATGCCACTGCTGCTGGGCAGCACGATGACCACAGAGAAGCTAGACCGTTGCTGCTTCTCACCTGACCGCTTCTTAGACTCACCTGGAGCCAGAGGGCTTTGAGAATGATCCCAGTGCGCATTCGCTATTCTTGGGAGTGGGACTTGGCCATTGCACACTGAGGCTGAACACGGCTGCTGAGATGGGAGCCCTGTGGCTAAACAGATCAAAGGGCATCTCAAGGGGCTTAGATTTATGTGAAGAACAATAGTGTATAGTTAGTTAGGGAGGGAAGAAGAAAAAACAAAAAAAGGGCCACTGTGTATTAGAGAGTTGAGAGGCCAAAGACTGAAAATAAAAGATGATTCCAAAACATGAACAAAAGGAGACAGAGTCCAGGTTCTGTAAGGGCAACATCAGCCTTTATTTCCACCCGGGTATGGGTGAACTGAGCTCCAGAAGGAAGCCAGCTCTTGGATAATGATAGATGGGGGGTTTAAAGGTCGGAAAGGTAGGAGCTGGTACATTCCTTTTCCTGGGTGGGACATCTATTGGAAGGGTAGGGGTTGGACCAGTCACCTTTCCCAGGTGGGACATCCATGGCAAGGGTGGGGGTGGGCACATGCTTTTTGGGTGGGTCTGCTCTATTTGGGATGGTCCCTCCATTTGACTCTATCGAGGGTGAGGGAGGGAATAAAAGTAAGGAAAAATTGGGGAATGAGAGAGGGAATAAAAACAAAACAGCTGGACCCAGGTCACTGGCAGGTGTGGAACCTGCCCTGTCATGGAAGTTTCCCTTACAAGGTGCAGTGGTAACGGGTTCCCTAGTAGGAGTCAGCTAACAAGGTGCCACAAAATGCCTGGATTGTTTTCCTTCTGGGCAGTGAGGTTTTCAGGCCACATATTATGAAACAGGTACTTGCTGGCCCTGTTCTTGGTACTGAAAACAAAGATGACAATGACACCATCCCTATCTAAATACCTATGGTGCATTTTACAAGGGTACATGTTAAATCCACTAAGTAGAATATCAATGTCTTAACACAATAACTAAGAAAATGAGGTGAAGGCTATGTTAACCAGTTTGATGAAAGTATGTAAATAGAACAAGCACATTGTACCCCATAATTGCATTAATGTACACAGCTATGATTTAATAAATAAATAGCAGCTGGTGAAGAAGCAGTAGTTGGGGTGGGGTCATGGTCTATACTGTCCTGTCTCACTTTCCTGTCTCACTTTCCTGACACAGGCTGCTGGAAAGCAGTGGGTAGTTGTGGGGACAATCAATGGTGTGCTGAAGTCAACAAGGCCTGCCAATGACCTTAAACAAAGCAATTGTGATGGAGAGAGTCATTCAGAAAGCAGAGCTGCTGACCAGGGGGTGACTCCCAAACTCCCCAGCTTGGAATTCTGGGCCGGTGAGGGCAGATGCCCAATAGCCAGTGGTCTATACTCACTGCCTGGTTGTATTTAAGGCACCTCCAACACATCCAGTTAAAAATGTGCTGTAAGTGGTGGGAAACAGTTGTCTAGGGTTTGTGACAGAGATTCCCGAAATAATAGATCTCGGAGTCAGTAGCAAATCAGATGGGTCCTGAAAGCTCAGGAATGGGGAAGATTACCTGTGAGAGCAGATGAGGTTCAAGTCTGGGGAGCCTGATATTTGAGAGACATAAAAAAGAAAGGTAAAGAAGCATTAATAAGTAAAAATTGAACAAGAAAAAAAAAACCATTAAAATAGGACAAGTAGTGACCTGGAAGATGTGGAGGTGAGAAAGTTCGTGGAGTGGCAGTAGTATTCATTTCAAATTAGTTTCAAAGATGTTACCAAGAGGGCCCACTGTCTTTCCCTCACCTCACTCTCTCTCTTTTTTGTTTTCTCTGAGGCAAAGTAACAGGGACTACTGTTCATAATCATTTAGTCATGAACTTCATTGCCTTTTTGCTTAGAGGAACACATGACTGAGGACATGTGATTGCAGGCTAGTGAGAAGTGAAAGGTCTGTATCTAAGGATATAATGTGCTTTCTTTCACCTTCCAAGCCCAGCCTTTTGCAAGAGCACCTTGAGACAGTCTAAGTACATAAAAAGGAAGCTGAGTAAACGGGGGGAAATAAGGGAATTGGCTCATTAGAGATAGTAATGCAGTTCATAGGAGTAAGTTGAATGAATTTCGGCTCCTAGTCAGTTCCCCAATTTAAGATATGAATAAAGGCCAAGATGAGATTGAAACCCACACTGGGCACTGGGCATGATGGTGCCCTGCCTAGACAAGCATTGAAATAAAATTCAGTAGGCGCAGGCTTCTCGGTCCTGACGCCATAAGACATCAGTAGCCCAGAAGGGTGCTTTTTTACCGTAATTTTCATAGCTTCCATGTTTTGGTTTTGGCCACCATTTTTGTGTAGGAAACAGCATTTTTAATGCAGACCTAGTCACTGTATATGGAAATTGCAATTCTGATATCAGATGGGAAATATTAGAGCCCAGACTGGAGTTTGTGTAAAAAAAAATACAGAGGCTAGGTGCGGTGGCTCATACCTGTAATCCTAGTTTCTGGGAGGCTGAGGCAGGTGGATTGCTTCAGCACAGAAGTTGAAGACCAGTCTGAGCAAGAGTGAGACCCATATCTACAAAAAATAGAAAAAAAAATCTGGGTGTTGTGGTGAGAGCCTGTAATCCCAGGTGTTTGGGAGACTGAAGCAAGAGGGTTGCTTGAGCCCAAGAGTTTGAAGTTTCTGTGAGCTATGATGCCATGGCACTCAACCCGAGGCAACTGAGTGAGACTCTGCCTCAAAAAACAACAACAACAGAACATTCAGATGGCATCTGCCTTTATGCAAAAATTGACAACTTCTGAGAGAGGACTAGCTATAGGAATGAGGATCAAAAGAAGATCACCAAAGAAAGAGATCATCACTAATTGTTAAGCATCAGTGGTTCTGCATAAGACATTTTGTAGACATTGCTTAATTCAACACTCATGAAAATAAAAAGATGTGAGGTAGGGATTGCTCTTCCTCTGTTAGAGATTAGCGGACTAAGACTTTGTGTTTAATATCCCGTAATAAAAATCCTAGGATGACTTTCATTGAACATGGTAGAAAGCCAACACAGACTAACATAAAAGAGGGGAAATGATTGGAGAGATATTTCTTGACTTAACTGGCAGTAATGTCAAGGATCAAAGGAGAAGGGATGGAAACTACGGCTTCAGACTGTAGCCTGTGTATTTTTCTCTTTGTTTCCTACTTTTAATGAATTTTTTTTAATAGCTTGGGAAGGTGGTTGGTGACAACTCCAGCCTTTTATCATACCATATGCCAAGCTCAAGTAAAAGATGGGTCCTTCCTTTCTAAATGTGTAGAACAACACCAGGAAAAGATTCTAATAGGTCACACTAGAGTCCAAATCCCTCTTCTTGGATCAGTAATGTTTGCCAAAAATCAAGTGTTATTCTATATTTGGACAGAGCTAAATCATGAATTAAAACAATGGGAAATGGAAAAGTTGAGAAGGTAAATCATCCTTTCCTACCAAAAATCGAATCTGGTCAACAACAAAAATCAATACTTACTACTTACCACGATGGTGAGGATTCAGTCCAAGCTTTGCCTTTTAATCTGTCTGCTATATTTCGCTTCCTTCATGAATAAGAAATGAGCCAGAGGTATCCTAGAAGCTTTAAATTCTGTTGAGTAGGAAGTGGTGCTGGCATCCAAGTGTTAAGTACAATGGGACACAATTACTGGTCTGTAATGTATTAAGTTACATCAGAAACCCTGACCCGCTTAATTGGAATATTAGTAGAGGTACCCAAGAATGTGTCTTTCTAGCTATTTTATGGGTGATTTAAATTGGCAGTAGTTCTCAATCCTGGCTGTCCCAGGCCTACAGCTTGGAGGGACTGACTGATGTTAAAGATGGGAGCCTGAGCATCCCTGGGGCAGATGCCTGAACTTGTTGGAACTATGGAGGTGGTGGTGAAGGAGGAGAAGACACTCTCTGTAAACAAAAGAGAGTTATTTGCTCTTCGTAGGCAGCCTGATATTTTCCAGAGCGTTCACAGAGTATGCCACTCTTCCCTGCACAGAGGGCTCAAAACTCGGCCTTGAGTTTATTTGTGGAAATTAGTAGCCTGGTTCCAATACTACCTCTTCAGCCCTGGCCAACAAGCTACTTTTAATAGTAGGGCTTAGGAAAGGACTAAAAATAGAATAGAGGAAGCCAGCACACACAGCCAGAGCATGTTCAGCAGAGGAAAGCTGAAATAAGGAAATGAAACCTTATCATATGGATAAATCAGGCAGGCACAGGTTTTAAAAGGAAGAAGCCAATGCAGGTGTCTTCAGAAAGTGAAATGAGAGACTAAGTGTCACGGGAGAGAGATGACAATTCCCAAGTAGTATTTAATGACTATTTATCATCTAGTTGTTAAACTAACGGGTCTGCTTTCTATGTTGCTGCTAATGAATAAATAAAAGCTTGGGGAATTTCTTTTCTTTCGTGACGGTTATCTCTAGAGAAGACAGAGCTAGGACCTGCTGGTTTATTCTCTTTCACCTCTTCTCTCTCCCCCTTCCCACTGTTTTCAAGAACTGTACTTCACTAAACCTCATTTCTGAGCCACCAGAAAGTCTCACAGCATTCAGGTCTTCAAGGAGGTAAATCCATTTCCATCCCTTTATTTTTTCTTTTGGCTATTGCATTGAAATAAGTTCAGCCTTTTGTTCTATTTCTATTTTACCCTCTTCTACCTTTGGACATCTATCTCTTTGGACATGAAAATACTTTCTATGGGAAATTGGCAGATACCTTTGAGGAAGGCGCAACAGTGGAAAGCAGAGGAGGAAATAAGGAGTCAGTCATGGCACAGAAAGTCAGCAGTGCTGGGAGAGGCAGTAAATGTTTCTTACTTTCCATGGAAGGGATATTTGCATCTTTATGGATCAAGGGAAAAGTGAATAAATCACAGGGTCTTGTCATTTATTTCTTGACCTGGTCAGGAGGAGATATGTAACTTAAAGCATAGTATTTTGAGGAAAAAAAAAAAAAAAGAAGTTAAGCTTAAGACAGTGGAAAAAGAAAAAAAAAACCAAGGCCTAGACCTGTTCCATTGATATTAAAGGAGGGAAAAAGAGGAAAAATCTTTAGTGGGTAAGGGTGAAATTGTGTGATTTCTCCTTCTGTCCCCAATTTTCCCACCGTTCCCTCCTTCTTTTCCTTCCTCTATTCTTTCTTGCAAACACTTATGAATGACTGCTCTATGTCAGGTTTGAGGCTTGGTTTGACAGAATACAACAGGTTAGTGATTCTCCTACCCCACTGATAAATCATGAACTTCAGATAGTCATTACTGTGTGTAAGATTTACCATTTCAAAATTAGCTAAGACTTACATTTCCAAATAACTAGAAGGGGGTACTACTTTGTAATTTACACTTCCAAGGCAGGACGGGGGGCTCATGACTCTCTATCACCCTCTAGAGATAATTCCTACATATTGCAGGGCCAGTTCCTAGAAAATTGAATATACTTACAAAATCCTCCCAGAAGTTGTGGTACTGCAAGTGCTAGTGTTATCAGACCTAGCAGAAGAGATCGGGCCCTATGATCTTCAAATAAATGGAATAGGAAGTTTTTATCTCTAGATCAATGATTATGTAAGAAATGGTCCCAGTACCAAACCATGGAGGACTAGAATCTATAGGGAGCAAAGATTTACTGAGACATGAGAGAAGAGCTAGAAAGCCAGCAGTAGAAGAGTGACTTGTATTAGATTTGAGAGGAGGCCTTCTGTCCCTCAAAGGGTGGGCACGCAACAAATATGTGTTCAGTTGAATGAGAGGCCAGCAGGCTCCATGTTGATGGAGAAAATGTTATGGGAATGAGATCTGTGGTATTCATCCAGGTACACAGCTTGAGCTATTTTGCCTCCCCCCCCCCCGGGAACATCTGGAAATCTTACAACATTTTGTCACAATTCTGGGAGTGCTGTGGGCATCCCATGAGTGGCGGCCAGACTTTATAATGCACAGGACAGTCCCCACCACAATCAATTATCCAGCCCCAAAATGTCAATAGCACTGAAGTTGAGAGAGTCTAGCACAGAGCACAGGTGAGATTTGTTCTCTGAGACTCTAGCCCTGACCGTGGTGAGTAGCCTGTATTTTTGGCCACAGAAGACCAGAGGAATATGGATGAGTTGATGCAAATGTATCTCAATGGAGAGACACAAATCAGGGGCATGGTTGTTTTCTGCTGAGTGTAGACAAACCCTTTGCTCCTGCCCAGTTTCATGCTATCTGATGCTTTGACTGAGAGTGCTGTCTATCCCAGCCTCTCTTTTAATTCAGTCCATTGCTTGGTGACATGACCTTGAACACTGATTCGCTGCACATCTTTACTGTCCAGCTTCCTTCCTGTTCAGTTCATTGAAATCACATAAAGCGTGATAGTCATTTGTGGCAGAAGCACACACAGGTGCTTGCTACAGATGCTTATTTAAGCCCTACACCCTATCTCTTGAATCAGAATTTTAATACCCTGTGGTGCAGGAATCTGCATTTTAAATCAGTATCACAGATGATTTGGGTGCCCACTAAATTTTGATATAAGATGTAACAGAAGTACGGGTATCATCTGCTCTTACTTTTAAAGCCCACTTATAAAGTGCTTGGAAAAAAACATTCACTTCATCCTCAGGCTATCCTTTCGATGTATTGTGTTGATTTCTATTTTATAGATTATACAAAAGAGGCCACAGAGCTTAAACAGGTTACTTGGGGAAACCCATGTGATTGTGTAACCCTGATTTTCTCCCCGTGATGCCTTTTCTCATCCTGTTTCTACAGCCAGGTTCACCCTTCACGGCTACATTCAATGAAACAGATTCTGTGCGTTGAGCTGTCGCTTATTCTAAGTTTGACATGGACCACATTTTAATTGTCTTGGTACCTTTAGGACTGAGCGAGGTAATATGTTAACCTACACTGTCACCACCTTAGTTCAAGATGTGTTGCTGTTGTTCCACTGATGCTGATGCCTAACCTGTTCCTCTCTGGCCCTGCCTCAGTGCCTCTAATCCATAAACTCAAAAAGGAACCACATTGCTTTGTCATTGGAGATGATAACGCCTCTCTCCCTCTCTCTCTCACTCACACACACACACACACACACACACACACACACACACTCACTCACACTCACTCACATCTAACAGTTTCTGACATGCTACACCCCAGCCCACAGCGTCCTGCTGACCCAGCAACCTGCTGTTTCCGCCTTCTCCTCTGGTCTGTAACTTGTTCAACGTGGCAAACATGTTCCCTACTTTAAGACCTTTACTTCTGCTGGGCTCACTCTGCTGATATGCAGTATCAGACCACTCCGCCCCTCTTTCCTATAAAACTGAACTGCTCTCTTTCCGCCTCATTTGAAGTGTCAGCTCCTAAGAGAAGCCTCCACATGTATACATCTTATCTCCCACACCCTCCATATTGGACTCTGCTGTTATTTTTCTTATTAAGGAGCCTGTTCTCCTTTATAGCATTGGTGATTGCTTTGGTTCTTTTAAGTTACCCAGTGTGGCCTTTTCCACTGGCCCAGGAGAATGTATTTGGTTCATCACTGCAGACAAGGATCAAAGGCTCAAATAAATGTCTTGAGTAAACCACCAGGCACACAGCAAACCGGATGCCGGTTCACGATGATGCGAGCGATGTTTGTTATGGCTGATTTCGGGAGGTTTGGGTAACAGGGGCCAAGATACAATCTTAAAGAGTTGGAAGCAGGGTCAGTGGGAGAAGGGGAAGGCCACCGCCTGCCTCACTTTGTCACAGGCTGCAGACAGCGACAGGCTCATTGTTCTGGTCTTCCAGGCAGCCCTAGGTTTGCTGTCTCCTCTTCGGCAGCTAGTGTATTCTGAGCGCATCTGAGCCTCTTTTTCCTCATCGTCATCAAGGGGTTAATATTTCCCAAGTCTTGAGGATAGGACCTGAGGCAAATGGGATGGGGGATGGGGTGGCTCTAGGCATTTGGGAGATGCTGGGGACCAGGACGCTAAATACCTTGACTCTCTCGCTAGGAGACTTGCAAACGAGAAGTCTGGAGCGTAAGAAGTCGCGCCGCTTACCTGCGCCTCCCTCTGCCTCACCTCCTCCATCCATGCGCTTAAATTACGTGTTCCCAGCCTGACCCAGGGCGCTCCCCTCCCTCTCCCCGCGGTCGCTGCCTCCCCCCCCTCCGTCCCCTCCCCCGGAGTCGGAGCGGGGAATCCCACGCCCTCGCACCAGCCCGGGGGCTCGGAAGAGCCCGGGAGCATCTGGTCGCCAATCACCGTGCGGAGAGGCGGGCGCTCGGCCCCGGCGCTGGGGAGCCAGCCGGCGCTGCCTTCCCCGGAGCCTCAGACGCTCACACCAACACAGACCGACGCGCGGGCGGGCAGGCAGGGACAGGGTCCCCCAGCCGCTGGCGCTCCGGTCCCTGCCCGGGGAGTCCTCGCACCCTCTGGAGTGCCGCGGGCTGCAGCTTCAGCAGAAGGCAGGGCGCGCGGGCAGCCGGAGGAAGGAGGGGGGCCCCGGTGCGAGTCCTCGGCGATGTGAACAGAGGCGGCTTCCACCTGGCGCCGCACCTGGGGCGCCGCGCTCCGAGGCTGCGGGGAGAATGTGCGCCGCCCGAGCGCTCCGCCCGCCGCGTCCCGCCCCGCGCAGCCACCGCGCCTGCCCCTGACCATGGAGTGCGCCCTCCTGCTTGCGTGCGCCCTCCGGACCGCGGGTTCGGGTCCGCCGTGGGGCCCGGCGGGACTGGGGCGCGTGGCCAAGGCAGGTGCCACCGAGGGGTGCTCCGAGAGCGGGTGGCAGGGGGCGCCCGCCGCCGGCCCCTCACGCGCGGTGTCACCTTTTCTTTTGCAGACGCTCCAGCTGAGCTGCCTCTGCTATGCCTGGGTCACCGCCGCCTTAGCCAGTGACAACAGCAGCGGCGCCAGCGGATTAAATGATGGTTCGTATTTGCCTTGCACCCCCAAGACAGCCTTTCCGGGCGCTTTGTCCCTTCTTTTTCCTAATGAGGAAAAAAAAAGACACAGACAAGCGCACCCCCTAACCCGACAGGTGTGCGCCGTGTTGGAAGGGGGGTGTGGCAAGGGCTGGGAGCTTATCAGAAGATCAGTGCCTGAAGGTGTAAGTCACATACAGGAGAAAAAATTTCCTTCACAGGTGGTTTAAGGAAAAAAAAACTGTCGTGAGAAATTATAAAAGAAGTGGGCATTGACTTGGGGGCTAATTATAAGGCTCCTTCCTCTCCCGGGAAAGCCCTCATAAGCTCATTCTTGGTGAGGGAGGAACGCACGTGAACCTCAGTCCTCCCTCCACCCTCCCTCCTCTCTCAACTTCTCTTCCGTTTATTTATTTATTTATTTATTTATTTATTTATTTATTTATTCATTCTCTCCTTCTTGCTTTGTGTTGTGGCTGAGCAAAGATTGCTTTTAGAGAGAGGAGAGCGGGTAACTTTGATCTCTTCTGACGCTCCCCAGCACAGAATTCCAGAACATTCTTCATTTTAGTCATTTATTAACTTCCCCAAGGGAAATCCTTATTTTGAGAGTTTCCCACCAGCTATAAAGGAACAGCTCATTCCTGACCCACGGTGTCTGGCAGAACCTTGATGCCCTTCCGAGTGCCTGGGGATTTTATGGCTTTTTTAGTTTTTCGGATTGTCCCCTTCTCTTGCCAAGGGGTAAGGGGTCATGTTGGGGACTGGGGCACCGCGTGGTGGTGGAGATAGGGATTCACTCTTTGGCCAACCAGAGCTGGGCTGCAGTTTCTAAAACCACCCTTGTTTCATCAGGAGCAAATGACTAGAGGTCCCTCTGTCCCAGACACCACCTGCTGTAAGGACCTCATCTTTAGTCAGCTCCTGCAGGCATCAGTCAGATTGCTCTTTACAGGGAACGCTGGCTGCTCCTTTTCCTACCACGGAGGGAATATAATCATCAGCCTCCTTACTGCCCCCCCACGCCCTCCCCGGGGAAACAAGCTACAAGCTAGTAGCAGGTGTCTGGGGCACTTTGCTGGCTGGTTCTATACAAGGCTGGCTGGGTAAGCCTCCCACATGGCAAGCAGAGTTTCAGATGATTTTGGACAGGGAGGTTTCTACAACTTACTATAGAAACTGGAGCGGATGTCAGGAATGGTTTTCATTGTTATGTCTTAGGTCTATTAGAAGGAGGAGGTGGGTTTTTCTGTAAGAAAAAAACCCTGCATTTAATCAAAAGTCATATACCTGTAAAGCAACGTATCAGAGATTTTTTTAAAAGAGAAATGTTGTGTGTCTGACTCAGGCTTTCAAGATGAAGAGCAAAATCTTTCCCTCCCTTAATTATTTTTTAAACACAGATGTCAATTATATCACATTTTGTAGTTAAAAGAGAAGGTCAGGAGAACATGGAAGGGCATAGAAAACAGAAGAGCTACCCAGGCAGAGGGAGAAGCACAGATGGTTCACATGTAGAAGAAAACAGTCAAAAATTATTGTCAGATTGGATTGTTTTTTCAAATGCGAGCCTAATTAGACTATCACGCCTTGATTCCTGCTAGCTCCAGAACTTCTGATCATTCCTCAGTTTTGGTTTGTTTATTTTAGGGGGAGTTGTTGACTGTTTAGGGAAAGGGGAAATTCCTCTTCCTCCTCCCACCCCCCCGCCCCGTCCATAACCAAGGACCTAAGTGACTTAAACATGTCTCTTATTTAAAATCTTCCTAAACACTCTTCAAATTAGTTTCCCATTCTATGCCTCGAAAGTAGACATGTGGAGCTTTTTTTTTTTTTTTTAATGGACAGAGGGCATATTCCAAATCATTTTGTAGGATGATGCTTTTCAGTCTCAATATTTTGTGAAGGAAAACAGTGTGCTGGCTTCGCCTCGCACAGCAAATTGGGTTTCAGCTCCTGCTCCATAGGACATGCGGCAATTAGTGCTGCTCTGGGGAGCAGTGGAGAAGGTATTTTTAAACATGCCTTTCCAGTTTCCAGGAGCCCCCTGATCTGACACTCCCTCAACCAACATGCCTGAGCAGTTTCACATATCAGACCGTGTAGGAAGGGTCTGACAATTTTGAGACATTTTTCACTCATACCCTATGTTTTGTGCTTGCAATGAAATGAGACTGGCCTTCTGAAAGCTCAGAGTTAAATGCAAAGGCTGATACTACCGCTGGCGTTTTATGATCACACAAAAATAGTATTGGAAATGCCAAACGGCTATTGCTTGTCCTTGATCTGAGGGATGAAGCGAAGCCAACCAACCTGGAGTTATCATTCGAAATTTAAACCCCCAAAATGCTGGCAATTCAGTTTAACCACAAAGACATTAACCTCCTCAAAGGAAAAAAAATCATTTATTTGTTTCATGATTTTGTATTGATTAGTTTTGCCTCCCCCCCTCCAGTTTTTTACCTAGGATAGCTCCATGGCTCATATTTTCAAAGTCTGTCTCTTCCCTGGAGAAGCACAGGCGTGGCATTGTCCACCTTCTTGTAATTCATCAACGTCACGTTTGCCTTTGAGTTTCTGCAGACGTTGCTATGACAGATGTCCTTGTGGAGGCTGAAGGGTCCTCTCTGTGAGCTGTTCTGAATTACATTTGATCTAGGTGTACAGCCCTAAGAACAAAGATATCTTTGAGCTGTATTGGTGTTCTTTGCCAGCCCGTTGGAAAGTGACCATTTGGAACTGTGGACTCCGGGTGCTGACAGGCGAACCTTTTCCCATTGCAGATTACGTCTTTGTCACGCCGGTAGAAGTGGACTCAGGCGGGTCGTATATTTCACACAACATTTTGTACAACGGCAGGAAAAAGCGATCAGCCCAGGGTGCCAGGAGCTCCCTGCACTACCGATTTTCAGCATTTGGACAGGAACTACACTTAGAACTTAAGCCATCGGCGATTTTGAGCAGTCACTTTATTGTCCAGGTACTTGGAAAAAATGGTGCTTCAGAGACTTGGGAACCCGAGGTGCAGCGATGTTTCTATCAGGGATTTATCAGAAATGACAGCTCCTCCTCCGTGGCTGTGTCTACATGTGCCGGCTTGGTGAGTGCGCCCCAGCCTGGGTTGAGCTCCTCCTTTTCGTGTTTTGTACAACTTGAATGAACAGATGTCTGTAATATTAAGTGCTCTTCTAGCCAACTCCACGCAGTCACACTGTCAGCTTTGATACTTATAATAGTCTCAATTGAATTAATCTAATCTGCTCCCAGAAAAAAAGAAAATATAATAGAACTTTAATTACCATTTAGAACATTCTTTTGATGTTTAATGGTCTGGGCCTTTTCATTCTCCCATGTTTGAGACGATCCCCAAGGAAATTAATTTGACGGATGCCATTCGCTTTGGGAAGTCTTGGGAGACCGAGCAGTCTATAAATCTAACAAGCTGCATGTGTCTCCGTTGCTTTGAAATGGGAAAACTGTATTTTAATGTGAAATTGCACTCCACAGCCCTGTAAGATCAACCTTGACTTTACTGGAGTTACTGGAGGAAGGTCTTTTGTTTTCTTTTAATTGATCTGTTGGTGGTGTCCTGCTCACGTGAAATATCCTTTTAGCATGGGGTGTGGCGTATTTCTGAGTTGGCAGGGTTTTTGAGTGGTGGCATCCAGGGAGGAAGGACATTTAAAAGCATTTGGGACAAGTGTTATTTCTTCCTCTCTGTGTAATGCTCATCTGTGGAGCGCCCGGCTGAGGATATCAGTGTAAATGATACTCCTCTCAGGATTCAGTCAAATATATCAGGCAGTAAACGTTGTCCTGGGTCGATCTCATTGCGAGCAGCACTGGAGAAGTGTCTTGAACTGACAGAAGGGCCTGTGTGTGCTGAGACACACAGTCCAAGGTGGAGGAAATATGAGAAAACCCAACTGAGGATGGAGTTAGCAATGAACTTGAAACATCATGGCGTAGAGCAAGAGTGGGATGGCTTAGGTGTGGGTGAACCCAGACTCCTGTGTTCTTTGTTAGGGGAAACTTTCAGTTATTTTTTTTTAACTGCCCCCCATATTATAGCCTGAAATTTAGCTAAAATCTTTCATCATCATTATAATCCTGATACTCCTTGGTCTATTTCAAGTATAGAGTGAAGTAAAGCTTTAACGATTCCCGACTAAACTCGTCCATTGAAATAATGAATGTGGGCATTCACGACCCATTTATTAGAACGTGGTTACCCACACACGTGTGGGCACAAGCACATGGTATGTCTTGGTTTTCTTGTTGGTTTTGTTGTGGTGAATCTCTTGTCCTTTTTCTGCTGTTGTTGGCATCACTCCCTGTATTTCTCTCTCTTCTATTTCAGATGCTAAAGCCCCCAGAGGGAGTTTAGGCACTCATCCCAGTGGCTTAAACCATCTCATTCCACATACCGGTGGTTAAAAGCAGTTTTCCCAGGTTCTAATTCTCATATAAGCCTTACTAGGAGGGTCCCAGACAAGTGACATCTAGTGCCTTAGTTTCTTCACCTGTAAAATGGGAATAACAACAGTTCACATCACAGCACTATGGGGATTAAATGACTCCTTACACAGAAGGCGCCACCACAGTCCCTGGAAGGGGACACGGGTTCTAAACGTTTTCTTTTCCAACAACACTCAGCCTCCCCATGTTTAGTTCTCTTGGGATTCCTTTTTTTTTTTTTTTTTTTTGCAGTTTTTGGCTGGGGCCGGGTTTGAACCCACCACCTCCAGTATACGGGGCCGGCGCCCTACTCACTGAGCCACAGGCGTCGCCCCTCTCTTGGGATTCCATTCTCTGCAAGGGACAGGAAATCTGCTCAGTTGTCTCAGATTAATAGATGTGGGGTTATTTCGCCTACCTTTTGAACAGGGAGAAAATTATTGCTTAACACGTAACAATGCTGTAGGTTAAAATTCCTCACCTTTGTGCTAGGTAAGAAAGAAGTAATTGACAGCCTGATTTGAATACAGACAGGGTTCATGTGACTCAGGTGACCCCGACGGTTCAATAAACCAGGTGTGTGTCTCCTTAGTTAATGAACTTCACTTCTCTCAGCCTCAGTTTGCTCTCATGGATCACAGTTGGTGATTTTTAAGACTCTCTCCTCCAGGTATTTGACTATGATTATCTAGTTTGTTGACCCTGGAAGGTAAGGGGTGGAGAGAGAATCAAGGTTTTCCCAATTCTTTTACCCCCCTCCTATTCTTTTTACTCCCTTTTGCACTTGATAAACAACTGCAAAACCCAAACACACTCATGCTTGAGAAAACAATAAGAAACAAAACAAGAAAGAGGACAGAGACACAAGTAACAAGCTGAGACGCTGCTCTGTATTGATTTTTGTGAACTTGTGTTGAAATATAATGTATAGATACAGAAGCATGCAAAATGTACACACAGAAAAATGAAAAAAAAAATAAGAGCACAGCTTAATAAATTTTGGCAAAGTCTATACTCATGTAACCATCAACCGGATCAAGACCCCCAGAAGACCTTCCTTGCCTCCTTCCCCATCACAATGCACTGGAGGTAGCCACTATCTTAACTTTCAACAGAATTTAATTTTGCCTGTTTCAAAATATTTACATAAGTAGAAGCATAAAGTATTTTCCTATATGAAGAGGCCATACTATTTCCATCTAATTGTTGTCCTATCAAACTATTTCCAGTTTGGGGCTAGAACACTACTAAGTATTTAAAGACATGCTCTTGGTAAACTTATGGACGCATTCTGTTGAGTACATGCCTGAGAAAGAAGTTGCAGAGTCATAGGATTATATGTAGGTTGAGTAGCCCTTATCCCACCTGCTGGGAAATGGAATTATTTTATTTTATTTATTTATTTATTTATTTATTTTTTGAGACAGTCTCACTATGTTGCCTTCAGTAGAGTGCTATGGCATTACAGCTCACAGCAACCTCAAACTCTTGGACTCAAGTGATTCTCTTGCCTCAGCCTCCCAAGTAGCTGGGCCTACAGGCATCCCCCACAACGCCCAGCTATTTTTTTTTTTTTTTTGGTTGCAGTTGTTATTGTTTAGCTGGCCCAGGCTGGGCTCGAACCCACTACCTTCGGTATATGTGGCCAGCACCCTACTCAATGAGCTACAGGTGTCAAGCCAAGAATTATTTTAGATTTGGGATTTTTTTTTGATTTTGGAATATTTGCTGTATATATATTGATTGGATATCTCTAATAAAAAAAAAAATTGAAATCCAGAATGCTCCAGTGAGCACTTTCCTTGAACATCATGTTGGCACTCAAAACATTTCAAATTTTGGAGCATATTGGATTTCAAATTTTTGGATCATAGATATACCCAACTTTTGTGTATTTGGGTTTAGTAAATACTGCCAAGGAGCTTTTCAAAGTGGTTGTAATGATTTGTACTCAGCAGCAGCATTTAAGAGTTCTAGTTGCTCCACACCCTTGCCAACACTTGTTACTGTCTATCTTTTCCATTGTAGCTATTCTCATTGATGGGTGAGTAAAGTTCAGTACCCTTTCTTAAGCTTATTGGGCATTTTTATACCTCCTTCTGTGATTTGTCATATAAGGACAAGATATAGTAAAAAATGTTTTCAGCCTACATCGTGGTAGTTTTTTCTTTAAAAATAAAAACAAGAATTCTAAACAAAAATGCCTTTGCCAGTTTGACATCTTTGATATGATGACTGTGAACCTCTTAACAGTTCATTTATTTGTAGTGGAAATAGTCCTGCGAGATTGCTTGAGGGGGACACTTTATGAAGAACATTGAACGATCCAGATGGAGGAGAAATAACCAAGTCAAGAATTTCTTCTTCCTTGTAGCTACTCATAGATGGTGCTCAGCCATTGTAGCCAAGCAGAGAGTCACAGGTCCTCTAACATTAATGAGCAACTATAGTAAGGGATTCTGAATCATAGATGATTCAAGAGTTCATGAGAAGAACCATTTGCTACCATGCTTGTTGGAGAGACTCATGGAAGTTAAGATGCCAGAAAAGACAGGCTACCCTTCTTCCATGAATACAGAGACCGACGTGAGATGGATGAGGCTGGGAAATGAAACTTCTTCACTTGAAGCTTCCATATCACTGTTTCCCGACAAGTGGGACTGGATCCCTAGAATCAGGGCCCCTTTAGATGTGCTGGCAATCTCTTAGTGTGCACGCCATATGGATGAGGAATGTAATGTCACCTTTAAATAACTTGACAAAGTACCAGTGGGAAATCTCTCATTATCTTGACTGTGAGAGAAATCCAGGAAGAAAATGAGCAAAGGTGGAAGGCGTTATAATAGTGAAATACATGTATGTTTACATATATGCAAGCAGACGTTCATACACACATACTCTAGTTAGAAATTTTCTAGCAGGGAATTCGCCTTAATAATTCAAAATTAATGTATGCTTGAGATATTTGAACAATTTTTTAAAAATGTAACTTCTCCCTTGTAAACTGACAGGTTTCACCTTACTCAGGAGTTAAGCTGGTTGTCACTTACTTGAAATAATTCATGAAACAGGAGTTGCCAACTTCCTGAAGTGAATCCTGCCTATTATGTTGGGGGTGATTATTTTAAAAAAATTGAATGCCTTTATACTGGCGACTAGAAGAAGTCATTCCTGCACCCTCAACCTGAAGACTCTTCATCCTCAATGAAAATATTTTGATTTGCAGCCTTTGTCCCAGAATCTCAGGTTTATAGATTAGCTTAATCTAGTCACTCTCTACCTTGTCTGTACTTTTGACTATATCCAGCCTCCCTCAGTGATGAAAAAGGTCTTTGTATCCAACGTGCCTATGCCACTGGAGGGTGACTCTTCATCTTGCTATTGAACTGCAACCAACTTTTGTATAATTTTTTCCATTAGAACAAATCCATATCTTTCCCCCATGTCCTAAGAGGTCTAAGACATTTGTCTGTTCAAGAATCTTCTACCTTAGTGAACCCTTTGGATAGGATAGTGATTTTTCAGTGAGTGATCAACTATGTTAGCTTCCTTGGAGGTGCTAAAAATGCGGATTCCTTTTTAACCCATAGCAGAAGCTCAGGGAGGTAGCTGGGTCCAGTAATGGATAGTTTTAATTCTCTAAATGATTCTGATGCATTCCAACATTTGAGAACCATCTATTGAAAATGCTTGTATTTTTGGAACTTATTGGAAAGATGTCATTCTTTCATTTCACACCTATTTGTTAACCTTTATTGTGCTGGGCACAGTTCAGAGCACAGTGGAAGCTGGAAGCTGGCACCAAATCATAGAACTTTGGTTCCAACTTAAAGCTGGAACCAAATGGAAAAGGTGGAGCAGTAATTTCAGACCTGGGACTTGCTATTTTATTGAGGACCAAGCTTCGACTCAATAGCACTCTGGGTTGAGTAGCTCACAGGGTGTGGTCTTAGGAAAGGGGGGACTGGTCAAATGACTGCCACCTCTGATAACTTGACAGTGCATGTTAGCATCTTAAGACATCAGAAAGGTTCTACATTAAAGACATTTGTTCAACTTGTTCAACTCTGTTTAAACCTGGAGTTTCCCTAATTTGTTTGGTCATAGAATTTCCCCCCCCTAGGAAACATCTCTTTACACTTTGCTGGTGACATAAAAAACACCAAAGCAATGATTCCCCAAAGGGTTACTACTATAATAATGATTTTTAACTCTTAAAAGGTGCTCCATGAATAAAGTTTCAGTGACTATGTAAGTTAAGGAAACTTTAAAGGGTTTTGTTGTTGTTGTTTGTTTTTTGAGACACTCACTCACTCTGGGTAGAGTGCTGTGGTGTCATCATAGCTCATAGCAATCTCAAACTCTTGGGCTCAAGCAAACCTCTTGCCTCAACCTCCTGAGTAGCTGGTATTACAGGTGTGTGCCCCCATGCTTGGGTAGTTTTTTCCTGTTTTTAGTAGAAATGGGGTCTCACTTTTGTACAGGCTAGTCTCAAACACCTGAGCTCAAGCAATCCTCCTGTCTTGGCCTGCCAGAGTGCTAGGATTACAGGTGTGAGCCACTGAGGCTGGTCAATGGAGAAGCATGAATCCTATGTACTCAATCTTGATATGAGGACAATTAATGACAATTAAGGTTATGGGGGGGGGAAGCAGAAAGAGGGATGGAGGGAGGAGGGTGGGGCCTTGGTGTGTGTCACACTTTATGGGGGCAAGACATGATTGCAAGAGGGACTTTACCTAACAATTGCAATCAGTGTAATTGGCTTATTGTACCCTCAATGAATCCCCAACAATAAAAAAAAAAAAAAAAAAACTTTGGAGGTTTAAAGATAGTTAAACATCTTCACCACAATGCATTTCATACCTTTTAATGTGCTCATGTTATTGCAAAGCTCTCAAGAGGTAGGATACTAATTTAACCACTCCTCCTCTTTTTAAACCACGCTTCCATCAACATCTTGTACCAGGGAATCTGTCCTTCACCATAAAAGAGCAATTCCTAGGTCTAAGATCGTTTGTACTTGATCAGTACATAACTTCTATTCCAGCTGGAGAAATGTACTCCTTGCTTAAGATCCTCTAATCCAAGCTCTATTTATGTACAGATGGAGGAAAGACATGCAAAAACTGTCACTGCATTGTGTTTCTGCCGGGCTCTGTAATGCATTGATGAGTTTGCCTTTGATTAATAAGCTTCGTGAAGGCCCAGCTAGCGTGAGTGGTGGGCTGCTTTGCTGTTTCTTTGGGGTCATCTGCCCAGTGTCTGATCACCACCCAGCCCCAGCACTGTGTTAAAGGCTCTAAGTAGAACATTTGTACCTTGATTAAGTGGCCACGAGAGCTACCCCCCACCCCATCCCTCATGTGCCGTCCAATTTTGTCACTTCCTTTCCCTTCATTTTTCTTTTCTTTGTCCCCAACAATTAAACCCTAAGTGGCATTTCTCCCCCATGGCTGTCTGCCCTACCGTCCTCATTGTATCTTTCTTTAGTGGTGGCCTTTTTTTGGACTATGGCTGCAGTGACCCATTCTCCAGAGAGCCTGGGTCCCTGCAAGGAACTTTGGAAGTACTTGGATTTCAATAGACGGTAGGGACACTTTGATCTCCCCCTTTTCAGAAGTATTTTATGACTCAGAAAGCTCAGTCATTGAGTTGTCTGTTGCTGGTCACTGCCTGCCAAGTAGTCTTTAGAAAACTGATTTCCATTCATAAAAGGGCTGAAGTTAAATGACCTTCGTCCATGGCAGGCAGAAAGAGACTGGGCTTTGCTGCTTCAGAGGGCCTTGTTAGCTAGCAGGGGTTTGTTGAATGACATATACCCCCTTGGAACTTTCTGGTCACCAGAGACAATCATGTGAAATGAAGGATTAGACTGGGTTATACTTACAGTTTTGTTTTTTTTTTTTTTTTGAGACAGGCTGACCCAAATCAAAGATGTTTTCTTAGACTGTTACTTAATTCATCAAGAGAGGTAAAAGAAACCATTTTTTTTTTCTTAGTTTCTGTATGTTCTTTTTAGACATGGTTTGTGAAAAGAATTATTTGCTCATAACAATACTTCTAACAAAATCTGAGACCAAACTCTTAAGGAAATTGCCAAGGTTCTTGCCAGAGAGCTAGACCCACTATGTTTGCTTTTGACTGTGGACTAGGGAAGGGTCTAAGAGGGAAGTGGCCATCAAGCCCCTCCATCCATCCCCATCTTGTCTTGAAGCCTTTGCAAGCTCAAGACTGTCAGAACAGGAAAAGAACACTTGGGTACTGGCAACTCATACGGTGGGAATGTTTGGAGATTTTGGTGGGGGCAGCGGGAGTAACTAACTTTATCAACTGTGGAGACATCAAATAAGGTAATGAAACTTAAACAGAAGGGCCCACAAGGAGTTAATGATTTGGATCATCAACCTAGCATAATGGCTTTGGGTTTAGATTCTGAAGTTCCAGCTCTTACCTTTACTACTGTGTAACCCAGGTGAAATTTTTTTGCCCTCTCTCCACTTTTTTTCTTTCCTCGTTAGGAAAAATGAGGATGATGACAGTACCTGTCCCATGGGGATTATGGTTGCTGCAGTCAAAAAAGAAAAATACTCTATTGTTTAAGAAGATATTGCATGCTTAAGGCAATGCCTGGCACATAGTGATACTATTATAGTGAGAACGATGTAGTAATAATTATCATTACTACAGACCTTCTGGAAAGGAGCTTTCAAAGTTGGCTAATGCTAGTTCTTACTGCTCACAGGCGGAAGAGAGTTTAGCCTGGATAGAAAGAATAGTTAATATTTATCGAGCACATATGGCTATTAACACTGAAGCCATTGAGAGGAGATTTAGCTGATACACAGAGGTAGACCAGTTGCAATTAAATATTATCGTTATTGCTACTAAAAAGCAACAGCTTTTAGTCAGCCACTTTACAAAACTGAGAACATGGGGGAAAAAATGTTCAGGCCCTGCCTCTGAAAGTTCAGTAGGTCCTGGATAGAGCCAAAGAAAAGCTTCACCAATGGTTCCAGCGAGTGCTAATGAATCGCTGAACTAAATGTATCTGAAAAGAACCTTCTCCGTGGAAACAGGACTACTTGAACCTGTTTGGGAGAATTGTTTTTGCTTTATGGAATGTTATGACACCAATGCCCAGACCGGGGTTAGCCAGTATGTACGCTAAGAGGGCAGGGACACAAGGGTAGCCCTTTGTGAATCAAAATGTAGAGATTGTCCTCGGTTACGTATTACAGGATTCTAGTGGTAAGTAGAACACCGCCATCTCACACTGCATTAAGCATAAAAGTATGTCTTTTTTGGCTGTAGAATGATTTTTCTAATCCTTTTTCCTCACTATTTATCCTTCCCTTCTTTCTTCCTTTCCTGTTTCCTTCTCTGCCTCCTCTCCCCTTCCTCTTCTCCCCCTCCCATCTCCCCTCCCCCTCGCCCCTCCCATCTCCCCTCCCCCTCGCCCCTCCCATCTCCCCTCTCCCTCGCCCCTCCCCCGTCTTATCTCCTTCCTCCCTCTTCCCCAGCCTCCCTTCCTTCCCACCTTGTAATAGGATTGGCTGCCTTTCAGCAAAGCTGGGTGCAGGGTGTCCAGTCACTTCATCACTCTTCTTCTTCCTGCGTGGCTTCCTTCCGTGCCGAGTCTCCTGAGTTCTGAGATTGAGCTTTAAACATTTCCTTGGGTGCCTGGCATCTTACCTGACTGCCTCTGCAACTCTGCAGCTGTAACATACAGAATTCTTGAGCAGAAGCATGTGGGGCTCTGAGTGTCATTTGCTCCCTCACCTGCCTATGCCTGGGGGGAGGGCACTGATGCATCTGAACATGACTAAGCCACATTTTGCTTTATGTATCGGATCTGTGAATTAACGCATAGAAGAAGGTGTGGAATGAGCTACAGCAAACTAAGGGCTCCATGGTTATCAGTTTGAAAGTCATTATGGAACCAGTGTGTATATGTGTGTGGGTGCGGGGAGGTTAAATTATATGTAAATTATATTAATCCATACTTTTTCTGAAGCATCTTTTTTGTTGGGGGAAGGAGGGTGCTTAAAAAATGATGTATAAAGGGCCTGGCACGGTGGCTCATGCCTGTAATCCTAGCATACTGGAAGGCCGAGGCGGGTGGATTGCCTGAGCTCAAAGGTTTGAGACCAGTCTGAGCCAGAGTGAGACCTCATCTCTAAAAATAGCCGGGTGTTGTGGCAGGTACCTGTAGTTCCAGCTATTCGGGAGACTAAGGCAAAAGAATTGCTTGAGCCCAAGAGTTTGAGGTTGGTGTGAGCTGTGACACAATGGCACTCTACTGAGGGCGACAAAATGAGACTCTGTCTCCAAAAGAGAAAAAAGGTATATTTTGGAGGTCTTTCCTTACCACTACATATATAGATTGCTTCAAGTTAATTTCCTTCTAATTTCCAGTTTTTTGCTATTGCTGAAAAGAACATGCAGATGTGATTCTGTGTGTAATTCTGTATTTTAGGAGGAGGGGAAGCGAGAGGAAGAAAGACCTATTTTGTGAAAAGCTGAGGTGTGTCATACCTATGAGACATTAACTGAGGCCAGGGATGGCTTGCCAGTGTTGACATTAGCCACCTAACATCACTGTCACTGATACCTTGGCTGTATATCATTCTTGTTTTCCATGAGCCTCAGACAGTTGATTAGAATAGCTCTCTGCAGCAGAGCTTGTATGTTGGTGAAATTGCATGATTTCCCACCATCAGCAGTAAACAATTGAAGAGAAAATTAATTTCTGAAGTCTAAATATAAACGAGCCTGATGATAGCAGGGCACATTAAGGCTTTCATGGCCAAAACTATTTGCTTGGACTTCATACACAACTCTGCATAAACCCTGGAGGTCCTCTTCAGTTACATCAAGTTATTCCCATGGAAGTCTGTTCCCACGGTTTTCCTATCCAATTATAGGGCAAAATACACTCAAATACCATAATACAAGTCTGGTGAGCATGTTCTGTCTGGACGGCATACTCACCTCTCCTGAAGGGATGCTTTTGATGTATCGAAGGATTTCATTTTCAGCTGAATTCCTTTGATTGCTTATTCATGCCTCTGAGCTTCGGGATATTTATCTGCTCTTATTACCACCACCAGTCAGAGGGGGCTGTGCTTTCTAACAGAAATTATACAGTGCCCAGCGCTAATTTACTAGAAGTCAGCCATGTGTACACCCTTATTTGAGAGACGGCACTTGAATGGAATGGAGATAAGCTGGTAAAAGGAGATTATCTTTCTGCTGATTTACCGAGCTCTCCTACACCCGCGTACATTTCTTTGTGACTGTGGTTTCACCCTGAGATCTTACGATCCTTTCTCTTCCTTTCCTGTTTGTCCCTTGCCCCTTCCAGAGGCAAATGATACAGTATTCAGAATTCATTTTTTGTGGGTAAATAATGAACACAATATATTTTTTTCACCTTGGTTATTGAGTCTGGGTCTGTTTTAATCTTGTGCAGAGCCATGATGAAAAGAAAATCTTACACTTCACTGTACTTTCACTCTTGATGCTAATGGCAGCTACGCTTTATCTCAGGGTTCTGCTATCTTTGTTTCCTGGTAAAATACATCAAAGCAAAATGAAATCCATTCTCAAAAGTCTTCCTTTTGTGTATGAAACAAATACTAATCTCCATGTGATGTTACATATTTAGCACTGTCGTTTATAACTAACAAGTCTGGAACAGTGAATTTTTAATGCAGGGAGCTTTGAAAAAACACAGATGCTTTATGTTCTGATCCCTCCCCTGTCCACTTAAAGAAGAATACTTGGGGGGCCCTGTTTTCTGTATTTTTTAAAGACTCCCCAGGTAGTTTTGGTACAGTCAAGTTTGAGAGCCCCTAGCCTAGGTAAATGTTTGGAGTTTTAGAGGTATTACCACCCACAAATGCCTCGTGTAAGATGGCAGGATGACATGTTAAAATGCATGGAATTTTAGAAGCCCATGTCTCACTTATCAGGTCTATGATCTTAGGAAAATTGTTCTTTTTTTTATTTTGAAATACCTTGAGACTCGGAAGAAGTTGCAAAAAATAATAGTTTTCATGTACCCTTTACGGGTTTGGAGACATTATCAAATTATCTGAGAATCTCGTTTCCTTCTCTGTAGTGTGGAGTTTGAAAAAAGAAGAAAAGACTTCAAAGGGCTGCTGCACTGTTGTGAGAATTAAATGAGATAACCATGTAAAAAATGTAGAAGGCAGACTTCTAAAATAGCCCCCAAGATTCCTGGCCCTTGTTGTACATAGGAGGTCTGATAAGTTCATGAACTCATCCTAGAAAAAGTGCTGCATACTCATTGCTGAATATCACTATGGTCACCTTAGAAGGACTCCCCTTGGGGAACTGTACACGGATGCCAAGTGCCTAATCTACCCTTCAAAGCAATTTTCGAACTCTTTTTCTGGAATGACCATCAGCACTGTCATTGTATGAGGTCTGACAATTAAGTTCTCAAATTTGCCACCGTGGGCTTACATTGGCAGCCCCGTATAAGCAATTGAGTGAGGTTTCGTAACCTTGGTATATCGGTGTCTCACAGCTGTGTTCCTGTCGACATGAGGCGGTGTCTTGCTGGGTGGCATTCGTTATTGTTGTTACATGTTTTTGTGTGTCATACAGTGACCGCTTTGATGGTCATTCCAGAAAAAGAGATCCAAAATTGTTTTGAAGGGTGGACTGGGTGATGGCATTGGTGCATAGCTTCCCCAGGGGAGCACTTTGAAGGTGACCTTAGTGATATTCAGCAGTGAAGTGTGTTGCCCTTTTTCTAGCCCCAGTTCATGACCTTGATTGTCAGACCTTGGACACCTTCTCCCACGTGTTTAATCAATCAATATTCAAGGTATTACTGGGAAGGAATTTCATTTATTTTTCATTGTTTGGGATTCATTGAGGGTACAAAGAATTAGGTTACATTGATTGCATTTGTTAGGTAAAGTCCCTCTTAAAATTGTGTCCTGCCCCCAAGAGGTGAGCCATACACCGTGACCCCCAACCTCCCACCACCCCTCCTCCCCTCTCTCCACTTGCTCATTTCTCTACCCTCCCCCCCTTGTATTAGATTATCTGCTGTCTTCATATTAGAATAGAGTACATTGGATTCTTGCTTCTCCATTCTTGTGATGCTTTACTAAGAAGAATGTGTTTCACCTCTATCCAGGTTAATACAAAAGCTGTAAAGTCTCCATCTCTTTTAATGGCTGAATAGTATTCCGTGGTGTACATATACCATAGCTTGTGGGCATTTAGGTTGTTTCCACATTTTGGCAATTGTAAATTGAGCTTTGATAAACAGTCTGGTGCAAATGCTCTCATGGTAAAAGGATTGTTTTTCCTTCTGGGTGGATGCCCAGTAATGGGATTGCTGAATCAAATGGGAGGTCTCATTTGAGTTCTTTGAGGATTCTCCATACTTCCTTCCAGAAAGGTTGTATTAGTTTGCAGTCCCACCAGCAGTGTAACAGTGTTCACTGGGAAGGAATTTTAAAAATATGATTATGACTCCAAACTAGTTGACCTCAAGGTAGGGAGATTTTCCAGCTAGGGTCTGACTTAATCACAGGGGCCCTTTAAATCTGGGTCTAGAAGTCAAAGACAGGAGGAGTCAGAAGAGGTTCATGGCTAGAGGGGTTTAACATATGAGAAATTCTTCATTTAGGCTTTGGAGATGGGAAGGACCCTGTCACCAAGAACAGTGGGGGCATCAGGGAGCTAACTGAACTCTGGCTGACAGCAGGGAATGGGAGGCAACCAATTTCTGCCAGCAGCCTGCGTGGTTATGGCAATGGATTCTTTCTCAGACCTCCTAGGAAGGAATATAGCATGGCCGCCATCTGATTTTAGCCTTGGGAGACCCTGAACAGAGAACTCAATCACTCTGTGCCCACTCTTCTGACTTGAACAATGGAGAGTTAATAATTGGGTGTTTTCAAGTTGCTAAGTGTGCCGTGGTTTTGCCAGCAGTGGTAGAAAATAGGTGTAGCAAATGCCCACAGTGGTTACTCTACAGGTAACTTTACGTTCCCTTAGATAGTCCCCATTTTAAATTGCTCGGGAAATTATTATATTTAGCACAGAGTTTCTCAATAGGGCATTATTGGTAGGAAGTGTAATTCTTTCTTGTGGGGGCTGTGTCTATACACCGTAGGATGTTTAGAGGCATTCCAGGCCTCTGGCCTTTCGATGCCAGTAGCATCCATGCAGTTGTGTCATCAAAAATGTCTCCAGACAAAGCCAAGTGTTGGGCGAGTGGGAAGGAGGTGGGATGGGAGGGAGCATAGTTGTATCCGTCTCCCAGCTGATAACCATTGATATGGCAAAATCACAAACTGTCTTCTTTAACAAAATGCACTTATATGTGTATACATTTATTCTCAGAATTTTGTGATGTTGATTTCAGTGTGATGAAGAATATTGATTAAGAATAATGGGGCGGCGCCTGTGGCTCAAGGAGTAGGGCGCCGGTCCCATATGCCGGAGGTGGCGGGTTCAAACACAGCCCCGGCCAAAAATCACAAAAAAAAAAAAAAAAAAAAAAAAAAAAAAAAGAATAATGAGCAACTTGGCTGCTGAGACAGCACAGGCATGGTGCACAGGGGCTGGGGACTGATTGGATGGCAGCAGAGAAACCATCTGGGAATGCTTTAAAAGATGTGTATTTGCTTTTGAATTTCACAGCATGCCAACTCAGACTGAAAATGCCTGGATCTCTAAAGAAACAGAGGTATATTTATAATAAAATTTACCCTTGCATTCTTGTGAGGAAGGGCACCTAACCATAGGGATGTGGATTCTATTGTGGGGATCAAAGTTAAATGTCCTGTATATTCCCTTGACCTGTAAGAACAGGGGCAAGAGGCAGCTCTGGGAATGAAAGAGGGAATGTGTCTCTGTGTTCCGTGAAGTGTGTGCTCTTGCCAGACGACCTTGAACAAGTATACAGGGTTTCTACCTACTGAGTGTGTTTGGGGTGTTTACACTTTGACTTCTTTTAAAATAGGCCGCAGACTTGAAGAGACAGGAGTTGTGTTTTTTTTGGGGGGAAGGGGGATGTTAAATGATCCTTTATTGAAACATTTTCCTTTGCACTTTTTAATTAGCTGGGCATTCCACAGCATCACTGTCAATGTCATCTATGATGTCGTGAGGGTGGTGGCCACCAACATTGCAGTTACCGACTGGGCCATCCTCAGGATTTCTTTAATGGTTCCAGAGAGTTCTCTGGCTAAAGATGGGTGCTGCATCTATTTGGCAATATTGACAATCTCATGAAAAGTGGTATTTCTGTTGTGTTTTATGTTTTTCTGTTTCTTTGTGTTTCTCGGTGATTCCTTGAAGGCTTTGATGATGAGGGCAGAGGCAGAAGGTTCCACTTCAGTCTGGGCCTGTCTGTTCTGGATGGTCAGTTTCACTGTCATCCTCAGACCCTTCCAGTCACCAGTTGGCTTGGTGATGTCATCACCAACCTTTTTTGGAGACAAACCCAGGGGATTGATCTTTGGGGCCAGGGCAGATGTGGCACCAGCTTGCCACCAGTGCACCTCACATGCACGACTTTGATCTCATTGGGGTCAGACTTAGGCTGCATGGTGGAGCTGGCTGGTGTCTGATGAACCCAGATTCAGGACGACTAAGTTGCCCCTTGGGCTCAGGAGCTGTTTTAACTGGATTGCAAACCTGGAACCTAGTTCTCTTGTATGCATAGACTCACCACACCTAACCCTTTAACCTGTCTCTGTCATCCCTTCCTTTGACCATGAATATTGCACGGGCATTTATATCCTCAGCAGCATCCTCTAAAATACTCAAGCTCTACAAACAGATAAGCAAAGTCAAAGTCAGTTCAGGACTTGTATTCTAACTGTCAGTAACTACTTGACATTTCTTCTTTCTTTTCCCTGTATTCCTTTGTCCCTTCCATTTATCCATCCACCCATCCATGTTCTCCATGTGAGGGTAGGGAATAAATTCATAAGGACACTGCCACAAAATTATAGCAAAAGCACATTTAAAGCACCAGGGAGCACAAATAAGGAAGTGATGAGATGAATTTTTAATATGTTGGGCAAGCAGTGTAAGTGATGGCATTGTACTTGGAGATACAGAAATGCCAAGTCAGCTTATGCACAAGGCCACATCAATTTCATTGCTCACATTCGAAATGTGCCCACTGTGGACCACGTATTATTTCCGTTTCTCTCGCTGCGTCCAAACCACTCTCTTCTCTCTCCAGGATTCCTGCAGCAGGTTTTATCTAGTGACTCTTTTCTATCTCTGTGTCCCCATAGTCTGTTCTCATAGTAGCCAGCAGTACCCATAGTACCCTCCTCTACACCAGCTGATGGCTTTCCATTGAACACGTCATGCATTTCAGATTTCTTACCAGGGCTGCAAGGTCCCTGTCTCTTCTGTCACTGTGTACTCCACCCCAGCTCTTGTGGCCCCAGATGTCACATGTCAGTGACTTTGCACCTACAAGGCAAAGTCACTTCCCCCAAACAGCCATCTGGTTCCTTCTCCCCTTCCCCACTTCTCTGTGCAGATGTCATCCTTGCAGAGAGTTCTTCCCTGACACCTCTGTCACTGCCCATCTTCTGCCTTATTTTTCTTTGCAACCACCTCTCAGCCTCTGATTGGTTTATTTTCTTGCATATTATACTCTTTCCCTCTGGAATATTGGTTCCAGAAAGGTTGGGGCTTTGCTCTCTGTATTTCTAGTGGCTAGACTAGTCTCTGGCAAATAAGGGGTGCTCAATAAACATTTGTTACATAAAGGTACATAATTATCATTCTGGTTGATTATAAATAGATCATATATGTGTTTGGAATACATCATGCATTGGGTATATTTCTTATTCATTCATTCATCTGAAAATAAAAGAAAAGGCCATCAATTTGGTATCTTAGGTAGAAATTTAGAAATGACAGTGGCCACCTGTAATTTTTTTGCCTGCCTAGTATCTCTCCCCCAGCCTTTTGATAACATTGAAGCCTTTCTTGGAGACCTACCCTTCCTACCTCTGCCTCAAGTCCATGAGATTTAGGAGGAGGTGACGTGTTTTACATAGTGACCAGCCAGGACACCAGATATCACTGACTACAGAGCTTAGTTCAGGGATAAAGATATAGCAGGTTCAGAGCAAATAACATCAAATTCTGGGAGACCGGAGGGTAGCATGTAGGAGTGCAGAGTGGCTTACAACCATCTTGTCCCTTGAGAATAGGGTCATGATGTCCAGCTATGCCTGGAATTAAAGTATTTTAGGCTTTCCGTGCATACATATGAACAACAGCCTCCTCTTTTTTGTTAATCTGATTTAACTTTAGTTTCTGTCACTTTATAGAAAGGAATGAGCTATGGATGCTTTCTGCAAAGAGCTCAGAGTCTCATAGAGGTAATAGGCAGGCATAATGCAACAGGGGTGTTGGGCATGGAAGGGCCGACAGGTACATGCAATGGGCAGTTTGCCTGTATGCTTCATGGATCAGCGGTTATGGGGTGCGGCGCCCACAGCACAGAGGATTATGGCATCCAGCATTGTCAGTATTTGCTCCTCACACTGCCACTTGGCTGCATCATTGGTCTTGTTGATTCACTGCTTTGTATGTCAGTTTTCCTGTTATTACTCACCTCTCCATGTCTGTCAGCCCTGATGACAGATGCCTCCAAAGCAGTAAATACAAGTGAGCACATTATATGTGTGTCAGGGAGTAGTTGGAGGGAGACAGAGACTTCATGGCTGGCTTAGAAGATGACTTCACACTCTGTAACCACTTTTAATTGATGTCTTTGATTTGTTTGGACGACAACGTGTGGGGTAGGTAATGTTGTAAACCAAGAATGCTTAGTGATGGATTATGTTGCTCAACCTTCACATGCAGTTTATTTGCATCTTTAAAGATGTTTATTTGAATGTCTCTAGTTTTAGTCTGCCATAGATTTTTGCTTTTTAATAATGGCAACAGAAGTGTGTATATGTTCCCCACCCCCGCCATGAAATCCTCTGTTTCTGTTTTCTGATGCATGGAATTTTACCTCTTCTTTGCTCTAGCATAGTGCTGTGTGGTAGAAATACAATGCAAGCCAACCTTAAATTTTCTAGAAGCCACATTGAAAAGGAAAAGAAATGGGTAAAAATTTTGGTGTTAGTTTATTTAATACTTAAAAATTTTATTTCAAAATATAACCAATATAGCAATTATTTGGTGAAGTATTTTTATTTTTCACATGATTTTTAAAGTCCAGTGTACATTTGGGGTTTTTATTTTTTGTTTGTTTTGTTTTGTTTTGTTTTTTGAGCCAGAGGCTCACTTTGTCCCTCTTGGTGGAGTGGCATAGCTCACAGCAACTCAAACTCTTGGGCTCAAGTGGTCCTGTTGCCTCAGCTTCTCAAGTAGTCGGGACTACAGGCACCCACCACAATACCTGATTATTTTTTGGAGACAGAGTTCTCAATCTTGGACTCATGAACTCAAGCAACCACCCGCCTCGGCCTCCTACAGTGCTAGGATTACCGGTGTGAATCACTGCACCCGGCCTTTATTGTACATTTGAAATGTAGTGGACATTCAGTTCAGATCAGCCACATTTCAAATGCCCAGTGATGGCTATTGTACTGGACAGTGCTGGGATAGCCATCTCCTGCCCTGAGGTTCTCTAAAAGTTCCGCTTTATTGACTGGTCTACTAAAAGTTTTGAGCCTGGATATTTGTCAGCTGAATCTGATTTGGACAAGTTCATATCTTGATTTGGTGGCACTTTGGTCATTATATGATTGCATAGAAAACCATTCAATTCCGGTGTGAAAGCAGATTCAAAATAAAGATGCCGGATGACATATTTCCCATGAAAATAAGTGGAAGAGACTATGTTTCTGAAAAGCTTCAGAATTTATGATTCATGTGCAAATTTTCTGATAATTATATTTGGTCAAAACAGCCTTATTTAATAAACATTTACTCTTTTTATTTTGTTAAAGGGAAAGCTCTTTATTAAGTCTCAGCATCATGGTTTGTTTTTATAATAACTTTCCTAGTTACACGAAATAACATATTTAGAAAGCAAAGCAAAATATAGTTTTTAAAAGATCCATAGTCAGGAAATTAAAATCCAATTCCCCACTGTTACAAATTTCCTCCTCTTATAGAGGATTTCAGTGACAAAAATAATCCAAAGTAGTGGGCATTCAAAAATATATTGTATCTGACTGGGGATCGTATTTAATGTGTCAGAAAATTTAGTTATCGGGTATGAGTTGTCCTTGCGGGTGGCAAATGCTAACTGAAACGGGCAACCTCCATGGGAAGAAAGGAGAATTCAACCCAGTAGAAGGATTCTCATGTCCTGCCCCAGATGTGGCTTCTTCCATAGCTTAAGAGTTAGAGCCTGACTTTGGTTCCAACGTTACATATTTTTTTGTTGATTCCTGACTTCCTCAGGCCAAAAGAGCAGAAGAGAGTTTTCTCAGGCACGCATGAAATGAAGAGCAGGTGGCTTTTACTCTGCACAAAGAACTCTCACTTTAGGAGCAAGGCAGTGGGTGATTTTCATGTGTGCCTCCTTCCTTTTCTTCCTTTCTTGTTGATAAGCTGAGCGTGATGGGTATAGGTTAGCCAGGATTCTCCAGGGAAGTACAACAAATAGAGTTCTCTGTTTTCTCACCCTCATTTTATTTCTTTCTTTATCTTATTTCTATAGACGTGGGAGGTACAAGTGGTTTCTTTGGTACATGGATGAATTGTACTGGGTGTTGTGGTGGAGTCAGGGTTTTTAATGTACCTGTCACCTGAATAGTATGTGTTGCACCCAGAGGTAATTTTTGATCCCTCGGCCCCCTCCCGATCTTACCTTCTGCTCCTCCAAAGCCACCTGTACCCAGTCCTAGGTTTGATTTTAGCTCATGTCTGAAGAAGGTCTCCAATAATATTGCCCTTTCTCTTTTCTGGTGCTCAGTTTTATTCTTAAAGCCTCACTTTCTCCATATATACCATTCTGTATGACCCTGTATACCCGTTGCTTAGTCCCCACTTGTAAGTGAACACATGCGACATTTGTTTCTCTGTTCCTGAGATACTTCACTTAGGAATGTGGTTTCCTAAGTATCCAGATTGCTGAGAAAGACATTATTCCTTCCTTTCTTATGGATGAACAGCATTGCATTGATACATTTGTCTACTCATCCATCAATAGGCACTTTAGCCAATTCCATATCTTTGGAAGTGCAAATTGTGCTGTGATAAACATTATGCATGCACGCATCTTTCTGGTATAGTGACTTCTTCTCCTTCAGGGAGATGCCTGGTAGTCAGATTGCTAGATCAAATGATAGGTCTACTTTTAGCTCTTTGTAGAATCTCCATGCTGTTTTCCATAGTGGTTACACTAGTTTGCATTCCCATCAATGTTGTAGAAGTGTTCTCTTTTCACTGAACCCAATTCTAGCCAAAAGATTATTTGTATATATGTAAATATGTGTGTATGTATGTATATATAAAGAGATTTATTATAAGAAATTGGCTCATGTGTTATGGAGACTGAGAAGTCCCAAAATTTGTTACTGCCAAGGTGGGGCCCCAAGAAAGCCCGTGGTATAAGTTCAAGTGCAAGTCAGAAGACAAGAGAAGACAGATGTCCCAGCTCTCCCTTCCTCAGCCTTTTTGCTCTATTCAGGTCTTCAATGATGAGCCAAGATGCCCCTCATGTAGGGTAAGGCCATCTGTTTTACTCAGTCTACTGATTCACATGTCAGTCTCATCCAGAAACACCCTCACAAACATACCCAGCATAATGTTTAAATATCCATCTGGGCATCTCATGACCCCGTTGAGTTGATACATAAAAATAACCATCACAAGGCCTCTCTACTGTTCTTGGACAAAGTTGACCTTGCACCTCTTCTTTTTTTATACTCCAGTTATGCTTCTATACTTCAGTGCTGTGATTATGTCAGTAATGTCTGTCTCCTACACTGGATGGCTCGTGTCCTGAGCATATGAACTCCACAGTAATGTGCATCATTAAATATTTAAAAACACCAGCTCAGTGCATTGGCTCATCAGATATGTCTTGAGTGATGACCAGATTCAACGAGAGGGCATCCAGGAAGTGCTATGGCCTGAGTGGTCCTGAGAAGGGTGTTGGCATGAGGTAGCCTCCAGCGTGCTCTTTCCCACGGGGTGGTCAGGAAAGGTATCACTGATGAATTGATGGTGGAGCGAAGAACCAAGGACAGAGGTAAGGGACCTAGCTGTGAGGAGGTCCTGGGAGGAGAGGCAGTGAGCGTGAGTGCCCCGTGGTACGTAGCAGTGGCCCCAGTGCTCAGTAAGCATTGCCATCACAATAAATCCTTACAGCCACACTACTCACTTTAGCTCATCACCTAACAAATAGTCAGTGGATGTTGATGCTTCCTTGGTGCTTGACAGGAACATAGGGGCTTCAGTTGGAATAAATGAGCCACTTTGAAAAGATAGGATGGTCTTTCAGAACTGCTAGATGCTTGCCACACTATGAGTGAGGTTTGATGATAGAAAGGAAGGCTTTGCAAAGATTTATTGCTCTAAATAAATCTGTTGCCATATTGACTGTGCACAACCAAGTGTTTGCAGCCACCTGTACTTGGTCCTGGGTTTGGTTTTAGCTCATTTCTGAAGAGGGAACTCCACTATTATTGCCCTTTCTCCTTTTTAGTGCTCAGTTTTGTCCTTGTAGCATCGCTTCCTTAATGGATTACAACAATTGGGGAAAAGTCATGGGTTACCTTCTATAAAGGTGTGGAGTCGAGAGACTTGGGTTTAGTTCTAAGATTCTTAACAAATACTTGTATAAAATCATTTGCCTGCTCTGGGTCTCAGTGTACTCACTGGAAAGGGAAGGAATGGGTCTCAGCGCCCATACCTCAGTGGTTAGGGTGCCGACCACATAAACCCAGGCTGGTGGGTTCAAACCCAGCCCAGGCCTGCTAAACAACAATGACAACTGCAAAAAAAAAAGCCAGATGTTGTGGCAGGTGCCTGTAGTCCCAACTACTTGGGAGGCTGAGGCAAGGGAATCGCTTAAGTCCAGAGTTGGAGGTTGCTGTGAGCTGTGACACCATGGCATTCTACCAAGGGCAACATAGTGAGACTCTGCACAGGCATCATTTGGTCGTGTTTGATAAAATTCACATTCCTAGGACCTGTGCAAGATCTATTAAATCACGATCTCAGGGCTGGGACCCTTGGAATCTGCACTTTCAATAAGTTCCCTAGAGGATTCTCATGCTCACCAAATTTTGAGAATCAGTAAAAAAAATTAAAAACTAGCCTGGCTCATGCATTTAAAAAAATTTGATTCTCTATAGAAATTTCTTTTTTAAATTTTGGGTCCCTTGCAACCAATTAATGGGTCATAAATCAATTTAGTTGTTTGCTACCAACATGAGTAAGAAAGGAAATATATAGAGTGATATAAAATAGAGTAGCTTATATTCAATCGTATAGTACCTTGGAAGGGTATCTAAGGAAAATTTGGGTGTGTATATATTTACCAGACCATGTTATAAAATATGTGTGCGTGTATGTACTAATTTTTAGCCATTTTTAGCTTTTAGTCGTAGAGCATCTGTATTTTATGGTTATATAGGCTGGTTTTTTAACTGTCTCTCACAAAAAATAGTATTGTGTGAGTCGGCTAGGTTGAACCTAACTGACCTGGAGAGCTCTACTATGGTAGAATTATTGGGAGGTATGAAATCATTGAATAAATAAGTCTTTCCTAGTACTGATAGATCTTAAAGATTATGTACATTCTATCCATTGTGCTATTTTTTTTCTTTACCTCCAAAGCATAAGAAAGATTTCCATTAAGTATTTGAACAGAAACGGAGCGTTTTCCCTGCACTGTTAGTAAATGCTTGCCTTTGATAGCCTAGCTTTTAGCTGAGCTCATATTCAAGACAAGGCTTGTTGGGCGAAGCAGACCCGTCAGAATGCTTCACATAAACGCCATAAACCTGTTGATTTAAGGGTTTCAGTGTATACTGTAGGTCATCAAGCTCCAAACAGAGCACATGGTTTTTGATCTGAGGATTCAGTTCTCCATTGTAAATCTGTCAGCCTGGGCTGTTGAGTCAGCTACTGAGAGCAGAATGTCTGTGATACTATTTATCCTGTCATACCAGCTTAGGAGAACAGTTTTTTGTTACTCTCTGTGGGCTAAGCCCGGCGCTGGTTAAATGCTACTTTTGACGCTAATGCAGTTTCTTATCTCTGCTTTATTCAGAGTCTGCTTCCTAGGACAAGGCTTCAGGCAATGTAGGTTTAGTCTGAAGTTTTTGACTCAAATGTGGCACTCAATTTACAAGGTGCTTCTGAAACCCTGCATACCAATTCTCTGCTTTAAAGAATGTTTTGGTTTTTGCTTTAAACATAAGTGAATGGAAATGGCATATATACAGAAAGGTGCAGGGATAATGAGCACAGGAGCCCCTCTCATCTGCAGGGCTCCACAGACCCCCAGTGGTGCCTCGACCTGCAGGCGGCGCTGAAGCCTGTCCACCACACACACACACACACACACACACACACACAGATCAATCCCCCGCTTAAAGACAAGTATGTTTCTAAGAACACACACTATGATTTTTCTTACACACGCTTACCTATGATAAAGTTAAATTTACAAATTAGGCATGCTGGGCTCAGTGGCTCACGCCTATAATCCCAGTCCTCTGGGAGGCCAAGGTGAGTGGATTGCTTGAGCTCAGAAGTTCCAGACCAGTCTGAGCCAGACTGAGATCCCATCTCTACTAAAAATAGAAAAACTAGCCAGGTGTGGCTGAGCAAGAGGATCATTTGAGCCCAAGAGTTTGAGACAATGACTCAGGGGGACAGAGTGAGATGCTGTCTCTAAATAAAATAAATAAATGAATAAATTTATACATGTGTGTGTATATATAGGCATGGTAAGAGATTAACAAAAAACCAATCATAAAGTAGAACAATTATAACTATGTACAGACAATTCCCAGTTCTGCATGACTAAACTTACAGCATTCCATACTTAGGGCTGGACTCCTAAGGCTCCCCAGAAGAATCATTTATAAGCAAATACATCAATAATTTGGAAAGTAGTTTCTTCCATACATGGGGACAAACCCACGTGGCATAAGAGGTTTGCTGGCATCTTTATGCCAGCGGCTCTTCTCATAGATAGAGAAGCAGCTGAGAGAGATGCAGAGCCAAGAAAGTTGAGACCAAGGGATGAGCCGGACCCTTGTGTCTCCCTGACGCAGGGTTTGCTAAGCTTGAGAGCAGGTTTACAGAGGTTCACCATGCGGTTAGTGGGTTCGTCAGCTGCAGCAAGGCCAGGCACGGTGAAGAAAAGAGAAAGCCTGTACCTACCACCCTAGATATCTTTGTCAAGAAACAGACTTCAGTAGTGAACTCCCCTCTCCCAGCAACAGAATCAAGTCCTGATTCTCCAGCGCCCACTGCAACCTCTCCAGCACCATCTCCATCAACATCTATACTCGCCTACCTCCCCGCCTCAGAAACACCCCCTCCTAAAAGCAAGATTAGCTGAGTGCTCATCTTTAATAGTCTTTCTTGAAATTTTGCCGCCTTCAACTTTTTGTATGCGTTTTTTTATGTCTTATTTGTTTGAATAAAAGAGCACAATCGTTTCTGTAACTTATTATAGTACAAAGGTATTATTATTACTATTACCACCCATGAGCCATTAGAGTATTGTTATTGTTATTACTGTACATGTACCGTTCATCTGGGATCCCAGTTACACACAAATCTGACCTAAAGATGGTCTTCGAAACATACTTGTCTATAACTGGGGGATTGCCTGTAGTGTAATCAAAGTCACATGAATGTGGTCTCCCTTCTCTCTTTCTCAAGATCTTAACTATGCTATACTTAAAATACCTTACTGTGCTATATTCCTCTAGTTTTGGACAGTGGTTGACCTGAGTTAACTGAAACCAGGGAAAATAAAACTGCAGATGAGGGAGGGCTACTATATACAGGTCAATTAATTTATAGGAAGGGGCATCATTCCAGAAGCCTTTCTCACGCTTTCTGTGAGTTCCTAATCATCTCACTCTACAAATGTCTTTGCCGCCATGACTTCTATCATGGAAGATTAGTTTTGCCTGTCTGGGAGCTTTGTGTAAAGGTGAAGAACAGAATACTCTGATTTGACTAGCTGCTCTTATTCAGTGCTATGTCAGCGCTATCCATCCAGGTTTTTGTATGCAGCTGTAATTTATTCATTCCCATTTCTTTCTTTCTTTTTTTTTGTTACTGTTTTTTTGAGACAGAGTCTTACTTTGTAGCCTTGGGTAGAGTGCTGTGGCGTCATAGCTCACAGCAACCTCCAACTATTGGGCTTAAGCGATTCTCTTGCCTCAGTCATTCCCATTTCTTTATGAGATCCCATTACATGAATATTATAGCTCCAATTTATTTATCTGTTCTTTTTGGTGGCATTTGGGTTGTTTCTGATTTGGAGTGTTGCAAATGATACTGTTACGAATACTCTTTTATACTCATTTCTGTTGGGTATATTTATCTAAAAATGGAACTTCTGGTCATTAGCTGTGCAAATTCGGCTTTGGCACAAAAATGTCTGCCAGTTTCCCAGAGTAGTTCTACCAATTTCCATTCTCTAAACTGTCTATGTAATTTTTACTTTTCCTCGTCTTCGCCAACACTTGGTAGTTTTTTGTGTGTGTTTTTTAAATTTTAACTAATGGGTGCATGCTCAGTATATCATTGAGATTTCGTGTTTTCCTGATGACTAAAAAGGCTGAGCAGTTTTTCACATGTTTATTGGACATTTGAATATCCTTTTTTGGTCAACTAAGATTTTTACCATTTTTCTATGGGATTATGTAAATATGGAATCTTTTTGGAAAGTATATTTTCTCCCACATTCTGGTGTTATTGAGGAGATTGTAGAAAAGGGAGAAAAGTAAAATTTGGGAATGATGGGGACAGTTAACAAACTTCAATTCCACACCCTTTTCTGTGGCTGGTACTGCGAAGAGCTAAGAGATACAGATGCTGCATTAATGCTGATAAAGAGGAGTAATCATTTTGTACGCAAGACCAATTTATTTGTAATGAAGAACTGTATGCAAGAAGGTAGTGGGCCACTTCACTCTGTTATCAGACTTTCTTTTATATGTAGCTAATAAGATAAAAATACTGTTCTCAGTCAGGGCCTGAGATTTTAAGTACTATGTACTATACTGGTTTTCAATTGATAATTATGGTGTTTCTCATTTTTAGATATATCCTAAGTGCTTTGCTTTATTACTCATTTAAATATTGTAATAGCCACATTACAGAGATTATACTGTTAGTATCACCATCTTTCAGAAAAAGAAACTGTTAAAGTTTCAGACTGAATGTTGGTGTCCTCACCATCTCTTTCCACTCCCCAGTTTTTGTGTTGAAGCCCTAACCCCTAATGTGACTTTAATTGAAGGTAGGGCCTCCTATGAGGAGGTCATAAAGGGAGGGGCCCTAATCTGATAAGATTGGTGCCCTTTTTTTTTTTTTTTTTTTTTTGAGACAGAGCCTCAAGCTGTTGCCCTGGGTAGAGTGCTGTGGCATCACAGCTCACAGCCACCTCCAACTCCTGGGTTCAAGCGATTCTCCTGCCTCTGACTCCCAAGTAGCTGGGACTACAGGCACCCACCACAACATCCGGCTATTTTTTGGTTGTAGTCGTTGTTGTTGTTTGGCGGGCCCGGGCTGGATTCAAACCTGCCAGCTCAGGTGTATGTGGTTGGTGCCTTAGCCACTTGAGCCACAGGCGCCGAGCCAAGATTGGTGCCCCCCCTTTTTTATTATTATTAAATCATAACTGTGTACATTAATGTGATCATGGGGCACCATACACTGGTTTTATAGACCGTTTGACACATTTTCATCACACTGGTTAACATAGCCTTCCTGGCATTTTCTTAGTTATTGTGTTAAGACATTTATATTCTACATTTACTAAGTTTCACATGTACCCTTGTAAGATGCACCACAGATGTAATCCCACCAATCACCCTCCCTCAGCCCATCCTCCCCCCTCCCTCCCCTCCGTCTCCCCTCTTTCCTCCTTCCCTCTATTCTTAGGTTATAACTGGGTTATAGCTTTCATGTGAAAGGCATAAATTAGTTTCATGGTAGGGCTGAGTACATTGGATACTTTTTCTTCCATTCTTGAGATACTTTACTAAGAAGAATATGTTCCAGCTCCATCCATGTAAACATGAAAGAGATAAAGTCTTCATCTTGCTTTAAGGCTGCATAATATTCCAGTGGTGTACATATACCACAATCTATTAATCCATTGGTGGATCGATGGGCACTTGGGCTTTTTCCATGACTTAGCAATTATGAATTGGGCTGCAATAAACATTCTGGTACAAATATATTTGTTATGATGTGATTTTTGGTCTTCTGGGTATATTCCTAGTAGAGGAATTATAGGATTGAATGGCAGATCTATTTTTAGATCTCTAAGTGTTGTCCAAACATCTTTCCAAAAGGAATGTATTAATTTGCATTCCCACCAGCAGTGCAAAAGTGTTCCCTTTTCTCCACATCCACGCCAACATCTCTGGTCTTGGGATTTTGTGATATAGGCTAGTCTCACTGGAGTTAGATGATATCTCAAAGTAGTTTTGATTTGCATTTCTTTGATGATTAAAGATGATGAGCATTTTTTCATATGTCTGAAGGCTATGCGCCTGTCTTCTTCAGAGAAGTTTCTCTTCAAGTCCCTTGCCCAGCCTGCAATGGGATCCCTTGTTCTTTTCTTGCTAATGCGTTTGAGTTCTCTGTGGATTCTGGTTATTAAACCTTTGTCGGAGACATAACCTGCAAATATCTTCTCCCATTCTGAGGGCTGTTTGCTTGCTTTACTTACTGTGTTCTTGGCTGTGCAGAAGCTTTTCAGTTTGATCAGGTCCCAGTAGTGTATTTTTGAAGTTGCTTCAATTGCCCGAGGGGAGAGACACTAGAAAGCTCTCTCTATACCAGGTGAGGATACTGCTGAAAAAGTGGCTGTCTCTGAGCTAAGGCATGAGCCCTCAGCAGGCACCAAATTGGCTAGCATATTGACCTTGGACTTCCCAGCCTCTAGATATGCAAGGAAACAAATTCCCATTGTTTAAGCCATCTAGTCTGTAGTGTTTTGTTATGGCAACCCCAGCAGGTAATATAAGAGGTTAATCACTCAAGGTGTCTCATCTCTTGAGCAGTGGAATAACTTTTGTAGGCTGGTTTCTTGTTAGGAAAAGTTGTGCTTAGGAACACGCAACAAGGGGTCATTTCCTTAAAAGAATTTCTTCCCCCATTAAATGGAGTTAAAACCTGACTATAATCTATCAGCTTATTTAGAGCATTGCAATAAATCTGCTCTATTGATGAGGGAAATCAGAGCTGCCCTGGGCTGTGGGTTGGACCTTGCAAGCTGTTCTCCCAAGAGGAGTGGAGAGGTGCTAGGGATATTGAAAAGAATTCCACTGTTTCAATTTGATTTTCATTGAGAATTGAGAACTTTGGGATGCATTTGACCAAGAGCTGCTTGTCTGGACATGAATTTGGATGCACTTAGCTGACAACATGCCTCCAAGGAGTCCTGATTTTCTCTCCCGGTCCCAGCACAAGGGGTGGCCAAATGCTGCTTCAAGACAAATACTCTCTTTGTCTGGATTTGAATGTCACTTTTAGTCAGAGCTGATCTGCCCAAATTCACTCTCAATTTTTTCCTCACCAGCGCCTAAAGTAATTAACAGCAGTGCAAAAACCAGTTTTTTCATATTTTTTTTTCCCCTGAAGTTTCTGACCTTATTCTTTGAATAAGATACTGTTCAAATATCATTTTTGGCAAAAATTCTTCTCTGATGCTCCCAGACTGAGTTAAGGATTCAGGCTTTGAGCTCTCGAGGCTGTTTTTTGTCACCACTGCTGCATTGCCATTGCCCATCCACTTGGCCACTTCCCATACAGATTGGTGACTCCTTGACCATAGAGGAGGTGCTGATCATAAGCGCATTTGCAGCTTCAGACCCTGGCGTAGAATCAGTCACATTAGATGCAAAGGATCACAGGGTGGACAGTGTGAGAAAGAGATCAGAAATGTGGATGAAAAGAATGAATTATATCCTCTCATCAAGCAGGTAAAGCAAGCAAACGGAAGTCTCCATCTTATTGAGTATCCCACCTACCGTGTGCTTGAGAGTCCAGTTCTATCTGTTCTTGTTTCCAGGATGGTTTTTAAACAGTACTTAGCCATACGGAGTTTACAGTGAACTTTCTATGATTTTATTTCTTCTTTTCTTATGTTATTGCCATGGTTCTGTTATTAGCTTGGAGAGAAGCTCTGGGTCCTTTTGATATGGTATGATAACACTGAGGTTCACACTTGAAATCCATCTCCTCCTACATATAAATTTTTGTGGCCCTGAGAAGTTATCCTCCAAATCTGTCTTCCTCCTTTAGGTCACTGGCATCTATCGCTTTGTGGAGTTTCATGATTGTTTTAGCAGAAATGCAGAAGTCAATTCAAGCTCTTGATTTCTTCATTGATATTTTTTTTCCCTCCTCCACTTCCTCCTGTGAAGGGACACAGATGTCTTTAAAGGCCAAGGCTTTTGATTAGCAGGAACTAAAAATTTTGGCGGTTATACTCTAAAGAAAGAAAGCTTGATCCAGAGGTAACCCCAGTTGTCCTTCAGATCTCTGCTCCAAGGTCACACTCTTAGGAAAGCCTTCCTTCCTATCCAGCCCTTTTCCCCAACTACATTCATTTAAGATTCTTTGTTTTACACTTGCCTGGAATCATGTCCCTTCCTTTCAAAGAATTTACCTTCATTAGTAATTTTGCACTTAATTTTGTGATTCTTTGGTTCTTGTTTGTCTCTGCCCTTAGACTACAGAGGGGTATAGTGAGGCAGGATGGTGTCTTATTTTTCTCACCATCTCTGATTTATGTGAATATCCAACATACGTCTTTTGAATGAATGAATGAATGCCGTAATAGGTAATAAGCTGGCTGAGACTTGAGGGTCATTTAGATGCTTTTCAGAGGACCTAACACAGATAGCAACAGACTATATTCCAGGCAGAGGGACCCAGATACCCAGAGGCCAGAGAACTATTGCCTTCCAACCACATTGGTCAAAATCACCCACCCCAGTACTTTCTCTTCTCACATGGGATATGGTAGTGTGGTGTATGGGTTGGAAGCACAGGAGCAGAGGATGGTCAAGCTTAAATTCAAATCCTGGTGCTGCCACTCCATAAACTTGTACCTTCAGAAAAGTTGCTTTAACCTTCATACTGCCTACGTCTAGATACCATTGTGTGGATTTAATGAGGTGACTCAAAGCATGCTCAATAAATGCTGGTCATTATTATTATTAACCAGTCCAGGGATAAAAAAAAGAAAATTATCTCTGGACTTCTATTTATCCACGTCATCGCTTAATCATACAAAAACTGTTTTAATAATACATTTTTGTCTTTCCTACTTATCATCTATGTGACCTTGGGTAAAGTTACTTCTTTGTGTGTATGGCGTGCCTCAACTATAAAGTTGGTGTTTTTATTATCTACCTCATAGTTACAATGAACATGAAATTGTGTTAACGGATATACAAAGGGTGAAACAGTATTTGGCACGTAATAAACAATTCACATAGCCGCTATCATTGGAATGTTATAATAATGATGATAAAATAATTGTTAATAGTGTATCACCCTGTGATTGTCACCCATTAATTGCTTCACATGTATTTGATAGAAGTTGTGTTTCAATAACATCATGGGGCATTTCCCATTTGGAAGCCAGAGACAGAGGTCAAGAATTCAGGGCATTCAACCGTGGTTGGAGTTCTTGGTCTTGAGCCAGGCAACTCTTAAAACTGCAGAGAGTTAGAGTAATTTTGTAGGAAGAACTAGAAAGTTAAAACTTTAGGTATTGGGGGGATACAGTACAGAGGTGCCACAATGCTAATGCAAGCTTTCTTTGTTTTGCAAGAATGTATTTTCTATTGTTTAGTCTCTAATTCTTGTTAGTCAAATCCTCTTTTGTATATCAAGGGGAAGGGAAGGCACATACAATCTCCTACTTAAGTTGTTTTCTTAAAGTTGTTTACATTCTGCCTAAATCTGGCACTTAAAATTTGTTCTGGGGGTTGAAGTTCTCATTAGTGACCTCAGCCAGCTCTCACCAGTGGGGTCAGCTCTTTACTTCCCATGCTCCTGTGCTTCAGTCCATGCCCAGGGATTTCCAGGAGCCTGGAGGGCCCTTCTGTATTTGAGTCTCTGTGTGTTAAGAAACATGCTCCCAGGACAGTCAGGGTAATGGATACTACTGGCCGTTGGACTTATGTACCTCCAGAAGATGACAACTATGATCAGAGGCAGTGCAGCTGGACATCTGCCAGTGGAGTGGTCCTTTTTCAGGGCCAGAAGCAAGTGGTAGCTCATGGTTTATGCTATTGTAAGAAACTTAGGCAATTGGCTATCTCATTATATAACTAAAGTTCTTCTATACCTGTGTTTTTGCAACTGTTCTGGAAGGTGACAGAGTATAATTGTCAGGGTTCTCTAGAGAAATAAAACCAATAGAATCAAAACATACGTAGGTTAGTAGGTAGGTAGATAGTTACAGACATGCATAGGTAAGAGGGAAATATTATAAGGATTGGCTTCTGCCATGACAGGGGCTGAGAAGTCCCACTATCCCATCTGCAAGAAAGCTGGTGCTATAATTCAGTTTGAGGCCTGAGACCCCAGGAAGCTGAAGGTGTTAACCCTTAGCTCAAGGCTAAAGGGTTGAGCTGCTAATGTCAGTCACATATTTACAGGGCCCATGAACCTGGAACTCTGATGTTTGAGGACAGGACAGAAGATGGATGTCCCAGCTCGAGAAGAAGAGAGAAGGACAGTAAATTCACCCTTTCTCTGCTTTTATTCTACCCAGACCTTCAAGGGATTGATACTTAACCACATTGTGAGGGTGAATCTTCTTGCTCAGTCTACTGATTCAAATGCTGATCTCTTCCTGAGACATCCTCACGGCCATTCCCAGAAATGCTTTACCGACTAACTGGGTATCCCTTAGCCCAGTCAAGTTGACACATAAAATTAACTATCACATTAAGAGCTTATGAGTTCTAATGTCAGATGAGAACAGTATTACACACTGACCAAGGCTCTGGCACAGGAGTGAGTGCAAATCCTGGCTCTCCCGTGGGTTTGGGGCAAATTGCTTAAATGCTCTGTGCCTTCCTTTCGTCATATCTAAAGCAGGGTCAGTGATGTTACCTATTTCAAAGGACTAATAAATTAATTTGAGCAAAACTCTGAAAATGGCATCTGGGACAGACATAGTAGTAAGCATGTTTGCTGTCTGTGTGTTATCTTCAATTAGGATGCCTTGGTTTATGTCTTGCTGTGGCTTCTTGCCTGGGATGAGGATGTGTCCAGGTCGTTTATTTAGAAGGTGATCCCAGGAGGAAGTGAGCAGGCAGAGGGAGATGAAATAAGGAAGGGAAAGCAATAGTGTGAGGGGTGTTCTCCAGAGGAGTTCTCTGGGCTCAATTCTGCCAAGATGTCTGGAAAACCAAGCAGAATTCCTCTTGAAGCAGGACCTTCATTGGGTCCTATCATGTTTCATTGGTTGGGGGTGGCCTCAACGGTCTTAACTCCATCCTCAATGGTGGGGTGGAGGCTGAGTGAACTGTGGCATGGAGAAAAGCTACGGAGAACATGTGCAAAGGCACCCAGTGCTGGCTGGAGGTGGGCTGTGGTCAGCTGGGGCAAGACCGAGCTCACCCTGCACTGTCCACCACCTTTAGGGCTGAGCTCCAGGACATTGCAGTGGATATGTAGAAGTCACCCACAAGTTCTTCTCCAAGGCCCTGAATCTTAGGGGGAGGTGGTTTTCAACTTTGCAGGCTCAGAGATTCCTTTTGAAATTTTACTGGCTTATTTCAGAAATCTGACTGATTCACTCTAACCAGTGTCCCCATATAGTTCTGGGTACTAGAAAGTCTTTTTGCATGTTTTAATGACCTTGCTTATTTTAAAGACAGTCAGGTCTTAAGGTGCTCATAGGCGCCATACTCGTAAAGATAGATTCATGTAGGATTCCGTACTGCAGACAGCAAAGCAAACGGTATTCAGTTATGTCAGAGACAGTTACATATTTCTGGATGTTGCGGTTATAGTTGTGATTGTCATTATTACTGGCAGGAATGATACATGTCGCAGTGGTAGGGATCATTAAGTCACGGCTGCATGCCGAGGGCTTGGTCTAACCCAGACCCTGTACTACTGTGTGCTTGCCAGCATTATGTACTTGCATTATATTACTTTCCAGACAAGTCTATGAAACGTGTAATGTTTTTTCCTCACTTCTTGAGTGAAACAACTGCTCAGAAAAATTAAGCCGCTTTCTAGGAACCTAACAACAGCAAATAGTAGAGTCTGTGTCTCAGAAGAAATAGACATCACTTAGTTTTGTCTCTTTTAGGGAGAAAAACTCCCATAAAAACTTTGTCAAGCTGAAATTTCCATTTCATTAGATGTAAGCTTGACTCACATGGTATCAGTGAAAGGGAGTGTCTGGGTCTAACGCCGAGAAAGTCAGATGCTAAATGATACTATAAGGACCTGGCTTATTTCTCTGTCTCTCTGGTCTGCTTCCTTCCCTCTCACTTGCACCCACCTCCTCCCCTGCCCTCCACGTGGTGGCCACATCACTCCTAATCTCACTTCCTACCAGGTAGTAGCCCCAGACTAGTGCCCAGACGGACCCCTTGGCTAGATTGAGATAAGCTCATCTGGAAAGTCTAGCCAAGTGGAGGCCCTCAAAACTAGTGGCGGGTCCAGCAGCTGTTCCCCAGATCAGATGGGATGGAAGCAGGGTGGGGCCATTTGTATTAGATATGGGCAGGTGGGGATGTTAATAGTTACCCCACAGACTGACATCATCTATCTTTACAGACACAAACCAACCAACTGTATTTGTATATTCCTTATCTCCCTGTTGCGGTCACACTCTATTTTTTCTTTCTCTCACCACCATTAAACGTCCATGTACACATTTTCAATCTTCCCTCTCTTTGGGACTTGAATTTTTTACCTCTTAACCTATTTCCATCTGTATTCTTCCCAGAGTACTAGTTCTCAACCACGGGCAATTTTGCAACAAGGTCTAGAGACATTTTTGGTTGTGATTTCAGGGAGGATGGGGCGGTGCTACCGTCATCTAGGTGGCAGAGTCCAGGAATACCGCTCAACTTCTTGCAATGCAACATCTACCCACTGCCCTGCAACAACCAAGACTTATCTGGTCCCCAAAGTCAGTAATGCAGACTGTTCTCAGCCTGTGGATTATCTGGCTTTTCTGACCTGTTTGACAACTTTGATCAGTGCCTCCTGGTGCCCTCCATTTCCTTGGCATATGTGATTGTGTTACCATCTCTGGTGTTCCTGCTATTCTTTGGACTACTTCTTCCTGGTTTCCTGCCCTTATCATCCTTCGTATCAGGCATCCAAGTTCAAATCCTGGGGTCAGGCAGCATATGTAGGGAAATGAAGCAATCTCAGTGGGTGCAGGTGGGCACAGAGGACCCTGGAGAGTAGGCACAGAAGGACCTCTCTTAGTAGGGAAGGTGTTTCCTGTCTCCAGTTTCTCAGGATAGAGGTTCAGAGTTGCCAGCTTTTCTGAGTTTTCTGAGTTTTGCAGACAAGCCAACATACGGATATGATGTGAAATCTTCCCATGTTTAATGTGGGCAACTTTTTCAACCCTGGTAAGATCTGTGTAGACAAAACGAAGAACATCTCTGTGTTACCAGTTTGCAACCTCCTCTGCCTTCAGTATCAATACTTTCTGAGATGTTTTTGTTTTGCCTTTTTTTGTGTGCGTGTAAACCCTTTCTTATGCTGTGTCTAGTAGGCAGATTTTCTCAGTTCTTGGGATTGATTAGTATCAATATGCTAATGACTCCAAATTCCGTGGGATCTCCATATCTATTTAGTCAAGATGAGTCCATTAAACTTGTCATGAAAAGGTCATTCTCTGTAGAATGAGTTAATCATTGGTTTCTCTGAATGTCGTGTCTGTTGGGTGGTGATGAAAACGATTGCAGAGGAAAAGTTACCATGGTATATTAATATGAAAGCCACAACCCTGGGAAGTCTGATGTCCTCTTATAATTGCACTTAGGAAAAGTGGAAAGGTGAAGACTCTGCCCTTTTATGTACTGTATATTTCACTTAATGTAGGAATAAACACACTTCCCCCTTTCTACACAGTTGATTTTTCTTCTTTCCCATGTCCAAATCAGATTCTAAAGCTATTTTTCTTCTTTACGTGTAGAAATAATAGTGTTGGTCTTGGAACAAGATGAGTCTCTTAAAAAGCGATGCAGATTGGCACTTGTGTAGTGAACCAAGCCGCGAAAGCCTTTAATGTGTAACTCTCTGAAAACTGTGTTTTTGCAGTTCACCTGGTCTCTGACTGGTATACAAAATAAACCAATCTCTGTTTCTTACGCACGTTCCCAGAATCTTGATTTCCCCTGGGTGCTGAAATTTAGAACTTCCTCTTTGGAGGTTCTCTCTTGACCAGTTGTCTTACTTTCAACATTTGTTTTCCGATTAAGATTTTTACCTTCAAATATTTCCTGCGGTTTTGGTCTAAAATGATTTTTCAACCTTGTGGTTCTGATAACAACTTCCTTCAAAAATTACACTAATCATGTGAAACTGGCTCATAACCCATAGGGTGTCTGGAAATAGTTATTTTTAAGTGACTTTATGCTGAAGTACAGTCATATTTTTGTAGTAAGTCTGTGATCTGTTTTTAATTTATAGCAGTTTGAAGCCATATTGATTTTTTTTTTCTGCTGATATTTCAAATTTCCCATTATGGCAGACAGAGTAAGTTGATTAACCTCTTGGCTTCCCTCACTGTCAAGGGGCAATAGCTTTATTTACCCAATTGGAATGTCTAGAGGTGAAAAATTCTTTGATTCTAGGTAACATTCAGGTGGAACATGGCAGGGAGTTATAGATTCTTGCAGTTTAGTGCTAGAGCGAAAGGGCTAGTGAAAATTGTGGCTTTCCCATGCTGGCTGGGTGGCCTTGGGCATGATGCTTTTACTTCTTTGAGGTTCAGTTTCCTCATCTACAAAATATTAATGGTATTTTCCCTAGCCTAGAGTGCTTTTAGGAGAACTAAATGAGAATAAGCAGTGTGGTACTCTGCCCAGCTCATAGTGAGGCCTATCCTTATGGAGTACCTCTACTACTTACGGTAATAGGCCTAGTAATAACAGCAGGACTTACATCCATCATTTCTCTAGGGTGGATTTAAAATGCCAAAAGATGTTTCCAATTCAGATTTCTACACAGTCCCATAGCTTTTGTCCATTCCATCCTTTCATTATTTTTTTTTTCTTTTTAACTCTTACCCAGTTTTGGAGCCTCTGATAGGAGCTGGAGATGAAATGATCTATTTTTTTTCAAAGGTATAATCCTTGCCCCTCTGGAAATTATAGCTTATAACCTTGTCAAGGTAGATGTTTTCTTCAAAGACTCCTGGATATATACAGTAGATCCTCTGTTCGTTGACTGTAACAAACTGGTCTACGTAAGGAACTGGGCCTACTGTCCTGCTACATACATATGGTACATGCCTGGGCTATGAAAATTAGGTCAATTTAGGAAGTGATCAGTGTAGGGAGGTGGCCAACTATGGCGGTTCTATTGTACACTAACTATTACAACTAGTTGATTCAGAAAGAAGAACCAAGAACAGTTTCTAGTTTCTCCAAAGGTAAATTTCACCAGCCTGCCTTAGGTGTCCCTCTGGTTTTGCAGCTTACTTAACCCTTCCTCAGACTCATTAGGACCAGAAATAGGGTGGTTGTGAAGTTCTGCCACTAAGGGAAGATCTATATACTCATTAGTCATCGGTGACTGCAGCTTCATGTACCTAGGATTCTGCCATGTTGAGAGCCCAGATAGACATAGAGCAGTGGTTCTCAACCTTCCTAATTGCTGCATTGTTACAAATGGAAAAAAGGGGCCACGACCGGCAGATTGAGAACTGCTGACATAGAGGGAGAAATGTAGTCGGTAACTTATATGTGGGTCAGCCCCAAAATTTTGAGATACACAAAAATCAAGAAGCATAAAATCCCAATGGACAGAAACAAATGAGCTCAGCAAGTTGAAACTCACACGGGTAAATCAGAAAGGATGCCGTGGACTATGTTTCCTGGAAGTGAAATGATGGTCCATAACACAGTCTGTCTGAAAACTTTCATAGTGACCTGCATATGCAAATGACTGTGTTGTTTGACAGGTGTGCCATATGTCTGAGAGTATGGAGTGGACGCACCTGTGGCACTTATAAAAACATCGATGCTAAGGGAGTATCTCGGAGCTGATGAAGCCGTGATGGCAATTCTAGGTTAATAGTTATAGTTTTTATCTCCAAGTTTTAATAATTCAAAAAAAAAAAAATCTAAGACTCTCTAGCTTTTTATGTTAGGTATTTTCTGGATAATTTTCTTGTAAGTCACATTTAGGGTGGGCATATTTTTATTCTTACTTATAAGGCAATTTTGAATGTAGTTTATTTTAATCTCTGATACATCTGCCCTCTTCCTACTTAGTACTTTTAAATACTGATCAGTTCCTTTTGACATAAATTTCTAATGCCCATATTTGCTTTCTCAAACTTTCTTTCTCCAGTAACACTAATAACATCTTTCTATGTGTCAGTTACACAGATATCTGATTCTCATGCCAGCCCCCAAATGAAGCTAGTTTTTTTTTCATCTTCTAGATGAGAATATTGAAGGTCAGAGAGGTTAAGTAACATGACAAATGTCACTTAGCTACTGACCTCAGTATTGAAGGCTGAGTCTAACCCTTTATTGGTGCTGTGTTTCACTGGTCATCTTCAGACACAAAGCAAGAAATAGTGTATAAATAAACACACTTAAATGACAGGAAGCTATTTACAAAGTGAAAAATCTTTTGGAAGAAGGATTCTTATCGCCTCAACTCTCTCCCATCAAATGAGTGGGGGGGGTGCGTTTTAATGTGCAGTGATATCAAGTATAATGGATTCTGGGGAATAAATCTTTATAATGAAGTTGGTGGTCTTGAAAAAATATACTGAATCCACATGGACCATGTCAGGCTTTGTTATTATGAATCAAATATCTCAACAGCAGTAATCCCACAAGGCCACGTACATGGTTCATAGCCAGGACCAAGTGAAAATGGTACAAGCTGGACTAATGAGTCCTACTAGATGGATTCGTTCCTCAGGCCTGGCTTCCATTTGTCAGGGGTATTTGGAGAAAGCATGGAGGATGTGTGGCAAGAATTCCGTTAGAGGCCTTGGACCATAACAAGCTCAGCCCATGAAGTTTTATTTGAATAGTGTCTTAGTACGCTTGAATTTCCACAACAGAACACCATAAACTGGGTAACCTATATGCCACAGAAATTTATTTCTCATAGTCCTGGAGACTGGAAGTCTGAGATCAGGTTGCCAGGGCAGTCGGGCTCTGGAGAGGGCCCTCTTCCGAGTTGTGGGTTGCTGTGTCTTCCCATGGTGTGAACGGAGGGGGTAACTTCCTGGGCACTGATCTCTTTCCTCCACCTCTATCACCTATTCACCTCCCCAAAAGCCCTGATTTCTGAGACCACTATCCTAGTGATTAGGTCTCAACATTTGAATTTTGGGGAGATAGAGACATTCAGGTTGTAGTAGCTGGTTTATGCGGTGACTCAGGTGTAGAGCACAGTCTTCTGGGCTATGTAGAATCTAGTATAAGCACCCTGGCCCGCTGTTTGGGTGAACGCATATCCCCAGGCAGCCTTTCATTCTGAGACCCCTGCCATAGACCCATGGTGCAGTAAGGACTGCCCCATACTATGCAGGGAGGCTACACACTGGGTCCTAGGGCAGATAGCGCCACTCCATGATCTCAGAATCACATCCTGCTCTGGATCCCCATGTTTCACTTCCATGGTGACCAGATAGACAGTGAGAGCCTTTTCAGTTTCAAAGCACTTTATTTCTTTTTTGATATGATGATCTTTTTTCTCTCAGAATACTAGGGGATCACACATATTGTGTTTACATACTTTGTTTTTGTACAGATTGAGTCAAAGTTACAAGTAGGTCCTTTACCCAGATAGTGTGCACTGTACCCAATAGGTGTAAATTTACCTATTTCATCCTCCCGTCTTCCCCCAGCTTGAATTTCATGGAGATTTACTTCCATATGTAGGGGGCAGGCATGAGGAGTGATAAGGTAAGGGTTCCTGGCTATGAACCATGTACATGGCCTTGTGGGATTACTGCTATTGAGATATTTGATTTTTAACAATTTGTAATCATGTTGTTGGTAAGATCATCCACTTACCTGATGCAATGCCGTCCGTATTCAAGGACGTTTTCCCAGAGGATGATACCCAAGCGGGAGGAAGTGAGGGTATGACCCAACTCAGGAGAAGAACAAGCGGGACTTAAAAAGGCCCCACTGGCAGCATCGTGTCTGATACATTCCAGGATCAGCCCTCAGGCCAGGATAGCTGGTGCTCAGTTAATCAGGGATGAGCATTAGGAAGTGAAGTCAAAGAAGAAGGGGTAGGTTCAGGTCATGCAAATCATCAAATTAACGTGACACTCTCCCTGCCACGTAAGCCCTGGTGAGAGCTTCAGATTTTACTCTGAGCTGGGCAGGAGCCGCCCAACGGTTCTGAGCTGAGGAGTGAATGCTATCACTTGACCTTGGCTGTCTTCTTTCCTGCAAGGTTATCAGTTGTGCCTGACACATAGTGTGTGGTCAGCAATTGGATTAAATGATTCTCATCATGTTTAACTTCCTGTGCACTGAATGGACAGCTCCAATGTGGACAGACTGTTTTCTGATATTGAAGTTTCTGTCAACGTAGGTAGTTGGTGGAGGCAGTTTTTTTGGTTTTGTTTATTATGATAAGTAGTATTAGATTGTAGCAGTGTCAGTTAACATTTTTCGATGTCAGAGCACCTCTGTCCAATTCACCAAGCTACCTTCTTTCCATGACGTGGGTGGGTCCCTTGGTGAGGCTCTTTGAAAACTGAGAAAGTAAAGTACTCAGTTGATCAGTGTCAGTTGATCTAAAATGAATTCCTGGCACCCTTTGCCTGCCTCCTGCATAAAAGTAAACAGCGCCTTTTCTTTCTTTTTAACTTGAAACCAAATAGAGTTGTTATTTTTGTTGTTGTTTTCAATTCTTATCATCCTAATATTTCTAGCTCCAGCAGAGTCTAGATTTTTTCATAAAACTCTTGTTAGTTATTAAAAGGAAGATTGATTCAACTTCATTAAGTTGGCTCCTCCCCTCCTCCTGGCCATAGATACAATGTCCAGAACACCCAAATAATGATTTGTTATTTGATAATACTAGGTCTCAGCTTGTTTGCCCCAAATCCTTTTAGTCTTAGACTGTGACAATTGGAGTTTGGTTTCTAAACCTGCCATATTTCTCCTCCAAAGCATCTGTACATTTAGTTTATGCTTATAGGTAGGTAGAGATTCCTGTTTTTAGAAGTAGCTTGATGTCTTCTAGATTAAAAATAAAAATGAAACGTGTGGGTTACAGGCCAATTTATCGCGGAGAGTTGATGGAAGGATAGTGACGTAGCGTGTGCTATCAATAATACCCTCGTGTGCTTACTGAGCATTTGAAATATGGCTAGTGCAACCGAGGCACTGAATTTTTTATTTTATTTCATTTTATTTAAATATAAATAGCCTTGAGTGGGCAGTGGCTTGATGGTGTGAAAAAGTCATCAATGGGACCAGCAAGGATGGATAATTCCTTATAGGTGATAAAACATGAGACCAAAGGATTCTTTTCTTCTTTGTTTTTTTTGTTTTTTTTCTTTTTTGCGGTTTTTGGCCCAGGCTGGGCTTGAACCGAATACCCACGGCATATGGGGCCAACGCCCTACTCCTTGAGCCACAGGCGCCACATAGTTGCCAACAAAAAAGATGAGCACCCTCCTCAACCTGCTATCACTAATTTACCCTTAAAAGTCTACATTTTTTTTTTTAATTGTTGACTCCTTCTTGGTCATCATTACTTGGGCTCTGTTGTCTTTCTCTCTTGCACAAACCATACAGTAGCTTCTGGTGGACTGTCCAGCCTCATTTCTTGTCATCCTTTTCATCCATCTGCTCCACTGCAGCCACAGCCCTGTTTACTGTTCCCTGATGAGTCTACATTTTTTCTCAAGGTTAAAGCTCAAAGTCCTTTAGCTTTAATGAATATAGTGACTTGTGTGGGTTTCATTCTAAGTTGTAGAAAACTGGTTATTTGCATGTCAGCTGAATGTACGTTTTGCAAATACGTTTTATTTTGAATCACATGTAGGTGCACATTATCTTTTTAATGTTTAGAGCTTCTAAAAAATCCACCACTTTCCACTCCTGGCAGGCTGTGCATGCCAGAGCACATGTTCATTCTATGCTTGACAAGTCAAGTAGCTGCAGGCGACTGAGCCTCTCTCCTCCTTTCACCTCTGTGCCCTCACCTGGAGTTCCGTCCCCACCCCCACTCCCACCTGGATCACTTGGGTAACTCCAGCCTTATTAAGGACTAGGGCACCTGTGGCCTTGGGGCCCCATGTGGCCTTTTGAATTTGTTCTGTGAAGTTTGGATTCAGTGGAAGGGCTGCTGTTGGGCATCTGGAGGGCCACATATGGCCTTGATGCTTCAGATTCCCCACCCCTAAATACATGCCCTCTACTAAGAAACCTTTCCAAAAAATTGTTAGGTGCTCTTTGAATGGTCTCTCCAGCCCCTGGGTGGTGCGGGGTAGGCAGGAAAGGGCTGTCTTATGATGACTGCAAAGCTGTCAGTCTGGTCACTGAGAGATCACGGACCAAAAATAAAAGATTATTCCGAAATGCGAATGAAAGGAAATCGGAGTCCAGATTCTATGTGGGCAGCGTGGCCTTTATTTCCTCTGGGGTGCGAGTGAGCTGAATCCGATAACGGAATTAGCACTTGGGTTAAGGTAGATGGGAATTTAAAGGGTCAGAGGGATAGGGATCAGTACATTCACACTTTCCTGGGCAGGACAGTTCTATTTGGACAGGTTGGTTCTATTTGGGTGGGTCGGTTGTATTTGGGCGGGTCAGTTCTATTTGGGCTGGTCAGTTGTATTTGTGTGGGTCAGTTCTATTTGAGAGGGTCGGTTCTATTTGGGTGGGTCCCTACATTTGACTCTATCAGTCACTCAGGTGAGAATCCGAACACCCAGAGGGCTTCAGCCAGCCTTACCTCATTCCTCCTTCCCAAGGCCTAGGCCAGTCAATAATTGTTGAATGAATGACTCTGATAGTCATGTCCAGTCACAAAAGATTTACAAACCACCATGCCCTCCTAAAAAGAAAACAGTAACTAGCAAAATAAAGCCACCCCCTCCTCTAGACTATAATCTTACGTATCAATATATTTTGGGGATCAAACACATTTGGGCTACTGCCATTTTTATTTATTGCCAAATGACCTTCCTGATTCTCCACCTAATGACATCATTTAGTTGGCTGCTGCCAGCTTCATTAGAAGTTAACATCTTGTCACAAAAGCACTGTTTGGACATTATTCATTAAGTCAGCTGCTCATTCAGAATCTGTTATGTGCCAAGCACTACTCCTGGTGCTGGGAAACTGAGCATAAAAAACTAGACAGGAACATTCAACTCCCTCCTCTCTGCTAGCCTGAGCTCTGGGGGTCGAGGGTGGGAGGGCAGGTGACAGCCAGTCATTCAAGAGATACAATATTTTCAGATACTGACATAGCAAAGGAAACAGGCCCCCCAGGCTCTCCCTGGGTGGCAGACATAAACTCAGAGCAACCTTGTATCTTTTACTTGTCTTTATTTTGTGGTAAGGAAACTGAGGCACAAGGCTCAGTAATTCATCCACCCATGGTCACGAGGCTTACATGCTGCAGTCTAGGACTGGAACGCAAACGTTTGGTCCCAGTCTGCGACATAACCACCATGCTCTCTGAAACTATGATGTAATGAAGAGTGTTTTTGATTAGATGGTTGGGGAAGCACTTGGCTTTCTGAGTCAGTGACCTGTAAACTGCTGCCACACTCTCTGAAAGCCAAAAACAGGTTCAGCAAGTTTAAGGAACAGTGGGAAAGCTCTGCCTACCTAGAAAGTAGGAAAGGATGGGGGAAGGAGGGTGGCTTTTACGGTAAGAGACACAGCGGGCACCACTTTTCTCATCCAAGCTGCCTAGATGAGTCTTCAGTGCACAAATGAAGACAGTAGCTATTAGTTAAATAAGCTACTGGATAAGAAAAGCCCAACTTTTTCTCCCTGTCTCAGGTGTCGATGGGCAAGTATAAGATATTGCTTGTTACACCAGTTCATATGCTATCTTAGCTGTGGTGAAAGAATCAAATAAATCCTTTTTGGCAGAAGTTAGACAACTCCACATCCTGCTGCAGTGTGATCACAGTGAGCCACTGACATGCAGCCTGGAATTGTCCCTTTATAGAAAAGAATGACAGCAGAAGCGGTTGGCTTTAAAATGCATTACATTGACGTAAGAGAGTGGGGGGAAGGTGGAGTGATTGCAGTGGAGGGCGCGTGTGTGGCCTGAGTGACATTATAGCTCTTCTACATGTGCTCTTGAGTAGCATGTTATGAGATTGCATCTAAGAACCTGGCTGTCCGTTTTTATTGTAATCTGGAAGCCTAGCCATGCTTGGTTTATTGAAATACCTGAGGCTTACATGATTGCAAGAGGGACTTTACCTAACAATTGCAATCAGTGTAACCTGGCTTATTGTACCCTCAATGAATCCCCAACAATAAAAAAAGAAAAAAAAAAAAGGAAAAAAAAAAAAGAAATACCTGAGGCTTCTTATGTTTTAAGTAGATTGTAAATTGTTCTGTGACCCAACGCATGCCGATGTATAATCTGTACAACATGAGATGGAAATTAGCTGAAGTTTAGGGAAAAAGCCACTTCTCTTTCTACCACACTCTCTTTGTAACAGGAAAAGAATGTACATGATGGTTGGATGAGCCACGGAAATCTACGCGAGCTTGAGGAAAAACTTAGAAATCACTGCACACGTTCAATTAATCCCTCAGGTACATGTTAAGTGAGTTAACAGCGCATGCATTTACCCAACACCTTACTTACATCTTTCTCAATCTGGACATCTGAAAATGATCAATAAGATACAAATGGTCCCTTGTTCTTTTTGCCCCTAGCCTCCCTTTCTTCATCCCCAACATTTGTTTGGAATGGCCATTGGGGTGCTGCAGAAAGGAAAGCACAGTTCACAGAACGGACATGTTTACCCACTTGCAGGCTTCTGTAGTTTGTTTCTGCATGAAGGCACTGAGAATTTGCAAGCTTCCAGACTCCCCAAGTTTAAATAAACAATGCTTCTATTCCAATCTTCCAAGAAAGTTGTGTTTATCTCTCTGCCTTCTGTTAAGGTGACCATTCACTGATCTCATAGTTAATGTATGTCCTACACTGAGCAATGTGCTTTTCAGACGTGGATGTGTATTTCCAAGAGAGCATTCTATGTTAGTCTCATTTTGCAGGTAAGGAAAGTAAGAACAAGGGAGGTTATGCAAATGGTCTAAAGTTGCACAGATTTTTAAGGTGTAGAGCTGGAATTTAAATCTAGGTGTAGACTCAAAATCTCAGGTGTTTCTTTTCTTTTCTCTGCTCAATATAGACTTCATCTATTCCCATAGATGGTTTTCTTGCAACAATTGCACATCTATGGGACACAACCGTAGAGTTAGCTTTGTGCGAGGTGATCTGGCAAATTATAAAAGAAGGAAAAAGAAAGCCTCAGCCAGCAAGACATGACTTGTACTTACGAAATGCATCAAATATGAGGTTGAATTAGGGAAGGGGTCACAAAGTCAAATGTTTATGGGTAACATGCAAGTAATGTAATGGTAGGTGAGGACCTCCAGGAACTGGAGAGCTTATATCTTTATGAGGCAGCCACTCCCCATCTGGTGCCCAATAATTGTATGTATAAAACAGAATTTCTGGTTTCTCTTGCAAAACTAGATAAAATGACAATACGGAGTGTAAATTCCTTCAGGGAAAAAAAAAATGTTAACACTGAGAGGAATAAGAAAACTTACCAAGGGCCAGGTTGGGCCTCTGGATATAAGTTTGTCATCTCTGTTCTAGAAGATTGGTTTTCAAACTCTAGAAAGTCTGCGCTGGGTGCAGGTATTTGCATTTTAAGCCTGGTGTTCACCTAGGTTTGCAGATGGGTGCTGAGCCCTCTAACTGGGCTCTGACAGTAGACAGCAGCATCCAAATGCTTTCATTGCCAAATACGCACCAGGCTTTTGAGGGAGCTGTTTCTTGTAAAGAAATTATGTACACTAATTATATACATCTCATCCAAAATGAAATAAATTAAAATTTCAGGTGTGAAAGAACCCTTAAAATAATTAAGTCTAGTTTCTTCATAAAGTAGGTAAGAAAACTGAATGCTAGCCAAATAGGTTTCACTGCTGATCGGTTTTGGGACTTTGGACAATTCTTTGTTCTTCCTGCATCCCATTTCCTTCCTCTGTAAAATCAGGGGGGTAGAATACACAATTGCTAACTGCTCATAATCCTATGATTATTTTTGCATTAAGGCAGGGGGTGAGGAGGGGCAGGGGAAGATAAATAACTGAGAAAAATTGGGACCAGCCATTTTCCAACATGGCGGTCATCTCTGGCTCTTCCACAGCACCCCTGGGAGAGCATTGGAAAACCAGTCAGTCATCCACGCCACCAATGGGTTGATGGCACGTGGTATACTTAGTCACATGTCCAACAGCTGCTGCCTGGCATGGCTTTCAGTGCTAGCTGTCTGTTTAACAAATGAATGCTGGCAGATTCAAGGGAGGCAGGGCAGAGGCAGGTGGAGAGCTTGACATAACCCATCGCCACAACAGAAACAAGTAAAAATAAATGTCTTTCTGATGGTGCGCATCAGCAGGCAGCAACCTTGGGAAGGGAGGAGCATCATTTATGTCAAAAATGATTGCTACGCCATCTTGCAAATGTAGCAGACACTATTTATGCAACTGAGTTATGGAATACATGTAAACTGTTCCTTCTCACAAAGTCCCTATTTTGGCAAATATGTATTGAGAATAAACTACATAAATTATTTACTATCCAAACTTAGAAACCAAATAATTTGGATCATGAGAATTTAAATAGTAAGAGATATTGACAATCTACTGATTATCAATTATCACATAGGAAAGAATTAAGAGTTTTGGTAGCAAGGGATACTGCTCTTATGCCAAAATATTAATCTGAGTTGATTGAGTCTTGAGAGTTTATATTTCAGTGCTTGAATACCCATGTCTGTAATGTTTAGGTCTTTTAAAAAAGACATCTGAAGCAAATATGGCATAGTAAAAGATGATAAAATGGATGTTAGGTGTTTGATATGTGGTCATTAGATAAATGTCTATTCTTGACTAATTTTTTTGGCATATTTCAAAGTAATACCAGGTAGCATATAAAGTGTAAAATTAGTACATTCTTCACTGCTCCAGGAAGTAGAGACTTTCTACAACTTGGGTGTCAGCCAACTAGAGTTTTCTGTAACATAGATCTGTTCTTAGGACTTTTTCCTTCAAAATCGTTCCCCACTGTACAAAAGTTCAGATATCTTCAAAGGTGGTATGCCCTAAATTTGCACTCTTATAGCATCTATATGTCTATTCTTCTACCTATTCTTATATAACTATAATACATATATATATTCCCTCATTTATATAGCATGCTTTGGCATGATTTGAGTGTCATGCTAATGTCATTTGAGTTCTAAGGACACAAAGTCAGATACAGCATTTTCTCTCCTTATTTTCTCTCCTTTGCTGGGGGAATTACATTACCAGGAAAGAGAGAAAAACTAGAGAAATAGTAGTGCCCTTGATAAATTTTGTGATAAAGTACAGGATTGTCTGGAAGCCTGTAGGAGGGACATGTAAATCAGGATGATGAATTAAGAAGAGAATATATCTGATTAATTGGTTATGTTTGCCTCCAGCAGAGTTTGTCTCCAGAAGGATTCCTTAAAGGCAGGCATTAATGCCTTGCTTGTTTTTATGTCTCCCTTAGCCCTAGGCATATTGCCTTATTTGTAGTTCATTAATTCCACAAATATTCACAGAGAGCACCTACCACATGTCAGCTGCTAGGCATAGGAAAGGGAGCAGGGTAGACACAAGGCCCCGTCTTTATGGAGCCAATAAGAATAACAGACAATAAACAAAGAAGCACACAGCTACATGAGGGACCATCAAGTAATGATAAGGGCTTTTACAGAAAAATAAAGCTGACTGAGATGGAAAATGGCAGGATTTGCTTTAAGTTTGTGAACTCATCCTAGAAAAAGTGCTACACACCTCATCATGAATATCACTACAGCCACCTTTGAAGTACTTCCCTTGGCAATCTGGTGACTATAGTGATACTCATCAGTGAGGTATATAGCACTTTTTCTAGGATGAGTTTGCGAAGGTTATTATCTGACCTCTTGGGGTGGTTTGAAGAGGTGGGTGGCCTTTGGGCAAAGACCTACATGAAGTGAAATATCTGGGGAAGAGCATTTTGTGCACAAAAAACAGAAAACATGAAGATATTGAGGTAAGAGCTTGGCTTTCCTGTGTATGGAATAGCAGTGGAGCCATTGTAATTGGCGTTTGGGTAAAAAAAATGGTAAAAGAGATTAAAGATGGTAGAGGGGCTTCTGGGGGCTGAATTTGGATTGGACTGGACTGCAGAGTAGCTTCTAATCTGTGTCTCTTCATTGAGAGACACAGTATAGTGTCACATAGTATAATAATGACTTGTTAACAGTGATGCTTTGGAAAAATAACTCCAGAGTGAAGCAGAATAGAGATTGTTAATAGGGAGGTGAGGTAGATGACCTCTGCTTTATCCTAGGCCTAGGGTAATGGGTGACTGAACTGGAATGAGAACACAGGAAAGGACAGAGAGGGAGCATAGGAGATCCATTAATTAATTATGAGTTGAAATTGGTCAGCATTATTAAGAGCACAATGCTGTTTTCTGTAGTATATTATTTGGAGGAAAGGGGAATTGGAAATATGGAACATAAATTTGGATCCCAAAATTCAAATTAAAAACCCCACTTAGTTCTTTTGAGGATTCTCTGTATTTTTTCCTATACTAGTTTGCAATCCCACTAACAGTGCATCATGTACTCCTGATGCCTCTCTGCACCCGTACCAGCATCTACTGCTTTGGGATCTTGTGATATGAGCTATTCTCGCTGGTGTTATGTGATATCTTAAATTAGTTTTGATTTACGTTTCTCTGATGATTGGGGATGCTGTGCACTTTTTCATGTATTTGGCCATTTATCTGTCTTCTTGGGAAAAGGTTCTGTTCCTGTTGCTTGCCCATTGACTGATGGGGTTGTTCTGTTCTTGTTGATTTGCTTGAGTTCTTTGTGCAATTCATAACGTGAATATCTTCTCCAGTTCTGAAGGTGGTTTATTTGCTTTGTTGATCATGTCCTTAGCCATGCAGAAGCTGAATGGAAAGATGGGCTGTGTGGGTCTAAGGTTTTGTCCCAACATAGAATGGCCTTTTTATTTTTATTGTTTTCTCAATATAGAAGGTTTTACTGTTCATTTGGCTTATGTACAGTTTTCATGAAATCGAGAGAAAATAGAAAACTTACAAACCGGTTAGTCCAGTTAAGACATTTCAGTGGCCTAAGCCTTTGATATAAGTTGAATCAACTAAGGAAGTTGGTAAGGCGCAAGGGCTTTTAGGGATAATTCACTGTTTTTTTTCCTTTTACTCTGTCTGTGAGGGGATTGTGTCTTTCATCTGTGTGCAGCTCAGAGGAGGAGAGGGCATTGCTTAGACAAGTGGGCCCTGCTTGAGTGGGGAAAAGGAATTCTGCTTGGGGTTCCTGCTGGGATCGCTTCACAGGGAGCTTCACACCTGAACTATAGAAGATTCCATGTGTTATATGGTCTTGAACTTGTTATTTCCAAGCTCCGATTTCACTGTCTGATATGGGCATATCCTCGGCATCTCCTCTACCCTGATAAATATCTGTGGACTAAGAAACAAGTATGTATTGGCTGGTAACATGTAGCATACACCAGGGATACCAAGGTGGCTCTGCTTTCACAAAGTATACATTAAAACTGTATGCGAGGGGTGGTGTGAAGGGGGCGCATTTGTTTTTTTGTTATTGGAGATAGATATAAAGCCCATAAACTGACTGCAATATTAGGTACAGAGATGCACACACTAGGCCACGAACTTGAAAAACAAAATTGTAATGGGATGGGCTTGCTAAGGTCTCCTCTTGATTTAGCATATATATCTGTCTTCATCGTAGCCTCACTCAAGACCCCTACTCACTCCTTCCTCTATTGCCCTTGCTAGGTTGTTTATTTAGCACTTAGGAGAGCCAGATGGAATACCTTTGTTTTCACTACATATCCTATAAACTCTTCAAAGGCAGGGGCACTAGGACACCCATGGGTCAGCCCTTTGGGCATAAGCATCAAGATTGGCAGCCTAGTAGTTCAGAGCGCTGCCTCTGAGAGCAGTGAACTCTGGGTACCAATACTAGCCTCCTTACTTACTATCTCAGCCTCAGCTTTATCCTCTGTAATGGGGGTGCTAATAATAGCAACTTGTCATGGTGCAGATAAAAGTGCAACGATGCCTGTCCAGCGTTTAGCATGGTGCCTGACCACTGGATGAAGTGAGTAAGCAGTTGCTGCCATACAAAAGGGATGTGTGGAATCACGGATGCTTTCTTTGTGTTTGACATTTTAGTCAGGTTTAATAAGAACACAAAAGAATGAATTCCTCATCTCGCCGTTACCTCAGCTGCTGGCCCGGGAACACAACTACAGCTCCCCTGCAGGACACCATCCTCATGTACTGTACAAAAGAACAGCAGAGGAGAAGGTCCAGCAGTACCGTGGCTACCCTGGCTCCGGCTGGGATTATCCTGGTTCCTCCCCAAGTCACACTCCCCATGCATCTCAGAGTCAAGAGACACAGTATCACCACCGAAAGTTGCAAAAGCAGCATTTTTGTGGACGACGCAAGAAATGTATGTAAGGAAACTTTTTCTTGTTCTGTTCTTATGTGGGTCTTGGCAGGTTTTCTTGAGTGTCGTAGGCTGTGCTGACTTTGTGGGTTAAAAAGGGGGTTGCTCTACACACCCACTGCAATTTAATCTTGGGCAGAGGACAATAATCATCCCTCCTAGGCAAAAGCTGGAGGATCAAGTTCTTCTAGGCTATATTAGGAGAGATTTAGATATGGTTTCTCTTTTTCTATTGTAGTATCTCCTACTTTTTAGCCACTGGTTCCAAACTTATCTTGGTTACTATGCTCTTGGGAAAAGGACACAGATTTCCAGTGATGAACGAAATTGGAGGTAAATACCTAGGTGTGGTTGGGTGTCCTCTTGGGGGACATGGAGGAGAGACTTCCCAGGAAACAAGAACATGAGAAAGGGAAACAGGTATCCTTGGGTGTGGTTGGTGACCCAGGTTCAACTTTCTGCTTTTTCTGGACCAGCGATATACGATAGAAATACAGAATGAGTCTCAAAGATAATTTCGAATTTTCTAGTAGCCACAAGCAAAATTCCAAAAGAGATAAATTAATTTTAATGACATTAAAATTCAACCTAATATATGCAAAATGTTTTCTCAATGTGTAAAGAACAATTTATTAATGAAGTATTTTATTTTCTTTTGTCATACTGAATTTTAGAAATCTGGTATTCATTTTACACTTGCAGCAGAATTTCAATTCAGGTGATAAATTTTCTTCAGAAGGACTGAATCTGTATTTAGATTTCATAAAATTTTTTTTTTTTTTTTTTTTTTTTTTTGAGACACAGTCTCACTTTATGGCCCTCGGTAGAGTGCCATGGCATCACACAGCTCACAGCAACCTCCAACTCCTGGGCTTAAGCGATTCTCTTGCCTCAGCCTCCCAAGTAGCTGGGACTACAGGCGCCCGCCACAACGCCGGGCTATTTTTTGGTTGCAGTTCAGCCGGGGCTGGGTTTGAACCCATCACCCTCGGTATATGGGGCCGGCGCCTTACCAACTGAGCCACAGGCGCCGCCCTAGATTTCATAAAATTTAAGATTGAAAAAGATGATTTACATATTCAAGTTGTTTCAGACATACTTAAAAGTTTTTAAATAACTGAATCGGATATTGCTTTTTATATTTAAATTAAATCAAATGAAATATTCAACTTATCTGTTGTACCAGCCTCATTTCAGTGGGTACCAAGATAGATCACAAAGCCAGATGAGGGTCTTCTCATGAAGAAGAAATGGTATCTCTAAGATGTAAATCAAAACAATAATGGAAGATAGTGTTTTTACCAATTTAATTGGGTTGGGATTTTGGGTGTTGTTGAAATATTGCCATTCAGGGACATCCATTTCACATGTATCTGTAATACCAGTGGTGCATATAGTATTAGTAATGATATTTATAGTGGAAATGTACATATCTGATATGAAATATGAAAACTAATTTTTAGAGCAATCGTATGAAGGGTGTCAGGGTCCTTTAGGAAACTGAGACTCAGGGTCCCAGGGCTGATGGCCAACCTTAGTTTTTAAAATAACTCTAATTGACTTGATCTTTTAATATCAGTCTGCAGAAAACTGACATCACTATTATGATGCTGCCAGTGTGACAATATTAAACTAGTTCTGTACTAGTTAGGAGGTAGTTACTGCCCTTTTTCTTCCCAGGGACTCTTGGACTTCTTGGTACTCATCAACTAAAGATAACACGCCTGGTCCAGTAGAAACTTCCAGGTCTCTGCGCAAAAGCTCTGACCAGTATCCATTCTGCTAAGTGTGTGCTCACACCTTACTAGTTAGGAAAAGTGTCTGGTAGTTTTTAATATCTTAATATCACCCCTGACTGAGCTGTTTCCCTAATAACTAAGTCACCATCAAGTCAAAGAGTCCTTACTAGCCACTTACTATATTCTATTTTAAAGTCTTGTGTTGAGACAAGGGCATGCAGCCTGGGCAGTGTTTTATAGTAGTTTCCATTTTATTTAGAAAATAATATATAAAGTGTTATAATGAATTCAGATCCAATGGATAATGTCTATTTCTGTGGTTTTTGAGTAATACAATGAGGATTTTCTACTTTTAAAGATTCCCCCACCCCGCCAAAAATTGATTTTTGTTAACGTGCTCTATAACCTAGAATTGTAGCTTCTTTCTTTTACTCTTTAGAGTACCTTTTTTTTTTTTTTTTTTTTTTTTTTTGAGGCAGAGTCTCACTCTCTGTCATTGTAGCTCACTGCAAACTCTTAGACTCCTGCCTCAGCGTCCTGAGTAGCTACAGGTGCCTGCCACAATACTCAGCTAGTTTTTCTATTTTTAGTAGAGACAAGGTCCTTGCTCTTGCTGAGGCTGGTCTCAAACTCCTAAGTTCAAGCAATACACCTGCCTTGGCCTCCCTGAGTGCTAAGATTACAGGTGTGAGCCACAGTGCTTGGCCTTATAGCATTTTTGAGTTACTGGATGTATCCCTGCACACATCCACCCAGCCATTGGGCCATCTATCCATCTTTCTGTCTACCCATCCATGCATCCAAACATCTGTTGAATAGATCTTTTTTGACCATATACTGAATGCAAAAGACACATTGAGGCAGGGATGCTATCCCTCATTAGTTGATCAGTGAAGTGGGGGTTACATAGTTTCTTTCCTCCCCTTGTTTCCATTTCTCTGTCAATCTATCTCACCCAGATGTTCTCTACTGATCTCCATTCCAAATGCTCTTGTGTTTTCTGCAGATGCACCCAAGCCTCCCTCAGAGGACACATACCTGAGATTTGATGAATATGGGAGCTCAGGGCGACCCAGAAGATCAGCTGGAAAATCACAGAAGGGCTTGAATGTAGAAACCCTCGTGGTAGCGGACAAGAAGATGGTGGAAAAGCACGGCAGGGGGGACGTCACGACGTACATCCTTACAGTGATGAACATGGTAAGGGAGGCCGTCACAAACCTTCCGGCTCTCCAAGGAAGTTAATTATAGGCTTCCCTTTCGTAGGTTAAATAGCAGATGGAGCTGCTTATGTGGCTTTATTGGAGAGGTGAAAGTTGAGTTTGGAAGAAATTGTCTTCATGTGTACATGTATTTGGTAAATTTGAAGCCTACGTACTTTGTTAATATGTCTGATTGATTCATAGGGTTTTTGAAATTTTGAGGTTTTGTTTGATTCCAGTTATTCCAACAGGTCTCCAGCCTATTTAAAGATGGAACTATCGGAAGTGACATAAACATCGTTGTGGTGAGCCTCATTCTTCTAGAACAGGAACCTGTAAGTGGCAAACTTCATTTATTTCTTCATTCAGGCTGGTGTTGGGGATATATTTATTCAACATCCGCTGTACGCCAATTCATGCACGGGTGATCAGAATCCAAATTTGAAAGTAGGTTGACCTTACTAGGGTTGTGTGATCAAATGATTAAACTAAAACACCATAACTTGTTTATATAAATACATTTTACACATAGTACATATGCATACAGACACACAAAACACAAGAAAGAGTAAATTTTGAAGACTCAATATATCTGAGATAAATATATTGTGTAAAGAAAATGTAAATGTTATCTAGGCTTTATAAGGAAGGTGAGTTTGGTCGTAGATTTAAAGACTTGTTGAATTTCGAAAGTTGGATATGCTGAGTAATTGCAGGTAAGGTGCAAAAGGATATTTTGGAAATATACCAAAAATATACTAAAAATAAGACATCAGAAAATTATTTCGGGAAACCTACTGTCTCAGTGTAGGCCAAAAAGAAGGGATCTTTAACTGCCCTTGAATTCATTATAGTGAGTACAAGACTCAGGCGGAGCAAATTATAAAACCGGAACATGTAATCAAGTGTTAAATTGTATGGCGCTCACTGCTTTTGTAGTGTTTTGATGTTTAAACCGTGTTTTTTTAAGGTAGGGATTACCATTCAAACAGACCAATTTCTAAGTCCCCTGAGGCTCTTCCTCTTCATCTGTAACCCCCACAGACAAGGGAAAAAGCCACTGGCAGACAGAGACAAGACCAAAATTGATCTAAGTGCCCAGGTGTGTGGAGATACAGAGGTTAACCACTTGTCAAAGTATTTTCGGAATTTTAGAAAGAAAGGGGGTGTGTTGGTTGGGACACACCTTCGCATTTTGCCTACTATTTGCGCGTAGTTCAAGGCTGTGGAAGCATACAACATTCTCATTCACTGACAGTTAGAGATCTCTTCTAAAAACCCTCAAATGGACCCAAGTCGGTAGTTTTAAGAGATCGAACATTTTGACAGATGATTATTTTAAGGGCATGCACTATCTTACCCCTTAGTGTTTTATAACTGTTTCTTCATCCATTTAGTGAATCTCCTTATGTTGGTTGAGTAATTGTAACCTATGATGTGACAAATGCTTTGCTGGGAATTTTGGCATCGAGTTAAATAAGCTGTGGTGACTGTCATCTTTATGATTTATTAAAAAACCTGTTGAACTTCATGGCCCTTCCTTTATTATTATGTTCTAAAAGTTGTAACAGTTTTGTGAAAGTGATACCAGGTGAAATGCACAAAGACATTCCCAGCGGATGTCAGATTATCTGCCGAGGAAATGTAATTGGCTATAAACTACGCTACTGAAACTTAGTCTTTGCTTTGAATGTTGTGAGCATTCAGCTAGAAAGGACTTCTTCTCTAATTGGCTCCTACCTTAACTCTACTGGCCTTTCCCCCTACAAACGTGATGTTTCTATGTTTGCCTATACAAATGGAAGGATTTAACAGTCTCGTCTCTTAGTCAAATTCACACTCTAATTTGTGTGGGCTTCCTATAGGGAGGATTATTGATCAACCATCACGCAGACCAGTCTCTGAATAGTTTTTGCCAGTGGCAGTCAGCCCTCATTGGAAAGAATGGAAAGAGGCATGACCATGCCATCTTACTCACAGGATTTGATATTTGCTCCTGGAAGAATGAACCATGTGACACTCTAGGTAAGGTATGAACAGATCTTTGTGCACCTGTTAGCCAATAGCATGGTATGAAGACTCTCTCTCTCTCTCTCTTTCTTTTTTTTTTGAGACAGAGTCTTACTTGGTTGCCCTAGGTGGAGTGCTATGGCGTCACAGCTCACAGCAACCTCAGTCTCTTGGGCTCAGGCTATTCTCTTGCCTCAGCCTCCTGAGTAGCTGGAACTCTAGGTGCCTGCCACATGTCTGGATATTTTCAGAGACAGGGTCTCACTCTTGGCTCAGGCTTGTCTCGAACTCCTGAGCTCAAGCGGTCTACCCCCCTCAGCCTCCTAGAGTGCTAGGATTACAGGTGTGAGCCATAGCGCTCTTCATAGCCTAGTGTGAAGAGTTTCTATCAGATGTGTGGTGGTTTTGATCCTTAGTAAAGACACCTAATAATTAAATTATGGATGATTCTCACATTGTCCTATTTAACCAAACTCATTGTGGAATGGAGAGCCCATTTACTTTGTTCCTTTCGCATTTTTCATTATTAATCCCACGGATGATCACTGAGACATGAGATGTTCCACTTACCTAAGTTGAAGATTATTCCAGAAGCATCACAACCACAGAACAGGATGGCCAAGGAGAATCTGGTACCTAACTGTACCACTAGGTAGCAGTGCCTCCTTTAGAAAGTTACTTGACGTCGGAGGACTTTATGCTTCCATGTTTATACAAGGCAGGGGGAGTAAGGACTGTTTCCGTGACACCTATACTATATTTTCTAGTATATTCCATTGCACATAGTAGGAATTCAGAAATCTGTTTGATTAACTGATGATTGTGTTTAACAGGGGTCAGCCCGCTTTCTCTGTAAAGAGCCAGAGAGCAAATATTTTAGGTTCTGCAGGCCTCTGTTGCAACTACTCACTTCAACTGGATTCTTGCAAAAACATCCATAGACAATATGTGAACGAACAGGTGTGGCCGTGGCTGTGTTCCCATGAAATACTGTTTACAAAAGCGAATGTGGGAGCCATTGTTTGCTGGCATAGCTGATGGTCAAACAGGGGGATCTGAGAAAAACTTGCATGATTTACCCTCTTAATTTCTTTCTCAAAGTGCTTTATATTAATAATCCTTTATGATACATTAGAGATAAAGGTCAATTGAAGGTCACAAAATTTTGTGTTTTCAAATTGTCTACAATGTGTCCATTATGTCTTATGCATTGTGTTTATTTCAATAATTTGTTATGAATCATAGCATTGAAAAAGCACAACTGTTTGGGGGGGTTGTTTCATAGAAAAGGAGGGATGGTAGATATTCATTCATGTCCTGAGTTTGGAATGTGCAAATGTGATATTTGATAAGCCAGTGCATTGTTGATGTCTTGAAGAGAGATTCTGAGAAGGAGGCCACTCTAGCAGTCAACCAGAAACCAAAACACAGCAAAAGGTTCGGAAAAACAAACACGGCACCAGAAATCCACCAACGATTCTATAGATCATACGCAGCAAGTCCTAATGCAAGAAGAACGTGGACTTGACTTTGCTCTTGATTCCTGAGTCTAGGATTGATGGCTGTGAGATGTTTAGCATGTCAACTCACCTTTCTGATCCTCAGTTTCCTACTCTATAATTATACACACACACACGGACATACTAAGTTAATAACACAGTGCGTGGTGTTTGGCACCTGTTTAGTGGTGGTGGTGGGGCTCACCATGATGCTGCCAGCTGTGACGTGAGCCTTTGTGTTACATTTCCCAGGTGATTTCACATCCATCTTGGCAGTAAGGTGGGTACAATCATTTCTCAAGCACGTGTTTAATACTAAATGGATACACAAGCTTGTTCTATCAATTATTAGAACCCCAAACTGGAAAGACAGACATTTTCTCTCTCCTCTGTCCCTCTCTCTCTCTCAACAGTAATGTATTTCAAGATTGAATCAAAGGCTGTCTGGAATGATTTCATAACTGCTCTTGGGAAGCAGTAGCTTTTAGAAACAGGAATATTTATCCCATTGTAATAACAGAAGAAAAATACATTTAATCTGCATATATTGCTCAGGTGTCGCTACATTCACTGCTCAAGAACAACAACATGCGTCTTTGCCCTTGACTGTTCAGTGAACATTTTGCATTAGTTTAGTTCTCATTTTGTCAGTTGCTCTGACCCAACGGATAGACAAGGCATACACATGTAAAATGAGAATTACAATGCATACGGACCTCACGGCATTGTTGGGAAGATGACACTGTCTCACAAAAACACAAAAATGAGATACTGCATTTATACCTTATCATTACCAAGGACATGGAACTACTTGTCTTTAGCGTGTTCTTGCAAAAGAAAATAAATGCATTCATCTAGTAAACGAAAACCAGATAGAGCATCAGACGTGATGGTGTATCAGTGTGTGCAGACTCACGATGGACACTGATCTTTCCATAGGGTTTGCCCCCATCAGCGGCATGTGCAGCAAATACCGGAGTTGCACCATTAATGAGGACACGGGGCTCGGCCTGGCCTTCACCATCGCTCATGAGTCTGGGCACAAGTGAGTGGTTCCTTGATTCCTCTGTGTGTGACAACTGCTCGGGCACTTCACCAGCATCCTTCTGGTGATTCTTATTGGTCTAAGTAGAATGATGGAGGAAGTCTTGCAGATGGCCTAGAATAATGTCCAACTATAAGATGGGCCGATACAGGCTGATTACTGTGAATATCGCTTTTTCTAAACAGCAGCATTGAATGGCCACGTGGGTTACATCCTGTGTACAACCGAGTTGCAAGTTATTTAACTGATTCTCTGGTTTTTTAGATGTTTTTTTTTTTCTTTCGTGTTTTGCTGAGGTGAAGACACTTTTAGCTAATCTTATGTAGGAAAGAAATAATCATGGATGCATGTAAATTCCCGAAGTGTAATGGCATGCCACTTTTAAAAAAACTACAGGCTTTTTTGTGCACTGAATTATTCAGAGATGATCAAAGAAGCTTATTCCCCTTCCTCCCTGCCCCACTTTACTGTACCCTGAAGGAAGCTGTGTCTGCGGCGTGTTTATCCCATGCAGATGGACACACACACACATGCACTGATGTCACTTTTATTCTTCCTGTCAGGAAATCTGGGAATCATTTAGGTATAGTGTGCATGATTTCTAGGAAGTAGGCCACCTAAAATTATTTTTATTCCCTAATTGCTAAAACTTTCTATAATAAAATGGACAATTAAGTTTGAGAGAAGATCTTCATAGGTGGATTCAACTATTAACTTTTTTGTTTGTTTGTTTTGTTACAATTGTCATTGTTTAGCTGGCCCTGGGCCCGGTTTGAACCCGCCAGCCTTGGTGTATGTGCCTGGTGCCGTAACCACTGTGCTATGGGTGCCAAGCCTCAACTATCAACTTTTAAAGATGTTTGTGATTACAAGGGAGCTTAATAATAATCAGAATTCATGATTTTAGCTAATAAATTAATCATCATTTGGAGAGTTTTTATTTCCTTTATTAAAACATTGTTTTTAATTATGGGTACATAATAGATGTATGTGTAGGGTATATGTGATATTTTTGATACAGGTGTACAACATGAATTAATCAAATCAGGATAATTGGGAGTATCTGTCACCTTGGGCATTTATAATTTCTTTGTATTAATTCCACTCTGAGTTATTTTAAAGCATTCCCTAATTTATTGCTGAATATAGTCATTTTGTAGTGCTAACAAATATTTTTCGTTCTATGGAACAATTTTTGTACGCATTAACCATCCCTGCTTTATTCCCCCTCCCCTGCTTCCCTTCCTAGGCTTTGTTAACATCATTTTGCTGTCTGCTTCCGTAAGATCAATTGCTTTTAATATTTAATTCCCACATATGAATGAGATCACAAAATTGGTCTTTCTGTGCTTGGTTTATCTCACTTAATATAATCTCCTGTTCCGTCCACGTTGTTGCAAATGGCAGGATTTCATTCTTTTCATGGCTGTATCATATTCCATAATGTCTTTATTCATCTGTTGATAGACACTTAGGTGGATTTCAAATTGGGGCTATTGTGAGTAGTGCTGCAGTAAGCATTGAAGTACAGACATCTTTCTGATATACTGAACATTCTTCTCTTTGGATATAGACCTAGCAGGGGGATGCTGGGTCCCACTGTAGTTTTCTTTCTGTTCTCCATGTGGTTGTACCAATTTACCTTCCCACCAACAGTACATGAGGATTCCCTTTCCTCCATATCCTCACCAGCGTTCCTTATTGCCTGTCTTTGATGTACAATCTTGATTTGTATTTCTCTGATGAATAATGATAATTGAGCCTTTTTTCATACACCTGTTGGCCATTTGTATGTCTTCTTTTGAGAAATGTCTATTCTGATTGGAGAGTTTTTAATATCACACTGGCCTTATGTGTGAACAGTCTGTAAACAACATATAATTAGCCCTTCTCTTTATCTCCCACCTACTCCAAACTTTCTTACCATAGTTCCTTGGTTGGTGGTAAGAAAATAAATTCGCTATTTGACATTAAAGAATTCAAGTGTCCCATCTCTGTAGTTTAAAAATCATGATCCAAATTTCCTAGCCCTTAAAATGTGTAGCAGGTATCCCGTTCTTTGATTTTTTGTGGCGAAGAAATAATAAAGCTGTTAGCAGTCTTTAAATTTTCTGCATGGATTTCACAATTTGTACTGATTTTTTTTTCTTTATCTTTCTTATAATTTCTATAACTGTCTCTCTTTTGGGTTTGTTGATTCTCCAGGCATCCTTTTCCTTCCTCTGGTTATAATTTGGAAAATAAATGCACAGAAGTGTTTTGTTCTCATTCCGTTTCAGCTTTGGCATGATTCATGATGGAGAAGGCAATCCCTGCAGGAAGGCTGAAGGCAACATTATGTCTCCCACACTAACTGGAAATAATGGGGTGTTTTCCTGGTCTTCATGCAGCCGGCAATATCTCAAGAAATTCCTTAGGTATGAAGGGTTAAAGACAGGGGGGTTCTTAGATTTGGAGGGGGCATGGGATTGTGCTCAGTAAACATGAAAACAAAGACACAGTACATGGAAGACCAACGAATTCTGATACGATGATGTTGAAAAAAATAGATTGAAGGCCTAACACTATGCTAAATTCTCTTTCTATAGTTGCTCGTTGGATATAATCCTACTGGTATTCTTATTTTGGAGTTGAGAAGTTGAGTCTTTGAGAGGTTCATTGTGTTGCTTAAGGTACTGCAGTTGCAGACAAAAGACTTAGGTCTTTTCTGACCCTGAGATCTGTCCTCATAACCATGTTTCTTCTGTGACTTCCAGAGGTTGCTGGACAGCTCCTACTGTGATTGATTAATCTGATCAATTTATTATAAGATATTTAAAAATGCTCAGACAGGGTATGTTTGTCTTAATGAATGGATCATTTTCTTGATCGGCTATGTTGTGTGAAATGGCCAAGAGCGAGTTTGACGTCCAAAAGACATGGCTGACAGCCTTGTAGAATCTTTTTAACAACTCAGAAGCCCAGGTCTATGTTAGTGAAGGTAGCAGTGGTAAAGGCAAGGCTATTTGTTTCATGTTAAAGAATAAACCCTGGGCGGCACCTGTGGCTCAAGGAGTAGGGCGCCGGTCCCATATGTTGGAGGTGGTGAGTTCAAACCCAGCCCCAGCCAAAAACCACACACACAAAAAAATAATAATAATAAACCCAAAGATGAATTATGTGTATGTAGATATATCTTTTTAATCTGTGTTGACCTGTGAGAACACTTAGATGCTAATCCCACATCCCTTTGAGAAAATGTGAAGTTTCTTTGGGAAGTGATATTCTGGTTACATTTTTTTTTTTTTTACCTGTATCACTGTGTATTTTTTGCAAACATTTACAAAATTAGCAAGATGTCTAAGAAAGGCAGATTACATTTAAGTCTCTCTAACCAAAACATACTCGAAAGGTAGTAAAAGAAAATGAACAAACCTCCTAATAATAAGCTTTGCCACAAAGATTTTTGTGTTAGTTTTAAATTTATGATTTGGGGGCTTGTAATTACCTTTTTTAATTGATGGGAGAATTGAATAAATACTATAAATCAAGATTAATTCAATATAGAGTGAATTTCCATCATTAATATGCTATAGTTAAATGCTTTAATAGTAATAATAGCAGCAGTAGTAACTAACTTTGAATGCTCACGAGGCTGGATTGAGCACACTGCATTCTCTCATTTGATCTGTCAGACAGTCCTATTGGGGGTCATCGTCATTCATGAGGTGCACGTGAGTTACATAACTTGGTCTTGGTTGGATGGTTGACCAGAATGCCTATCATCTGTCTACAGAATTACACTTAATAACCATGCTAATTAACCTCTCAGTGATACCATAGTTTAACTAAATAAATAGAGAGGGAAGGTGTTTTCTAAGAATATCCATACCATCAGGGCTGATTTCCATCCTAACAGGACCCAGTCAAATATACCTCAGGGAAATTTTTCTGCCTCATACCCCAGAGTGTTCTTCCTCTTGGTTCTTTCAATAACCTTATTTATTTGTGTTTGTGAAGCTTATTTGAGGGGAAGTCTATCTTTGACCTCTGCCCCATTATAATATTTGGTTTGAAATTCCATGAAAAGGCTGGCACGGTGGTTTACACCTGCAATCCTAGCATTCTGGGAGGCCAAGGCCAGTGGACTGCTTGAGCACAAGAGTTCAAGACAAGCTTGAGCAAGAGTGAGACCCCATCTCTACTAAAAATAGAAAAAATTAGCCTGATGTTGTGGCAGGCACCTGTAGTCCCAGCTACTCAGGAGACTGAAGCAGAAGGATCTCTTGAGCCCAGGAGTTTGAGGTTGCTGTGAGGTCTGATGATGCCATACCCAGGGCAAGAGAGTGAGATTCTGTCTCAAAATAAATAAATAAATAAAATAAACCAAATTATTAATTAAATAAAAATTCCATGAAGGCAGGACCTCTATCTGTCTGGTTTATTGTGTACCTTTATTGCTTAGCCTAATGTTTGCCACAGAGTAGATGCTCGGTACAAGTTATTACATATTGCTGAGTGAGGCTGTTGAGAGGACTTTTCAAATACATTGACTTTACCCATTTCTGATCAAATTGCAACCCAGATCACTAGCATGGCTAGAAGTTCCGCACCCTGTAAAAAGCCTTCATGGCCGTGTGTATTCCATCCGCTGAGACAGGACTCACTGTTTGGAATAAACATAGGTTTTCGCTTTAAACATGCACCACTTTGTCTAACCGCTCTGTATTTGTATTTGCATGAAGGCATGGAAGGGTGTATTGTTTTGAGTGGAAAGATTGCAGATTTACACAGTAATTAATAGGATGTGTTACCACTACAGCACGCCTCAGGCCAGGTGTCTAGTGGATGAGCCCAAGCAAACAGGACAGTATAAATATCCAGACAAACTACCGGGACAGATTTATGATGCTGACACACAGTGCAAGTGGCAATTTGGAGCAAAAGCCAAGTTATGCAGCCTTGGTTTCGTGAAGGTATGTTTGCTTGTGATTTCAAACTTACATTAAGATTCTGTAATGTGTCTGTGTACCGAACAGAAGTATAAACATTTGGTTTGCTGAGGCCAAGGGTTAGAGTCTGGGTTATCTCTCCAATGTCAGTTGTTTGGCTTGATAATTAAATGGTAATTTTACTGTCAACGAATTATCCAGACTTATCCCTACAGACCATGCCCGCGATAAAAATGATTTGACTGCATCCTTTGTAGGAAATTCTTTCTCCTGAAGTGAAGACTTTATGCCTGGTAGTAAATCTGGGAACAATAGCTTTTCCCTTCTGCTAATTGCTGTTTCTGTTTTCTTTGTATTCATTTTCCTTCTGAATTTAATACATTTAAAATCATCACCACCACCACCCCAACATGCGTTTTCTGCCTGGTACAATATAGGAGAACTGTTATTAGCCAGCCAACTTTTTTGACATGATGTTTAAAAGTTCAAGGCATATCTTGGGTAATAGGAGTAAGATTTGTATGTTAAGTCTGGCATTCAAAATTGTAAAAAAGATAAACGGGAAAATGTGAAAGTCTAGGTTGTAGGAAGGAGCGAAACCTTGTTCCGCCTGGTCGAGGGTTGCCTCGCTCTGACAATATTATGATCCCAGTATCCCTAGAAAGTAGAATTATTTTTAAGTTGGTTGCTTCCCAGTACCTAAAGAGAAGTATGGAAGTTCTAGGTAGCTGGATACATGGAAATTATGGAGACTTACAGCTCCCTTTCCTCAGTTCCTATTTCTGGTGTCTTCTTCTTTCTCACCATTCCTCTTTCTCCACCGCCAACAATCATGGTCTATCCCCCCGCCCAGCCCCCTACCCATCACCACTCACTGTCACCTGAGTTGCTAAGTGAGCCTCAGCTCCACGTAAGTCCTTCTACTTAGAAATTTATTATATTTTGCTTTACCTTAGTCTTCACAAAAGCCTCTCAAGTCAAATTATCACTATTTTTCACCTAGAGTTAGAGAATGTATGCAACTCACCCACAGCTAGAAAACTTTTAAGTGGTAGAATCTGGATGAAACCAATCACCCACATGGGGTGCTGAATTTTCTCCACTCTACTGAAGTGTTTCCTAAACTACAGTTATTAACATTAACATTTGGTCATTAAAAACTACTTTTATGAGTTATGTTGTATCTCTAAATTCTTATTAATTATTGATTTTCCACAAAGCAACTGAAAATATAAGTCTAGTCCTAAGAAACAATATCCAATCATTGGTTTGTTACGGGATTATGTATTTTCTCCAACGCAATTTAAATGCATGACTGTTAGAAAAAAAATTATCCAGCGACCCCATGAATAATTTTCTTTTTATTTTGGTATATTCTCCATGGCACATGGACCTTACTTTGGCAAATGCTGGTATATCAAATGTAAAAATTAACATATTTAGGGCGGCACCTGTGGCTCAGTGGATAGGGCAACCAGCCCATATACCGTGGGTGGCAGGTTCAAATCCGGCCCTGGCCAAATTGCAACAAAAAATAACCAGGTGTTGTGGCGGGCGCCGGTAGTCCCAGCTACTTGGGCGGCTGAAGCAAGAGAATCACCTAGCCCAGGAGTTGGAGGTTGCTGTGAGCTGTGTGACTCCATGGCACTCTACCAAGGGCAATAAAGTGAAACTCTGTCTCTACAAAAAAAAAAAAAAAAAAGCAAATTTATAATGGCCTCTCTTTGCCTATTAAATTGATGCTTTGGGCAGAAGTAGGTAGTCATTTTCTTTGTTGAAAAAGTTCATCTCCTGACTTTGCCTCTTGTTCACTTTCATTCGAAAGGATTTATCATCTCATCCATTAATCAAATATTTATTATGCATTTACTATGCAGCAAATGCACAATTAGTTATGAGTGTGCTTTTTTTATGAAATACAAAGGAAGTTTCTAAAATTACTCTCGTTTCTTCAGGAACATGCATTCAACAAACATTGGCGGGAGGCCTATTCTGTGTCAGGAAGTTTGTAGGGCTTAAACCACCATTCCTAAATTATAGATAGATTTCTGGAACCACACCACAGTTTTGAAAGACAGAATCTCAGGTTGATGGTCCTCCTTGCGAAACAGAATGAAAGGAAATGAAAGTCCCAGATGAGAAGATTGAATCCGTTGAAGAAAAGTCCAGAGATAGGAACACCTGGAGGTCTGGGTAGGTTTGCTTTTAGGAGAGATGGTTTAAGATGATGATGAGCTAAAGTGGCAAAGATAGGGTTTCTGAAGGTGGATTTTTTTCTCCCACCTTCCGGCGTTTGGTTTTACTTCTATACCTACTTACGACTTGAACCCACAGGCACACCTCTGAGGAACACATGTAGTGTCAGGCCCTAAGGAGAAGTGGCTGCCAAAAACAACAATATCTCCTCTTCTTCCTGTCCAGTGCGAATGGTTTAGACCAGCTCTGGCAACACAGGAGAGAGATGAAATTTGTCTTCACAGCCTTTACTGTTCTATCACAGCTTTTTCTTTCTTTTTCTCCCTTTTCTTCTTTGTTTTACCCCCCTCCCCAATGCCTCCTAGAAAAGCAGCTTTGCACAGTGGTTAAGAGAACAACAGGGACAAAGAAACCAATTCTCAAAGCAAAAGCATCCTCTCCAACCAGTAGCTGCAATGTATCAGCATCAGTTGGAACTTGCTAGAGGTCTGAGTACTCAGGCCTACGAAATAAGAGCATTTGGGGACAGGCCCCAGCAACCTGTACTCCAGCGAGAGCTCTAGGTGACTTTGATGCACTCTCAAGGTTGAGAAGCACGGAGTGAGACATTCTACAGTTTTAAACACACACTCATGCATACATGTGTGTGCACGTGGGTATCTCTGGATTGTGGAGTTAGGTAGACCTTATTCCACCACTTCCTAGAAACTTGGGCAATTTGCTCATCATCCCGCAGCCTTAATGTCCTCGTTTGTAAGGTGAAGATATTAATAGTTCTTCCCTGATAAACTTGGGAGCATTAATTTCTCGGTATCGTCACATCACTTAGTAAATGATGAGCATTTTTTCTCGCTCCTCTTATGTCTTTAGTGTCACCACCAGTGTCACACCTGACTGTTCTCCCGCAGTACCAGCCTTGTCTGAGAGTCTGAGGCTGGCTCTTTTTCTTCCCTTTCCTTCCCAGCCTCAAGTACCCCATGTCTGCGGTTTAACGTGTCTTCATTAAACTTGATCTCTGTTCCCTTCCAAAGTGTTCTAGAAAGTCAGTTGCTAATCTAGATAGTGGTTCCATGGTATGTGGATGGACTTACGGGAAGGTCAACTGTACATCAACTGAGACCATCCACTTGCTTATATCTGATTATTACACACTTGGGAGATGCTGACTGACACAGCGAGTGAATGGGTGCCATTCTCTACGCGGTCCTGGGTACGCCAAGGGGCTCTGACAGATACCTCCATGCTTGTCATTTCACTGAGTCCAAAGTGAGCAGCTGTGCAAATGGATCCTCTCTCAGCTGACTTGGAACCTCGGTAGCCAGCACCCGTAGTATCACATAGCAGGAGTTTGGTAACTGTTTGTTTATAGACCTGCTGAGAAAGTTTGAAGCTGAATAGAAACTGTAGGGAAGGCATTTTAATTCTTTTTTATTTTATTTATTTTTTTTCATTAAATCCTAACTGTGTACATTTACGGGACACAGTGTGCTGATTTGATAGACAGCTGATTAACATAACCATCACCTCACTTTAGTATTTGTTGTGGTCAGACATTTATACTCCAGTCTTAATAGATTTATAATATACCATTGCATTGTGCACATTAGGCGAGGTCCCACCAAATACCCTCCTGCCTCCTGCCCTCTCCCCTCTCCTTCCCTCCTCTTCCTTCCCCTTCCCTCCTCTTCCTTCCTTCTTTCTGCACTATAGTTGTGTTTTGTCATTCATATGAATGTGTAGGTGATTATATATTGGTTTCATAATAGTATTTAGTACATTGGATACTATTTTCCCCATTCTTAAGATAATATACTAAAAATAATATGTTTCAGTTCCATCCAGGTAAACATAAAAGAAATAAAATTTCCATCATTTTTTATAGCTGCATAGTATTTTAATTCTTACATGTGTTCTCAGGCCCGTCACTGCAGAGAGTCTTTTCTTTTCAGGATAGTCGGATGAGTGTGTATTTCTCCTAATCAGGGAGAAGACAAGCACAAAAATCTTTATAAACAGGTAAACGGTGTTGTAAATGAAGCTGCTAGGGCTAAAAACTTTGGAATAGGATAAGGAGCATTGGGGATAGCTGATTAATTTTTTTCTCATTTTGGGTTAATATGAGGATACATATGATCAGGTTACATTATTTGTGTTGTAAGGGAAAGTCCAAAGTCTAAGTTGCAGTTGAGGCATTCAAGGGGGTTTCAAAACACAGTAGAGAGTCTCAGCAAGAGATTAGAACAGGCGTCCTCAAACTGTGGCCTGTGGGCCACATGAAGCAATGTGAATTGTATTTGTTCCCGTTTTGTTTTTTACTTCAAAATAAGATTTGTGCAGTGTGCATAGGAATTTGTTCATATATATTTTTTTAACTATAGTCCGGCCCTCCAATGGTCTGAGGGACAGTGAATTGGCCCCCTGTTAAAAAAGTTGGAGGACGCCTGGATTAGAACATGGAGTTCTGGAATCTCAGAACTGGAAGACAGGACTCTCGAGCTAACCCAATCATTTAAAGACTCAACTGATTCAATGTTTTAAAAGGGAGCTCACAGGAGGTGAAATTTAGGCAAAGATTGAAGGCAGTGAGCAAGATTTGAGTGTTCTGATAACTGAGGAAGAGGAATAGCCAGATCAGAGACCTGAGTTTGGAGCAAGCTGAGGTGTGTGCAGAGCTGCAGGAAGCTGTGTAGCTACCCGAGAGTGAGCGAGGTAGGTGCTGGTAAGAGACATGGTGGAGAGATAAAGGGAGGTTGGCGACACAGGGCTTGAGAGGTGGTGATCAGGACTCTGGATTTTCTCCTGGTGTCCTGAGAAGGCAAGGTTTAGAGCAGAGAAGTGACGTGGATCTGGAGGGATCTCTTTAGCTCAGTCCATTAGCACTGTCTGTACTGATGGAAATGTTATCTCTCATACAATGTGATGGCCACTAGGAACATTTGAACCAGAAATGTGACCAGCGTGACGGAGGACGTGAAAATTTAATTTTAAGTCATTTAAGTTCAATTCTTACAAGTTACAAGTAGCTATCATCTTGGGTAATGCAGCTTCTACAGGTGCGTTGGGAATAACCTGAGTGGGGATGAGGGGAAAGTAAAGCCGGTGGTTCGTGAAGGTGGGTCTGCCAGTAAAACATAGAAAGAAAGAAAAGGAATTGAAGATGGCGCCCAGGGATGGGGCTGGACCTGCTGGAAGTATGGAGGCATCAAACAGTGAAATGGGGAAGGTGGAACATGGGGCAGGTTTGGGGGGTCAGACCAAGAATTTCACTTTGGATGTGTTAAGTTTGAGAGGCTTTATACAATTTGATTGTCAAAAGCCATGAACATTTTCAGCTTGTCATGTTTTATTTGAAGAGGCATGCGCCCTGTGGAATACAACTGGAGAACGTGGCCAGTAGGGGCCAAGACAGAATTATGGACACTGTTTAGACTCTTTTCTTAAAGTATTGTCCAGTTCCAAAACAATCATATCTGGGCCACATGAAACCTTGCAGTCTCTGTGGTTATTTCCTCTCCCCTTACATTATGAGTTAAGTCCATGGAATTACAGATAAGGAAAAATTAGTCGAAATGCTAGAAAAAAGAGGTAGAAGCAAAAAAAAAAAAAAAAGGAAAAAAGTGCGAATTCCCATTTCTATTTATTTTCAAAGGGAGCGTTCTCTGAGGGCTTTCGTGGTCGTCAAAGCATGTAGTTGGGTATAATCACACTTGACTTCTGTACTTCACCACAGAGGGGATAATGTGTCCATACAGCCTGTCTTGGTTCATTCTGGAATCCCCACATTGTTTTGTTTTGCTTTGCTTTGTTTTCCTGGTCTTCTTCAGCTGCCCCTTCTCTTGGCCTGGTGGTTTGGCATTGACTGAGGCATCTCGGCCTCTTCCCTTTGGTCTTCTCTGGGGCCATTTTGGTGCTTGCCACGTGGGCAGTGCACATGGGTGACGGCTTTCTCCTAGGTGCCAGAAGAGAAACAGCTTAATTTTGAAAGCTGTTCTAAGTGTAGTTTTAATTGTTCCAACGGCTACCTCTCATTCCTCTAGTTTGACACAGACCATGTGCATTTGTTCCACTCAAACCCATGGTGACTCAAAAGGGCAACACACGGAGATGACAGCCTGGATTCAGTTTGTGGGAAGGCTGCTTCCTGTTCTCTACTAATGTCAGTGGCAAGTTCCTGGAGAAAGATGTATCTATTCTGTCTTTATGAGCTGTCTAGAGATCTGCAGATATGGGTGTCCCCATGTGGAACTGCTGATGGTGGTAGGATTTCTAAGCAGTACCCTCAATATTCTTTTGTCCTCTTGTGGGGGGAAGAATTTTATAGTGTACAAGATGTAAATTCCTGTATATATCTCTGGTTTCTTCCCTTAGTCCTGTGAAATCTCTAAGAGAGAGAGAGAAATGTTTCTAAGTATGTTCTTGCCATGTTTTCTAACTGTAAAATCTATATTAAGTGGAATGCCTGGTGAATTGGGTGCCTGATTAATTGATATTCAGGGTTACAATAGGTAACCACCAAAGTCACTTTTTTCCCCTCCGTGGTTGATAATATTTTCCTTCAAATGTTATTTGTTCACATTCCTTCCTTAGCAAATAGAATGGGAAGGACACCATGGAATCACTTTGACCTTGCAGTGTTTCACGATATTCTGTTAGTGACCTACTTCTGACTAGTAACAGTAACTGTTTGAGCTGGAAGTAACCTGGTTCAGGGTTCAGTCCCCTTACCTTCTAGAGCGGGAGCAGTGGCGTCAGTAGTATAGAGTCTTCAGGACATTTGCAAATCACCATTGGGCCATGGGGTGGGCCACAGATGTGAGACCAAGTTTATGCCTCTGACAGATGGGACCATTTGTGGCTTGAGGACGGTCAACTGCATACTTGTTAGTTTTTAGCCCTGGAAACATGATAGGCACAGAAATCAAATTATTTGTATTGTAACCTTAAAATGGAGAGCGCTGGCATTTGATGGCAGATCCAGATCAGGGTAGAGGCCAAGTTATCAGATTCTAAAATAAAGCCATTTGGAATGCTGCCTTTGTCACCAGCCAGCTGTGTGTCTTGACAGCTTCAAAAGTGTCAGTAGCTTGCTCAGTTTCCTCAGCTAAATGAGTTTAGATGAGCAATGTGTTTAGTTGCTGCCACAAAAATGGTAGCATTAGCTTCCTATCAGTACTGCAATACATCTACACAAATACAGTGTGACTTAAAGAATGTACTTTATGACCTTAAGAGTTGTGGAGGTAGACATTTGAAATGGCTAAAGTCAAGATGTCCGCAGAATTGTATTTCTTTGGGAGGTTTTATGGGAAAAGGGATTTGGGTTGCCATTTCCAGCTTCTGGAAGCTTCCTGCATTCCCTAGCTCACGGCTCCTTCATCGGTCTTCAACACCACCAGCATCCTGCTGCCTCTTGCTCAAGGTGTCATTTCTCCGGTTTTGTCTTCCTCTTTCCTTCACAATATACTGGATCCATCTGGGGAATGCGGGACAGCTTCTTCATCTCAAGGTCAGTGCATTACTGACCTCAATTGCATCAGCAACTTTGATTCTCCTGTGCTGTGTAGTATCACAAATCCACAGATTCCTGGGACATCTTGAGGGCCATTATTTCCTAGGTCTAGGGTAAATGCTTGAAAATTGCCATAAAGACAAAGAAGGGAGCAACAATAATGATGACGGCCACTATTTGGGGGAGCTGCAAGCACCAGGCAAAATCATCACTTTGTGTCTATTTCCTCATTGGTCCTTGAACGCAATTTTTATAGCATCGAGGGCTAATCTTATCACTATTTTGCAGGTGAGGAAACTGTAACTTAAAGGGATTCTATAACATGCCCATGGATTCAAGTCAGACTGCCAGATTCCCATTTTTGTCTATTTTCTTACATGAGTTATTATTATTATCATTAGAAATCAAATCTCTTATTTCCAAGTCAAGTGTTTGTTAAACTAATTGTTGCTACCTCTAAGCCACTTGCAGTAATCTGGGTACTTTAGAAACTTCCTGCCTAGGTCCTTACTAGAACATGTTACCTTGGAACAACCATCTTTACTCGTCTCTACTTTCTGATGATTTGTCTCCTTTAATCCCCCACAAAATACGATATTGGATACAGACATATTGAATGCGTTCGATTTTATTTTATTGTCACCCTCACCAGACCCTTCTTCCCTTTCAGGACATCTGCAAATCCCTTTGGTGTCACCGAGTGGGCCACAGATGTGAGACCAAGTTTCTGCCTGCGGCGGAGGGGACCGTTTGTGGCTTGAGTATGGTAAACTGGTACTCGTTAGTCTCTGGCCTTGAAAACTTAATAAGGCCCAGAAAGCAAACTATCTGTAGTGTGACCTTGAGATGGGGAGCCTTGGCTGCGTGCACGTTCTGGCTTCTCTTTGAATGAAGCAGAATTATTTTGCAGTGATTAAAAAATCTCCATAGAACCCAGTTAGCTCAATTGTTTAAGAAGACTTTTTTTGTTTCTTTGCTTTCCTTTTCTAGAGGAGGGTTGCCTCGGAATGATTCAATGAGCTAATAGCCTTCATTGTTTACCATTTGCCTTTGAAACTTGGTGCAAGATGTAAAAGTCTCAGGAAGCACAAGTTCCCATGAGTAATAAGGAAATGACTGTCCCTCTAGACTAAGGCCTCCTGTGACCTCATCGTTGAGTTTCTGACATAGATCCCCATCACTTACAGTGACTGTCCCATTAAGGGGTAAGAAACGTCTCCATCTAGCTGGTACTCTAAGGTCTTTTTGCAGGGAGCATCTTTAGCCCTAAGAACCATCTCCGTGATGGGTGATCGCTATGATTTGAATGAAGGACGCTCCTGGTTATGTCTGGAGTGTCTGGCACAGAGCTTGTCGAGTGTTTTCTTGGGTCTGCTGTACCTGAAACCCACTTGAGTCCTTTCTCTTTATTCTTGGGTGCCTTTATCTTTCAGCCATGTTTATCCTGTGAATACTCAGCAGATAGGCGGGGACATCAAAGCCTCGTACTTTTATCTAGAGATATGCATGCAAGGGAAGGAAGGTCTGTGCATGCTCTTTCCTAAGAGGTACTGGCTCAGGCCATGGCTATTTACAGTAGCACTGTAAATATGTACCTAGGGAAAGATGGATAAAATGCTATGTGTACATATTTCGTATTTGCATTTTATTTGTTTAGTTTTATATATACACGGTGGATGTATGCGTGTCTGCGTGTATTTTCTTATCTATTCCTGATTTCTACACTGATTGAAAACTGAGAAGGAGGTCAAGGCAGGTGGGTGGCTTGAGCTCAGGAGTTTGAGACCAGCCTGAGCAAGAGCGAAACCCCTGTCTACTAAAAATAAAAAAACTAGTCAGTTGTTGTGGCGGGCACCTGGTTCTCAGGAGGCTGAGGCAAGAAGATTGAGCCCAAAAGTTGGAGGTTGCTGTGACCTATGATGCCATGGCACTCTACCCAGGGTGGCAGAGTGAGACTTTCTCAGGAAAAAAAAGAAAATGAAAGAAAGAAAGAAAAGCAAGAGGAAGACAGTCAGTCAGCAACTCACCTAATACCTGAGTTAGTGGGAAATACATTTCCAAAACCAAAATTAGACTAGAATTAAGATCATTGGTCGGTAATTTGAGACGAGAAATCGAGTGTTCCCCCATAGGAGCTTTGGAAATTGAGTTAAATCCGGTCTCTGCTACTTTTGTAGCTATTGGGGTAGCTTTATCTGGGTAGTTTGCGTGACTCTGAGCCGGGTAGTTAGTATTTCTTTGATGAATTGCTCTCATCCAGAAAATAGTTTTTAACTCCTAAATGCTTTGCAAGGATGATATGAGATATTGCATGTGAAGTTCTGTGTACCATTTTTGACATATAGAAGCCACTTAATAAGCCGTAACTGCTGCTGTTTTTATGCCTGTTGTTGGCTGCTGTTATTATTATTTTTATTTTGTCTCAGCCCTTGAGTTTAGTCCCACAGAGACCCTGTAATCCCTGGTAGGGAACATGCGTGCATATGGTGGACAAAATCCTTAAATGACCTATTGCTTTTGCCCCCAAAATGCTTAACCATGTTTCGTGATTTTGTATAAACTCTGAACTGGCAATTAATCCAGGGAAAACAAAACTTAGAAACAGAAGAATTAATCAGCACATGGCAGTAATTTGCAGAAAGGAAGCAGTATCTTAACCTAGACAAAAAACACTCACAACCAAGCCACACAATAAACAGCCACAGAGCCAAAGGTATCATGGGGGAAAACTGAAGATTTGAAAGTCAAACACGCTTCCCATAATCTTGTAACCAAACCCCCAACCCCTCCTTAAAAGCTGGCATGATCCAAACTCCAAACTTTTGGATCTAATTGCAGAAGCTTTTAGGAAAGAGTTATGCTAACTCATGCATAACTTGCTCATAATAAAAGCCCCCGCAGGAAAAAACCAACACTACCAGAGTCTAATGCAACCCCCAAGAGAGAGACGACCAGCAGCCTGGAATTTATTATTACAAAGGAGACCTAAATGGAAAGGTTAGTTCAGAAAATAGCTCTCCCCCTCGCTTGTGCAGATCACAGGCAAGTGAAAGGCCTAGAGTTAATTCATCGAAGACAAAAGAAAGAGTGCAAAGCCGGCATAGAGTCTGAAGAAGGGACCTTTAATATACACAAAATAACGAAGGAGGTTATGTGAAGAGTGCATTTGTGCAGACTGGAAGTTATTCAGTTTTCAAAGAAATGCCCTGTAATGGTGGTTTGGAGTCAGGGAAAATATAAGGCATATGTGCTTAGATGTGTTCAGACGATGAGATCGTCATTCAAACCAACAGATAAGTTGTGTTACTATCCTAAAAATGGTTTCTCTTTGAAGGAATGCTCCAGATCGTTCTTTAGGTAGCATTGCCTCTAAGTGACAAGGGAGGCTGCCTTGAAACTTGATCTGTGCGGCCTTCGCTGTTAGGTGGAATCTTATTTGAACGTTTCACCTCACAGAGCGTGTAATACTCAGCCTGTTGAAAACAGACTCAGAAGCCACTTTTTTTCTAGCTGTCAGTCTTTCAAAATGTGCGCAGAAAATGCAGAGTAACTTTGTGTTTATAAAGCCCAGCAGGGAAAGGACTCTATCAAGTTGTGTTTTCCTTTTGTCCAAGATACTTGTTTTTTAATTTTTTTTTCTATTGCTAGGAGAATGTTCGCTTCTCTGGGGCTTTCTCCGGGGGTTGGGGGGTCTCTAACAGGAACCATGTGACACTTTCTTTTGTAGTGGTGTCGGCAAGGCCAGTGTGTCAAGTTTGGGGAGCTGGGGCCCCGCCCCATCCACGGTCAGTGGTCTGCCTGGTCCAAGTGGTCAGAATGTTCCCGGACATGTGGTGGAGGAGTGAAGTATCAGGAGAGACTCTGCAATAACCCCAAGTAAGGCTCCAACAGAAAGTTGGTCTTGGTCACGCGTTAACCTTCAGCTTGTAACACGCTGATTCTAAGTGTGGTTTTCTTCTAAGGGCCATTGACCAGGGTTTTACTGTTTTGCACATAAAGGCCATGCGCACTTGGGGAAAGGTATGGGGGGCAGGAACAACAAAACAGCAAAGGATTGATTCTGTGTGCGAAGATACAGACCTACAAGAATCCCAGGAATAGTCTGAGCTCCTTTCTTGATCTAAACGAGGGTTGTGTCGTCGTACAATCAAATACTTGCGATATTCCAGCACAGAGAAGCTTGGCTGGCATAACTTGTGTGTCTCTCAAGCTGCTGAGCTGGAGAAAGTATGCTGATTGTTGCCTTGCAGGAATGTGTATCAACAGGTGTTGACAGATCTGCCTGGCTTTTCAAGAGAAACCAGAAATAGGAAAAAATGCTGCATGTGTAATTTCCCAGTTTTGAAAATACTAACAACAAATTCAATTTGCTTTAAAAACAAAACAACCCTTCTGACAAGTAATCAAATCATTGTCTGTGGGTTGAAATTGGCCTGTGGTCACGTACAAGTTCCCTGTGGTCTAGCCATCCTGGACTTTGACCCATACCCAGTGCTCTGTGAACATGAACATGGTTTTATGTTCACTTTGATGCTCTCTAGCTCCCGCATGAAACGTGTGAGATGTCTGTTTCCCAGTGGGCAGGGTGATAGGGAAAGAACCCAGGTTTTGGAGATAGACTCCTAAACATGTATCTGCAACTTCTTAACGACATGGTTTTGGGAACGTCATTGGACTTGAGAGGATGGGAGATGCAGAGATGTTACTGATGACATTGGACTTTGGAGAATGGATGGAGAAAAATGTGATGGGATCTTGGAAGGTGGGATTTACTCCTACCACACAAGTGAATGCTAGCGTAGTACCAAGAATGCAGACTCACAGACTCTGGACAACTTAGACGCAGTGCCCGAGTTTGCATCCTGGCTCTGCACTTCGTAGCTGTGTGGCCGGATGAAAACTTACTTTTCCCGCTCCAGATCCTCACTTATAAAAGTGGGATAATGGTGATAGAACCTCCACCATCTAAGTCAGCAGTTCTCAACCTGTGGGTCGCAACCCCTTTTTAACAATGAAAGTACATTGTGGCATGAGGAAGGGTGAGAACCACTGATCTACGTCAATGTTTACAAAATGCTTTTAAACGGGTTGGACATGGTAAGCGTTGCATAAATATGTAAATTGAGATGAGGCTACAGCAGGAGTGCCCAGCCTTTTTTCTTTTCTGCCACACATTGGAAGAAGAATTGTCTTGGCCCATACATGAAATATACAAACACTAATGAAAAATGATTAGCAAAAGAAAGGATCCAGGCATACTTTTCATGATACCCAACACCGCAGATAAGCAAAAGAGGGCCTCATAAAGTTAGCACGGAGGCCAGCAGGCCGTAGGTTGGACAACCCTGAACTGGAGCAAAAGGGAATTTAAAAAAAAAAAAGACAACTGGGACATCTTCTAAGTCAGCATTTGGAACTGAATAAAAATGCTATTTGGTTTTTAATCTAAAATATAAGGAATGGCTTGGAAGTACTTTGCCCATGTATCAGGTGCCACTTGGGATATCTCAGGCTAAAATAGGGCTTTTCAACTTTAGCACTGTTGACATGGGCTGGATGATTCTTTGGGGGATTTGTTCTGTATTTTGTAGGACGTTAGAAGTAGCCTTGGCCTTGACCCACTAAATGCCACTGTATTGTTCTCCATCCCCCCACCCTCCAAATTACAACCACCGCAAATATCTGCAGACATTGCCACTTGTCCTATGGGGGGAAATCGTCTCTGATTGAGGCTCTCTGGTTTAATCAGGGCCGGTAACTGGGTATAGTTGTTGGATGCTTGGAGTGCACTTGTAGCCTGTACCAGGTTATTAAAATGACCCCCCAATGCTTTGAATGTAGCGCCCATGTCTTAAATACAATTGTTAAAATTGCCATATTACTGTATGTTTTTGAAACATAGATCATGGATCTGGTTTTCATACATCACAACATTTTACAATTTTGATATTTTCCCAAGAAAGAAAGAGATTACCTGATTTAATAGCTCTGCTGGTAGATTGCATGAATGATGCCCCTGAGATTTAAATTAAAACCTCTCCCCGATCTGTAGGATTGAGAACTCCCATTATAATAGGGCATTGTTCATGGAAGTATCATATTGCGATTTTAGAAGTGCCTAATAAAAGAATTAATCACTGAAATATTTCCACTTGGTGCAGTTTATCATTTTAAACAAGATTAAAGATAATCAGGGTACAGTTTTTGCGTGAAGTGGAAAATAAAACAAGTAGACAGTAGGCCGCCCCTAGATGATTGAATTCACTGTTCTCCCTCTGTTTTTATTTCACTTTGTTCTAGCAAAACTGTTTTCCCCCCTCACTGTTTCGAGTTGCAGGTTTCTCTCTTGCTTCAGTTTAAGCACTTGGGTCTGTTCATATCACTCAGCCTAACCATTTTCATTTCTCATCTGAGAAGCAGTATGAGGTTTTGATTTCATGTAATAATTTTTTCCCAGAAAGTACTTTGTTTCATAAAAAAAAAAAAAAATCCCTGGCTGATTTATGATCTTTCAATTTTGTGTGTGTTTTAAAAGAGCTAAAGGTTGGCCAGGCATGGTGAGTCACATCTGTAATACTAGCACTGTGGGAGGCAGAAGTGGGTGGATGGCCTGAGCTCACAAGTTTGAGGCCAGCCTGAGCAGGACACTGTCTCTACAAATAGCCAGGTGTTGTGGCAGATGCTTGTAGCCCAGCTACTTGGGAGGCTGAGGCAAGAGGATTGCTTGAGCCCAAGAGTTTGAAGTTGCTGTGAGCTACGATGCCATAGCACTCTACAGAGGGCAAAACAAAATGAAACTCTGTCTCAAAAAAAAAGCTAAAGGTAATTTGGTTCTGGAATAGCAAATGCCAAGTTAATGGGACCCTATTTCCTATTTCCCATGTATGTGGTAAACAACTTTAATTGATCGATTGATGGAAGCCCTGTTTTCTACTGACCCTACTATGCCTCAGGAACCTTCTAAAACGCTTGTGTAGCTATTTGCTCCCTATCTGGTTAGAACTGACGCATGAGTTGAAACCTGGGAGCTAATCCAGTTTCACAGGTGAGTGACCAGGGGAGGAGGAGGGTCCCACTCACAGCAGCAGCAACTTTGCTCAGGTCCCCACACTGGTCAGAGGTAGATCACGACCCACAATCTCATTCCTTTAACATCTTTTCTGCTTCCCCATCACACTGTACCAGTGTATCTGGGGAGGGGCTTAGGAATCTGTATAAATATATATAAATACTATATATATAAATATATTAATATATAATATTATTTAACAGAGATACCCAGGTGATTCTAATGATTAAGCAATGTAACTATTTGTAGTGAGGACTTGATGAATTATGCAGAAGCATATATAAGTAGTCTAATATAAAGATAAAATTATATGCCTAGATTTTTGTTTTTCATATTTATTTTTAATCTTAACTCCTTATGCAAAGGCTATCACGGTAGAATTTTCTGATAATATATCCTAGCACTCATTTTCGAAGGTGCAGAAAAAAATGTACCTGTGTTTAAAGATTTGATGAAAAAGCCCAGATTCTTATCAATCATTACTTTTGATCACTTTCCCCTTATCCTGTAATTTCAAATGAAATGAGGTAGTGGGTACTAATCGGACCGCATAAGACGCAGCATAGTATTGGCACTTATACGAAAGTATGAGGGATCTGGAAATAGTTACAGTTTATTTGTGCTAATGCTGGCCTAGATACTGCCCTAAATTCTTTACAGGTAATTGTCACAACTGTTTGTAGCTGACAGGTGAGAAGGTTGAATAAAATCGGCTCGTGTCAAGCCAGCAAGAGGCGGAGAATAGTGTATTTAAAGCGGGGTCTGCATGAGAGGCCCAGTCTCTACCTGTTGTGTCAAACTGTTTCTCTCTCCGCCTTTCCGTGCCTGTCCCTGCGTCTTCACTCAGTTAAATGTAGGCATATAGCAGAGCAGGAAAGAAACCTTGGGCAAAGGAGTCTAAGGACCGTGGAGCTTGATCTTTCTAGCTAGATGACCTTCATTCAAAAATTTTTGAAACGAGGAGATGACTGTGAGAGCTCAGAGGTTTATTTAGTGTTACAAGTTCTGGGAGTTGAAAAGTAACACACTGGTTTCTTTCACTTCATCAACTGTGTGTAGTCCGAAGGCGGGTTTCTTGTTAGATCTCAGACAGAAAATCGTAAACAGAGAAAGTAATTTTAAGTATGCCTTGTAAAGATGACCAGGCTGTGATATGACACGTTCAGATTTTTCTCTAAATGCTGTTTAGATGATAATTTCAGAAGCCTGTAGGGATTTGATTTATCACCGTGGCTGCTGCATGTTTAAGTGGTTGCTGTAGAATGTTTAGAAAGAGCATGAAAATCTCATCCTGGCCATGTCACATGTCCTATTTCTGTTGAATCCATTTTAACATGCAGTTAGAGCAGGGACTTGATAAAATATGCCGAAGCAAATTCAGGGGTGTTTTATAGCTTCATTGTGTTTCCTAGAGAGACAAGGAATTTTATTCACATGAATTTATTAACCCTGCACCCCCTTTGGTATCACTTGTTGGCATTAATTTTTATATAAGGTGAACTGTCGTTAAGTTTTTTAGCCTTTAGTGAAAACTCTAAAAAGGGAGGAAAGAAGAAAAGCAATTGCTTTTTGCACGGAGTAAGCCGGATCGGGTGGTGTTGGTCATTTTCAGCATGGTTGGGCTCTTTTTTCCCTTTATTTTGCTTTCTGATTTTTGCAGATGGGAATCTGCCTACCAAGATCCTCAAGAGCTTGCCATTATCATCATAATAGAATTCGCTACTGTGGAAATCCATTTCCCATTGTTCTTGGCAGGAAAGTCCACCTGCAAAGTTACAGAGCCATGATGCTGATAAAAACCAGGAGAATGTTTCTTCTTGGAGTTTAGAATCAGTTAGAATGAAACGCATGGGGGTCAGATAATAATCAGGATTTCATCTCCGCAACTGACAAAGCTGGATTGGAGAACGTGGCAAGTGGTGCATTCTGTTCCCACTCCCCAGTGTCCTGACGTTTTGGAGAGGAGGAGATGGATGGCTAAGTACAGGAAGATGGCGGGTGTTAGGAAATGGGAGAAAAGCTCAAGAGGTAGGTTGAGGCCATGTTTGAAGATTTGGGGTGCCAGAATATCAGGAGTTGGGGGTTTGTAGGTAGCACCCAAGCACACTTGCACACATTAATTAAACTCTTGAGGTGTATTTACAGATTTCCCCAGTGAAGGTGGTGACAGGATGAGTGTCAAGAATACTCTTTCCAAGGAAATCAATAGAATGTAAAGACTGAATCAGTGATCGTGAAGGCCTGGGATCTAACATGCTAATTGTCATTAACCTTTTGACTGTCCCTGTGGGCGTTGCCGCAAGATGTCCATTTGGTGCGAACGTGGCCTTTCGGCATTGTCCATTTTCCAAACCAAATCTTGAGGCCCCCGTTACTGTTACATTACCTGACTTGAGTCTGTAAGCATCAGATGCTTCCTGCTCAACATTTTCACAGTTGTGCCTGAAATAATTTATACAAATAGCAGATTCTTGTGGGAGTACACAGGGTGGCCGTAAAGTTCGTGTGCACAGTGTAACTACTTAAATTACACACATGAACTTTACGGCCTCCCTAAACATGGAGTACAGTAAATTCAAAGTGTCATCAAGTTTGTTGGACTTGGCATGGAACCATGTTTTGAGTTGTACCATGCAAAAAAGGATTATTAAATTTTTATTGATAAAAGCTTTATCATTTCATGTTTGATGTTAATTTTTTTGTTTGTGTATTACTTTGTTGTACATATTAATAGAAAATATTGAAACTGAAACCGACTCGGGTGAATTATTATGATTAGTCAGAGACCCAAGTATGACATGTCATAATGGTGGCTGTGATCGCTGCAAACCTCAATTGGCACATTTTGTTTCTGAGCACTGCAGGCAAAGGGTTCATGAGCAGTGGTAAAGAAAGGAAAGAGAAAAAAGTCTCCCTGGCTGGTTATGTCCAGGACAGATGCAGGAAGAGTAGCCGGTTGCATGCAGGGAGTGTCCTTTCCTGTAACAGACGTGCGCCCCTGCCCACATGTGACAGTTCTTGTTTTGATTGTGCCTCCTTGTGTCATTTCATGGGACTAATAGCAATAAAGTTGATCACCGGCATTAAAGTTCTTCCATTGTATTTTCAGGCCTCAGTATGGCGGCAAGTTCTGTCCGGGTTCGAGCCGTGTTTATGAGCTGTGTAACATTAACCCTTGTAATGAAAATAGCCTGGATTTTCGAGCCCAGCAGTGTGCGGAATACAACAGCAAACCTTTCCGTGGATGGTTCTACCAGTGGAAACCCTATACAAAAGTAGAAGGTAATGTGGCGTCTGTGACCCTCAGATAAATACGTCTCCATGTGAGTGATAATGGGAACGAACAGCACAGGAGAAATTACTGCCCGAGTCTCAGAGTTTCAATGTTTCAATTCCCCCATACCCCTCCTGGCCTACTTTTTCATCCCATGGGTTTTGCTAATTTTTCTACATTTTTTTTTTTCCCATAAGATACCCCTTGTCTCCTATATCTGCAAGCCCAAGTGTTTGGAATGTAGTTACTTTTCTCAATTTACCTTTGACATTTCGGTAATTCAGTCTCCCGGGGATGTTAACTGAAGTTGGTATGAATTGTCCAGACCCAAAACTCAAGAAATCGTATATACCCTGTAGGGACCCGATACTCAGTAACTGACATGTCGGATAATTACAGGCCTGGGATAGACTGTTTGTAGAGGGCCTGTGTGCACACACACAGGAGCACGAGTAAAAATTATCTCAATACTAGGCTCTTAGTACTTATATGGCTTAAAAGTTATGGCTCATACTTTACAACTAATTTGTTTTCCTTTTAACTAAATCCTCAACTATGGATTTTCGTTACGACGGGAGAACTTAGTGTCTGTTGCCTGTGTAGAATAAGCTGTCACTTAATATAGCAAACTTAACCATGCTCCCTTGGAAAAGGAGACACGGGGATCCCAACTGCACACATGCAAATGGGAAAAGACTAAATTTCATGACAATTCATGAACTGTTCCTGTGCAGAAACTCAAAATGAACCTATATCATCAATCACCATAAAGGAAGTTAATATAGTTAGAAACATCACTATAAGAAGCAGAGCCTCCGAATCAAAAGAGAGGCCGGCCCACCCATTTCAGAATCATTGATGTGGTTTTGAGTCATGAGTGTCCAAAGCACAGGTGGAGGCAGACGTGAAAATTCTAAAAGCTGTGTCTTAAGAGAAAGTAATAAGGGACCTATGGACAGTTGCTCTAGGAAATAAAGCAGTTACATTCAAAAATTCAAAGAAAGGCGTTTTTGATTTATACGAAATTGCTTCAGAGAACAGAATTAATATAAAGCCTAGTAACTTCCTAGCCGTATTATTTCTTTGAAGAGACTTTGCTTGCAAGCCTTTCAAAATATCCTTTCTTCCTGCCACTCTCTAAACCCTACTTCAGCGGTTCTCAACCCGTGGGTCGCGACCCCTTTGTAACAGTGAAAATACATCACAGTATTAGGAAGGTTGAGGACCACTGCCCTACTTTATGCTTCATAAGGCTTCTCAAGGCATAAATGTGTTTTTATCCACTCTTTTACTGTTACCTTTGTCTCCATGAGGATTAACGTTCCCCCCAAGGACTAAGCAGTTGTCTATCCTGAACATTCTTGTTTCTCTAAGACTTAAGCTTGGTATGTATTTATTTAATAGCGATAACATTCGAAATGAATGAATAAGTAAATAGTAACTGTCAAAAATGGAAATATGTTCCCTTTGTAGGTGGTACATTCTCCATTACTAGAGGCATTCTACGAGGAAAGGAGTAGTGACCTAGAAGGCTGTGATAGGCAGGTTCTAATAAGCAGTGGGAATAGCTGTGGTCCACCATTGGAGATTTGTTTCCTCTTGGTTGTATATTCCGCAACCTCACACATCTTATCTCTGGTTTTTTCTCAAAGACTTTGCTGTCCTCCCTTCCACTTCTTCTTCTGTTCTTTTCTTTGGCTTCCTGGACTTTCCCACATTACCTTTCTCATTCAAATATAATGTTTATAGATATCTGTCCTGTTTTCCCCCTTTCCATAGTGTCTACGTCGAATGCATAGGGAGAGAGTTAAATAAGTTTTGTAACTAGGAAAATACTTTCTGGTTGCGAAGTTCTTTCACTAATTTTGGTACAGTTTTCACTAAGTAGGGGTCATGCATTTTCATTCATTCACATGATAGGTGTTTACTGAGCTCTTCTTGTATAGGAGACACTATGCTGGCTAGTACATTGAATAAACACAGACCTCAGCCTTAAGAGCTCACATCCTCTTGGAGGGAGAGAGAAAAGTTAAGGCCTCTTGGTCCCTGTTTGTCTTCTGTGATGCTTACATTGGAGGAGACCGTGATTTGCAGGTTTTGTGACGTTAGGAAGAATAAAGGCAGGCTTTATTCATAAATGTAGACTGTTTTATCCCACAACAGTGGGCTTTTTCTTTGTTCTTTTCTTCTGTGTTTTTGGTGGACTTGTTCATAAGCTCCTCCAAAAATCCATGCTGGAAAACCAGCTTTCTGGAATTTATTAATCCTTACGAATAATGGACAAAGGAAATCTGGTTCTGTAATCTCACATGTAAATATTTAAGAGAATCATTAAATTAACTTGCTGTTTGCAAAAATTTGTAGATGAGATATGTTTAATCTATTCACACATCTGCAAATTTGGATCATAATAATTGAATTTTTTTTACATTTAAATTTTAACTTTGGGGGTGTTATGAAGCACAGCTATCTGTAAACTGTTTGCACATTTGTTGTTGGACTGTTGTTAGGGATATCATTCAATGTCGCCCACATGAGGTCTCATGTGAGAAATGTAATCTGGGATTCCTGGCCAAGAAGAGCTCTTTCTATGGAGAAATTGTCACAGTAACTCCTTTCTGATAATAAGAACTCTATCAATACATTTTTTTCTTTTTGCCTCTGATACCAGAAACTAGTCATGGATTTATGGGTCAATAAAAGTTACTTTTTAGTGTTCAGGATAAGTTTATCCGCTTCCTCTTTATTTTTATGATAGGATTCTTATCTACGTATTTTATGAACATTACTGACTGTATGCCTTTTTTCCAAAGCACCTATCACCTTTCCTCTTAATGGATTCAATAAGTACCTAAAGTAATCCATGTCCTAAATCAGGGTCCTCCACCTATGGCCTCTGGGCCAAATTTCATCTTTTTTATTATTGAATAAACTTTTACTGGAGCACAGCAAAACCCCTTTGTTACATAGGGACCTATGAAGCTTAAAATAGTCATTATTCAGGGAGGCTCAGTACACAACCTACCAATCGTGTGTATGATGACTATTTCTAAGGATTAAAAAAACAAAGTGTTCTGTGTTAATACTAAATCACTTTTATATGGATTGTTAAACGGGATTCATACTCTGAAAAGCCACATTAAGAATATGCTTATTGGTGCACACCCATGTGTGCACATATACAAGTAACATAGCACTTTCCATTTTGATGATGATCACTTTCTATGTAAATGTAATTCATCCTTTTGGTGGACACATCATTTTCCTGACTGTTTCCTCTTGACCGTGTCCTCCTTTCATCTCTTTGCTTCTAGAGGAAGATCGATGTAAACTGTACTGCAAGGCTGAGAACTTTGAATTCTTTTTTGCAATGTCTGGCAAAGTGAAAGATGGAACCCCTTGCTCCCCGAACAAAAATGACGTTTGTATTGATGGGATTTGTGAAGTAAGAGAACATTTCTGCTTTGGGGTATATGAGCATGCTTGTGTTTCTTCATATCAAATGGGTACTGGAAGGAGTGTTGTGAGATAGTCTATGTCAGAAGAAGAGCAGGTGGCCTGAGAAAAAGGGCAAAATGTTTCACTTGGACGTAGGCACCATGTCTGAATTCTCCAGCTTAATTTTTGTATGACTTCTGTCCAATTATTTTAGTTTCTCTTTTACTTCATTTTTATTTATATGTAGAATGGAAATGATGACATATCCTACTTTATATAATAGTGGTAAAAAATTAAAAAAGATTATTGTAAATAACATTAGAACCTCACCGATGTATTTTGAGATACTATTCCTATTTTCCTTTTTCTGTGAGTACTCACTTTCTCTTCCATTTTAATTTGATTTAAGTTTGTTGATCTTTTAAGAGTGCGTGTGTGCGTGCGTGTTCACATGTATATGGTCCAACATTTTGATGGGTCAGTCATAGAATTGGCCTGAATGAGCTCACCTGACATTAGTAGCAATGGTAACTTCTTACTCTAGTATCACAGATGAAGAGTCTAAGACTTAGATTAAGTTATGAACTTGCCCAGTCATACATCTGACAAAAGTAGAGGAGGGATTTGAATCCCCACTCCGTCAAACTTGAGACTGTGCTGTTAAACCATAAGCTGTATGGCCTCTTGAATGTTCTATAAATACAGAAAATTACATACCTCTTAGTTATGCTTAGCCATTTCTATTGGTTTTCTAATCTGTGATTTTCTCACTTTTTTTTTTTTTTTTTTTGGTCACAGCCAGTAGGATGTGATCATGAACTTGGCTCTAAAGCTGTTTCAGATGCATGTGGTGTTTGCAAAGGTGATAATTCGACTTGCAAGTTTTATAAAGGCCTATACCTCAACCAGAATAAAGCAAATGGTAAGAGATTCTGCTGTTCCATTATTCTCATTCATTAGTGAAACAGAACTTTTGCTTCTGAACACCTTTGAGTCACCTTCCATCTGGTTGAACCTTTTAGTAGTTTCCCTAACACACTAGTGATGATGGCTCTTGTCAACTTGTACAAGAGATACAAGGAGTTTCATCAATGTGTTACATCTCAGAAATGTGTTGAATAAATGCTTTCCTACTTTGTAGTTTTAACTTGCCAACCAGTCCCTACGCATGCCTCACATGCATTTATGAAGCAAAGAAACTTACTGTGAAACATAGATGATCGGTATCAACTGAATATTTGCGGCAGTTATCTAAGTGCATTTGAGTAAAATTCAACTTTTGAGCCCTAGTTTCTGAATATCACTGTTGAGCATACATGGCTCTAGATCAGGCATCCTCAAACTTTTTAAACAGGGGGCCAATTCACTGTCCCTCAGACCATTGGAGGGCCGGACTATAGTTTAAAAAAAAAAAAAACTATGAACAAATTCCTATGCACACTGCACATATCTTATTTTGAAGTAAAAAAACAAAATGGGAACAAATACAATCACACCGCCTTATGTGGCCCATGGGCCGCAGTTTGAGGACCCCTTAGAAGACAAAAAAAAAAAGTGTCCTTGGATTTTGTGGCCTTCATTTGTCTAAGAAGAAGAACATTTCTCCTGTCCACATGAACATGCTTGGTGAGACTTCAGAAAAGCCACATACGTTTTCTATGTCTGGTGTTCTTACCACTTGGAAAATGAAATAATTGATTACTTTGTAGAGTAAGAATGAATATCAGTTAATAATTCAAAAGCCTTACTATATTGAAATGGGCAATATATGTTTCTGGGCATTTCTAGTCCCCCTTCTCCAATGCAGTGTGGGATATGTAGGTGTTCTCTTCTTTCCATTTAGAATATTATCCAGTGGTCATCGTTCCTGCCGGGGCCTGGAGCATTGAGATCCAAGAGCTGCAGGTCTCTTCCAGTTACCTCGCAGTCCGAAGCCTCAGTCAGAAGTATTACCTCACTGGGGGTTGGAGCATTGACTGGCCTGGGGAGTTCCCCTTTGCTGGGACCACGTTTGAGTACCAACGCTCTCTCAACCGCCCAGAACGTCTATATGCACCAGGACCTACAAATGAGACACTGGTCTTTGAAGTAAGCCACTTCTGTTTACTCATTTCTCAGTGCTCTTTGCTGTATAGTGTAGCAATGCTTATTGCTCTGTGTACAAAGAGGATTTCAATTTGAGGTAGCTTACAAAAGTCCAATCCTTCTAGTTCAAATGCATTTCCTAATAGGCTAATTTAAAAAAAAAAATCAGATTAATGGGAGATACGATGAGGTTGCATCGTTTTACATTTGTAAAGTGAAGTCTGAGTTGTAGTTGTGACCTTCACCCAGGAAGCATGCTATTTACCTACACATTGTACCTATCAGGTGGGAACTTAACACACCCACTGAATCGCCTTTTTGAGTTTCATTGAGTTCTTCTCTCAGATGTGTACACTGTTGTTAATCTGTAAGTCTCAACATAATATTGAGTACAAGGGATGTTTGGTTTTCTATTTTGGGGATACTTAAGAGAGTATTCTCCAAATCCATCCAAGTTATAACAAAACATACAAAATCTCCACATTTCTATGGCTAAATAGTATTCTATGGTACATGTATACCACAGTTTATTAATCCATTCATGGATTGATGCACACTTGGGTTGATTCCACATCTTTGAGATGCAAGTTGTGCTGCTGTGAACTTTCAAGTGCAAATGTCCTTCATGATAAAATGACTTTTTCTATTGGGTAGTTACCTAGTAATGGGATTGTTGGATCAAATGGAAGGTCTATTTTTAGTTCTTCAAGCCCTCTCCATACTTCTTGCCATGAAGGCTGTACTACTTTGAAGTCCCACCAACAGTGCAAGACTGTTCCCTTCTCTTTGCACCCACACCAGCATCTGTTGCTTTGGGACCTTGTGATGTAGGCCGTTCTCCCTGGGGTTAGGTGATTTGATTGGCATTTCTCTAATAATTAGAGGTGATCAGCATTTTTTCATGAGTTTGTTAGCCATTTGTCTTCATAAGGTAAGATTCTGTTCATGTCTCTCACCCACATTTTAATGGAGGTGTTTGCTTTTTTTGTTGTTGATTTGCTCGAGTTCTTTATAGATTCTAGTTATGAACCACTTTTTTACGTTGAGGACTTCTCTTGTACTGATAAAGTTTTTCTCAATGTGAAACTGTTGTGGTTGCCTCTGTAAGAAGTACACAAGCTTAGAAGAGAGAATAGAGAGTAGATGGTGTGCTGTTTGGAAACGTCTGCCATCCAGATTTGATTTTGTAAAACCATGAGAGCACATTGCCCAGTGCAGAGAAAGCTTGTCTGCTGATTTTTACTTCTTCATTTTCCTCATTCTGTCTGCTATGACTAGTTAATTCATTGTTCTTAGTGCTGAGGAAAGGGACTAGGTAATTCATTGTTTTTATTGCTTGATCTTACAGAGGTTAGATCATGCTATGTCCTCAATCATCACTGGCTCAGAGATGTAATTAATAAATCAGTTTTCAGAGGCAGTTACTTTTTCTGTCTAAAGTGAAGCATTCAGTTTATTATCTTCTTCAGTCCTGTGCACAGCGGGGCTGGATAATTCTTTGAACAAAGTACCACACTACTGTCATATAGGCAGTGAACTCGTACAGCTCACAGCAGTTCATGGCGAAAGCAGCAGAAATAAATTTCTCTTACCTTATGGTAGGAGTTTGGACTCCATGTGTGTTGAGTTACTTGGGGCAAATTTAAGTGACATCTTGAAGTTTCCCTAATGGATTCTTAAATATGTTAGAACTTTAGAAAGAAAAGGAAAATCAAGGTGTCCTTGTATGCAGTAGTCATAGAGTTCTTTGTATCGCACACACTGAGTCACGTTCTGTTGTGACCCATGTTGGTAAACTGGTTGTGGATAAAGCAGAAAAAAAATCCCCCTGCTATATGGAACTTAACATTGGCGGGCACATTATGAATATTTACACAAATGCGTATGTAAATAGACACAGAGTTTTAGATTGCTCTGAGCTCTTCAGAATAAAATAAATGTAAGGGGGGAAAAAAACAGAGAAAGGATGCTTTTTGGATTAGATGGCTGATGAAGAATTCAAAGGATGAGAAGAACCAGCCAGGTGAAGAGCAGAGGAAATTCAGGTTGTGGAAATGGCGATTTAAAACCCCACGTGGAGGATAAGCTTCATGTTTTAGAAGAACTTAAAAAAAAGAAAAAAAAGTAGAGTCTAAATGTACTGCCATGAGAACAATGTTCTGGAGGCCTGCAAAGAACACTATGAACCATGGCGAGGAGTCTGGATGTCATGCTAAGAACGGTGTTGAGGTTTTAAGAAAAGGATTGTTTTGAAATTTGATCTGACTGCCATGCAGATCAGTGAGGGGTAAGTAGTGAATTGGAGACAAGAGAAAATGATTATTCTAGATTTCCAGGTAAGGAGCTATGGCGGCTGAAACAGACAGTGACCGTGAAGGTGGAAGGAAGTGGATCTGCTCATCATCTATCATGTATTGAGAATAGGAAGTTAGAAAACTTGCTAAAGATGTATGAGATACAGAGCCTGAGGGAGAAAGACGCATGGAAAAGAGTCATAGGATTCTTCCTTGAGCATCTGGTGGACGATCTTACTATTATGTGTATAATTATCTTGGGGATGACTAGAAACAGGTTTAGGGTTAGGGAAAAATTCCATTTTAGCACCTGATATTTGAATATCTTAGATATTCCAGAGTAGCTATCAAGTAGGTAGTTGAGTATGTGTTTTAAATTCATCCAAAAAATCTCGAAATGAATATATAAATCAGTTTCTAAAAACATGTAATGTAGTACAGGAGTATATTGTTTGTTAACTGAGCAGAGTACTCAGATCCAAATTTTTTTTGATAAGCTGCCTCTTGGGAGTAGCCAAATAATCACACTGTATCAAAAATAATCCTTGTGAAGAAACTGCTGTGCCCTGGTTGATACACTGATACAGGGGAGCACACACCTGGTGTGGAAAGGCATCCCTGTGCCTGGATGTGGCCCCTCACAGGTGTCCTGGGATTTCCGTATGTAGATACACATCTTTCATCACCCTGGAATTTTGTCACGTGTTTGTGCCCTGCACACCCGCAGATGTGAGAGTGGATATGCCCGTGTTCATGGCAGCAGGGTCGTTACCTTATCTGTTCTTCCTACTGTTGCTCTGACTGTCCGCTTTTCTTTCCTGATTTTAAGGTATTTAAAGATCCGTATCTGAGTCCCATCTTCCAGGGCTATGCAAATGCAGTTCAGAGTATGCTTTGCAACTATTCCCCTGGTGAAACTTAAGACCCTTGCTGGGGGTAACCAGAGAAATCCATTAAATGTCACTTTCATGGTCTCAAGACCAGGCAGGCTATTCTTTAGATTTCGAAAACACGGAATTTCCTTCGCTATCAAGGGACTGTTGGTAGATGAAAGAGAAATGCCGCTTTTTTGGAGGGGCCATAGTGGTGCAAAAACGAAGGATCACTCTCCATAGAGTAGTTACATAGGCACAATAGGCTGAAGTGTGCGCTAAATAAGATAACAAGACAAAAGCTTCCCCACGGGTCACTTTAGATTCTACGTCTTCAGATATTCTACACATAAGCGGGTGGCACCTGTGGCTCAGTGAGTAGGGCGCCAGCCCCATATACCGAGGGTGGTGGGTTCAAACCCAGCCCCGGCCAAACTGCAACCAAAAAAATAGCCGGGCGTTGTGGCAGCACCTGTAGTCCCAGCTGCTCAGGAGGCTGAGGCAGGAGGATCATGGAAGCCCAAGAGCTGGAGGTTGCTGTGAGCTGTGACGCTACAGCGCTCTACTGAGGGTGGTAAAGTGAGACTCTGTCTCTACAAAAAAAAAAAAAACCAAGATGTTCTACACATAAAATAGTTAAGAGAACAGACTCTTAACTACACATGGAACTTGGGCAAAGTTTCTTCATCTTTGTGTCACTCAATATTCACTTTTATAAAACAGGCAAACAATACTAGCTGACTACTGTAGCTATTGTAAACATAATTGAGGTAAGTTCAGTGCATTGAAAATACTTAGCACATAATGTTTGTTGCCATCGTTATTTTACTTTCTGAGCATATCTAACTCTCACTCTCTCCACATGTGTAATTATAGACATATGTATATTATATAATATAGATATATATAACATACACAGTATATAATATATAATATATAGACATATATTATGTATATATATATTATATATATATATATAATAAAACCTGAGACCATAGTTAGCAAACTAGTGACCACTGGACAAGTCCAGATCCCAGATATGCATAACTTAAACAGATAAATTAATGTTTTAATATCAGGTAATTTGGGCTCAGCGCCTGTAGCTCAAGTGGCTAGGGTGCCAGCCACATACACAGGAGCTGGTGGGTTCGAATTCAGCCTGGGCCCACTAAACAACACTGACAACTACAACCAAAAAATAGTCAGGTGTTGTGATGGGTACCTGTAGTCCCAGCTACTTGGAGGCTGAGGCAAGAGAATTGCTTAAGCCCAAGAGTTGGGGGTTGCTGTGAGCTGTCACACCATGGGTACTCTACCCAGGGCAACATAGTGAAACTCTGTCTCAAAAAAAAAAAAAATGTGTGTGTGTGTGTGTGTGTATAAAAAATGAGGTAATTTGACCCCAGTAGATAGTTGAGTTTGCAACTATATCCGTAGAGCTGTTTCTACCGTTGACCCTGAGTTAACTTCCTATCATCTTCCAAACTTGAGATACAAGGTCCCAACACTTCTGTGTGATAGAGGATCCCTTAAAGATTTCACAACACTTATTTGAGAGAAAGGCTGTCATTAGGAAATGTGCTTCTTACCCCCTCAGGCCTTTCATTTTATAGGAAGAGAGTAGAAATTCCAAATCGAATTGGACTAAGGCCGGAGTAATTTGAACCTCAACAGTAAATTACACTGAAATTACTTTAGTTAAACCTAAGGCATAAGAATTGAACTGCCTAATGAAAGATATCTGAATTTTTTTCGGTCATGTTTTTAAAGATCATGTTTTCTCTCTTTTCTATCGAGCATCTGAGAAGCAGACTTTTTCTCTTGAGAGGTTTATTGAGCTTGAAAAGTATCAACTTTAGAGCAATATGGCTTCACTAGTTTTGCCAAGAGGCCTTTGATCCATCTCTAAGCAAATGTACACAAAACAAGTTCTGTGCCCAAAAGATAACCTGAGCAGGGAAGCGGGGCTGTGTAGCTCCCATGGCCTCTGCCAAGGGCAATCAGAATAAAGTACAGATTGCTACTGATGAGAAATATGGTTTTTACCACTTCATAACAAGCAACCAACTATTTTTTTGTTGTTGTTATTTCTTCAGTTTTGCTCATAAGCACAAAACTGTTCCAGGAGGTTTTCACAATTCTGTTTGTAATTTAAGCTTCGTGTTAAACATTTATTATCTGCAAGAAAAGCACAGCAAAGAATGAGACAAGAAGTGAGGGAAAGTGCAAAACTGAATGCTGGAAGTTTCTTCTGTCATCTTTAGACCCTCAGATATTGTGATCTCTGTTGATCACATTAACAAGACAATTGACATGTTGTCACCCAACTGGAAGCCACATTCAAACTGAGTTTGTTTGGGTTTTTTTGCTGTGTTTGGCCGGGGCCAGGTTTGAACCCACCACCTCCTGTATATGGGGCCTGCGCCCTACTCCTTTGAGCCACAGGCACCGCCCAACTTTTTTTTTTTTTTTTTTTTTTTGTGAGACAGTTTCTCTTTGTCATAGCTTACAGCAACCTCAAACTCCTGGGCTCAAATGATCCTCTTCCCACAGCCTCCTGAGTAGCTGGGACTATAGGCATCCACCACAATGCCCGGCTAGTTTTTTTGTTTGTTTGTTTTTGTTTTTTATTTGGGGTTAATGTGAGGGTACAAACAACCACGTCATAATATTTGAATTTGTTATGTAGAGTCCCTCTTGTAGTTATGTCCCACACCCAAAAGGTGTGACATACACCCCTACTTTGTGCCCATGCAGTGGGAGCACCCCAAACCCCACTCACCTTTCCCTCCTCCCTCAACCCCTTCTCCCCCCAACTTGAATGGAAATGAGGTTTTCTCCTGTGTGAGCGTGTATTAGATCATCTACTGACTTCATAATAGTATTGAGCACATTGGATATTTGCTTTTCCATTCTTATGATACTTTACTGAGAAGAATGTGTTTCAACTCCATCCAGGTTAATACAAAAGATGGGAAGTCACCATCTTTTTTAATGGCTGACTAGTATTCCATAGTGTACATATACCACAGCCTGTTAATTCTTTCCTGGATTGGTAGCCATTTACTTTATTTCTGCATCTTAGTGATTGTAAATTGAGCCATGATAAATAATCTAGTGCAAATGTCCTTATGATGAAATGGGTTTTTTTTCTTCTAGTAGTAGGATTGTGGGGTCAAATGAGAGATCTTATGTGAGTTCTTTGAGGATTCTCCACACTTCTTTCCAAAGAGGTTGGATTAATTTACAGTCCCACCAACAGTGCAAAAAGTTCTCTCTCCACATCCATACCAGCATCACCTAACCCTAGTTTTTTTTGTTGTTGTTTGCTTGTTTGTTTTGTTTTGTTTTGTTTAAGAGAAGTGTCCTACTCCTGAGCTCAGGTGATCCACCCCCTCAGCTTCCCAGAGTCCTAGGATTGGTTGCAGGTGTGGACCACCGTGCCTGGCCCCAAACTGAGCTTTTTATTTGTGTTTTGTTTGCTCTTCGTACACCCCATTCATCTACACTATTCAACCCTCACCAAAACTCAACCTTTGGATTATTCCCCAGATATACATTTTTCCTGATATTTAGAAGTTATTTTTGAGGAATGGGAGGGTGGCTTCAAGGTGTGATGGGTAAAGTTCTCTAAAATTCCATTCCAAGTTGATCTGGTTCATCAGTCTCTCTCTCTGTGAATCCAGGCAGTTCCTTTACAACAATGACAACAAAATCAAGATGGGAGGGGAAATGTTGAGTAGATCTCAGTAAAACCATAAATCTTCCCCAGGACCAATTGGATATGTATAATATATTTTTAAGTAAGGTTTTACCACTACATAAATAGAATAATATCTCTAGGAATGTAAAATTGTGATTTCACCATAGTGGAGTAAGGATACTTTTGCTTGTGGCTGTTGTATTTCAAAGTCTTACTTAATTAGTCCATTCTACCTATAGAGTTAATGAAAGCTTAAATTCATATCCAAGGAATTTAGCCTTTCTGAATACAGTCTAGGTAGAAACGTGCATGATTGATTGGAATGCCTTGCTTGTATGTTTCAGGGAATTTTTCTTTCATTGAAAAGTTGCAAATCTGTTCAAAACAAACAAACAAAAAAAACCTCAAACTCAGCTGCCTAGTAGTTATGTCTATTTTACCTTTTAAAGAATTTGAGTTAATGCCTTTAATATTTAAATTATGCTTGATTTTTCTCTGGGGAGTATCATCAAACTTCTGGTTAGTTTTCTTTTTTTTTTTTTTTTAACACATGCTTCTATCTCTCCAAAAGAGGTAGAATATAGTTATTTTTAAAACTTAAAATTGCATTCAGTAATAAATTACATTGTGCCAGAATTAGACAGTGTATTGGTATCTACGTGTCCGTGCTGGTATTCGTGAAAGGAAGTTATATACAGTTCACACAACTTTCCATACAGCAACTATGAATTGAACCAAAATGAATGCTTTGGGAGCCAAAAATATGTTCACGCCAATATAAAAATGTTGAATCCCTTTTGCAATCCTGTGGGCTGCTAAAATCAGAGTGTGGGAACATACCAAAATGAAAAACGCTGTTTCATCCATATAAAGTATAGGAATGGAAGCGCTGTTTCTAATATACCACTTAAAAACCCTGCACGTTCGCTAAGTTCTTAGTATAGTATAAAATGCAGCAGAAATATTAGCTATGTTTGCCAAAATACACACGTATGGCACTGTGAGAATGAAGTCCTTCTTTTTCTCTCTTTCATATATATTTTATCATAACCTCCTAATAGTTTAGCTAATCACAATTTTCAACCAGCTTGGTCTGTATCGACATAGGTAATTATCAGCAAAACAATTTCTTTTTTTTTTTTTTTTTTTTTGTAGAGACAGAGTCTCACTGTACAGCCCTCGGGTAGAGTGCCGTGGCATCACACGGCTCACAGCAACCTCTAACTCTTGGGCTTACGCGATTCTCTTGCCTCAGCCTCCCGAGTAGCTGGGACTACCGGCGCCCGCCACAATGCCCGGCTACTTTTTGGGTTGCAGCTTGGCCGGGGCCGGGTTTGAATCCGCCACCCTCGGTATATGGGGCCGGTGCCCTACTCACTGAGCCACAGGCGCCGCCCTCTGCAAAACAATTTTATTCTGTTCACTTCCTCTCTGATAAACTAGGTAAACATCCCTTGGGTAGCGTTCAATTGGCCCAGCCTCGTGCTGGATATTGGAAATGTACAAATGGTTAAGACGTCAACCGTGTCACCCAATCTTTATAGTCTAAGTAAGTTCTTTGAAGAGTGGCCAGGACAAGTTTGGGTACGTGGATTCCCTTCTTGTAGAAGCATGGTGGATCAGAGAAGGAACATCTGCTTGTGTCCTTGGTGGTATGGGTTGCTCAGCCACTACCTAGATGACCTTGGAGGAGTCACTTAAATGATTTGGGCCCCAATGTCTTCATTTCCAAAAGGAATTCCCCAGTCTGAGTGAATGTCTTCCACCTTAGCGCTGTCCCGAATCACTGTTGTTGCACCTGTATTGTCAGACGAAGACTTACGTAATCTTTGTAGCTTCCACAGCTGGCATAGAATCCGGAACATCGTAGAATCCATATACAAAAGAAATATGTATTGAATGCATGACATCCATTGATAACATTCATTTATTCATTCATTCATTTTTTTTTATTTTGTTCTTAAGTAAATTTATTTCGGGTTAATGTGAGGGTACAAACAACCAGGTCAAAAAATTTGATTTTGTTAGGAGTCCCTCTTGTGGTCATGTCCCACACATAAAAGGTGTGCCAAACGCCCCCACCCCATCCTCATGCAGTGAGAGCACCCCAACCCCTTCCGTCTCCCTCACTACCACACCCCCATTACTCCTGCCCTGCCCCAACTGGAATCGAAATGAGTTTTTCTCCTATGTGGGCATGCATTAGAGTGTCTCCTGGCATTATATTAGTATTGAGTACATTGGATAATCTTTCAAATCAAAAAAAAAATCTTACATGGAGGCAAATAAATAAATAAACGAATAAACAAATCCAATGAAAGGAAACCTGCTCTCCCCAGCGCAGTTGAAAGTAAAGGGCCCAGAGTCCAGCCTCTCCTTACCCCATTTCCATCCTGAAGTCCTCTGAAGATCCCTAGCCTTCTGTACAACACACTTAAAAAACTATTGTATTTCATCTTTTCTTAAGACTGGTCTTAGCACCGTACAATTTACAGTACACAGGGAATAGCATTTTTAAGCAATGAAATTTAATCTGCTAAAATGTATTTGAGGAATCAATATGCTTCCTAAAATACTTGCTTTCCCAAAGGGAAAAATTTACGCGTAGCAAGTTGCTGACCAGTTAGTTCAAAATCCGGGAGAGTAACAATTTGTCCTTTCAGGGCTGTGACTTGAACAGATCTTTCCACTTACTTCTCAGCGTTTTCTAGCGCCAAGCAGGGTAATGCAAGCCTGGGAGTAATTGACTGCTGTCAGTTAACCCCAAGAAATAAGTGTAGGGCCTGACACCAAATAAAAGTATTTTCTGCTTCTGGTTATTTTTATACATTAAGATTTTATAGAACGTCTTCATGGGAAGCTCAAAGTTTAAATGGAAAACAGACCTTCACGTCCATCACTAAATCACATGCCAGTCCAAGCTTAAAATGCATTCTCTATTACAGACATCTAATTCTCCTTGGATCCTTGCCTTCAGATGGTTTCAACATTTATAACAGGTGTATGTCAGTTTAAACAGTGTGGGCCCCGTTGATTTCCTTGGTGGCCAAGGGAAATACCTGAGGGTAATCAAGAATTTGTATGGTTGTCTTAAATTTTTTAGGCATTATTTAAGTCCATCAATCAAGTTTTTATCTTGAAATACATACACACGTAAGTGAGTTAGAGGAAAGGAGCTAATTTTTATGACCACGTATTACATTTCTGCATTTCCCCTGGGGAAAAAAAAAGTCATGTACATACATACTACAGCATAGAAAGAAATACTGATTTGCCAATTATCAACTTTCTGAGATCACTGCAGATACAATTAATACAGAACTAGATATTTGGGGCTGTGCCTGTGGCTCAAAGGGGTAGGGCATGGGCCCCATATGCCAGAGGTGGTAGGTTCAAACCCAGTCCCATCCAAAAACTGCAAAAAAAAGAAATAAATAAACTAGACATTTTTCATATATTTTGACCTATTCCCCATAAGTCTGGCATAAAGACTAGGAATGATTTAACTGGTGGATTTGTTATTCTTCTGAAAGATTTTAAAGCTACCTTATATTTTACTAGTGCCTAAGATATTATCAGTCATGGAATTATGTTTATTTTATTGGGGCTGAAAAGACCAAGAAAAACTAAATCCATATTAATTCTCCACCCACAGATACCTAAATTGTGTGTGTGTGTGTGTGTGTGTGTGTGTGTGTTCTAAGGAAATACCTTTGGAAGTGGTAGAACTGTGGAAAACGAGGATCAAACTTAAACTTGACACATGGCTTTCTTGAAAACCAGTCATTTTATCTGAAGTCAGTATTGTGTATATGCTGGGGCTTTGGAGTGTGCCTGACCATTTCCATTTTGAGATTGAGATGTAGGTAAGTTACGGTGACTCGTTTTGTTGTTTGTTCAAGCCAGCGGTTCTCAACCTTCCTAATGCCGCGACGCTTTAATACAGTTCCTCATAGTGTGGTGACCCCCAACCATAACATTATTTTCGTTGCTACTCTGTAACTGTAATTTTGCTACTGTTAGGAATCGTAATGTAAATATCTGATATACAGGATGTATTTTCATTGTTACAAAGGGGTCGCAACCCACAGGTCGAGAACCGCTGGTTTAAGCAAAATGAAAAGGCCTATTTAGTATATAATTTTAGGACTTGGCAATCAAGATTAAAACACACAATTTTTTTTGTGTGTGTGATTAGCTAAGGGGTCCATTTAGAGATGACGAGTTCTTTATAAGTGGCGGGAGATGGGCTTTCTTGCTGGTTTGTGTGTTTGAGCTCTGTCTAACACACACTCTCTCTCACACACACACACAATGAACATCCTCCATCAAACTGTCATGCACTTGGAATAGAGGTGGGGAAATTCATCATGAGTGTTTCATTATAAAGTAACTTCATCCCCGTCTGATAAACAGAGTGATTCAGGGTGACATGATAATACAGGTTGCTAGTCTACGGCTGAAATACGATCACCTGTGTTTTTAACAGCATTCCTTTATAAAAGAAAAAAAAGAAAGCCTTTAAAAAAATAAAAAGCTCTCCTTTATTTTAGGAAATATTTTTGCTTTTCATGTAAGCAGGGGTGGGGGAGATGTTTAACTCTTTGAACCCCCTGATCCTACTTCCTTTTGAGCCAGGTGGGAGACTTGAAGCTGAAAAATGCGGCAGCCTGTGTAATGGCAGTGAGAAACAGGCTAGCCACAGGCCGGTTTCAAGGCAGGAAAAGACATCTAAAGAAAATTACTATAATAAACAACTTCCTCTGTGCTTTGGCCAAAGGAGACGCTAGGATGGAGGGGGACCAGGTGGACGGGCACATTGATCAGGGAGATGACAGTGTGAGCTCTGCTGTTGACTGATCACCTTCCCCAGGACTCCCCCAGGTAAAGAGGCCGGAATGAGTGAAGATGTGCCTGCAGATAAAATCAGGGTGAGGGGAAGGAGAGGAGCCACGGAGCGTGGACTGAGCAAAGGCACAAGACCCAGGGAAGCACAGCCCAGTGAGAATTAATTCAGAGCAGATGAGACAAAACGCAGACTCCCGAGGACGACTCCGAGGGTCTTCTACCGCGGCACATCATCTGTCTAGAGAGATTGCCATTTGCTATTTGAAGTGGGGGCCTCCGGCTAACTCATGGCAAATACCTTTGTGACGGGTTGGAGAAGGCTATTGATTTCTCTTCCCTGAACTCAGAAGAAAGTCGATGAGTTGAATGAGAACCATAGTGGAAGTTCAAGGTGTCAGCCCCCGCCTTTGAAGCCACCTCCCAGATGTGTTTCCAAATCTCCCATCACTGCCTTTGTTACCCTTGGCTCTTGTCAAATCCCACCCACTCACACATAAGAGCAACCGTGATACCCAGTCAAGTTCTTCAGGCTTTGAAGCAAACAAGAAGAAAGCAAAAAATAATAATAATAAATAAATAAAACTGGCTATCACCAAGGTGTCCAAAAAAATCCCACGAACTTACAAAAACTACAAAAAGCTGCACCACAAAATTGTTTCTTCTGTGAGACATAGAACGTGTGGGGCAATTGAGATTTCTTTTCTTTCTTTCTTTCTTTTGTTTTTTTTTTTTTTGTCTCCCTGGGTAGAGTACTATGACGTCACAGCTCACAGCAACCTCCAACTCCTGGGCTTAGGCGACGCTCTTGCCTCAGTCTCCCAGCCTGTAGTAGCTGGGACTACAGGCACCCGCCACAACACCCAGCTATTTTGTTGTTGTTGTTGCAGTTTGAACGAACCCGCCCTGGTATATGGGGCTGGCACCCTACTCACTGAGTCACAGGCGCTGCCAATTTGAGATTTCTTAAGGGCCCATCAATAAAGTCTGTCGTATTTCAATCGTTCAAACAGTGGTAAAATAAACCATTTCGATACAAGCAGAGGAAAATGGATAGGAGAGATTAAGACTTGTGTATGCTTACATCCGATATTAGCAGGTTTAAGAAATAAAATTTTTAGGTTCGAACCCAGTATTACCAAGTAAATGTTATATAGCATGCTGTTGAATTTCAGTGGCAAAATATTTCTAACAGTCAATACAGTTGTGAAAGCTTTACATTAGGATTTTGGTGTTTCAGAACTTGAAGGGCAATGTCGTGGAAGTTAAGATGTTGGATTTTAGACTTAGATACTACTGCGGATTTAAGGCCCAGTGCTACCACTTATTGGCTCTGTGACCTTGGCTATTGAAATATGAATAGAGCCTTCTTCATTACATTGTTATTATTTGTAAATAGCTTTGCCTGGCACACAATATGCATATGATTACTTTTAAAGCTATCAAAGACATTCTTGGGAATCAGATGTCCTAGCATGCATTAAATAAAAATCCAATCTTTAAAATCTATCCATAACTCTTCTTGGGAAGATTAGGCCAACATCTTGAAAAGAATTTTAAAAAGAAGCCCTACATAGTGAAACAAATACAAAGCTCATTGAGGGATGTTTTACCAGTAGTTTTAACATTAAAAATTAGAAGTGGGAGCAAAAGGAAGACCCCTCGTGGCCCTAGATTACTCAACATGTCGTTGAACACCGTGCGCCCCAAGCAGAGACCTCATCCCCCTGCGTCAGAGGGCGCTTGGTAGGTTCCAGCTCCCGTCTGTGGTTTTCCAACTTCAGAAGCTGTAAATTTTATAACTCTGCACCCTGCGGTTAAAGCCGCTGAGTGTGGTGTCTGCAGTCAGGTGGTTCGTGCGTTCAAGGTAGACAGTGAGCAGTTTGACTGAGGACCTGGAAGCATTTAAGGGGTTTGCTTGCCAGCTGTAAATTAGAGACTCAATGCCGGTTGGCTGGGAAATTGTCTGGATTAAATCCAGTTGAGTAGATTGAATCACTGGCGGTCTTTCTAAATGTGTGCATTTCACAGCGCGGCTATACACCCTCGATGATATGCAGTGTGGGGTGGTTCAGTAAGGGCGGTACTGTGATGTGCCATCCCAGGAGGGATGTTGTGGCCCTGTGACCTGTGGGTATGTCTATTCTCCACTAGTGCTGAGAAAAGCTACAGGGTCACTGAAAATGTCGTAAGATAAATATGAATGATGGGCCTTAGCATTTTCTAATCACACAGGGACCTGAGATGGGCTCCCTGGCGTTCATAGAGCAAGTTAGAATCTGAGCTGTGTGGTCCTACATTCGTCTTTCGGAGGTTTCCTGCATCCCATCATCCCTGGGGGAGGCTATCTGTGGTCGAGATGAAGCTATGCCCTCAGAGGTAGCAAGCCCCCCCCATTACTCATTCACATAGAGAGGGTAAGTCATTGTTAGATGACTGCCATCTGGAATTCAAAAATTTTTAAATCGTGTCCTAAAACTGATCCAGGTGAAACAAGGCGGGCCTTACTTTGGGTGAGGCTGTCTTCTTGGGCAGGGGACCTGCCAAGTAGTTCAAGACCTTGTGCTCAGAAGGGTCCTGAGTTTGATGGAATGCCCTTCTGTCACTGTCTCAAAATTGTTAATGTTTTTAAACATGGGGCCTTGAATTTTCCTTTTGCACTTGGCTGCACGAACGATTCAGTGGTTCTTGGGAGGTGGAATTGATTTCTTTAACAAAATTCAGTTCTTTTGCAAACAGCAGTGAAAGAGCAGCTTACGGAGATTCTCTTAGCCAGGTGGACAGTCTGTCTCCAAAGGATTAACTATTTGCAGTCATCCAACAGTGAGATAAGACGGCTGGTATGCACTCTCCGTTCCTGGGCACTGTTCTCAATACAGGATAACGTACAGAGGCAGAGGATATCTTAGTCATTGCTGAAAAGCAAATAGTATAACTGGTACATAGTCATCTTTTCTATATTTAGTCTTGATGCCTATTTGTATCAGTTTTTACTTCCTTAAAGAGGCCTTTATGAGCTTATGTTAAAATAAATTCTTACATCAGCTTTCTGTCGGCTTATACAAATACTGTCTTTTCAGCCTATGTGATTACACATGCAACCCTGCCTGTGAACTTATAGCTACCTTGACATGAAAGACAAACCCCAAGTCATTTGTTTTGTAAAGTTGAGAGGCTTTTATTCACTTCTACGTTCATTGAATTCATTAATATGTTCAACAAATAAAATATAAACAATGTCCCTATTGTTAGGTTGTAACTGGGTTATAGCTTTGAGGGAGGGGGGTGGTGGGTAGAGGGAGGGGGATGGGTGGGATCACACCTGTGGTGCATTTTACAGGGGTATTTGCGAAACTTGGTAAATGTAGAATGTAAATGTCTTGGCACAGTAACTGAGATAATGCCAGGAAGGCTATGTTAACCATTGTGATGAAAATGTGTCAAATGGTCTATGAAGCGAGTGTATGATGCCCCATGATCATATCAATTTACACAGCTATGATTTAATAAAAAAAATAATAATAAAATAAAATATAAACAATGTGTTCTATATGCTACTGGCTATAAAACTGTAATGGTAACAAACACACAGCCAGCTACTATGTACTTTCTGAGTTAACAATTAAAGCTGCCTATTCCTGTGAACATTTGCAGTAAATTGTGCAAGGTATTTCTCTTCTCACTTTGGCCAGATATGTAAATTTCTCGTGCCCTTGATAATATGAAATGGATTAGTTGCTGTGCTACCATGAACTCTTCTGATCAGGGGTATCCTCAGTTTTAGCCCAAGATTTTTACTTTGCTGAGGATTTCTTCATATTTTCAGTACAATTATAGGGAAGGGGAAGTGGGGAGCACCATTACTGGTTTATCCCTTCGTGGGGGTGAGGGTGAGGGAGGGGAATAGAAATCTTCAAGAAAAGAACTCAAGTTCTTCTTTTGTTGTTTTGTGGCTTCTTGGCTGAGATTATCACCAGGATATGTTATTAATTAAATAATAGCTACAAAATTTCTTCAGGTGGCCGTGTGATTCCCCCCAACTCCCAATCACAAAAGCATTTGATTTCTCATTACAGGTCCTAGAGCACATGCTTGGAACTTAAGGAACTGTCACCATGTTATTTATATATGTGTGTGTGTGTCTCATTTTCTGCACTGGAGGGTATGACTTCTCCCCTTCCCTAGAATGCTTTGCTTGGTACATTGATGATGGAAATCACCAAAGAGATGATGGTGACTTAGATTAGGCTAGTAACAACAGAGGTGCTAAGATCTGGGAGATGTTGAGAGGAAAGGCGTAACAACACCATTTCCTGATTGATCAAATATGAGTGTGAGGGGAGGCGAGGAGGCCAGCCTGGCCCCAAGTTTTTATTTTGGCCTAAGCAATTAGAAGGGTTGGTCCCCACGAGATGGAGAAAACTGAAGAAGGAACAACCTTTTGAGGACAGGGAGGAAAGTGACAAGTTCAATGTTGGAGGATGATATACCTTTTAAATATTCAAAGATACTGATTAGGCGGTTGAACGTGTGAAAGCGGAGATCAGAGTTGGGTTTCTTCTCCAGCTATGCCTCCAGGATGGCAGCCATTAGCCACACATGGTTATTTACGTTCAAATTCAAATTAAAAGTGCCGTTCTGCCTTCCCATTTTTAAGTGCTCATAGCTGCATGTGGGGCAGCTAGGCAGTGAAGGAGATGAGGGGAGATGGGATGGGTGCATTGTGGGGGGACACAGACTTAGCCGGGAGCTGGGAGAGGGCATGCTGAGTGGGGGGGGAGGGGGAAGGAGAACGTGCAACAGATCCCCAAACAGCTTTGACAGTGGAGGTTGTGTTAGTTATTTTCTTGTTGGTAGCACTGATAATTTTTTATGGTTGGCTTGAGTGGAGGTCTGGGGGAAAACTTGACATCTTAGTTGTTTTTGTTTAACAGTGATGACACTTTTATCGCCATAGTCTTTTTCTTAAACATTTCCCGTCCCCACCACCCCCCACAACCATATCCTTCTGTTCATAGCAACATTTGTAAATGTTTTGCAGTGAAACCACACACCACATATGGCTAAGGCTCTAGAGTCAGTCTAAAAGGAGAAAGGATTTCAAGCACCTGTTGGAGCTTTGTTAAACCACTCTTCAGTCACCAGAACATAAGTCTTAGAAGCTCAAAAGGCAAGAATTAATGGTCTGTTAGGTGTTCTTTGCATTTTCTTTGGGGATCTGTTCCCCCGGGGCAGGAGAAATGAGAAGCTAATTTGCGTAGGAGGAGTGGGGTGGTGCTAGGATATGGAAATAATAGTAACTTCCGTTCTCTACAGCACGTACACTTAAATTTGCCTGGGTTCCATGTATGTGCAGTGTGACCCTCTGTATTATAATATCCTGCCTGTGGGCCTTAGCTCACATACAGTGGGTACACCTCTTATGGTACCCATTGTATCCACATTGCGTTGCCACACATGTAAATAAGCTCCAATGAATTACTGCTTTCCATATCAGGTCATTTTTGTGTCACTAAAAAAAATAGCAGCTTGGCTGGGTGCAGTGGCTCACACCTATAATCCTAGCACTGTTGGAGGCCAAGGCAGGCATATTGCCTGAGTGCAGGAGTTCAAGACCTGCCTGAACAGGAGTGAGACTCCATCTCTAAAAATACCTGGACATTGTGGCGGGTGCCTGTGGTCCCAGCTACTTAGAGGCCTGAGGCAAGGAGATCCCATGAGGCTGAGAGTTTGAGGTTGCTGTGAGCTATGATGCTACAGCACTCTACAGAAGGTGACAAAGTGAGACTCTGTCTCAAAAATTAAAAAAAAAAAATAGCAACCCCAAGGTGTTACATTTGTAATAGTTCTTTAATTGAAGGAGCAATAGAGTTGTCAACCGACATCAATATGATCTTCTGCGTGTACAACTTCTCTTGCAATTCTAGTTTGTTCATGAATAAGACTCTGTTTCTGTATTTACTTACTGTCACCTAAGAACATTAACAGTCACACCAACACTGCAGAAATGTCAAATAAGGAAAGCACAGCATTGATTCAAAATATGTGGCATGTTATGGTGCATTGACTGCATGACCCCAAGGACAGCCATGTGGCTGAGCTGATCAAACTAGGAGGCGCAGACTAGGAAGATCCTCCAAAATAGAAGACTCCTAGGACTTTGATTTTGAAAAGACTTTTATTGAATGGGGTTACTTGTTGTGTTTTGTATTAATTGTATTCTGGATGGAGGCAGCTTGAACACAGAACGATCTATGGACATTTCAGCTGTTTCTGGGGGGCACTGAGATTTGTTTTGTTGCGCTATGAAGTGATGTTCATACCAGGGAATCTGAACAGTTAGCCATTCCTGGCGACATTTAAGCCGATAGCAAAGTGGAGCCCACGTTGTAGCATCCTTAAGTGTGGTCTGGTGTCATGGAAGCCCCTTAAGAGCCTCCAGCCACCAACTTTAATTGAGGTGGGATCTCACCACATGGAGATAGAGCCAAGGTTTCCTATTTTTAACGGGCAATCGTCTGTGCCTACTGGGCATGAGTGCCCAGTTCTGGTGGTAAAAAATTTTTCCACAAGACTCATGGGTGGGAGAGAACCGGCTATTTATACTCATGCTTTGAGCTTGAGAGAGGAAAAGAGTAGTTAAGTACAGAAGGCATCAGGAAGGAGAGAAATAAAATGCTTTCACATCAAAAACAAAAAACAAGATGATACACCACATTGCTCGGGCACATTTTTGCTGGAGGCCTTATTTAAGCTCATTGCCTAGTCACATATGTGATTTTGCACAAGACCTTGCTCAGTATTTTTTTTTTTTAATGAAAAAATAGGCAGCTACATTATAGAGTTATTAGAAGAATACTTTTGAGACATTTATAAAAAAAAAAAGCCTAGCAGAGGACCAGAGAAGTGCCCAACAAATGGGGGATCGTTTAGTAGTCAGGCTTTAGAGGAGCTGATTTATCCTGAGTCCTTACTTTTTCTGAGGTCAACTCCATTCCAGTACGTGTATGACGTATCCCTGATTCTGGTCATATTCCACCTTTACTTACCTGTTCATCCTCAGGCACAGTTGACCAACAGACTCAGCCAATCCTCTTTGGAAATTCTATTGGAAACCCCTTTGGATTCTAAACGTGATGAAAGGCACCTCTAAGTGTGGTATTCTGTGGTTTCTGGGGGTGCCTCTCACGTTCCCAGGTTCTACTGGCCCCCCAGGAGAGAGTTTGTAAGCTGTGACCCAAGGTAGATCAAAAAAATGTACGTGTGTAAATTTCCCAGCTATTACCTGTGGGACACCACAGCGTGTGCAGGCTGCCAGGTTTCCAAGCGTAAGGCAGGGTTGAGACCCAACAACGTAACCTCCCTGCCTTCATCGTAACACACACATGTACAGAAATGTACGTGTGTTGTGGGCTTATGACAAATGGCTTCAGTTCTTTAGCCTCTATCTACATCATAGTTTTGATAATCTGAAGGTACGTATTTCAAAGTGTCATGGGGAAACTTTATTATTATTTAAATAAAAACTTTTTTTCTTCCTCTCAACCCCGGTTTTCCTGACTCTGGGAAGAACCAGGAAGAGAAGGCCTATTTTTTTTTTTGTTGTTTTTATGGGAAAACTTTAGATCAACATAAAACACATTCTGGGAACAATGATATAAAGCAACTCGAAGGTCCCAATGCCATGCAAATATCTTTAAAATGTTCGGCAAGATTTCTGGAACTTCGGGGTCTAACCTGTATTCTGATCTCTGATTTTTATTTTGTACTGTCCAGATTCTGATGCAAGGCAAAAATCCGGGGATAGCGTGGAAATACGCACTTCCCAAGGCCACGAATGGAACTCAACCAGCCACAAAAAGACAGCCCCACAGCTGGAGTCTGGTGCAGTCAGCTTGCTCCGTTTCCTGTGGTGGAGGTAGTCATGTTCCAAGTCTGTCTCTTCTTAAAGCAGCTTAGTGGGTTCTTTGACTTCAGGCCTCTTTAACATTGTATGGTTTAAATAAGCCACCCAAGAACTGTCTTTAATGAGAACCATCACTGTAAAAAGCAAATCTTATTATACCATTTCAGGATTTTTCTAGGTAGAAAGGAACCAATTTTCACAAAGCTCAAATCCACCAAGGCTTAAAAGTTACACATCTGAAACTTATGGGAAAAACATATTTTTTAAAAAGTGTGTTTACGATTGGGTGCAGTGGCTCACACTTGTAATACCAACACTCTGGGAGGCCGAGGCAGGTGGATTCCATGAACTCAGGAGTTCAAGACCAGCCTGAGCAAGAGTGAGACCCCCATCTGTAAAAATAGGCAGGTGTCGTGGTGGGAGCATGTAGTCCCAATTACTTGGGAGGCTGAGGCAAGAGGATCACTTGAGGTCAAGAGTTTGAGGTAGCTGTGACACCACAATACTCTACCAAGGGTGACAAAATGAGACTCTGTCTCAATAACAACAAAAAAGATAAATAAAATTAAAAGTGTGTTTGTTTATAAATATAAGCAAGTAGGTATGTGTATATTTAAATTTCCAGCTTATGTTTAGTGTCCCCCAATCCTGACTTTTCTGTTGTTACAAGCCTCCCATTGGGACCTCCAGAAGGTAAGGCCGTGACAGGGGACAAGACGTACAGGGCATACTGAGGACAGCTGTGTGAACCTGTGAACCTGGCTGTCCCCTCAGACATAGGGAGCAGAGTCGCTCTCAGAGAAACAGGTAGCATCTGAGCAGTAACCCTTGCAAGGAAGGGATGACAGCAGCATCCACTCAGCAAGAAGAAAAGCGTGTTTAGATGCCAAGCATGTCACGTATTTGGGGTCAGGCGGTGGTGATCATACTGTCCCCTATGGCAGGAAGAGTAAAAGCCCACGAATAGGTTCCTGAAAGCACAGCATGCAGGTGGGTCACTCATCTCCTATTATGCAGAGCGCCTGGTGACAGTGGGGCTTCCTACTGGGACCACCCTGCTGTGCAAAATCAGGCATCTTGGCGTCAGGAGCGGAGCAAAGATACAGAAAATGGGGAGAGGCTCCCGCCTGTCTTCGGGTTTCCACGCTAATTGACAAAATACGAAGAAATACTTTTTATACATTCATAAAACATAATTAACATTTTTACTAATAAATACCTTAAAAGCACTATCTGTAAAAAAGAAATTTCCCACAATACTTAAATCAGCAATACCCCATGTTAATATAACGCTTTGCTCTGTAGTGCTCTATTTTTTTCCCTGTGTGTACGTAAACATATGTTTGACAGACTGGGGACATGTACTACAGTGTCATTTTTAATTTTTTTTTTTTTTGAGACAGAGGCTCACTCTGTGCCCTGGGTAGAGTGCTGTGGCATCATAGCTCACAGCAACCTCAAAGTCTCGGGCTTAAATGATCCTCCTGCTTCAGCCTCCTAAGTAGCTGGGATTACAGGCGCCCACCACAACGTCCGGATAGTTTTTCTATTTTTAGTAGAGATGGGGTCTCGCTCTTGCTCAGGCTGGTCTCGAACTCCTGAGCTCAAACCATCCGCTGGCCTCAGCCTCCCAGAGTGTTTTAAATTTTTTTTTACTGAACAGACATGATGCCACAGATACATCTCTGTGTGCTGCCTCATTTCCCTTATTCTTAGATTGGAGCAGGTTTTCTTATAGCAAACATTATTTGAGGACATTTCTAATATGTTTCTGGAATTCCAGGGAGAGCACAGTGTCTTGGGAAGAAGAAAAATTGGACTGATTTCCATCTACAAGAAATAAGTCCAGCCAGGAGGAGGCTGCAGAAGTGTGCTGTGGGATCACCCACCTCGCCTCGCCTTGAGCAACCCCTTCCTGGGCCTTACAGAGCGTGCTCTGTCCCAGGAATCAGAGAAGAAGAGTCCATAGGAATGATTCTATTGACGTTAGCTGTTCACTTTTGGGGATTTCAGTGTGGTCTTGCTAAATGTATCCTGAACGCAAGCCTGCTTCAACCCCAGGAGCTAGTGATGCCACTAATCGTTACTACAGGAGGGGCTTTTGATCATTTATCAGATTTCGTTTTAAGGAAATGTACCGTGGAAATAAAAACAAACACAATGTAAAGGAGAGGCAGCATTCCTATTTGTGGAGGTGAAAAATATAATTATTTACAAAAGAATGTATGCCTCTGACAAGGAGGCCTGAAGTGAATTTTGAAATGAAACAAAGCAGAGTCCGGGCAGACAGGCATAAATACATGTTTCGTAAGTTCAACTTTTTGCTCGTATGGGCCTCGTAACTTTTGTGGAAGTATCAGACGCTTCATGGCAAAAGAGAATTTCAGGGTTCCCGTTCAGAATTTATCAATAGTTTTTCTTTGAAGAACATTATCTGTTTGATGGGTGTAAATAATTCAAAGCTCACTGGGATATTTTCCCCTGTAATCATACTGTTTTTAAAAGGTTGTATTTATCATTTTTTGATTCTAGAGTCCACGTCAGTTTTGAAGACTAAGAATCTCCATGTTAAAATTATTAAAATATGAGATCAATTATCTTAGAGGGGGGAATGGGACTCAAATGAGTTGCAGATTGTATCAAAAAAGAGGTACCTTCACAGAATATTTGGATTCTGTTTCTTAAAATATCCTAATGCTGAGAAATCAGAAGCTAAGCTTGGTAATGAAATTAAATAGTTACCTGTAGTTTTTACTTTGTAATTTCTGATGTCTTATCAGGTTATATAAGTGTAAAGGCCATTTGCTTACGAGATCAAAATACTCAAGTCAATTCCTCATTCTGCAATGCAAGAACCAAGCCAGCCACGGAACCTAAAATATGCAATGCTTTCTCCTGCCCAGCCTAGTAAGTCATCTGGAAATATGATTCTGTTTATGTTTGCACTTCTATGCCTTTATTGTTGTTAGGAGATAAGGACAGCCCATTTTTAGTACTTCTAATTGAAAGAGATGCAAACCTTCAGATTCAATGCCTGAAAAATAAACAAACTAAAAAACCCCAACAACAATAAGATGGTTGAGGTTGAAATAGGACTTGAAAAACACAAATTTGCTTTAACCACTCACTTGACTTTGGCGATACAAACCTAACCTTGGGCTACGAGGGTGTCTTTCTGTAAAAGACATGTTGCATCAAGATTCCTCTTCTCTGAGCTGAATCAGATATTTAAACAGCACGGAATGCTATGGTTGTTAAGTTTGCATGTGGTTGTCTGCCTTTTATATAAGTCATCCAAGAACTTACAGATCATAATACTGTGCAGACCATGAAACCCCAAATGCAAATTACACAGTAGCAAAAACACAAGTAGAGATACAGGCCACGTGGTGGCTCCATCTGACGATGGTGCCCTATGGGGAACTCAGCACATTTGTTCTTGGATTTATTTTACCCACACTCTTGTTCCAACACTAATTTTCAGTAATCTTCCAAACCAAATGGAGCTTCTCTTTAGGTGATTTATCTTCTGCCAAATCTATTTACCCAGCACATACGGGGTTTCTTCTAAAGGAATGTTATGTTCGCCAATGTTTTAGAAGCTCTTAATAAGCACTGTTTGGTTTGTGGTGATACAATCATATTATACCTTCTTTTTATATATATACATACATATTCTTTTTCTTTAAATAACAGTGGATCTGTCATCATCATTTGGGGTTTCAGCTCTCCCGGGTCCTACATGCCCATTTGTCAGCCTAGTTTTTCTCTCAGGCTCTGAAACTAGATGTATCACAGATATAAGAAGGGAAAGAAATCTGGGGGGCTTCCATCGATGTTCCTCTTTTGTTGAGAAAATGGCTCCAAGAGGTGATGACCAGTGTTACTGACCCTTGTGAAGTAATCTCTTTTTCTTGTGGTGGTGGAGCTGGTGTGTTCACAGATGCGTAGGGGGATTCAATATAGTCGAGCACCAAGTTGATACTTTGAACCTTCATCCTGCCATTGAATGTTCCAACCAATGAAAGAAAGGGACCCATTCGCGTTCACCTCCATGACAGGGGAGGGCACCAAGGTCCCCAGCTCTCTGATGACATGATGCTGTTCTGTGCAGCAACAGATTTACTGGCTATTAGAACAGCCCCTTGCAGTGGTCCTGCAGAGTGGGAGTGGTGACACGGGCAAGATATTCTGCTCCCTTCCTTTTTTCTCCCACCCTATTATTATTTCCTCAGTATTTTTGGTTAGAATAATGGAGCCTTTCAAAAATTATTTTTCCCCAAAGAGATAATAGAAAGGTTTAAAGACTCTTAGAGCTACAAGGACAAAGGAATTTATCTGAGCTCAATCTACTACTTTCTTGTGTAACAACCATGTTGTAAGCACTTACCTGTGCGCCAGGGCCTGAGCTGAGAACGGGAGTAGGAAGAGGAATCGCAGATGGTCCCTGCCATCAATGAACCCACAACCCAGTGGAAGAGCTGCACGTGGGCTGAATGACTCGTGCAGATACTAAAATGGCATGTGTTTTTCCCATGCACAGGCAGGAAAATATTTTTCCCTAGACCCGTGTGGTGGTTAAATGCGATTCTTTATATCTGGGTCACAGTTGTGTAGGTCTCAACATCTGTCAAAGAATGAGTAGAAATCGTCCTTACGGGTTCTAAAATATTCTTCTTAGTAAAGTATCTCAAGAATGGAAGAAAAAGTATCCAATGTACTCAGCCCTACTATGAAACTAATTTTTGGCTTTCACATGAAAGCTCTAACCCAGTTATAACCTAAGAATAGGGGGAAGGGGGGAAGGGAGGAAAGCGGGGGGGGGGAAGTGGGTGGAGGGAGGGGGATTGGTGGGATTACACCTGTGATGCATCTTACAAGGGTACATGTGAAACTTAGTAAATGTAGAATATAAATGTCTTAACACAAAAACTAAGAAAATGCCAGGAAGGCTATGTTAACCAGTGTGATGAAAATGTGTCAAACGGTCTATAAAACCAGTGTATGGGGCCCCATGATCGCATTAACATACACAGCTATGATTTAATAATAATAAAAAAATTGACCTAAGGCTTTCATCAGGTGGTTAATCTTTTACAGTAACTGCTTTGGAAGTGATGATACAAAGCCTTAGCTTCATTGGAAGTAATTTTGCTTTTCCCTCAAAAGTTGGATGCCAGGTGAATGGAGCGTGTGCAGCAAGTCCTGCGCCGGGGGCCAGCAGAGCCGGAAGATCCAGTGTGTGCAAAAGAGACCCTTTCAGAAGGAGGAAGCCGTGGTGCATTCCCTCTGCCCAGTGAGCACTCCCACTCAGGTTCAAGTTTGCAACAGCCACCCCTGCCCTCCAGAATGGAGCCTCGGGCCCTGGTCTCAGGTAACTGGGAGAGACTTAATTCCATGGGTCTCACTCCCCATGTGAGATGTAGGTGTTGGACTCCCAGGTGTCCTGTGCTCCCTGAGAGGCTGTCACCTGAGTTAATGTGGTCGTGCCTAGGAATCTGCATGGTACCGAATGTTTTCAGTGATTCTTATGAAACCTGAAGTTTGGGAACTCCTGTTCCAGAACTCAGCACCCTCCTTACAAGGTCCAGAAATCAGAGTGTGGGGCCAGTTAGGCTACACTAGTGAGCACAGCTAGAGAGGGTTGGCAACTGAATTCTCCGAGCAGATGGAAAATACGAAGAATGAGGCATAGAAACTGGGCATTTACCTCTTTCCTGTTGAAGGAAGAGAATACAGTCAGAGAGGAGATGGGCATTAATCTGCGAATGTCACAGTGAAAAGCATAAAATTTTAACGTTGGAAGAGGGATGGAAGTACCTTTCCTTTATAGCTTGCTTTCAGAACCTCCTTTAAAGCAAAGCTCTCCAGTGGGGATTTGCCTTCTGGGGACAGTTTTGATTGTCACAAAGATGGGTGCTACTGGCCTTTACGAGACAGAGGTGAACGTCCCTCACAACATGGGACAGCTCCCACCACTGAGAATTATTTGATCTAGAAGATGCTGAAGGTGAAAAACTCTGCCCTCCAGCAGCATGCCCTGGCCCACGATAGCCCCAGAGATGGCTAACAAATTTTAGAGAAGAAAAACAATTGCAAGAGTTTGATCACGTGAACTATAAAGGCACGTTGGCAGCCACTGCTCTAATTTCTTCCATGCTTTCCCGTAGGGTATTTTATATCCTACAGAGTATTAGTTTCTCATTCAATTCAGCCATGTACTACTAAGTCCTTAGTAGTACAGAATAGTCCAGAGAAAGGTCAGAATGAGCTTTTGTTGTGTTTTAATATTAGGGCTGTATCCTGCTAAGGAAATGAGGGGCTAGGAGGAAGAAAGAATGTATCTGAGCTTGCTTAGGTGACTTTCAAATGAGAGGACATATTCATTTATAGCAGGGGGCAAATCTAAATAGTCTGTGATAGTAAGTCCCGTTTCTTCCTTTACAATTAGAGATTTAAAGAATTGTTTGACCCATAATGTATGGTGGGTGTGGATAAAGGTGAACAGGGATGAGGGAGTGGGAAATGGACCTCCTGAAAAGGAGTGTAGTTCATGGTGTCTATCCCCAGTTTTACATGAGACTATTTGAGTATTTTCTTTTTTACTGAAACCAAACGTGTCCTTTTGAGAACTCATTCATGGCCTGGGAGTGGTGGCTCACACCTGTAATCCTAGCACTCTGGGAGCCTCAGGTGGGAGGATTGCTTGAGCTCAGGGGAGGTTCAAGACCAGCCTGGGCAAGACTGAGACCCTGCCCCTCTAGAAATAGAGAAATTAGCAGGTATTGTGGCAGGTATCTGTAGTCCCAGCTACTCAGGAGTTTGAGGCAAGAGGATCGCTTGAGCCCAAGAGTTGGAAGTTGCTGTGAGCAATGATGCCACTGTAGTCTACCCAGAGCAAAATGATGAGACTCTGTCTCAAAAAAGAAAAAAAAAAAACCTATAGAACTCATTCATGAATAACATGACAAGAGTCCTTTGGAACTCGGTATCGTAGCCTGTTCTTCCATTAGCAACCGTGTGTCCGAAGACCCTTTGGGAATCAAGTTAAAAGTTGTACCATTCTGAAAAAAAATTGTAGTACATAAGAATTAACCATTTAGAAACTTCGTATGTGAGTGAGTGGATGAGGCTACATTCATTTCCATGGTCTGCATCAGATGGACACATGTGCTCACCCCCGCTGCTTACCAACTACGTGACTGATCTTGCTCAAAATGACTCTCAGTTGCCCCTTTTATAAAAAGGATAACAGCAATTATCTCATGCTTGTTAGAGAGCTGTGTGATCTACGCATTGGTACCCAGGCTAAAATGTGCCTCCATGTGGAAAGCATTCAGTGTTCTCTGCTGCCATGGTTTGCTATTTTGTATCATTGCCTTTCTCTGTTCCCCTCTCAAGAACCAGAACTCTCCTGGTTCCTCTGAACAGTCTGAGAACAGTGCCCCAGCTGGTTGCATAGTGCCGAGGAGCCCAGGCAGGAGGGGCCATGTTGCATAAGGTCCTTCGATGGCAGGGATGGCGATACCTCCCTGGAGGTCAAACCCCAGCCTGAAGCCCAGGTTTTTTAAGTGATCTTGGCAAACTTTTAAGTATTTCTCTGAAAGCAAGGAGATGGCATCCTGCCTTATCTGTTTCTCAGAGAGAGAGAGAGAAAGTTGCCCAGCCTGAAGATTTGTATTGATGCAAACTTATTTACAACATTTGATCACTCTCCCCAGTGGTGAGTTTCATGTCCAGCCCAGAGTGGCGGGAGTTGGGGCTAAGAACTAAATCCCCTCCAAGCCTCTTTATTGCTTTTTGCTTATTGCTTATACGAATTCTATACATACAGATTGCTGCTGCTATTCTCCTTGTTGGAGACAGTAGCAATCCTCTTTAGCTAATTGCTTGGGTCCACTCTGCCCTGAGCCAGAGAGAAACACCGTCTCACCAGTGAGCAGACCATGTTCCACATGGTGACAGTCTGGAAACATACCCGTGCCTCCTCATGAATGTGTCACACTAGCCACTGGACATTCAGGAGGCGAAGGCTAATCATGGCAAAGTTACAATTGCTCCTGGGCCCCAGAGTGGATTTCTCATGCTGCAAGGGACTTTACTGGGAAGCTGCAAGGGACTTTACTAGGAATTTTGTTCCAATGCTTAAACACAGATTTGCAAACATTTTATGAGTGTGTCCTCAGCATTCACCCACAAGAAAATCATCTCAAGCCACATGCAAATGACATTGGGCTCTGTTTCTCCAGTGCTCCAAGACCTGTGGACGAGGAGTGAGGAAACGAGGACTATCGTGCAAAAGCTCTGCCACAGAGACCCTGCCCGAGAGCCTGTGTGCCAGCCTTCCCAGACCTGAGACGCAGGAGGGGTGCGTGCTGGGACGCTGCCCCAAAAACAACCGGCTGCAGTGGGTCACCTCTTCGTGGAGTGAGGTTGGTGCTTAGATGTGGCTGCATTGCTGGACGGTTTTGTTTTTTAAAACTCAGGTCTCCTACTAGCATTCAGACTCATAAAACTGCTTGGTGTCACACACAGATCACGTGTATACAAAGTCCCATTGTTTGATGAAGGAGGAGGTGAGAATAACCAAACGTTGATCATGTGAATTAACCTGATTTCCCAGGTTGTCACACCAGGGGCAGAAAACTTCATAAAGCATATGGAGTGCTGTGGGGGAAGTCTGTACTTCCATGGGAAACCTCAGCGTTCACCCCAGCCAGACTTTAGGAAGCATGGATGAACAGGAGTCTGGCGGAGGAGGAGAGGGTGCACTTTACATGACAGAAGATCCTGCACTTAGTAAGGATCCCAGGTGGAGTGAGGGCCTTGGGTGGTAAACTAGAGGTCTATTCTATGAACCAATTGACACTGTAAAGAATGGAACATCATATTTTTATTTTAGAGATAGGGGAACTGATGGAAAAAAGCTTAGAAGGGGGGAAGGGCCTGATGTGTGGATATTGCAGTAATGACAACAGAGATGAAAGTGTTTCGCGCATGGAAAGGAGATACTGAGTTCCCAAAGACGACCTTAGATACCTTTAGACATCCCCGAGGGTAGAAAGGAGGTGGCCTGGATTGGGAAACCAAGTTGAATTTACAGCCCTAGAAAACATAAGAAAAGCAGTTAAGCCTCCCGAATACCATGGTGATGAGTGAGGTCTCTGCAGCGAAGGTATTTACGGTCTGGGAACAAAGACAGATGCCAACAACGAGGAAGAAAACAAAGTCAGTAGCTCTAGCTCAGGCACACCCCTTTGTTCTAGCTGACAAGCATGGCCTGATAGGCAGGTTCGTATCACACCTGTTTTGAGACCTGATGGCTAAACACTTGGGCTTGAATCAAACAAACCTTTAGTGCAGGGGTGACTTTGCCCTAGCCAGTGACAGCTCACCCTTGGTTTCCTCATCGTTACAGTGGAGGTGACAAGTACACCCGCCCCACAGAATAGTAAGTGTGAAGCTCAGCGTTGTCCTGTATTGTATATAATAGTTATACACTGATGCCAGCTGTGCTAATTTATTTAGTTTACCAAGGCCCTGTATGTTTTTCCATAATACTGTTTAAACCTTTTCAGTTTTGGGGGGGGGGGAACAAAGTTTCATTCTGTTGCCCAGGCTACAGCGCAGTGGTGTCAGCCTAGTTCACAGCAACCTCAAATTCCTGAGTTCAAGGGATCCTCCTGCCTCAGCTCCCAAGTAGCTGGGACTACAGGGCTGGTCTCCAACTCCTGAGCTCAAGCCCTCCACCGGCCTTGGCATCGCAGAGTGCTAGTATTACAGGCATGAGCCAGCGTGCCTAGCTCTGTGTGAAACTGTTTTCAGAACATGTTCTTACTCCTTTCTTCCCGTGCCCTCCCCACCTTAACACTGCATTAGCTCCTTTCTCGGCCAAGGGTAACATGAAGGGATATGCCCTGCCATACAGTGGTTCTTCCACTCAGCTGTCTCTTCAGCCTTTTCTCCAGGCTCTCTCTCCATGGTTCATATTCCCCCCTCTCCAGAGAGGCCTCAGGGACATCTGGATCCCTCTACTTTCATTGCATGGTGCAGTGTGTGTCAAAACGAGCCGTCCCCGCTTAACATGTCCCTTCTTGGCCCTAGTGTTCTGCAACCTGTGGCTCGGGTGTGCGGAAGAGGGAGATGAAGTGCAGCGAGAAGGCCTTCCAGGGAAAGCTGATAACGTTTCCCGAGCGAAGATGCCGCAACATTAAGAAACCAACCCTGGCCTTGGAAGAAACCTGCAACCAAAGGGCTTGTCCAGCCGGTCCAGTGTACAGCACGGCAGGGGGATGGTATGCAGCGCCATGGCAACAGGTAGGTTTATATTCTGGTGAGATGCACAAAAGGAGGCATTGCACCCGGGGTGCTTTTCGTCCACCACGGGCTGTCCAGAATGAAGGGCTCAGGGTCTAAAGGCAACATGCCCTGTGGTCTGTGACCCTGGACGGGTTGCAGGTCTGTCAACCTCAGCTGGGACACCTAGAAAATTAGTATCTGCCAGAGTTGCTTTGTTTCTCTGAATGGGATAACATAAAACACTTAGCACCAGGCCTGTCACGTGCTGCTACTGTTGGAGCTGTTACTACTACAGTCATCGCTGTAGGCGTCTGTTTAGACATACTGCTCACGGGCTGTACTCACTGGGTTCTTATGTCACGTTTCTGAGTAATATAATAATAGCAAGCATTTGTTAAGCCCTTACCAGGCACTAGGCTAAGTGCCTTACTTTCATTCTTAAGAAATTCAGCTAAAGGTACCAGCTTTGAAGCTCATCACATGCCAGAGGCACCCTTCTTATAAAAAAGACTTGGAGGAAGCTCTGGTCATCCCAGCTTGGTTCTTGGTGGCGAGAATTGGAGTATGACACTAGGTCTGAAAGAATAAGGTGTCCTCAGGAGTCCAAAGCTGTGTCATGGCCCTTTCTATCTTGTACAACCCTACGGCTCTGTTTTCTGCCCAAAGACCAGGCTCTATACTGGGGAGAAAAAGCCTTCAGCTCTGTGCAATAAAATTTGCAGAAAATTTAAAGAGCTGCCTTGTTCCCTGATAATATTTCCCTTTTTGTTACAAACTATATTAACTTTTCATATGTGTATCTGGAAAAAATTAAGTTGACAATTCTTGTTAGTTGCCTCTTTTTAAAAATTTTGATTGGAGAGGGAAACCACTGACTTCTCAGAGAAGCACCCAATCCACCACACCAAGTCAGAATCTGGGCCCTGAGGCTCTAACTCCAGACCTGCCTCAGATGGTCAGCACTTTTTCTGTCCTAATTCTGGACTGTCTCCTGCACTATTGTGTCTGCAGAGATTATCTGGAATTCTTTAAACACTGTGATGGATTCCCTAAATGTGTCTATATTTGTTTCTGCATCTCTGTAACCTCTCTTTCTTTTGAGTCACTTAGCTGGAGAGGCACGTGCCAGATGAAAGGGCTCACCCTGGTTAGGGATCCTGCGGACAGTGAGCTCCTGTGCTTGGCTCTGGCCACTCTTCGTGTCAGCAGCAGGCATCGTGGTGACGTCGCTAAGTTCAGCAGGGAGGCCGTGCAGCTGCCTGCTCTGACTCCCTCCTTTTCCCCCTCTGCAGTGCACCGTCACCTGCGGGGGAGGGGTCCAGACGCGCTCTGTGCACTGTGTTCTCCAAGGCCGGCCTGCCTCCACTTGTCCGCTCCCTCAGAAACCCCCAGGGCTGCAAGCCTGTAATACAAACTTTTGTCCGGCTCCTGAAAAGAGAGGTAAGGGCATCACGCTCTAGGCAATTGGAGGACGTTCAGGGAATTTTCCAAAAGCCCACTGTATTTGGTGCGTGGCACATACAAGGTACAACTGTGGGGCATGGTGCACCTAAGGGAACATTTACGTCCATGATACAGTTTAGCCATGTAATTCTTACTTTGAAACCAGGAAACAGTCATCTCACAAACTCATTTTTAAAAATTAAATACTGGGCCCAGTGTGGTAGCCCACGCCTGTAATCCCACCACTCGGGGAGGCTGGTGGATCACCTGATTTCAGGAGTCTGAGACCAGCCGGAGCAAGAGTGAGACACTGTCTCTAGTAAAATAGAAAAAGTAGCCGGGCGTGGTGGTGGGCACCTGTAGTCCCAGCTACTCAGGAGGGAGGCAGCAGGATTACTTGAGTTGTAATCAGGGTGACAGAGTAAGACTCTGCCTCAAGATAAATGCTTTTTGAACAAACAAGTGAAAAGGTAACCACTGTGTGAGAAATTACGCTCATCAGTGGGAACAGCAAACAAGAAAATTGAGGAGACAAAGTGGAGCCAATTGCAAGGAACACGTACTGCTTTGGGCTGCCCCTGATACACTGTCCTAGTTACCGTCCGCTCTAGCGATGTGCGGCAAGTGCCGATGGGAAAGTGGAAATCCAGTTATCTGAGTGAGCTGTACCACGTGGACTAGTCCAGCTTATTTTAAACACCAGGAAATGTTTTTAAGCCTCATTTCCCTGTGCTCATTTTCTAGCAGGTTTTCAAGACTGTTAGACCATGATATTGGAAGGGAAAGGGATATGGACAGGCAGAGAGTATCTCCCTGTTTTTTTCTATCACCCTGGGTACAGTTCATGGCATCATAGCTAACTCTTGGGTTCAAGTGATCCTCTTCCCTCATCATCTTGAATAGTCGGGATTACAAGTGCTCAGCTCGTTTTTCTATGTGCATAGAGATAGGGTCTCATCAGCTCAGGCTGGTCTCGAACTTGTAAGCTCAAGCAATTCACCCACCTCAGCCTCCCAGAGCACTAGGATTACAGGTGCAAACCACCTGGCCCAGCTGTGTAGCTACTTCTGAGAGACTTAGCTCCAGGCTTGGGCATCAGTTTTCCTTCCTCTGCCTTTCCCTCATATCTGAGACTTGCACAATATTTGTAGCAATTGCTCAGAGCCAGATACCTCGAGTCCTTTCTGGAATTCTACCTCCTGAAGAAACGTACCTTTTTGAGCAAGGGGGTCAGTTCTTCCAGTTCCTGCAGCCTTTCTTTACCACCCTTTAGTCAGATGGCCACAGACGAACCCATACACACAAAGTGCAGGCTCCTCAGCACAACTGCGAAAACTGCGCAGCAGTACCCGCTGGCAGGAGTGAGAGGTGAGGCGAGCCAAGCTGCAGGCAAGTGAGGTCCAAGATGACAGGGAGGCCATCGATCTTATTTCTCATTCATCCAGCACCCAATACCATACCTGGCACACAGCAGGTGCTCAATATGTGCTGTACGAACATAGCAAAGTGCCATGCATGCAAAGTCTTAAGCACCAGGGGGCTAAAGGAATAGAACAGGGTCCTGTTCTTAAGCTACAGGGACCTCGCTGTCTCAAAGGAGGAAGACTAGGTGGGTTGGCAGTGTTATGATGTGTCACTTAGACAAATGGGGGGGACTCACAGGAGCATACAAGGAAAGGTCCTAAAAGCCCCCAGGCTTCTTGACTTGGTAAAGTCTCTTTTTGGAGGGGCAGAGGTCAATGGCACGCTAAAATGACTGCCCCTTGAGTCCTCCTCCTATGCCACTATACAGTGTGACTCCTAGAAAGTCCTTTGAGTGTCTTTTCTGGCTGTGAGTAAACATCCCCCTGGTGACACAGAAGGAGGACTTAATTCTTTGACTTGGACTGAGACTCCCTCTATGGGCGAGGCCCTCTGCTAGGTACTGTGTGGGTATCAGGGATACAACGCTCCCCTCAAGGATCTTACCTTCAGGTGGAAGTTTCTAGTCATTGCAGTCACTCCAACAAGCTGATTCTGCCCAGGCTGGCATGATCCTGTCTGATCTCTACCTTGGGAAACAACCCCTATGGCTTTGAACTATGAATATATATATATATATTTTTTTTTTATTGTTGGGGATTCATTGAGGGTACAATAAGCCAGGTTACACTGATTGCAATTGTTAGGTAAAGTCCTCTTGCAATCATGTCTTGCCCCCATTGAACTATGAATATATTATCAAAGGCCCTAGGTAGTGATATCACCCAGAGACTTGTGCTGGAACAGTGGTTCTCAACCTGTGGTTTGCGACCTACAGGAACTGTATTAAAGGGCCACGACATTAGGAAGGTTGAGAAGCACTGTCCTGGAAGATGCCCGGGCTACAGACTAGTGGAATTAAGACCAGGCATGTCTTTTTAGAGGGGCAGCTTTGTGTAATGGAAGGAGTAAGGACTCTGACACTAGCTAAGGAGCTTTGGGCAATTTTTTAACTTTCTGAGGTTTTTTTTTACCAGTTAGTACTTACTGTGAACAGGAATCGTTGTGGTGTCTGATTGCAGATAAAGGTACAAAGTTCCCAAATTCAGGCAAACTTTTTGTTTCTAGATAGACAAACCAACCAATAATATACAATGTCAGATGATAAGGGAGCAGGAAGTTACATTAAAGCAGGTGTACAGAAAGGATGATGGGCGGTAAGGTGGAGGAGGGAGGAAAACCAGTTTAGATAGAAAGGTCAGGCCACCCAGTGATGTAATAGTCACATAAGGAAAGGGGGAAGATGAGGCCCATATCTGCCTAGGACAGTGGTCCTAGGAGTGTGCTTGAAATATACCTCAGAAGGTCAAGAGTGATCCTTCTCCATAAGTGTCAGGACTCCAGATATGACTGAGTAGGACCAGGGGCAGAGGGATCTGGCTTGCAAGGCTACCCTGGCAGTTAGACTGGAGAGAGTCTCAGTTGCCTAGAGCAGAATGGGGACTTGTGTGCTTTGTCAGCAGACGGCTGCAGCCAGTGAGAGATGGAGGACGGTGGTGGGAGTAAAAGGGTTGGGTGCAAGGTGGATTTTGAAGACTGGTATCTGTTGATAGCACAGGGCCACAACCCACTTCTGCGGGTGGGGTAGGGGAACCATGTGCTGGCCTAGTCGTCCATCTTAATGACTGGGCCAGTGACTCCAGTGGGAAATGTGGGCAGGCAGGGTTTGGGACAGAGGCATGACATGAACTAGGTTATGTTCTAAAAGGAGCACAAAAGCTACTGTGAGAAGGGGCAAAAGGGTGTTAGGCCAAAGAATCAAGGCTTGGGGATGAAATTTGAAGCAGCGGGAGAGCCGAGAATGTTGCATGCCACGTCCAAAGGCACAATGGAAACCACCAAACCATGAAATTGGCAAGGGACCAGGATTGGGTGCTTGTAGGGACAAGGGGGGTTGAGTTGAATCAAAGCTAGAGGCAGCTTAAGGCTTGCACGGGAGGAAGAAAAAAGTAATTCCTGATATACAGTGTACTGCTTCCAATAAATAACCACGTCTATCCTCTTGAGCAACCAAAGAAATTGTCAACAGAAAAGATTGGTGTGGTCTTACATTCATCCATTTGCAACCTGGCTGTGAGATTGATTTAGGCCTGTGAAGAATGTTGGAAATTCAGGTGTCTTGAGTCTCAATATTATTAGGCTCCTCAATCCCCCAAATATCATTCATGGAGGAGCACCATCAACAGCCCTGGGTACCCATTAGACCCCACCCCCAGATGAATCAGAAGGTCAGGCCCCAGACCTTCTGATTCTTTTGTTTTTTTTTTTCCCACAAACATCCATTTTTCCCTACCTGATTAAATGTCGCTAATGGTTGCAATCCCTTCGGATTATCTTAATCCTGCCCCTGCCTTATTCCCAAAGCCCTTATGCGAAGAACCCCATGGGGGTACAGGGTAGATGTGCCCAAAGTCTGTCGTCTTACCTTAAGCAAAAGGCTGACAGCCGTAGCTAACATGCTGGTTGTGCTTTCTTATTTTAGAGGATCCCTCCTGCGTAGATCTCTTTGCCTGGTGTCACCTCGTTCCTCAGCATGGTGTCTGCAACCACAAATTTTATGGTAAACAGTGCTGCAGGGCATGCACAAGGAAGAGCTGACCTCGTCATCGCCCTCCATACCTCAGAGCCAGGGCCTTGCCTTTCCGCCTCTGCAGAGACCAGCCACCTTTGAAATCAGAAGCTGAGCCGCGGCCCTGTCAAGGAGCCTGGCTCTGAGGACACAGCTTGTCACGAGGCCCCTATTTCATTTCCCTGAAGCACATGGTACCTTGAAGCACTTGAAAATAGGAAGCAAGGACAAATCTGACTTTGAAAAACATCATCTTTGGTTTGCACTGTCACACGGAAGAAGTGGTGAATCACGCTGAGATCTGTCTAAGTTTGGTTTTGGCAAAGCAAGAATCACCTCAACTGTGTGATTTTGAACCTCAAAGCAGAGACTGACCTGGAGCGGTCAGATGTGGCTGGATCACCTTGCCCAACCGTGGCATGGACTTCACAGGTGGGTAAACGCTGTGAACACCCAAACCGGGAAGAAGCCAAATGGTGCTCACAACTCAGCTTGCTGCTGGACTAGCAAGCTTCATGTTCTGTTTCTTTAGTGTGTGTGTGTTTCTTATTTTGTTTAAAGTATATTCTGCTTGTAGAGTCTTCAAGACTGAAATTAACAACTTGAAAAGTATTCCAAGGAATATTGTGACTATAGGGCAACACGGACTATTTAAGATCTCTGTGTGACTGACATTCATATTCAAGACACAGAAAAAAGTCACATCAAAGACAAATACTGGTGCCCTTTCACATCAACCTCATAACTTTTGGTGCTTGCTGAACCAGTCCATGGGAGGGCTAGAGCCTGCTCTTGGGGAATGAGAAGTGGCAAAATGTTCATTTCTGGTGGAAAAAAAAAATATCTAGGCAGTCATCATTTATAAAAGTGCTCAATCCATAGTATCAGAGCTGCTTGGAAAAATTAAAGACCCCTGTGGCTTTTTCCTACCAACTTTTAAATTTGTCCTGGAATTCAGGTAACAAGAAAGAAACAGTGGCAAGAGAAAGAGCCCTCTGTCCTCTTACAACATTAGTAAACCATGGTAGACCAGGACTCTTCCGTGAGTATCAAAGAATATTTTCAGTTATCAGAAGCCAGCTGTTGGTAAGCCTTACTAAGCATAAAGTTGTTCTGAATTGAAAAACCACCACGCTATTTTGCCAAAACCAAAGTCATGTAGGAGACTGTGTCCTCCTGTAATTTTTGGAGAAGTGGTTATAAAGGGCATATTTAGATCATTCTCTATTCCTCCATGTTTTTTGCTGAATGTAAAAAAGTCTCCATTCACGCTGGACTAACCAGCTCAGCAGAACCAGCTAGACAGTGGTTTGTTAAATTTAGGAGCATCCTTTGTTCTCACTGTTAATTAAAATCACGAGTTCTGGTACATACTCAGAAATACTGAGTAGGAACTGCTCTCATTTTCTCGTCAGGAATAAAAAAACAAAATGGTTCCACACCCTTGCCCTCTGCAAAACAGCAAGTTGTTTCTTTATATAATTATCTTTATGGAAAATTAATTTATTAATAGCCTATTATGTGTTCTCACTTGCCTCTTGGAGTAAGTGATATTAATTTTGAGGAAAATGTTGAATAAAACCATGGATTATAGAGAAAAGTCAAAATATATGTGTAATATTTAATTATTTTATAAGTTTTATAATAAAGTATTCTGTTTCTTTACCTTTGAAACCTGTTTAGTTCGTGAATGATTTAGTGAGAAGCCTGTTATTCCCAGTGTAATTGAACTATAGCGGTGGTGATCAACAATCTAAGAGAAACTCAGTTCAATGAAAGATTTGGGACAAAAGGTTGAAACTCCTTTTCTGTAGATCATTATACTAAATCTGAGAATGTTGATATGGTATCTCTTAAGAGAAACAAGTACTAGGATTTTTTTTTTTATTTTTTTGAGACAGTCTCACTCTGTGTCCTGGGTAGAGCTCCATGGCATCATCATAGCTCATAACAACCTCAAACTCTTGGGCTCAAGCAATTCTCTCGCCTCCCACCACCACTCTCAGGCTAGTCTGGAACTTCTGAGCTTAAGCAATCCACCCACCTCAGCTTCAAAGAGTGCTAGGGTTACAGGAGTGAGCCATCGCGCCTGGCCAGAAACATGTATTAGGATTTGGGTCACAGAAAACTTGAATCAGGCTTTATGGTCCACATATTCTGGAGCTTCAAGTATAATTTAGGTAAATGCAGCATCAAAATTGAGTAGTGTTAGAAATTGGAGTCTGAACATTTTTTTAAAAAACTTTTCTGGTCTCGAGAAGGCCTTTTGGTGCATAATAATCTTTGCACAAATACATTTCAAGCAAAATAAATATATAGCCCTTTCATGTACCAAATGCTGGCCAGTGCTGCCTCATTTGGAAAGCTCTTCTGAACAATGTCTGTACTTACCTGGTTTGCCAAATATGCCAACATAATAAGAACTGTCCTTATTTTAATAAGCTGATCAAAGCCTAGAGTCCCAATGATATTTGATAAACATACATCAGGATTATATTTAGAAAAAATATCACAGAGTAGCTTCATTGGGAGAAAGATTAAATAAGAAAAATCATTACTTATTGATTCTTATATGGAAACCAGAAAGCATCAAATGCTAGGCTGAAACAGAGAAACATATTTATCATCTTGGGAGACAGAACTCATTTTGTTCTACCTTACGGGACATGACATCTAAACATTTATTTATGAAAATTATCTAAGCTAAACCTGCTGTATGTACTTTTTCTATTTGAAAGGTATTCTAGTGAAATATTTTTGCCAAAAGAGAAAGGATGGAGGGTTGGGACAAGGAAGGGAAACGGAGAGAGAGAAGAAAAAAGTGAGGAAGCAATTGTTCTCAGGTTTTCCAAATTTTGAACCATTAGACCAATGGAGAATAACAACACTGAGCAAAGACAGGCCAGTGGATCTGAATGTACAGTATCCTCCTTACATCTCTGATTACATGTGTGTGTATACATAGTCACATGCATAGCTGTCAGAGGATTTTTATATGACTTACTGCTTTTTAGCAAGTATAACAAGAAAGAAATTGTGGTGAAGAATGGAAAATCGGAGAGAGGTGGGACAAGATGGCTGACCAGAAAAGAAACATTGCTAACCAGATTGTTTCAGAAAGAAGGAAAACTTTTAGATGGGGGGAAAAAAAGTAAACATAGCTCAGGTGTAATTTTGAAGAAAAGTGCCAGAACCTACCAAAGAATACATGGGAGAAATTACAGAACAGTATGAGGAGGAGCAAGCTTTCAGCAGAGATCAACCCCCAAGTAACTTGGAGTCCTGGGGGAAGGGTAGATGGGTTTTGTTTCTCTTCCCAGCATACCTCTGGTAGTCAGCAGGCTCCCGAGCTGCTGCAGAGTTTCCCTACCCTCACAAGACCAAAAGCTGCTGCCCCCAGTGAACTCAGAACTTCTTGAAAACAAAGCACAGGGCTGGCAGTCCCCTTGGGGTTGCTCCCAGACCCCACCCCAGGTGGCAGACATCATATGGCTTCTCCAACCATTGTGTGCCTTTTGTTCTCCTTGGGGAGCTTCCATGCTTCAGATTTCATGCCAGTGGTCCCGACACAAACATTTCCCAACTCCTTCCCACACTGCAATGGCCACGAGGGGCTGGTGGGTCCTGGGGGGTGTGTGTGATCCCAGAGCTTGGATACTCCAGGTGGGCTGCCTTCTGGGGAGAGGCACAAAGATGACCAGAGTACTTGCTCTCCCTCCAGACAGAGTTTATGTCACCCTTGGTAGAGTGCCATCGTGTCACAGCTCATAGCAACCTCAAACTCTTAGGCTCTAAGCGATTCTCTTGTGTCACCCTCCCAAGTAGCTGGGATTGCAGGCATCTACCGCAACGACCAGCTATCCTCCAGATTCTGTACCTCCTCTCCCCTCCTCAACCCACTGCTGCTGAGTGGCACAGGTGACCCAAGTAACAATTGAGCCAAGGCTCTCAGGAGTGGCTGCTTCTCGTTTGTTGGCCCGTCCACCACACTGAGGATACCACACAGAGGGGCCTCATGGCTTTCCTCTTAAAGACCTGAAGCAGACCAAGGGGTGCTCAGATTCTGTGCTCCCTGCCTCCCTCCCTCCCTGGGACTGTCCCAGCAGAGCAGGGCACACCCTGAAGTGGGGGACATCAAGCCTGTGTGAGCCCTCCCTGGGCAACTCACAACCAGCATGCATCTCCCTGGCACCATCAGGGATTAAACATGGGGGACAAGCGGACAAGTCCTGCAGGGCTGAAACCTATATATAACACCAGAGCTCAGTCATGCCTGGGGACATGGAGGAGAGATTTGTGAAGCAATACTGGGAGTGGAGGGCACTACTGGATAGAACTGGAAGGAGACTGCAGCATGGGTCCAAGCCGAAACACCCTCCCCAAGCTCCCCTCTCAGGACAGCTGAGCTCTCAACACAGGGTGGAACCCTGGACATGGAAGCTGCCAGCTTATGGCACCACTGATGGGGAATCTCAGCTAGTTCGGGCTCTGGACTGCTGCCTGTGGCCGGATGCCAGAAGGAGATGGCTGGGGAGAAGGGAAAAAAGCAGAACCCACCCCTGCACAGACAGATTGTGGCTCTCAGATGGCCCTGCCCCAACAAACAAGCTTTCTGGCTAGGTGAGACTATTTCACCCCTCCCTGGTAGCTCTCCCCAGAGGCCTGGGGGCAGACCCTTAACCCCTACTGAGACAGTTCTTTTTCTAACCTAAGAGTGCTGCGGTGTTGAAGACTAAGATGTCCCCTGGGGCATCTGAGTGCTTCTTCTCTTGAACAGACCTGGCCAGAGCTGTTGACTGTTCAAAATCACTAATCATCAAGGAAATGTAAATTAAAACCACAATGGAAATGCAAATTAAAACTACTACCTCACCCCTATCAGAATGACCATTATTAAAAAAATCAAAAGACAACAAATGCTGGTGTGCATTCAGAGAGAAAGAACATTTGTACACTATTGGTGGTACTGAAAAATCAATACAACCTCTATGGAAAACACCATGGAGATTCCTCAAAGAACTAAATGTAGACCTACCATTCAACCCAGCAATCCCATTACTGAGTATGTAACCAAAGGAAATGAAGTCATTTTGTCAAAAAGATACTTGCAATGTTTACTGCAGCACAATTCACAATCACGGAAGTGTAGAACCTTCAATTCATGAGTGGATAAAGAAAATGTACGGTATGTATATGATGGAGTACTACTCAGCCATGAGAAGGAACGGGATACTGTCTTCTGAAGCAAGTTTGAGGGAATGAAGACCATTCTCCTAGATGAAATAACCCAGGAATGGAAAACCAAACACTGTATATTCTCACTAATAAGTGGGCGTTAATAGGTGGGTACAAACAGTACAAAGCAAAATAAAGACAGGAGAAGCCAATAAAGGAGGAAGTGGGAGAGAGGGGGGAGAGGGGATACAGGGTGGGTGTAAGATAAAAACACAACTACTGGAACAATGAACACTTCTGGTGATGGGTACTCCATCATATACATACCGTACATTTTCTTTATCCACTCACGATGGGTAAGATACCCATGTATCAAAAATACTTGTAGTCCCTTAATATTTTCAAATTTAAAAGAAGAATGACAAATGGAATAGATAACAGAAAAAAGGTTATCTCTGTACCTTTGGGTAATAGATTATTATTAGAAGCAACCATATAGTGAGTAAATGGGTTTCAAGTACTTTGCTAAACTCTTTATGAAATGTGTTACCTCCATGAACCCTCAGAACAGCCCAATTAGGAAGATACTATTATTCTTTGTTGGCAGATGAGGACTCTAGAGAGATTACACATTTGCCTCCAGGGACACTGTGCCCTATCACCCTGGGAGAGAGAGAGAAGGAACTGTGGGTCTTGGAAGGCTACTCTTACTGACCCCTGAGTTGCACGTGAATAGAGCTTGACAATAAAGCATTTCACAATGATGAATTATGGGCAGAGCTGGGAATTTAAGATGGGGAATTGGGATGGGAGATAATAAATTCCCACTTAGCCAGTCTTTTAAACAAAGGATATTTAAAGACTTGTGGCAGATCTAAGTCTTCATTCCCTACTCCCTGCTTCTCTCTGGGATGATAATATTTCCTGGGCAATAGCACCAGGTGTCTACAAGGCCAAGTCCATTAGGGAGGAGAGAAACTACAAGGATGAGTTCTCTCAGCATGGGGTCTATGTGCTTCACTGTAGGGAAAGACGATCCCACAGCAGTTGTATCATGCAAGGAATGGAACCCATTATTGCTAAATGTGATGTGGAAAAGGTCATTTACTTATGTGCTATATGGTTTCATCTGAAGAAATGTTAATATATGTTAATACATGAGAACCCCTTGTTTTGTTTGCCTGATCTGATCCTTCCCCTAAGATCTTAATTCCTTAAATACCTCGTGGTCTTAACACCTGCAGGTCCTTTTCATTAGTCACCCCTAGATGGGGATGATTGGCACCTCCCTCCTCCAGAAGGGACCACAGACTCCAGACAGTTGGTTCTCAAAATTCAATCACTCACTATCATGAGTTACCCCATAAGCACATACATTGAATTTTTAATTTAAATTTATCTACATAAGTAAAAATATGACTTACTCTAAAGGAAATATTTAATAACTTAACTATTCCTTTAAGGGAAGTCCTAGGGAAACTTGCCCTTTTCCCCTAGGTTGGTTCGCTGAAAGGATCACAGTTATAGTAGATTAATAAGAGAAAGGTTTATTTCCAAATACCACACATGGGGGGAACCACAAGAATGATTTCCCAAAATTTCAGTGATAGTCAGTGGCTTTTAAAGATGCCTTCTAGAAGGGAGGTGGGGAGAGAAACTGGCAAGTGTACGTGCAGCAAGTGGTTGCTAAGGGGGGATGGGTAGATGGAGGGAAACAGATTGACTAGTAAATTAACCAGAGAGAGCAGGCATTGTGCTTCAGATGACCCTAGGGCCAGGTCTATGAGCAAGTGATGAGGAGTCCAGACGCCCTCTTCTGATGCTAAATCAGGTCACTCTGGTTTTATGGAGAAGAGGCTGGTGCTTTCTAATCAAAAATGGCTTTTCACTGAAAATATTCTTTATACCAAGGAATCATTTTGGGGTGAAATTTCCTTAGTAGCCATAAAACTAAGCCTGATCAATACTAACATTTAAACAGTTCGTTTTAATTTAAAAATACAGTTACTATAATTGGTTCACAAAATTTGTCTGCAAAAACAGAATTCCTCCATAAGTACATATTTTCTCAGGAATATTCAGTTTAGCATGACTAAGCTTAGGAGAAAGACAGAATTTTCTGTCAATAAGAGTATCTTGAATCCACGTTTGCAGAGAAAAGGGCAAATTGTATCCATTTAATTGTACCTTTGCTGATAGAACTGGATATCAAGGATCAGGATGGGTGTGACTTTTGTTCAACAAATTTTGTGGAGTGGCGGCTTCAAGAGTGATATCCCCGATGTTTTCCTGAACGTGCCCAGTTTTTTGTTTCTGCAAAGTAACGGCAGATCGCCTTACCCATCCATGCACCACCATCTTGTTTGAACATCACAGAGATACTTGGGAAGTTTCCCTAAACTGTTTAAGGAGAGGTACAATTGGATTCATAATCAGGTGGCTCAATAACATAAAGTAATATAATTGTTGATTGGCTCAAGGGACAAACAAGGTTCAAAAACTGTTCCCAGCAAAAAGGAAACCCCGTAGGCCATTCCCCACTTCTCTGTTTCTTTCTACCCCGGTTCTTCCCTTCTTCCTCACATAGCCTTGACCTCCCCATCCAGGTTGCCTCTGCCCCATACAGAATAGATCAGCCAATATTTACTGAATGCTGGAAAACACTCTTTTAGACACAAGCATTTGGCCCTCAGCAGCCCTCCATCCCTGTGCTGATAGACTGTTTAAAACCACTGTGCAATATAACAAGTAATACTGTCACTACAGTTAACAGTCAGAGCCCTGGAGGAGATGGTCTTTGGAGGTGACCCAGAGCCAGGGGCAGTTCCTCCCAGAGACAAGGCCCAGGCACGTTTCTCCCTCTGATCCTGGCTCTCCCTCCTTTCATGTGGCTGCTCTGCAGGAAGGACAGGCAGCCCCACCTTGGCAGCAGGCCTAGCCAGCTCCACTGTTAAGTGTGCCGCTTGGGTGGTGCCTGTGGCTCAAAGGAGTAGGGCGCTGGTCCCATAAGCCGGAGGTAGTGGGTTCAAACCCAGCCCCGGCCAAAAATTGCCAAAAAAAAACAAAGTGTGCCCTTCTGTTCCTGAAGACTCTCATTGCACATCCTAGGTCCTATCTCCTGTTTCCTGGAAAGAGGGTCCTCTCTCCCTACCCCCATGCCCTTTGAAGGCTAAGTTGGATGTACAGCAATATTCAGGACAAAGGTTTCTAAATAACTGCATCTTTTGCACCACTGTCACATACAATTCCCAGACTTCTTGCCTTTCAAGAAATTGACTACATTAAGCCTAGGGATTTCAATTTTAAAAGACATTCAAGTTTCTCTGAAGAACATCTAGTTTTAGTGCCTTGCAAGTATTATCTTAGCTCCACAAAGGAGTCCCCAGGGCACCAGGCCATCCAGTGCAACTCTGCCCAACTTTTTGCTTGGGCCAAAATCAGCTAATAATAAAGTTTCCCTTCACCTAATCTCACTTTCAGTATGTGTGTTTCACCTGGAAAAGTCTTGGTTGGTCAAGATAAAAATCATAGGCTTGCACCCTGTGTCTTGGTGATCTTTTTCTGCTTCTCATTACCAATCATGTCGGTAGCCTGAACTGTTATTTTAGAGGATGAGGAACAGAAGCATGGAAAATATTTGGTCATTCTCTCAAACACCCAGATGCAAGATTTAGATTACTGTGTTTTTTCTTTAAAAAAAAAAAAAAAGAAGAAGAAGAAAAGAAAGAAATACCCATTGTAACATATCTTTGGGAAATTCTCCCAGGGCTCTGTGTGTGTGTGCGTGTGTGTGTGTACGTGTACACGCATGCTTATGGTGAAAACCACAGCATATGAAAACACTTGTACTACTGGGTTCCAACATCAAGGCAGAAGGAAGGCTGCTGTTCTATTTCCTGCTTTGTCATTAGGCGACAAGAGGTGAACTATGAATGGTACCAACTGTCACCTGCCTCATAAATTGCCACGAATGTATTAGCTGCCTTGACTGAATTAAATGGTAACTTCAGCTTTTGTAAAACAGAAGACCCTCCCCCTAAAATGATGATACAGGGAAGGGCCATTAGAGTGATGTTTTTGGCCAGGGTAAACCAGTTTCTGTTCATAATTTTTCCCCTACTGTTTAATAGGGTTGTTTAGTTGTTGCTTGTTGATTTGCTTGACTTCTTTATAGATTCTGGTCATCAGTTCTTTACTGAATGTAGAGCATGTAAGTATCTCTCCCTGACTCTTTGGGATGTCTATTTGCTCTTTTGTGTCCTTGGCTGTGCAGAAGCTTTTTGATTTGATCAGGTCTCATTTATTTATTTTTATTGTCACTATGATTGCTTTCGGGGCCTTCTTCATGAATTCTTTGCCTAGGCTGATATCTACAGGAGTTTTTCTACATTTTCTTCTAGGATTCTTATAGTTTCTTGCCTTAGGTTTAAGTTTTTCATCCCTCATGAGTTAATTCTTGTGGATGGTAAGAGGTATGGATCCTGTTTTCCCACCATTTATTGAACAGGAATTCTTTTACCCAGCTTATGTTTTTATCTGTTTTGCCAAAAATCAAATGAGAATATGAGGACAATTTCATCTCTGAGTTCTCTGTTCTAATGCATAGGCCTATGTCTCTGTTTTTGTGCCAGTACCATGCTGTTTGGTTACTGTTGCCTTGCAGTATATAGCCTAGTAAGGTACCTCCCACTTCGCATTGGCTATTTGGGGTCTTTCTGGTTCTGTACAAAGCGCTGAACTACTTTCTTCTAGATTTGCAAAAAAAAAAAAAAAAAAAAAAAAATGGCATTGCTACTGTAATGGATATTGCATTGACTCTATAAATCACTTTGGCTACTATACCCATTTTAACAATGTTGACTCTGCTGGTCCCTGAGCATGGTGTATTTATTTTTCAATCTGTTTCCAGGCTCTGTAACTTCTTTCCTCAGTATTTCCTGATTCTTCCTACAGAGAACTTTCACCTCCTTTGATAGGTATATTCCTAGGTAGTTTATTTTTGTTGTCCCTAATGCAAAAGATATAACATATCTTTGATTTGATGCTCAGCTTTAGTTTTTGTTGGCATATATAAAAGCTACTAATTTGTGTACATAGATTTTTGTAACCTGAGACTCTGCTGAGTTTCTTTATCAATCAATACAAGTTGAATCTTTTGCTTTCTGGATATAAGATCATATTATCAACAAAGAGCAATAGTTTGATCTTTTCTTTCCCCATTGGACCCCCTTGATTTTCCTCTCTTGTCTACTTTCTCTGGTAAGAATTTCCAACACTATGTTGAATAGGGGGTGCTTGTAACTCAGTGATTAGGGTGCCAGCCACATGCACCAGGACTGGTGGGTTCAAAACCAGCCAAGCCTGCTAAACAAAACAAAACTATAAAACATTATGTTGAATAAAAGTGGTAAATGTGGGCAACCTAGTTGCAGTTATAAGCGGGATTGCTTTCAATTTCCAGGGTGGCTCATAGTAAAAAGTCCCAAAACAACAGATGCTGACATAGATGTGGAGAGAAAAGAAATCTTATACACCATTGGTGGGACTGCAAACTAGTACAACCTCTACGAAAAATTGTACATAGCTACCTCAAAGAACTTAAAGTAGACCTATAACCCAGCAATCCCACTGCTGGGTATATTCCCAAAGGAGAAAAGGTCATTTGATGGGAAGGACACCTGCACTTGAATGCTCACAGCAGCACAATTCACAATCACAAAGACATGAAAACAATCCAAGCACCCACCACTACATGAATGGATTAATAAAATGTGATACATGCCTACTATGGAGCACAACCGCTCGGTCATAAAGAAAAATGGCGATCTAATGTCTTTTGTGACAACGTGGATGGAACTAGAGACCACTCTAGAGGAACGGAGAAACAAACGCATGTACTCAATACCAGGCTGGAAATGACCAGCCCACATTTAAGTGCACATATCAAAGTGGTAGGGCGGGTAAATTTATATCTCTCAGGTATAGTGTACACTGGGTGGGGGGCCATGCCTATAAACTTGACTCAATGTCCAAAAAACAAAGTATATAAACAAGACACATGTTCCCCCTAATATTCTGAAACTTTTAAAAATCAAGCTGAACACGTTAAATACATATAATTCCTATTTGTCAGTGCTACCTCAGTAAAGCTAAAGAGTTTTATGATTTTGAAGCTTTTAGGAAGTAATTTAATAAAGAAGTTCATTTATGGCTGAGATTTTGTGAAGCCTGGATCGTCTAACCCCAGCTGCCAGCCTGCTGGCACAGGTACATGGCTGATGTCCTCAAAGGACTGGGCGCTAGCCGCCTAGGAGTGGCCAGCTGCCAATCTCCTCCTTTCCCCAGAGTGGGGAGAAGTTTGTTCCTGTGCAGCCATTAATTATATCCTGAATGGGTGGGCACTTTCAATGTCTTTCTCAGTGTCACGGCTTTGCTAGCAGAGTTCATAACTGAAGTACAGCCAGCCTCAGTCAGGGAACAGGAAACAGCCTTTGGCTGGGGCCAAAGCCTTGTTCTCCATCCAAATGTAGTCACCCAGGTAGAGGGTCTCAGTTGGAGGTCAGCCTGGGATTCTCAATGGATCAATTGTTTCTACCTCTCTCCCCTCTGCAAGGTCCGGAAGACATGAAATAGGATTGGGGGGCAAGATTAATGTGCTGCTTTACCATACTGTCTCTAGAAGGCACACTTTGGGCATTGTTTGCTAGCACAAAGAGTCTTTCAGAGTTACTTTGTAAAGGATTACTTTTCCGAAGATTATCTTTGAGAATTTGGTGTCTCAGTATCCCCAGTACAAAGTGACAGAGAGATTTAGGAACGATCTAGATAATCTTATCAACCCAGATAATTTAGACTTTGGCTCTTTACTGCCTTCAAATGCAGTAGCAAAATAATCACCAGCTAGTTCAATTCCTTTCCACAGAAAGTGGGCTGACATTACTATGTCCTAATCATGTGCCAGATATTGTCCTGGGCACTTTACCTCCACTCTTTCTCACATCAAATCCTCTCTATTCAGTAGGTGAAAACTGAGCTTCAGTAAAATTAAATAACTCACTATCACACAGGAGAAAACATGATGTTACTGAGTTTAGATTATAGGTCTGTTTCAAGCAAAAACAGTCTTTCTCTTTAGGAAAGAAAAGAGCCTTTTTTAAAAAGCCTCTAATGAGGTATGCTTAGAAAATTCCCTGTGGCTTCCACTTATAGTACAACAAGGTTGCCCACTTTCACTACTTTTATTCAACATAGCACTGGAAGATCTCACCAGAGAAATTAGGCAAGAGAAGAAAATCAAGGGGGTCCCTTGGGGAAAGAAGAGATCAAACTATTGCTCTTTGCTGACAATATGATCTCACATCTAGAAAGCCAGAAAGATTCAACTAAGAGGCTCTTGGAAATGATAAATAAATTCAGCAAAGTCTCAGGTTACAGCTTATGGTATAAGCTTTCTGTAGACCAAATAGATACCTTTTAGACAAAATGTGAAAAACTGCATAAAGAGCCTAGAACGTAAACAGAAGCAGGAATGTGGTAGAGGGAAGTCAGATGTGGACAAGCAAATACAAAGAGGCAAATTTCTTTTCTTTTCTCTTATTTCCCTTTCTTTGCTGCTTATTCATAGCTTTATTTTGAAGGCAGGCTATAGACCTAGAATAGCACCTGGTTTTGGGGGTTAGAATCTTAATATTTTCTCGATATTAGGAACCAGAGAAAGGAACCCCAGATATCATGACTGACTGCTGAGATCATCCACTCCGAGGAACAGAAAGAAAAGAGAAGGAAGAAAAGGATCGGTCTCAGAGACTTACAGGACGCCATCGAGCACATAATGTTAAGTCTCAGATGGAAAGAAGACAAAGGATTTTTGAACAAATAATGCTGAAATTTCTCAAATTTCATTTAAAAAAAACTTCTTCTATACATTTAAGAATCCCAATGAACTCCAAGCACAATAAATTCAAAGAGATTCATGATTCATGTCTGTGTACTTAATAATGAAATTTTCAGGGCTAAAGTCAAAGATAGAATCTTAAAAACACCTCACTGACAGCTGAGCACTCTAGAACAAACGGACGTAGCAATGTTTACAGAACTTTCTACCCAAAGCTACTGAATATATTAACACTTTCACTGAAACATAATTAACAATAGCCAAGATCTGGAATCAGCCTAAGCATCTATCAGTGGAAAGAAAATGTGGTATTCTACACAATAGAATACTGTTCAGCCTTTTTTTTTTTTTTTTATTGTTGGGGATTCATTGAGGGTACAATAAGCCAGTTACTACTGTTCAGCCTTTTAAAAGAAGGGAATTCTATCATTTGTGATAATGTAGATGAACCCGGAAGACATCGTGCTACGTGAAATAAGCCACAAGAAATCAGCACAGCAAGAAAAATACCGCAAGAGCTCACTTGCATGTAGAAGCTACAACTCACATAAATAAGAACTTGAGTTTTAAAAACATTTTGAAACATGAAAAAAGCCACATAATGTATCACATGAAATACACAGAAGAATGGGCCCTATAGACATTCAGAAAGACTAGTGGTTTCTGGCGGGCGTGGTGGCTCATGCCTTATAATCTTAGTACTCCAGAAGGCCAAGGCAGGTGGATTGCTTGAGCTCAGGAATTTAAGATCAAGGTGAGTAACAGTGAGACCCCATCTCTACTAAAAATAGAAAAACTAGCCAGGTGTGGTGGTGCATGCCTGTAGTCCCAGCTATTCGGGAGGCTGAGGCAAGATGATCGCTTGAACCCAGGAGTTTGAAGTTGTTGTGAGCTATGATGCCTCAGAACTCTACTGAGGGTGACAAAGTAAGACTCTGTCTCACTAAAAAAAAAAAAAAGAAATTAGTGGTTTCCTAGGGATGGCAGGGGGCACACTTAAGGTTCAGGGACATGATGGCTAAAATGTGTAGAATTTCTTTCTGAGCGGTGAAAATGTTCTATCTACAATTCACTGTCATGATGTCCGTCTATATCTATAAATGTATGAAAATCATTGAATTGTACACTCTAAATGGGTGAATTTTATGCTATAAAGTATATCTCAGCGTAGCTTTTCTTAATAAAGAGTAAAAAACATAAACAGTAGAGTATAAACTATAGCCAAAGTTTTTTTTTGTTTTTTTTTTAGACAGAGTCTTATTTCATTACCCTTGGTAAAGTGCTGTGGCATCATAGCTCAAAGCAACCTGAGCTCAAGCCATCCTCTTGCCTCAGCCTCACAAGTAGCTGGGACTATAGGTGCCACCACAACAGACTATTTTTACAGATGGAGTCTCACTCTTGCTCAGGCTGGTCTCAAACTCCTAAGCTCTGGCAATCCACCTGCCTCAGCCTCCCAGAGTGCTAGGATTACAGGTGTGAGCCACTGCATCCAGCTTCCATAGAAATTTTTTGAATATACACTATCAGAACTAGATTAAAACACTCTCTGACAATCACTAGCACAGAGGTGCTCAACTAGGGGTAGAGAGCAGGATCACTTGAGAATCTTCTAAAATACACTGTGGATTTCCTAAATGTAAGTATCTGGTAGTGGGGCTGGAGCTTCTGGACCTTTTAAGCTTATGAAGACAACTACAAGTAGGCAGCCAAGAGGGAGAACCACAGCCCCGGACTGAATGATGTTCCTCCTAAGTTGTGTGGATAGCTTAAGGCCAAGCTGATCTAGAGCTGGTTGTATATGACTTCCAGTGCAACGTGTTTTCTATGGGGTCTGCTGTCTTTCTTTTTTTTTTTTTTTTTTTTATTGTTGGGGATTCATTGAGGGTACAATAAGCCAGGTTACACTGATTGCAATTGTTAGGTAAAGTCCCTCTTGCAATCATGTCTTGCCCCCATAAAGTGTGACACACACCAAGGCCCCACCCACCTCTTCTTCCCTCTGTTTCCCCCCCCATAACCATAATTGTCATTAATTGTCCTCATATCAAAATTGAGTACATAGGATTCATGCTTCTCCATTCTTGTGATGCTTTACTAAGAACAATGTCTTCCACGTCCATCCAGGTTAATACGAAGGATGTAAAGTCTCCATTTTTTTAATGGCTGAATAGTATTCCATGGTATACATATACCACAACTTGTTAATCCATTCCTGGGTTGGTGGGCATTTAGGCTGTTTCCACATTTTGGCGATTGTAAATTGAGCTGCAATAAACAGTCTAGTACAAGTGTCCTTATGATAGAAGGATTTCTTTCCTTCTGGGTAGATGCCCAGTAATGGGATTGCAGGATCAAATGAGAGGTCTAGCTTGAGTGCTTTGAGGATTCTCCATACTTCCTTCCAGAAAGGTTGTACTAGTTTGCAGTCCCACCAGCAGTGTAAAAAGTGTTCCCTTCTCTCCACATCCACGCCAGCATCTGCAGTTTTGAGATTTTGTGATGTGGGCCATTCTCACTGGGGTTAGATGATATCTCAGGGTTGTTTTGATTTGCATTTCTCTAATATATAGAGATGATGAACATTTTTTCATGTGTTTGTTAGCCATTCGTCTGTCGTCTTTAGAGAAAGTTCTATTCATGTCTCTTGCCCATTGATATAAGGGATTGTTGGCTTTTTTCATGTGGATTAATTTGAGTTCTCTATAGATCCTAGTTATCAAGCTTTTGTCTGATTGAAAATATGCAAATATCCTTTCCCATTGTGTAGGTTGTCTCTTTGCTTTGGTTATTGTCTCCTTAGCTGTACAGAAGCTTTTCAGTTTAATGAAGTCCCATTTGTTTATTTTTGTTGTTGTTGCAATTGCCATGGCAGTCTTCTTCATGAAGTCTTTCCCCAGGCCAATATCTTCCAGTGTTTTTCCTATGCTTTCTTGGAGGATTTTTATTGTTTCATGCCTTAAATTTAAGTCCTTTATCCATCTTGAATCAATTTTTGTGAATGGGGAAAGGTGTGGGTCCAGTTTGTCTTTTACATGTAGACATCCAGTTCTCCCAACACCATTTATTGAATAGGGAGTCTTTCCCCCAAGGTATGTTCTTGTTTGGTTTATCAAAGATTAGGTGGTTGTAAAATGTTGTGTACACCAATAACAGTCAAGATGAGAAGCTAATTAAGGACACAACTCCCTTCACCATAGTCTCAAAGAAAATGAAATACCTAGGAATATACCTAACGAAGGAGGTGAAGGACCTCTATAAAGAAAACTATGAAATCCTCAGAAAGGAAATAGCAGAGGATATTAACAAATGGAAGAACATACCATGCTCATGGATGGGAAGAATCAACATTGTTAAAATCTCTATACTTCCCAAAGCAATCTACCTATTCAATGCCATTCCTATCAAAATACCAACATCGTACTTTCAAGATTTGGAAAAAATGATTCTGCGTTTTGTATGGAACCGGAAAAAACCCTGTATAGCTAAGGCAGTTCTCTGTAACAAAAATAAAGCTGGGGGCATCAGCATACCAGATTTTAGTCTGTACTACAAAGCCATAGTGCTCAAGACAGCATGGTACTGGTCTGCTGTCTTTCAAAAAGAATAGATCCAACCCAATTCTCAGCAAGTAATGAAGCCCAGTATTCTGGTGACTGAGGAACATGGATGCCTAAAAGTTATTACCCAAAGAAAGATATCTTAAGATTCACTGTCTCTACTCCATGAAGTGAGCAAGTAGACATAATTAGGTACAGTAAGTACCAAGATCATAACCACAGTATATTGGAAAGAAGATCAAATTGCAATCCGGGAAACCCCGGCTTTAGGACTTTACACTAATTCTCTGCATGAACTTGATTTTATTCTCATACCCTCTTAGAGCCCTAGCTATCATTCAATCTTGTTGCAATAACCTGGAAAGAATGTGAAAAATATGCCCATGCCTCAGCTCCAGTGATTCTGATTCCTTTGATTTGAAATAGAGCTATAGGCTTCCTAGGTGATTCTCCTATTCAGCAGGGATGAGAGCCATTGATCTGGTCCCAGCAACATTGTAGATGAGTCATTTTAGGGCCCTTCCAACTCCTTGAATCTTCCATAATTTTATGATTATTTCCATCCTCACTAAAATCTAACAATGACTTCAGTCTATTGCATAAGTAGCCAGAAAGTGCAATTGCTAAAGCAATTTTTACTTATCTTCCCTGGGTGGGTTCAACGAGCAAAGATCGAAAACATCTGTGCTGAGTAATCATTGCTGCAGTAACATGGGACACACGAGGAGGAAGGGGGAAGTGGTGCTCAGGGGATGTGTTGGCAAATTCGGATGGAACAAACAGTGACATATGTCAATGTTGCTACACCAGCACAAATGCCCTGCCATTACACCTGCTGGTAGGTTCGGTGCAGTGGGCTGCAAGCATTAGCGCTCTCTTAAGAAAGCTTTTCAGAGGTACCTTCTCTTCCTCTTTACCAAGGGACATCTGAAAACTCACATTGATATTGACACAACTCGAACAGTGAGAACTGCCTGTACCAATTTTAGACAGTGAGGGTAACAGATAAATGAGACACGAGTCTTAAAATGAGCCCTGATCTACACAAAGGATAAGAAGAGCTTAAATTCAAGATGGAATTTGAAAGAGTATGTTCTCTCTGTCCCCTTTCCAATTCTCTTCATTCCCCACTCCTAGTGTGATTGTTAAATGTTCATCTTGAGTACTTAGCTAAGCCTCTGCATTAATTTTTTCATCTTCAAAGAATATATATCCCTCTCTGAAAGTTAGGAT